>NC_136061.1:831619428-832219428 GCF_964261635.1 Lissotriton helveticus | reverse complement strand
GAGGGATTCTTGGCTTAATACCTACACACATGCTAGGTACACTTAGGTACATCTAGTTAGGGAGGCATCGTAGGAGTATGCATCTTTTGTAATCATGTATTTTATATACTTGTATGTATTTGTGATTGCTGCAAGATGATAGAGCTTTACCATCTGTATACCTTTATAGTACTGCTAATCATCTAAATCTTTTACTGTCTAACGGTTATTGCAGCTCATCTATTTCTCACCAGAATAACAACGGTTCAATAAATTCCTATTGAAAACACCCAGCCTGTTTATTCTGTGTATATTGTTTCCACGATCCTGAGGGATCAGGATTGTCATGTTCAATGGCTGCCAAGAACTATTCTCTCCCCGGTAAGAGGAGATTCTAGTGGCACTGTGAGTTAGCTGGGGTGTACAGAGTCAGACTGACACCAATCCTACAGTGTATGCTGTCCGAATGTGCAGATCCTGTATAGTTTTTATAAGAACTACACAGCAATACTGAAGCACCCCCTGGCACTCCCAAACTCTATAGTAAAACTTTCAAGGGCCTGCATCCTTCCATGCATCATAATTTTGGCCAAACCTGATCCCTTGCTCACAATGGGGCAAGAGCACAGGGCTAAAGTAGAACAGCTGTCTAGGCAATCTGGAGCAAGGCACTAGACTCAGATAGCCTATTATACAACATTAAAACCCTAATGAAGTAATCACATCCTACATTAGTTCATAAACATATGTCTCACAGAGAAAAATTACAACTTCTCTTTCAAATGTATGTTTTTATTATAAAAAATTATGAACATATATTATATATTTTTAAAATGTTAAATATTCTCTGATATATATTGCACATCACATCTATTTCATTTCATACATACAATATTTTTTATTAAAAATGAGTCCCAGACTAAGGAGCCCCAGTCACAAAAAGGGGGAGAAAGTAGCTTAGTTGTATTACGTGTCTCCACATAAAACAGTCAATACACAGAAAGGATACAAAACATATATTCAGACCTCACAAATTTAACAAAGACTAACAATATTGACAATACATAACAACTTTGAACATTAATAACAAATCAAACAACAGAATTGTGCCGACTCGCGTTACGGAAATCTCATATACTGTCCTTCATCAGGGCACTGATATAATAAAGTGTTTAATAATTCGAAAAACAATGTATCTAACAATATATACAAGAAGATACTTTATACACATGGAGGCTCCGTATCAAATGTACAACCAACTTTGTATTGCAAAGAAGGAAATGGTAACTTGAGTCTCTTGGGGCATTTCAAGCATCTAACTTCTTTTGGACCAACCTGACCACTGCTTGACATATATATTATGTCAATCAGGTCAAGGGGAAGCCTGAAGTAGGTAATCACATGAAGGAATCCTCTACTATATACAACATGAAGCACGCGGAATCAGTTCCAAGTCGATAGCCGAAAAGATGGTAATAAAGCTTGCGAAGTCACTGCAAAATGGAAGGCCATTTCAAAAGGTTCACTGGTTGCTTATTGCTATATGTTGGTGTTAAACCGAGGTGCAACCAATGCCCAGACAGTGTTAATAAGTGTAAAAATGTCAAAATAGCAAAGTAATACTATCACAAAATGTGCTGCATTACGCTACATATTTTGCCTTTTCTTGCTGAATAATTTACTCAATCCTGCCACATAATTTGGCCCGCCCCTCCAACATAATTTAGTGACCCTGCATGTATCTTACACCTGAATTTTAAATATATACACACCGATGTTTATGAGAAAAATTAACATTGTAAGAGTGATAGCCGCAACTTTGGGGTTAGATCGGTTTTATCCAATTTGTTATTTTTTGGGTTTACGACACAAGATGGAAAAAGCAGAGAGTTTATCATGGATAGAGCTTAAACAAATTACCTGTTTTCGTTAAGGAATATCACTCATATACAAAGTATCACAAAATGTTACTGTATCTTAAATAATTCATAGAGCAGAACATAATATATGTGTGCATTGGGTAAATTATACTAATGGGTGAATTGAGCATGTGCTTGAGTAAAGAACGCACAATAATGCTGTGGCATGTTAAGATCTGTGTTTGCCACTGTCATGTCACTATAAAAAACTTCATTAAGAGGATGTTAAAAAAGTAGTAAACATACATGTGTGAGGATCTTCCCACAGAAAATGTAAGCAAGGTGAAGGTGGAGATTTACAATGCTAGGTTTGTGAATAGCATTATGTAGTACCTTAATAATATACTATAGTGATGCTGTTAAATGTACTACAGAATGCAGTTTGTGTATGAGCCCCCAAGTCTTTATATCATATTTAAGTGGCCATATATTTAATCTTTGAAAACTGTAAGCAGTGAGTTTAGTGATCACAGTTGGCTAATTGTGATCATCTGTTAGACCTTAACCCACCCTCTCACTCGATAAATAAGGGATACACATCACGTTTGTGACAAAGTAAAACGTCTAATAACTCTACATCAGGCCCTAAATTCTAGCTAAATATAGTTGTTGTAATAACCAAGATGTTAACTGGAGTAATAATCAAACCTTCATTGAATAGACCACTTCTAGGAAGGAAGATATAGCATCAAGGACTGGGTTTGATTTTAATTTCAGTGATGAAATAAAAAGGGATTATCAACCTCTCTTGAAGCAGGCGCATCTCGATGTGATCAATATAAACTGAAATAATAAATGTACAAGTAGATACATGCAACTTCCTTTTAAATGTGATTTAAAGAGGCATAAATAAAATCTGGAGACAATCTGAAATTGTTCCCAATTCAGTAATTCTTAAAGAAAAAGTAACCCAACAGATCAATTCCAGAAACTCTAAGTGAAAAGGAGGTGCAAATTATACCTGCTGCAAGGGACAAGTCAGACTCATGTTCCTATTTTGCATGATTATAAAACAAACAAATCAATGTAGTTAATTAAATAAGCATGAATAAAAAAAAATGTGAAATTACAAACGTTGTATACTTGAATAATTTACTTTGCATACTTAAAACAATTACAGTCACACAGATAGTTAAGGTACTTGGTATGAACGCCTCAATAGCCCTTAGACCTGACAGGGTTCCAACTGTTATCTGCAGACCAAATCCTGTCCCTTTGACCTACATCTTTCAAACATAATGATTGATTTCTGAACCACCAAATCCCGATCTCTTGGTATGGGACTCACATTGTTCCATTAAATATTAAGCATTTGCAATGCAGTAGGTCTCGCAATCAAGCGAGTTTGAGCTATTGCCATTGTAAATGACACTGACTTTTATTTATGTTTTGGGTTTTAAAACATAAATAAAAGGCATTGCCATTTACAATACTAATAGCTTAAACTCTCGCAAATGCGAGACCTATTATTGCATTGCAATAAAGGGCCTACTCGACCGCTTGCTAGATAGTAAATATCAGAGGAAGAGACCGGCCTGCGACATCTTCAAAGTAGTGATAAATAGTGCAGTGAAGAAGATGTGTAAGTGTTGTAAGTTACACAGACACAAAGTGTGAACCGAGAGTTACATATGATCTGAGTTATAAACACTAACAAAGCACTCCAACACCTTTCGCTCTATGATTACACTGTCGCAGCTCAGGAGGAAGAGCAGGAGGGGAGAGAGTGGTATCCTGCCTTCCTTTTGATTTCAGTGTGCTTTGTGGCATTGCGTAATGTCATTGCTATCTTTGGCCTAATAAAAATTACTCCATCTGTAGTAGGGCCTGGCATTACCCCCTGGTGCAGGGCAGAATGTACTCTATGGCAGGCATGGAGGGAGGGAGGGATAGAGGGAGGGAGGGTTGGTCTCGGCTGCAGTTCAGGGCTTGTACAATGCCCCTGATATTACTAGTGAATGAGTGGCACTGAGGTGGTGGTATTGGTGGTACTGGTGATGGTGGTGGTAGTATTGGTGGTATTGATGGTGGTGGTAATGGTATTGGTGGTGGTATTGGTGGTGGTATTAGTATTGGTACTGGTGGTATTGGTGGTGGTATTATTTGTAGTGGTGGTGGTGGTATTGTTGGTGGTACTGGTGCTGGTGGTGTTGGTGTTTGTTGTATTGGTGGTGGTGGTATTGGTGCTGGTGGTATTGATAGTTGTATTGGTGATGGTGGTGGTATTGGTGGTGGTAGTGGGGGTATTGATGGAGGTGGTATGATGGTGGTGGTGATGATATTGGTGGTGGTATTAGTAATGATGGTGGTATTGGTGGTGGGGGTATTAGTGGTGGTGGTGGTATTGCTGATGGTATTGCTGGTGGTATTATTGGTGGTGTATTGGTGGTGGTACTGTATTGGTGGTGGTGGTATTAATGGTGGCCATATTGGTGGAATTGGTGGTGGTATTGGTGTTGGAGGTGGTATTGGTATTGATGGTAGTATTGGAACCGGTACTGGTGGTGGTATTGATAGCATTTGTGGTGGTGGTATTGGAGGTGCTGGTTGTACTGGGGGTATTGGTGGTGGTATTGGTATTGGTATTGGTGGTGGCAATGGTATTGATGGTGCTATTGGTACGGGTACTGGTGGTGGTATTGCTGGTGGTGGTAATGGTGGTGATGGTATTTGTGGTGGTGGTAGTATTGGTGGTGGTATTGGTGGTGGTAGTTGGGGTGATGGTGGTAATTGTGGCAGTGGTATTGGTGGAGGTGGTATTGGTGATGGTGATATTGGCGGTGGTATTGGTGGTGGTGTTGGTGGTGATGGTATTGGTATTGCTGGTGGTATTGGTGGTGGTGTTATTAATGGAGGTGTTGGTATTGATGGTATTGGTGGTGGTGATGTTGGTGTTGGTGGGGGTTTTGATGGTGGTATTGGTATTGGTGGTGGTGGTATTAGATTGGTGGTGGTGGTGTTGGTGGAGGTGGTGGTAATGGTGGTGGCGATGTTTGTGGTAGTTGTGGTACTAGTGGTGGTATTGGCATTGGCACTGGTATTGGTGGTGGTATTGGCGTTGGTATTAGTATTGGTGGTGGTGGTATTATATTGGTAGTAGTGGTACTGGTGGTGGTGGTATTGTTGGTAGTGATGGTGGTGTTGGTGGTGGTATTGGTGGTGGTGGATGTGGTGTTATTAATGATGGAGGTTTTGGTGGTGGTGGTATTGGTGGTGGTGGTAAAGGTGGTGGTATTGGTGGTGGTGGTATTGGTGGTGATGGTGGTATTGGCACTGGTGGTATTAGTGGTGGTGGTGGTATTGGTGGTGGTATTGATATTGGCTGTGGTATTGGTGGCTGTGGTGGTATTGGTGGTGTTAGTATTGGAGGTAGTATTGGTGGTGCTGGTATTGTGCTGGTGGTATTGGCAGTGGTGGTGGTGTTGGTGGTGGTGGTATTGGTGGTGGTGGTATACATTGTGGAGGTGGTATTAGTGGTGAAATTGGTGGTGATATTGGTGGTGGTGGTATTGGTGTTGGTGGTGGTATTGCTAGTGGAGGTGGTGGTATTGCTAGTGGAGGTGGTGGTATTGATGGTGGTGGTGGGATTGGTGGTGGTGGTATTGGTATTGGTGGTGGTGGTGGTATTGGTGGTGGTAGTATTGGTGGTGGTGATATTGGTGGTGGTGGTATTGGTGGTGGTATAGGTGGTGGTATTGATGGTTGTGGTGATATTGGTGGTGGTGGCTGTATAGGTGGTGGTGGTATTGGTGGGATTGGTAGTGGTATTGGTGGTGGTGGTATTGGAGGTGGTTTTTGTACTGGTGGTGGATTTGGTGGTGGTATTTGTGGTGGTACTGGTGGTAGTAGTATTAGTGGTGGTGGTGATATTGATGGTGGTATCAGTGGTGATGGTATTGCTATTGGTGATAGTGGGGGTATTATTGGTGGTATTGGTATTGGTGGTGGCATTGGTATTGATGGTGGTATTGGTACTGGTACTGGTGGTGGTATTGATGGTAGTGGTAATGGTGGTGGTATTGTTGGTGGTGGTAATGGTGGTGATGGTATTTGTGGTGGTGGTATAGTTTGTGGTAGTATTGGTGGTGGTAGTGGTGGTATTTGTGGTGGTAGTTGTGGTGATGGTGGTAATCGTGGCAGTGGTTTGGTGGAGGTGGTATTGGTTATGGTGATATTGGTGGTGGTATTGGTGGTGGTGATGTTGGTGTTGATGGGGGTTTTGGTGGTGGTATTGGTATTGGTGGTGGTGGTATTGGATTGGTGGTGGTGGTATTGGTGGAGGTGGTGGTATTGGTGAAGGCGGAGTTTGTGGTAGTGGTGGTACTAGTGGTGGTATTGGTGGTGGTGGTATTGGCACTGGTATTGGTAGTGGTATTGGCGTTGGTATTAGTATTAGTGGTGGTGGTATTAGATTGGTATTAGTGATATTGGTGGTGGTGGTATTGTTGGTAGTGCTGGTGGTGTTGGTGGTGGTGGTATTGGTGGTGGTGGAGGTGGTGTTATTGTTGGTGGAGGTTTTGGTGCTGGTGGTATTGGTGGTGGTGGTGGTATTGGCACTGGTGGTATTAGTGGTGGTGGTGGTATTGGTGGTGGTATTGATATTGGCTGTGGTATTGGTGGTTGTGGTGGTATTGGTGGTGTTACTATTGGTGGTGGTATTGGTGGTGCTGGTATTGTGGTGGTGGTATTGGCAGTGATGGTGGTGTTGGTGGTGGTGGTATTGGTGGTGGTAGTGGTGGTGGTATTGCTGGTGGTGGTATTGGTGGTAGTATACATTGTGGTGGTGGTATTGGTGGTGAAATTGGTGGTGGCATTGGTGGTGGTGGTATTGGTGTAGGTGGTGGTATTGCTAGTGGAGGTGGTGGTATTGTTTGTGGAGGTGGTGGTATTGATGGTGGTGGTGGGATTGGTGGTGGTGGTATTGGAATTGGTGGGGGTGGTGGTATTGGTGGGGGTAGTATTGGTGGTGGTGGTATTGGTGATGGTGGTATTGGTGGTGGTATAGGTGGTTGTATTGATGGTGGTGGTGGTACTGGTGGTATTGGTGGTGGTATTGGTTGTGGTGGTATTGCTGGTGGTGGTATTGGTGGTGTTGGTATTGGATTGGCAGTAGTGATATTGGTGGTGGTATTGGTAGTGGTGGTGGTTTTAGTGGTAGTATTGGTGGTGATATTGGTGGTATTGGAGGTGGTGGCATTAGATTGGTGGTGGTGGTATTGGTGGTGGTGGTATTTGTGGTGGTATTGGTGGTTGTGATATTGGTAGGAATATTGGTGGTGGTGGTTGTGGTATTGGTGGTGTTGGTGGTTTTATTGGTATTGGTGGTGGTAGTATTTGATTGGTGTTGGTGGTATTGGCAGTGGTGGTGGTATGTGTGATGGTTTTCTAGGTGGTGGTGGTATTGATGGAGGTGGTATTGGTTGTGATGGTGGTATTGATGGTGGTGGTATTGGTGGTGGTATTGGATTGGCAGTGGTGGTATTGGTGGTGGTGGTATTGATGGTGTTAGTGGTATTAGTGGTGGTATTGGTGATGATATTGGTGGTATTGGTGGTATAGGTGGTGGTATTGGTATTGGCGTTGGTATTGGTAGTGGTGGCATTAGATTGGTGGTGGGTTTATTGGTGGTATTGGTGGTGGTATTGAGGGTTGTGATATTGGTGGCAGTATTGGTGGTGGTGGTATTGTGGCATTGGTGGTGGTATTGGTATTGGTGGTGGTATTGGCATTGGTGGTGGTGGTATTGGGATAGTGGTGTTGGTATTGGTGGTGGTGGTATTAGTAGTTGTGGAGGTATTGGGGATGGTTGTATTGGTGGTGGTGGTATTGGTGGTGGTATTGGTGGTGCTGGTATTGGTGGTAGTGGTGGTGGTATTGGTGGTGGTGGTATTTGTGGTGGTAGCGGTGGTGGAATTGACGTTGGTGGTATTGGTGGTGGTATTGGTGGTGTGATATTGGTGGTGGTGGTGGTTGTATTGGTGGTGGTATTGATATTGGTGGTTGTGGTGGTATTGGTGGAGGTGGTATTTGTAGTGTTGGTATTGGTGGTGATGGTATTGATGGGGTAGTGGTGGTGGTATTGCTGGTGGTGGTACTGGTGGTGGTATTGATTGTAGTGGTGGTGGTATTGGTGGTGGTATTGGCGGTGAAGTTGGTGGTGGTATTGCTAGTGGTATTGGTGGTGTTGGTATTGGTGGTATTATTGATAGTTGTGGTTGTATTAATGGTGGTGGTACTGGCAGTGGTGTTGGTATCGAGGTGGTGGTGGTATTAATGGGGTGGTGTTATTGGTGGTGGAGGTGGTGGTACTGGTGGTATTGGTGGTTGCATAGGTGGTGGTATTGAAGGTGGTCATGGTGGTATTGGCGGTGGTATCGGTGGTGGTGGTAGTGGTAATGGTGGTATTGGTGGTGGTGGTGGTATTGGTGGTGATATTGGTGTGGATGGTTGTGGTGGTGGTGGTGTAGATGGTGGTGGTGGTGGTGGTGTTGGTGGTGGTGGTATTGGTGGTGGTATTGGTGGAGGTGGTGGTATTGATGGTGGTGGTATTGGTGGTGGTGTTGTGACTAATACAGGCTTTTGGAAACAACCCGTTAGGTGGCTTTAGATGAGCTGTTGTCAGCCTCAGCCCATTAGCACAGGATTATGTGCTACCTGGAATTCTCATGACTTAATTCGCTAATCATTTCTGAATCCATTTTACTTGGGGTGTTGAAACAGACAGGAGATAATGCCGTGTTAAAGTGATTGAAAGTGGGTGACCGTGTTAAGGGGTGGCCGTGCTGCTTAAAAAAACACATAGCGGTTTTAGCTGAAGCAGCTCATGTCCGGCCTGCAGTAAGAGAAACTCAATAAACTCAATAGTGCTTACAGACTAAATAACAGGTCTAGTGTAACAACTCAAGTAAAAGGGCGATGACAAGGCCGTACTAAGGAGGGACTAATAAGCCTATTAACGAATCCGAAGGCCTCATTTACGGAAGACAAGGACACAAACTAATGAAAAATATGGGAGGAGAGAGGGTGCAGCTTCTCTCCCATACTCTACTACAGCAGTCTCACAGAGCGAGAAGCAGATGCGCGCTGCCGCTATGCTCGACCTAAAAAGAAGGCTGGATTAGTCCATCTACATACCATCCCTTTGTACTATATGATTCAACCTGAACAATGTAGGCAAATATTCTGTTATAAGCTTTGCAAACCTCCATAAATGAAACCATCGTACTACCCCTGGAGTGAGCAGGTTTTCGTACCTCTTTCGCAAAAGCAGATAATGTCATGTGCTTGAAGTTGTTATGTGAAAAATAAATACTTGGGAAACATCCAAAACCATACACCACCTCCCGGAATTTTCCAGTTCAATTAATAGTGTTGACTGTGGCACGCTCTGGAACAAACTCTAGCAAATGAACATCCCTGACCCTCTTTTAAAATCCAAAAGGAAATTGCACTCTGATAATTGAATTAGAATCGTGCTCAGCTTGAGTAATGCATTGTTAAATCCTCAGTATTGAATGGCCTCAAACAGGGTTGAGTGATGGCACCGACACCGACACCTTTATCGTATACACTGCCCGTCTCATTTTGTTTTTGAAAACTTTTAATGAAATTCCCCCCAAAAGGTCGTGTGAATCCGCCTGCTGAGTTTTTGATAATATTTCACAGAAAAACGGAGGTAAAAATAAACATGTAGGTTGTGTATTTCATTAGGTTGTAGACAGGATTTGAATTATATGATTTTTGTCTCCAGAAATATTACACATTCAATTAGGAAAGTCCAGGGATGCATTGTACAGCATTCCAAATGCTGCGTTCTTTAAAGGCTTCTGGAATAGCAAAAATAATGTTTGCTATTGTTTATTTTGCACTGGTCAGTCAGTTTTTGAGAGAATGGTAGTGGATAGAACTAGTCAGTACTGTTTCAACATTGTAATAAAATCACCCAAAAAGCCACCCCAGAGGCACCTGCCTCTCCCATCTTGATAGATCAGGGTGAGCCAGAATAGGACATAATACCCTTTTCTTTTCAGTAAGGTAATTAAAAGGGACAATCAAATGGGAACACTGATTGATATAATGTTATATTCTAAGTATTACATTTACATGTAATCAGCCTAGGTCCTCCTAGCTGCTCAGCCAAAGTGAGAGATGGCAATGGAATGTTGGTGTGACTGTGATGAATGGAATGCCTGGGTGCCTGTGTGGATGAGTGGTGACAGTTGGAGATGGGCTGAGCAGCTAGACAGGCTGCTCCTGGTGGGGCTGGTGTAGGAGATGTGGGAACTGGTACATGGCTGAACTGAGATTGATACTACCTTGAACTGGAACCAATAAAGAAGACTTGAAATATACAGCATGGTTTCCAGTGTCTCTGTGAGCAGGGTGCAACATAAACCATATCTAAAAATGCCACAACACAAAAAAACAGTGGACATGGTATGTGGTTTGTGGGACTGGTCAGTTTATCATTGCCCATATATTTTTCTCAGTTGTTTGTAATTCCTGGGCATAAAAGGTGAACCCTAGGAACACTGCTTACATCAAATGGAATTCACATTGTGACAGTTTACAGAACAAGTGATCCCTTGGCAACACAGTCAGAATAACTTCCACATGGGTCTTGCAGATCTTCATTGAGAAAGAACTGAAATGCTGTGGAGGACTACTAAAGACAAAAGAAAAGACATACATTTGAAAAGGAGATAGTGTTTGCCAATTGTGGTCTTCCACTTTTCACCTTGCTGAATGCGGACAAGATGGTGACCGCCATGTAGATCTAGTTCTCTGTATACCCCTGCTAATCTTAAATGATCCAGTGATACGTGAATCCACTGCAATGAGCATGTTCTTTTCAGTCTAATCTTTTTTTTTATTGAGATTTTTAAGCAGTCCAGCTTATACATTGGTACAAATCATAGATTAACGTAATATAGTCACACATTTCTGCGAATCAAGTGTGGAACAAACATCCGTACAAACCAAGAACAGGGACCGGTCAGATCCACAAGCATATCCATCATGACAATATACTGTAACGAAAAAGAAGACGAAAGGGAATTACAAATGCAGTGCGGGTCTTTCACAGTGGGGCATGGCAGAATATACAACCCAATAACCGGCTAGATGACAAAAGTAGTTGAGGCCACACATATCCGCCAGTACGACGTGCCTCCGAGAATTGCTAGCTCACTGTAGGGTAACCATAAAAGGAAAAAAACATGCAGGCATCATTCACCACCACCTAAGAGTCAGCTATATCAGAGGTGTCCACCCTCGTCCGTGCCCAAGACAGAAACGGCTCCCAAATGTCTCTGGTCCTAGAGGCAGCTGGCATCAGTACCCCAAACCTTGCCAACTGTGTTTGACCATAAGTCACGTCCGCCAGCCACGCCCTAAATCTGGGAGCCGCTCTCCGCCCTGAGCATAAAGCAATCTGTCTTTTTGCATATAGCAGCAGGAGCGCATGTAACTTTCTCCCAGAGGGCACAGTATCACATACAAGGCCTAACAGCCCTCGGTGTGGGGACATCCGTTCTGTCCAGAATCTGAATTACTGCTTCAAAAATCACACTCCAGAACCTCCGTAACTGAGGGCAATTCCACGCCATGTGCAGAAAACCAGAAGGCTCATACCCACACTTCCAGCATCTGGCATCATCTCGGAGGTTCATGCGATGTAGATTAGTTGGCGTTCTATAGTATCTATGCAAAAATTTGAAATGCACTAGTCGTAACTTGTAATAGGGTGAGAGCTCAAGTAATTGCCTACAACAGAACTCCCATTGCTTTTCTGATAGCTGAAGATCTAAGTCTACATTCCACAACTGGAATTATTTAGGTCGCACAACAGGGGCCTGGTCCTGCATGGCTGTGTACAATCTTGTAATTAGTTTACGTGGCGAAGCCCTAGCCAATATGTCCTGCAGTGCATGTAATGTCGGGGGGCTTCAGGGAAGGTCGTGGGCAGTGTGGTGCAGGCCTGCTTCAGCCTGTGATACTCAAACTGCTCTCTAAAGGTTAACACTCTATCTTCAGCTTCCACCAGTGGAGGACGAAATCTCCCCTCCGGGTACAAGTCCGCAAATGTTCGCAATTGAACACCATCTAACTCCAGCAAACCCCCACCCTCCTCCAGACAAGCCAGCATCGAGTTACCTCTCAAGGGAACTGCAGGGGCGTATAACAGTGGGAGGTGGGCTCTGCATTGTAACTCCCTCCAAGTCCACCATAGCATATCCGCAGTGTCTACATCTAATCTGGGGCGTGCCGTGTTCTTATACAGGGCTACCTCTAGTGCCATAGGAGCTACAGAGTCTATTTCCACGGCTACATGCGGCTGATACGGTGTACGGTGCACCCAAAAATGCAAAAACTGGGCCTGGGCACATAGCTCATATAGCTGCATATCTGGAGCGCCCAGTCCACCTTGCCTCAGTGGTAATGTCAAAAGCACCCACGATACCAAATCTTGACCTCCTGCCCAGACCAAGGATAGCAGTTGGGTACGGAGGGACTTAAAAAACTGCTGCGTTAGGGGGATCGGGATGTTCACAAATAGATACAGAAACTTTGGAAGCACTGCCATCTTGGACAGTGCCACCCGTCCTGCCACAGAAAGGGGCAACCTTGACCATATCTCCATCTTGCCTTCAAGCCAATTCATGGCCCTCCCAAAATTCATGCTCCAGATATCCTGCAAGTTTCTGCATATCCATACGCCCAAGTATTTCACCTTTTCAGGCGCCCAGTGGAGTGAAAACTCCGATGTCACTTTTGGGGTAGTGTCAGTTAATGGAAAAATGACAGACTTCGCCCAGTTAATGGATACACCAGAGATTCCTCCGAATTTAATAAACTCCCGGAGCAGTGGATCTAGGTTTTCTGATGGATTTGAGATATATAAAGTGACGTCATCGGTATATAACGAGATCAGCAGGCTACAAGTGCTGAATCTAATACCCCTTGCAGTGTGGTGTTGGCGGATCCTGGCAGCCAGAGGTTCCATGGCAATGGCGAATAACAAAGGCGAGAGCGGGCAAACCTGCCTGGTGCCACGGGTGATAGGGAAGGGTTCTGATACCATGCCATTTATCCGTACTCTCGCTTTCGGGGCTGTATAAAGAAGTTTTATCTGATTAGTAAACATGGGACTAAAGCCCATTCTGGTAAGGACCTGAAATAAATACGGCCATTCAAGGGTGTCAAAAGCTTTAGTAGCATCTAAGAAGACGGCGGCGGCCTGCACACTCGGGTGGAGATAATGCAGGACTGCAAATATCGTTCTTAGATTGTGGGATGTACTCCGACCAGGTATAAACCCCGATTGGTCTGGCAAGGCTACCATGGGAAGCAGGGGCTGCAATCTATTCGCTACTAGCTTCGCATAGATTTTCACATCCACATTAATAAGAGACAAGGGACGATAGGAGTCAAATTCTGTCTCATCCTTGTCAGGCTTCAGTAACGTTATCACTAGGGCTCCTCTCATCGAGTCCGGGAGTACCCCAGCTTCCAGTGCCTCGCCATATACCTCGTATAGTTCAGTGCAAGCTCTTCAGCATATGCCTTATAGAAGGCAGTGGTAAGGCCGTCCGGGCCCGGTGCCTTATTCAGCGGGAGGCTCTTAATGACCTGTTTTATGTCATCCACCGAGACAGTTAGATCCATATATTTACGGTGCGCATCATTGAACCACACCAAAGCTAGTGAGTCAAGGAAGGCTTGCAGATGTTCAGGGCTGCCAGCCTGCTTGGTTGTATACAACTCAGCATAGAACTCTTTGAATTCATTGAGGACCTCGGTCTGACCTATCACTACGTTCCCATCTGGTTTCCTGATCGTGTGTATAAAAGGAGTCGATGTTGCCTTCCGAATCATGTTTGCTAGAGTCCTCCCCGGCCTATCCCCTTCACCGTAGCGTCTGGCTTCGGCGAATTTCCCCAAGAATTTAACCTCATGCTGGGCCTCCTCTGAATATTCCAAAAACTTGTCTTTTAATTGTACAGCAATTTGGGGGCTGCTGTCGGTAAAGAACTGACCCTCCAGCTCTTTAATCTGACTTTCAATGCGCGACAGGGTTCCTCTGATCGCCTTCAAAACACCCGCTTGTCTCGCTATGCATTTACCACGGATAACCACTTTAAATGCGTCCCATAATGTCGCCTCAGTGGACACTGACCCGGCATTCATTTCAAAGAACTCGGTTATGTCAGTGCGAATCTCCTCCTTAAAGACATCATCTAGTAGAGCATGTGGCAGAAGTCTCTAACTGAAGGCCCGGGTTGGCGAGTCAGGAATAGAGATAACTAATAGAGTTGGAGCATGATCAGACAGGGAGCGGGCCAGGTGCCGCACCTCCGACGTCCATGAAGCAATGTTGGAGGAGACAAGCCAGAAGTCTAATCTGGACCAAGTAGCATATGTATTAGATATGCACGTCCCCTCCAGATCGGGGTGGCGGATACGCCAAATGTCGGACAGGGCGCCCTCCCTCATCAAATCACGCAAGGTCTCTCGAGTGTGCGGATGTAGTGTTTTAGCTGTACCCCGTCTGTCTAGCTCATCATTCAAAACAGCATTGAAATCCCCGCCCCAAATGATAGTGTCACAGTTCGTAGATGCAATTCGTGCCCACACCTCACTAAAGAATAATGGGGAGTCTACATTCAGACCATATATCGCTGCCAGAACTACTTGTTTACCTCCCAATGCCCCTTGTAATATAACATAACGTCCTTCAGGATCCAAGGTCACCCCGTGTTCCCTCCAGTCTGGCCCTTTACGTAACAGAATTACAACCCCACGGGCATAATTTGAATATATGGCAGCATGTATATGCGCCCATCTACTGTGTCTGAGCCTCGGGGACGGTATCGTGTTTAAATGTGTCTCCTGAAGGAAACAGATGTCGATACTGTGCTGTGTTAAATAAGTGTGTACTAAGTGTGCCTTCCTACAAACTTTGAGTCCTCTCACCTTCCACGTGAGAATCCTAAGTGCAGTCATGGTAGTTAATGATCCGGGGCTCATCAGAGCCGGAAGCAGCTCCACACACCCAGAGTGCATACCCGACCGCATATATCCAGTTTTCATAATCCAATCCAATCCAAAAATTCTTTATTTCGGTCATATAGACCATAAAAGAGACAATAAAAAACACACATACATTAAAATACACATCATATTTAAGAGAATTACATATTATAAAATGCTCCCTCCCGGCATGGGGATGATTTAAAACACTAAAAGTCAAGAGGGTTCAGCAGATCCTTTCTTTTTTCTGATCAACCATATAGCCATGAGAAATTTTGAGACAGCAAACACGATGTGACCCAGGGTACTAGTTTTCAAAATCCTATATGCCTGTGCATACTCTCTGAACCCTAGGTTTTTACAAAGTGGTGCTATCCAGCGTTTCCTAGGCCTTTGGTAGGCGAGGCACACGAATAAGATATGAAGATCATCTTCCAAGTGGGTTTTACAGCATGGGCAAAATTTATCGGCCGTGTAGGACCACTTGGATGTGAAAGTTTTAGTAGGCAGTGTGCCAAGCCTCCACTGGACAAAAAGTTTCCTGGCCAGGATGGGAAAAATAAAATCCATAAAAGGTTCGAAAATATATGAATTTTTGGATTCTAAAAATCGCAGAGTAAGGGTGCCACTGTGTTGTGCATTTACCAGAAGTGCAAGTGACCTGTCCTTGAAAATTTTTGACAGGGCTTTACGCGAGATTGCTTGACAGCCTCGCGCTGGGTCCTCCCAAAGGTCACGGAGATTCATTGAAGTCAGTTCATTTTTGACAGAGACAAGCCAAGGAATTTTTCCACCATAATTAAGACTCATGACGTGGGTGAGGTCCTCCCTATAATGGTGCAGTTCGTTCATGGACCAAAGCCTGTGCCAAAACTTCACTGGTTTGGACACAAGCTCCTCTGCAATGGGGGGTAGCCCCAGGTCCATTCTCAGGGGCAGAAGTGGCGTTGCACGCGGAAGGGTCAATAAACGCCTTAAAAAACTGTTTTCGACTGTAGACAAATCCCTCGCCGCTTTATGCCCCCAAAGTTCACAGCCATAAGTGGCCGCTGCCTTGGCCTGGGACCTATAGGTTTCGAGGGCCGGGCTCACAGGCTTAAAGGACGAAGAATTGGCCACCTTCAAAATTGCACCAGACAGTTGAGACAGTTTTACCCTTGAGCGTGCTATCTGGTGGTCCCAAGATAAGTGTTCCTGTAATGTTACCCCCAAATATATGAAGGTGGACACCCTCTCGAGGCTGGCCGTCCCCAGGGTAGGATTAGGTCTTGTTTTAGTGGGTGGATTAAAAATCATATACTTTGTCTTCTCTGTGTTTATCTCCAACCCGTGCTGAGCACAGAAAAGTCCAAATCCATCCAGGATCCTCTGAATCCCCATGGGGGATTTGGAAAGAAGGAGGGTATCGTCGGCAAACATAATTGCCGGTACCCTCCTTCCTGCCAGGCAAGGGGCGTCGTTGTTATTTACATTTTCCAGGTGGGAGATGACATGGTTGATGTACAAGCAAAACAGGGTTGGTGCCAGGACACAACCCTGCCTCACCCCTCGAGAGACGGGGAACCTTGATGACAATTTGCCATCCTTCCCACACCTGACCTGCGCATAGTTGTTCTCATGCAGCCTGACTAAGGTGTTAAGTAGCTGGGGGGGAACTCCCAGCTTTTCCAGCACCTCCCAGAGCTTTCTGCGCGGGACTAGGTCAAAGGCTGACCTCAGGTCTACGAAAACCATGTACAGTCTTCCCCCCTCGATGATCACGGTCTTCCAGTAAAGGAGGACGAGGCGGAAGATCTGGTCCATGGTCGACGTATTCTTACTGAAGCCAGCCTGCAGAGGACTCAAGATGTCATTGTCCTCTACCCAGTCTTGTAGATGGTTCAGAATGAGACGCGCAAAGAGCTTTTGGGGGACATCTATAAGACTAATTGGCCTATAATTAGTTGGATTTAGAGGGGAACCTTTCTTATGGATTGGGACAATTTCGGCCCCTAACCAAGAGGAAGGAACCGCCATACCTCCTAGTATAGCGTTAAATAAAATGAGAAGGTACGGGGCCCAGATATCGGGATGGTACTTAAACAAATCCCCGGGAAGCTTGTCCAAACCCGGTGCCTTCCCCAAGGCCAGACACTCCAACGCTGTCTTCACCTCGCCTAGAGAGAATTCCAGGGGCGTGTCTGAGGGACATGGAAAATCCATTGCCAACCCATCAGGCCATAGTGTAGTTGCATGGTATAATGCTCCGAAGTGGGCCTCCCACACAGAGGGGGCAATATTAGGCTCTACCGCAGGCGTGAACACCCCAGTACCGTTATTTACCAGAGCCCAGAACTTCCTAGAATCTCTGCACTTCAGGGCTTCAAACAGTTCCTGCCAGTGGTTCCAATCCCACTCAGCCCTAGCACTAGCCACCGCAGACTTGTACTCCCTCCTCAGGGTTGCAACCCTCTCCCTATCACTACCTTCTTTGATGGCTGAAAGTAGGTCGGATTTGATTTTTCTACAGGTGGGAGTGTACCAAGTTGCAGTACGGGTAGCTTTCCTTCTTGCGGGCACCACCGGGTTGAAGACATCAGCAAGGTCCCTGACCAAAGTCTGATGGATGCCGGAAAGTCTCTCATTATAGTCAGAGAGTCTGGGTTGACTAATTAGAGCATCCACCTCCTGAAACATGGGGAGTGCTATACCATATAACTTATTCATGGCTTTTTCGCTATTGACCATCTTCCCCCATTTCACCCGTCGTCTACTTGAGGTGAGGAGTATGTCCCTCTGGTCACCTCCTGCGTCAGTGACTACCAACCCTACAGCGAAGGTTGGGTGCTGAATTTCCAAGAGGAGACAATTGTGGTCGCTATCTGTTCTAGATACCACTTTGAAGTCCTGCACTTTAGGCCATAAGGATATATCAATAAAAATATAATCCAACCTGGACTCGTGCCCCTTTCTATTAAATGTGCACACCGATGGAGTATCGGAGGGAGTGCGCCCATTGCACGCCCTCAGTGCAAAGTTCAAAGTAAGGGAGGTAAGTTGTATTGCCAGCGGGGACCACGCTTTAGGGTGGGGCGAGGAGGAGGGTGGTGGGACACCCCAGTAGTCATCCTCAGCTGTAAATGGTCCCTCCATTAGACCCTCGAGTGGTTCGAAATGGCAATTAAAGTCCCCTCCCATCACTATTTTCAGGTCTGCAGGTAGTTGACCTAGAAAAGATGAGAGTTCGACTAAGGTGGGAGATTCATTGCCCACAGCAACTGGTCGGGAGTAGACATTTACAATTGCCCAAGTCCCTTTACCAGGCCAAATGAGGCGAAGACACTGGATGTCCTGGGAGAGAGTATCCATACTCTCCACCTGACACCCAATGTGACTCGCCACCCAAATTGCCAACCCACCCGAAGGTCTCCCCCTACCATTCCATTTTGCCGGGATTTCGTATATATCGTACCCCCTCATATGATGTGGTTCCCTTGCCCACGTTTCCTGTAGGAGAAGAATGTCACTCCCCTCGAGCAGGGTCTCCCACTCCGGGGTACCCACCTTATTCATAATACCCGCCACATTCCATGACAGGATAACTAGCCCTGGGCTTCGGGATTGCAGGGAAGCTTCACTTAGTGCTAGGCCTTGGGGTTGGGGGAGAGCTTCGCTTAGTGCTGGCACAGTATCGCCAGTGTGCATTGCCAAACCACCCAGCCCAGGTGAGGTAGGCTGCAGGATGGATGGTGCAGCACACTCCTCCTGTTGCAGTATAGGGACAGAGCTTGGGTAGAATGGTTCCTGTACTTGCTCTTGGGTACATCCCTCAGAGGCCCCCCCCTCATTGTAAAAAGCCTGGATCTTTACCTCAGCTACTGGGTGGAAAGAGTCCACCCCTCTAACTGAGATCGCATGGGGGGATTTTACGGAATGTTTTGGTGTAACTCCCCATTGTGGTCAATCGACGTGGTCCAGGCAGGAAAATCTGTTCTGGTGAACAAAGTTACCAAGGGCGGGGATTGGGTTGTGCTTGGGTCTGTACCGTGAGCCATCAATTGCAAAGCCCACTCTAGTCCAACTCTGCTCCCTCCCCGTGGGTCAGTTAGTCACTTGGGGATAGAAATCTGAGAGTGGCACTAGTTCTATATTAGACTTATCCGGCCTTACCAGCCAGTTGCAGATGTAGGGAGCAACTAGTGGGCTTTTGAAGCTAATTATGACACAGTCCCCAACCCTATTCTTGGGAGTGACTCCAATCCATGGAATCCTTCTAACCATTAGGACGTCTCCTTTGATATTGGGGGGGAGGGGTCTGTTAATATTGAGCCAACTAATTACCTTATTGCGAAGTGAGTCCTGCGGCTCTCTGGAACCACCAGTGAGCTCAGGAACACCCACCATTATTGCCGTATAGGGCACAGCCTCCGGGGGCAGATTAACCACTCTACGCCTGGTATTGGGACTGGTAGTATGACCAGAAGGTACATTAGTATCCCGCCCCACACTCCTTGGTTCAGGTGCTACTGGTGGCTTAGATCTTCTCGGCGCGGGGATAGGAAGCCTACAGGTTTGTGAGGGAGGAAGTGAGGGGGCATGGTTAACTGTAGTTCCTGTTAGTACCCCGGTCTGGGACTGTATAGATGTTTCAACAGTAAGATGACCGTTCCCCCCAGGTTCTCGAGGAGCCAGCTGCGCGCTTGCACCCAACCCCCCTCCAGAAGTGTCTCGCGTGTGCGCATTTTCTATGGCAGTAAGTCTAGCATCTATAGAGTCTAATTTCATGGATAGTGGTTCCAGCAAGTTCTTAAAGATGACTGTGAGTGAACTAATTAGAGCGTCTGCAGGGTTAAAAGGGGGCCCCCCAAATATGAATGGCCCCAAACGCCCTGGTTCAGCTGTGGTACAAGGTGTGTCTGGTTGGTCAGACTCGAATCCCAAACCAGTACTATCCAAGGATGCCGACATATCCGTGCTGACATCCAGTGTTGGAGCAGTCGCGTCCACTTTAGCCCTTTTTGAGCCTGTTATCTCTCTTGACCTTTTCCTTTTCGGCGGGTGAGACCTTCGATAACCTACAGGGTCTGTTGCCAGTAAGGCCTGGCCCTCCTCCGTTGGCTCGATTGATACCACACAGTTCACATACGGAGTGGTTTCCACTACACCGGAAGGACACAAATGCTGGCTGTCCCTTGATTGGGTTGTCGGGGTCCTGAGTTGTTGGAGCACTGACTCAATTGTCTCATCAATGCTGTCCAGGAGTGAGAGGTGAGTGTTGTGAAGAATTATTGGAGTACTGGCATCATTAGACGGAGAAACCAGAATTTCCTGGGACAGATTTTCGGTATTCGCCTCAAGCAGTGACTCTTTCACTGTGGAATTTTTCCTAGCCCCAGCGCTAGCCTTGGGGAAAAAATTTTCAAGAGTGTTAGCGTGCTGCAGGGCAGACTTACTCCGGGATCCTCTGGAAGCCATGAAGGTAATTCAACAAGAAGAGCAAACTCAAAATGCAAGGATAAAAACCGGAGAGGCCAGAAGTCAGAGAGGTGGCCCGGTCGGTCTCTGCCGGCCTCTAACGGCCTAGAACGGCCCGCCCTTTGCCCGGGCTTAGCCCGGCGACCGCCCGCGCGCGTCCCGCGTTGCGCGTCTAGGGGCGTTGTTCTATAGCCAAGGGTCTATGGAGGCGTGGCCAGCCGGGAAGAGCCACCAGGTGCGGCGTGTGAGGAGCCGCTTTGCTCCCTGGGACTCGCAGTCCCGCTGGTGCGCCGGTGATGTGATTCCGCCTGGTGAAATCGCTTACGGCCTCCTCAATAGGCACAGTCCCGGTCAGAGTGGATAAAAACTGCTTTGCTCCCAAGTTCGAGCGGCCCCCGCGGAGCGGGGGCCGCGAGTCGTGGTTTTAGCCTCCCAGGCAGGAGGCGCGGCCAGCCGGGAAGAGCCACCAGGTGCGGCGTGTGAGGAGCCGCTTTGCTCCCTGGGACTCGCAGTCCCGCTGGTGCGCCGGTGATGTGATTCCGCCTGGTGAAATCGCTTACGGCCTCCTCAATAGGCACAGTCCCGGTCAGAGTGGATAAAAACTGCTTTGCTCCCAAGTTCGAGCGGCACCCGTGGAGCGGGGGCCGCGAGTCGTGGTTTTAGCCTCCCAGGCAGGAGGCGCGGCCAGCCGGGAAGAGCCACCAGGTGCGGCGTGTGAGGAGCCGCTTTGCTCCCTGGGACTCGCAGTCCCGCTGGTGCGCCGGTGATGTGATTCCGCCTGGTGAAATCGCTTACGGCCTCCTCAATAGGCACAGTCCCGGTCAGAGTGGATAAAAACTGCTTTGCTCCCAAGTTCGAGCGGCTCCCGCGGAGCGGGGGCCGCGAGTCGTGGTTTTAGCCTCCCAGGCAGGAGGCGCGGCCAGCCGGGAAGAGCCACCAGGGCGGCGTGTGAGGAGCCGCTTTGCTCCCTGGGACTCGCAGTCCCGCTGGTGCGCCGGTGATGTGATTCCGCCTGGTGAAATCGCTTACGGCCTCCTCAATAGGCACAGTCCCGGTCAGAGTGGATAAAAACTGCTTTGCTCCCAAGTTCGAGCGGCACCCGCGGAGCGGGGGCCGCGAGTCGTGGTTTTAGCCTCCCAGGCAGGAGGCGCGGCCAGCCGGGATTAGCCACCAGGTGCGGCGTGTGAGGAGCCGCTTTGCTCCCTGGGACTCGCAGTCCCGCTGGTGCGCCGGTGATGTGATTCCGCCTGGTGAAATCGCTTACGGCCTCCTCAATAGGCACAGTCCCGGTCAGAGTGGATAAAAACTGCTTTGCTCCCAAGTTCGAGCGGCACCCGTTTTCATAACTATAGGGGTGACCAGTCCAACAAAATACAACAGACCCAACTTGACCACCCGCCAATACACACATAGGTTACTATTGTGCGATATACATAATAGGTCTTACTTCGATCATATTGTTAGCAGTTAAGGAGAAGGCGCAGCTGAGCAAGCTGCACCACAACCTGTGAGGAATATAAGGTAACGAGGCAACAGGGATTCAAGCGCATAGCACTCATATCAAATGAAATAGGCTGCAGTGCCAGCCAAGCAATGCATTACAGTTAGGCTGTGGGGTTTTAGGTTTAAACCTATAATAACTGATAGAACCCCACTGAAAGAAATATAGCCCTCACCGGTGAAAATATATAAACACTGAAAAAACACCTGGACAACCACAAACTAAATGCCATTCAAAGAAAGGAAAAAGAGAGTGAAAGAGTCATTTTTTTTGGTCTAAAGATGCAGGGTTTAGTTTCATGTTTTAGGTCCAGTTTAATTATTTTATAAACTATAGAGAATCAGGAAATATCAAACTCATATTCGATATTTTGGCTGCATTTGATTCTTTCACCAATAGGTAAAATGGCTGGTTTCATAAAAATCTTTCCTAATATGTGTTGTCACATTTACCCACAGAGAATGGGTAAAAACCCTTAATACATCAGACCATATTTTCTAGTGGGTCTGTATTGATAGTAGGTAAATTGCCAACACCTCAGGCTTTAAACATTCAATGGAAGGTATAGTGGCAAGCATATATATCACCAAGCATCTGGAATAGTGGTGAAAACATGACACCAGACTTTTGGAAAACATGGAACGCAGTGTCACTTGTAATGCTCTGCAAAAAAGGTTCTTTCCAAGTTCAACAAAGATTGTAGTGATATTGTTTGTAATTGCAGTGATTCCGCTACGTATATACCCGAGCTGAAGTGATTCCCTGTAGTAGATCCTTGCCACTTGTTAGATGGTATGCTGAAAGCATCTTTACAATCTTAAGAGTTAATGAGGGATGCTATTGACTTTTTAGTCCATTCTGGTGCACTGGTTTCTAATGCACAGGAACTAAAACGCAAATATTTATCATTTCGTGCTTTATGTGGCATCAAAGAAAGAGTCATCCCAACTGTGTCCCTTAGCTGATGGGTCTCAGCCCAATGGGCTAAGAATGCTGAGAGGGCCTTTTCACAGACGTTTACATGGGAAGGAAAGAGCGAGCGCACATGACCCAAAGACTCACTGAAGAAGTATTGTATGGTGTACTACAATAAGATTAATTTGCAAAAATCTATTTGGACCTCATATACACTATAAGTACACTGTCTATATACCATGGTCTTTCAGTGTCGAAAGCAAGCAATAATAAAAGCAAAACGTTCCATAAACACCGGAAAAACACTTTTTCTGTTGTTTTTAGTGGCGTGAAAATGTGTAACCACTGATAAAAACTGTTTTTTAAGATATTGAAAACACTGAAAAAACCCCACCATAATTTACCAAAAATAGAAACTGAAAACAGGAAAGCCTAATTACAGTTTAGTGACGAGGTATCACAAAAAAAAGAGGCACAGTTCTAGATCCTCCCATTTGCTAAATACAAAAGACAGAAGCCACTGCAAGTGACAAGGGAAGTGTGTCAATCATTGTCACTAAGACAGTCTTCCGCATATATGTTTAGCAAATTTGAGTGCCGATTTGGCATCGGCAAAGAAGTGCGACGTGCCTAAAAAACGGTGTTGGATCTAGCCCTGATCTCTTGACTGGGTGAGAGTATTCTGCTTAATTCAGAGACTCTGTCCCTCACCACCCCTTGTTGTAAATATTTTTGTCCACCCTAAGCGTGGAAGGGTATACTCAGACATGAGTCCCTTGCTCATTGCACCATCAGGATTCAAGCAAGCCGGGCCGAAGATGGCTGTAATGCCAGAAACCGGTCCCCGGAAGCTTGCTTCCTTCCCAGTGTAAGAATTGGCTTTTGTAGTTTGGTTTGCCCTGTTCCCATCATGCACTGGGACAGGAACAGACTAATTTGCATACAGCCAGGTTCTGAAACTGGGATGGTGCAGTGAGCTAAAAAACGATGTTGGATCTAGCCCTGATCTCTTGACTGGGTGAGAGTATTCTGCTTAATTCAGAGACTCTGTCCCTCACCACCCCTTGTTGTAAATATTTTTGTCCACCCTAAGCGTGGAAGGGTATACTCAGACATGAGTCCCTTGCTCATTGCACCATCAGGATTCAAGCAAGCCGGGCCGAAGACGGCTGTAATGCCAGAAACCGGTCCCCGGAAGCTTGTTTCCTTCCCAGTGTAAGAATTGGCTTTTGTAGTTTGGTTTGCCCTGTTCCCATCATGCACTGGGACAGGAACAGACTAATTTGCATACAGCCAGGTTCTGAAACTGGGATGGTGCAGTGAGCTAAAAAACGGTGTTGGATCTAGCCCTGATCTCTTGACTGGGTGAGAGTATTCTGCTTAATTCAGAGACTCTGTCCCTCACCACCCCTTGTTGTAAATATTTTTGTCCACCCTAAGCGTGGAAGGGTATACTCAGACATGAGTCCCTTGCTCATTGCACCATCAGGATTCAAGCAAGCCGGGCCGAAGATGGCTGTAATGCCAGAAACCGGTCCCCGGAAGCTTGTTTCCTTCCCAGTGTAAGAATTGGCTTTTGTAGTTTGGTTTGCCCTGTTCCCATCATGCACTGGGACAGGAACAGACTAATTTGCATACAGCCAGGTTCTGAAACTGGGATGGTGCAGTGAGCTAAAAAACGGTGTTGGATCTAGCCCTGATCTCTTGACTGGGTGAGAGTATTCTGCTTAATTCAGAGACTCTGTCCCTCACCACCCCTTGTTGTAAATATTTTTGTCCACCCTAAGTGTGGAAGGGTATACTCAGACATGAGTCCCTTGCTCATTGCACCATCAGGATTCAAGCAAGCCGGGCCGAAGACGGCTGTAATGCCAGAAACCGGTCCCCGGAAGCTTGTTTCCTTCCCAGTGTAAGAATTGGCTTTTGTAGTTTGGTTTGCCCTGTTCCCATCATGCACTGGGACAGGAACAGACTAATTTGCATACAGCCAGGTTCTGAAACTGGGATGGTGCAGTGAGCTAAAAAACGGTGTTGGATCTAGCCCTGATCTCTTGACTGGGTGAGAGTATTCTGCTTAATTCAGAGACTCTGTCCCTCACCACCCCTTGTTGTAAATATTTTTGTCCACCCTAAGCGTGGAAGGGTATACTCAGACATGAGTCCCTTGCTCATTGCACCATCAGGATTCAAGCAAGCCGGGCCGAAGACGGCTGTAATGCCAGAAACCGGTCTCCGGAAGCTTGTTTCCTTCCCAGTGTAAGAATTGGCATTTGTAGTTTGGTTTGCCCTGTTCCCATCATGCACTGGGACAGGAACAGACTAATTTGCATACAGCCAGGTTCTGAAACTGGGATGGTGCAGTGAGCTAAAAAACGGTGTTGGATCTAGCCCTGATCTCTTGACTGGGTGAGAGTATTCTGCTTAATTCAGAGACTCTGTCCCTCACCACCCCTTGTTGTAAATATTTTTGTCCACCCTAAGCGTGGAAGGGTATACTCAGACATGAGTCCCTTGCTCATTGCACCATCAGGATTCAAGCAAGCCGGGCCGAAGACGGCTGTAATGCCAGAAACCGGTCTCCGGAAGCTTGTTTCCTTCCCAGTGTAAGAATTGGCTTTTGTAGTTTGGTTTGCCCTGTTCCCATCATGCACTGGGACAGGAACAGACTAATTTGCATACAGCCAGGTTCTGAAACTGGGATGGTGCAGTGAGCTAAAAAACGGTGTTGGATCTAGCCCTGATCTCTTGACTGGGTGAGAGTATTCTGCTTAATTCAGAGACTCTGTCCCTCACCACCCCTTGTTGTAAATATTTGTGTCCACCCTAAGCGTGGAAGGGTATACTCAGACATGAGTCCCTTGCTCATTGCACCATCAGGATTCAAGCAAGCCGGGCCGAAGACGGCTGTAATGCCAGAAACCGGTCCCCGGAAGCTTGTTTCCTTCCCAGTGTAAGAATTGGCTTTTGTAGTTTGGTTTGCCCTGTTCCCATCATGCACTGGGACAGGAACAGACTAATTTGCATACAGCCAGGTTCTGAAACTGGGATGGAGCAGTGAGCTAAAAAACGGTGTTGGATCTAGCCCTGATCTCTTGACTGGGTGAGAGTATTCTGCTTAATTCAGAGACTCTGTCCCTCACCACCCCTTGTTGTAAATATTTTTGTCCACCCTAAGCGTGGAAGGGTATACTCAGACATGAGTCCCTTGCTCATTGCACCATCAGGATTCAAGCAAGCCGGGCCGAAGACGGCTGTAATGCCAGAAACCGGTCCCCGGAAGCTTGTTTCCTTCCCAGTGTAAGAATTGGCTTTTGTAGTTTGGTTTGCCCTGTTCCCATCATGCACTGGGACAGGAACAGACTAATTTGCATACAGCCAGGTTCTGAAACTGGGATGGTGCAGTGAGCTAAAAAATGGTGTTGGATCTAGCCCTGATCTCTTGACTGGGTGAGAGTATTCTGCTTAATTCAGAGACTCTGTCCCTCACCACCCCTTGTTGTAAATATTTTTGTCCACCCTAAGCGTGGAAGGGTATACTCAGACATGAGTCCCTTGCTCATTGCACCATCAGGATTCAAGCAAGCCGGGCCGAAGACGGCTGTAATGCCAGAAACCGGTCCCCGGAAGCTTGTTTCCTTCCCAGTGTAAGAATTGGCTTTTGTAGTTTGGTTTGCCCTGTTCCCATCATGCACTGGGACAGGAACAGACTAATTTGCATACAGCCAGGTTCTGAAACTGGGATGGTGCAGTGAGCTAAAAAACGGTGTTGGATCTAGCCCTGATCTCTTGACTGGGTGAGAGTATTCTGCTTAATTCAGAGACCCTGTCCCTCACCACCCCTTGTTGTAAATATTTTTGTCCACCCTAAGCGTGGAAGGGTATACTCAGACATGAGTCCCTTGCTCATTGCACCATCAGGATTCAAGCAAGCCGGGCCGAAGACGGCTGTAATGCCAGAAACCGGTCCCCGGAAGCTTGTTTCCTTCCCAGTGTAAGAATTGGCTTTTGTAGTTTGGTTTGCCCTGTTCCCATCATGCACTGGGACAGGAATAGACTAATTTGCATACAGCCAGGTTCTGAAACTGGGATGGTGCAGTGAGCTAAAAAACGGTGTTGGATCTAGCCCTGATCTCTTGACTGGGTGAGAGTATTCTGCTTAATTCAGAGACTCTGTCCCTCACCACCCCTTGTTGTAAATATTTTTGTCCACCCTAAGCGTGGAAGGGTATACTCAGACATGAGTCCCTTGCTCATTGCACCATCAGGATTCAAGCAAGCCGGGCCGAAGACGGCTGTAATGCCAGAAACCGGTCCCCGGAAGCTTGTTTCCATCCCAGTGTAAGAATTGGCTTTTGTAGTTTGGTTTGCCCTGTTCCCATCATGCACTGGGACAGGAACAGACTAATTTGCATACAGCCAGGTTCTGAAACTGGGATGGTGCAGTGAGCTAAAAAACGGTGTTGGATCTAGCCCTGATCTCTTGACTGGGTGAGAGTATTCTGCTTAATTCAGAGACTCTGTCCCTCACCACCCCTTGTTGTAAATATTTTTGTCCACCCTAAGCGTGGAAGGGTATACTCAGACATGAGTCCCTTGCTCATTGCACCATCAGGATTCAAGCAAGCCGGGCCGAAGACGGCTGTAATGCCAGAAACCGTTCCCCAGAAGCTTGTTTCCTTCCCAGTGTAAGAATTGGCTTTTGTAGTTTGGTTTGCCCTGTTCCCATCATGCACTGGGACAGGAACAGACTAATTTGCATACAGCCAGGTTCTGAAACTGGGATGGTGCAGTGAGCTAAAAAACGGTGTTGGATCTAGCCCTGATCTCTTGACTGGGTGAGAGTATTCTGCTTAATTCAGAGACTCTGTCCCTCACCACCCCTTGTTGTAAATATTTTTGTCCACCCTAAGCGTGGAAGGGTATACTCAGACATGAGTCCCTTGCTCATTGCACCATCAGGATTCAAGCAAGCCGGGCCGAAGACGGCTGTAATGCCAGAAACCGGTCCCCGAAAGCTTGTTTCCTTCCCAGTGTAAGAATTGGCTTTTGTAGTTTGGTTTGCCCTGTTCCCATCATGCACTGGGACAGGAACAGACTAATTTGCATACAGCCAGGTTCTGAAACTGGGATGGTGCAGTGAGCTAAAAAACGGTGTTGGATCTAGCCCTGATCTCTTGACTGGGTGAGAGTATTCTGCTTAATTCAGAGACTCTGTCCCTCACCACCCCTTGTTGTAAATATTTTTGTCCACCCTAAGCGTGGAAGGGTATACTCAGACATGAGTCCCTTGCTCATTGCACCATCAGGATTCAAGCAAGTCGGGCCGAAGACGGCTGTAATGCCAGAAACCGGTCCCCGGAAGCTTGTTTCCTTCCCAGTGTAAGAATTGGCTTTTGTAGTTTGGTTTGTCCTGTTCCCATCATGCACTGGGACAGGAACAGACTAATTTGCATACAGCCAGGTTCTGAAACTGGGATGGTGCAGTGAGCTAAAAAACGGTGTTGGATCTAGCCCTGATCTCTTGACTGGGTGAGAGTATTCTGCTTAATTCAGAGACTCTGTCCCTCACCACCCCTTGTTGTAAATATTTTTGTCCACCCTAAGCGTGGAAGGGTATACTCAGACATGAGTCCCTTGCTCATTGCACCCTCAGGATTCAAGCAAGCCGGGCCGAAGACGGCTGTAATGCCAGAAACCGGTCCCCGGAAGCTTGTTTCCTTCCCAGTGTAAGAATTGGCTTTTGTAGTTTGGTTTGCCCTGTTCCCATCATGCACTGGGACAGGAACAGACTAATTTGCATACAGCCAGGTTCTGAAACTGGGATGGTGCAGTGAGCTAAAAAACGGTGTTGGATCTAGCCCTGATCTCTTGACTGGGTGAGAGTATTCTGCTTAATTCAGAGACTCTGTCCCTCACCACCCCTTGTTGTAAATATCCATTTTAGAAATGGCCGTCGCCTCCAGAATGCCGGTGATACAGATGTTGCTTCTCCGAGACCGTGCCTCCAGATAGTCGTTCTTTGTTTGTATAACAGCTAATAGACTGTCCATGTTTGAGATTTGGGCCTTGGTTTCCTGTTGAAATTCATGTTGCTCCGTATGCCGATTCTCTAGGCTGTACAGCCGAGTTTCGTGCGTGGAAACCTGGAACTTAACCTGATCTAGTTGCGACGTGAGGGTGTCGAATTTAGCGTCTATGCTTTGCAGGCTAGATCTCATTTCCAGCATTAGAGCCCTGAGGTCTCCGCCCGTTGTTTCATTGGCTGGCGTACCACCCGTCGCTCCCAGACTATCACGCTCAGCACTAGGCTGC
The DNA here is from genome assembly GCF_964261635.1 of Lissotriton helveticus. NCBI lineage: Eukaryota > Metazoa > Chordata > Amphibia > Caudata > Salamandridae > Lissotriton > Lissotriton helveticus. The sequence continues at coordinate 832,190,316 of NC_136061.1, read as the reverse complement.
TTCGCCCCACGTTTATTGTCAAATGTTATTTTAGGCTGTCGAGCTTCCACCTTACCCATGGTGTCACGGACGTGTAGACTCGGTCAGGCAAGGACACAGCAGGCAGGTTCCACCCAGCACAGCAGTCGCCACCGAACTTGGGTGCACTTAGTGCGTGGGGAGGCAATGCGGGAAATGGGCTTCCAATCCTACACAGCTTGAGTCCTGTCCCCTTGCTTCTCCAGTGCCCACTGGGACAGCCTCTCAGACAACCACCCAGTGCACCATCAGGCCTCCGCCTCTGATTCAGCGCACTACATGCACGGGAACCAAGCTGACCAGATATGGAGATCGATATCGTGTAGACCACTGAAGATATGCTGGGCCCTACGCAGCGTCAGCTTCAGCAGGCGCTCATCCGTTTGTAAGGCAGAGCCCAAGTCAAGAAATTTGCCTTTCACCGCGTATCTGGCCTGACGCGTGCTTCGGTGCACAAAAGGGCGTCCCCCTGCAACAGATAGGGAAAGCGCGCCAGGACCCCGGTGCATCCGTTCCCGCACTTACCGTACTTCTGGATTATTTAACCGCAGCAACTATACCACGTCACAGCCAGCAGTCTCCTAATGTCCTGATAGCAAGCAGAGTGGCTACAAGTCTATGCGTTTTACTATTAGCAAGCACTGCGTCCACTCGCTATTGCCTGGAAATAGTTGGGATGGGGGCTATGGTCTCGCAAGTATACACCCCGTGGTCAACAACGTGAGGCCATCTGAGCTCAACCGATCCGCCGCATCCAGTCTCCAATGGTCGATAATGGCCCCACATGCGCAGCCCCCTCCGCCTCTCACCTCAGGAGTTTAGTGGTGCTAGATGAGTTCACAGCGGCAGGATAGGGTAACGGAGCAGCGATCCGCTTTGTTTCGCAACTGCACCAGAATTCGTGGTCAGCGCCGTCCGCCTGCGCCACAGTCGCGGGTAGGCCTGCGATCCCCGCCTCCGCCTGGGATATGGCGCCGGGCTCCGCACCTCCGCTTCCGGCCTCACCACTCGATCGACCCCGGCCAGTCACGTATCCTGCAGCACAGCTTCACACCAGCGATTTCAGCCGTCGGAAAAGGGCACACCAGACTCTTCAGTGTTTGTGCACCTCAGATATTCATTTTAAGTGCCCAAGTCTGTCCTACAGCAGTAATAATACAGGATTAATGTCTCAGCCGGCGGAGCTCGCTCACAGAGCGGCCATCTCGCTGCCTGGCTAACCACGCCCCCCCAGTCTAATCTTCTTAAAAGCCATATAATCAGTACAAGCCGAATCACTTTATTTGCATTGGTGATAAAAAACAATGAGAACTCTCTAAAGAATTTGATGGCTTCATGTAACCGGTACTTGTCAACATATGCTCTCAGTTTGGGGCTTCTCAGCAAAGAGCAGATCCTTCCACGAGGTAACTGTTGTTTTGGAGACTAAAAATCTCTGACATTGAGGAGGCTTGTGTAGTGGTAATCTCGCCTTTTGTGAGTCACATATCACTTGAAAGGAGCAGTACTAATTTGCCAAAGACATATCTTTTGCTGCTATTGTTTGAATAATAAATGAATCAGCTAAGCAGTTCTTTTGATGTAATTTGGAAGTAAACCATATTCCGAGCTTTCCGGTCAGTAAAAAGGACTGTGGTGTCCCAACAATATTCATCCACATATAAGACGGAATTGGAGAGCACCAGTGATATTGAACGTAATCAGATCTACCTGAAAATCTTCTTCTAATTTCTACTAAAAAATACATTTGTGGTGTTTGCCTACTTATAGGACTGGAAGTCTGTGGTTTTCAATCCCCTGCTTGAATAGTGCCAGGCTATGCCTTCCTTTCATATCAAATACCTAGTTAACTTGCCCAGCATTGAAATAGATCCACGAGGACCCGAGGTTTATCATGCTAATTAGTAGGAGTCGAGGAATTCATGAAAATCCTTTTTATTAAAATTTGTGAAAATGATGTACAAACTAGTGAAAAGTACTTGTTTTTGTATTGTGTAACAAAGTACAAGGGCACAGCTCACATTCAAAGGTGTTGCAAGACATGGGTAGGAGACACTGTTGAGGAGAATTTCTCTCTTGCTATGGTTGCTCCACTGGGGCGACATCATGTAACATTTTACACTTATGAAATGTTGCATACATTTAGGACATGTTTGAAAAGTGCAGCTTATCAAGTTTTCCTGTGAAATGACCTGGGCTTAATAACTACTTGATGTTCTTGTTGATAAAGGCAGGTTGTTGCACTGGCTCCCCGAATGTGATGGCTGTGGCACCTGGAGATCCAAAGTCAATGTGCTCAAAACAAGCATTTGTCTTGTGCTCTCTGGTTTTCCTCCATTCACTCTTTCAATGTGTTTCTATGACATGCACAACGAAAGTGTTCATTCTTGCCACAATACAGACATTGCCCATTTTTCCTTCAGGCCTATTGTCTTTTTTTTTACAAGGCTTGTGGTTGGATTTCTATAGGTTCACGTTGCTTTGTTGTGCTAGTCTGTTTCTTTGATCTTTCTTGGTTTTTTAAATGACAAAGGATCTCATTTCTTCCTAGTACCCATGCCTTTCACTAAGATGTTGATCTAGCTGTAAAATGAGATTGATAAGGAATTTGTGAATGGCAAAAAAATAGCAAACAACTCAAAAAAGTACATTTACCACTGTGAATCATGTCCACCGATAGCAAAAACAAATGACTCAATACCATTGATTGCCAAAATCTTGAATGACATATAATATCGGCCGAAGTAGGGGGCATATTATCAAGGGGGTTTATCTCCGCTTTTTTGGCTTTAAAAGCCAAGAAAGTGGAGATAAAATTATCTCCCTATTACCAAGCTGTCGCTAACACCAGTTAGCGACAACTAATAGGAGATAGCGACCATCTTGGGCCCCGCTTTGCATGTCAGTGATATTTATCACTAATGACATGCAAAGTGGGCGTGCCAAGATGTTAGCGACTGGAAACAGTCGCTAACATCGCTATCTCCTATTACCAACTTTTGGAGATATTCGCGCTAAGCGCGAATATCTCCAAAAGCTAACACCTGCCCAGGAGCAGTTCTTAGCCATGTTATCCAATGGGAGGTGGATAACATGGCTAAGAGCATTTGCTCGATAATGCATGAATATCGCTGACTTTTCAGCGATATTCATGCATTGCGGCCGTTTTTTATCGCATTTGCGAAAAAACCTTGCTAATAGCAAGGTTTATCTGCGATAAAAATCGCCGATTTGCGGCGATAATTTTTGTCTCTAAACAAGTTAGAGACAAAAATTATCGCTAGTTGTTGGTAATGTACCCCTAAATTCCATAGCAGGTAAACCCATTATCAAGCAGCTGCTCCAAATATGCTAAGTTTGAAACTAAAACATTAACATACAGGCAGATTTATCATAGTGTTGTGTTGCTCTTGCTTCATGCAAGATAATGCAAGGGCAATGCAACACTAAAGTCAGATTTACTAAGTAATGCAAAGCCACATTGCATGGCCCTGCAGTGCTTGGTAAATCACAAGTAAGGGAAGGCAGCCATATTCCCATCTTGCATTACTCCTTGCCACTGAGGCATTCCCGCGCATCCACCCATGGATTTTGGTGCATTCCCAGATTTACCACGAGTGGCAGACCTAGGAATGCGTCAGAATGCTATTTCTTCCTATTCTGCACCACACATGGAAAGAGAAAAAAACTTCAGAGAAGTTCTCCCTTCCTGCACAAAATAAAGTCCTGCCCACAACACAGGGACCCTTGCACCATGGTGCACATTGTGTGTCTGTGAAAGGAGAAGACAAAATGCACCACATACCATTAAAAAAGGCGGATACCAGCCCCCTCACGTTCATGCAGCACGGCGCAGCAAGGGTTTGTGCTGCGTTGCATGAAAGTTTGATAAATATGGGCTTTTAATACATTCATTTGGCAGATGGAAAGTGGGGAATATGAACATTTGTTGTGTGATAATTATGTAAAGTAGACGTTTTGGCAGTAAAAGGTTTTGAGTATATTGGTAGCATTTTGTTTTTTAAGTGCATGTTGTCACACTTAATTTCATTTGCTGTATTATCTTGTCCATGACAGAAACTTGATAGGATAGTCTTGGATTTCCATTGTTGACAAGCAGCAACAATTGTACATAACAGTGGTTCATAACCGGTGGTAACCATGGGGGTCTGGAAAGCCTATTCAGCAAGTCTGGCACTGCCTAGAAAATAAAATCATATTAACAGATACAATGTGTTAGACCTGATTTCCTTGATGTGGCTTTGCCCTACCTTTATGCCTTTAGATCTCCTGCTTAAGCTGGTTTCGTTTTTGCTGTCCTTAGGGCTATGCACACTTTATCACTGCTAAACAGTGCTAAAGTGCTTGTGCTCTCTTCCTGAATTAAATATCGTAGATTGGCTTGTCCCAAATTTACAAATGAAATTTACTTGTAGGTCCGTACTCCAGTGGCACTACCTGTGTTCAGGGCTTGTAAATAAAATTCTACTAGTGGGCCTGCAGCACTGTTTGTACTACACACTTAAACAGTATTTTAAACATGTCTCTGGACTGCCATTGCAGCCTGTTTATGTGAAGTTTAAACTCCCATTTACAACTTGCTAAATAAACCTATTGTCAGGCCCAAACATTTATTTCTAATACATATAAGTCACCCCTGGGGTAGCCACTGGACAGCCAGAGGACCGGATGCAATGTATTTAAAAAAGAGGACATGCACTTTTAAGTTTTGCATGTTGTAGTAGGGAATAACGCTTACATTCGTTTTTCACTACTGCAAGGTCTACCTCTCTCATAGGATAACGTCAGAGTTACTTTAATACATCTTATAAGTGTTATTTCCAAACAGGAACAGATAATCCATTCATGTTCGGTGTCTCTGGAATTGGAATTTTAATTCCTAACTTATGGTGAAGTTGGATTTTATATTACAATTTTGAAAATACCACTTTTAGAAAGTTGGTATTTTCTTGCCTTAGTCATTGGGTGTCTGCACAGTGTCTCTGGGTCAAATGACTGGGAGTAATTTACAGTTGGGCTTTGTGTATGCCTCCTAGACACCCACACACAATGGGGAGATAAGGTTTGACTGGATGGGCCACCACTGGCAGGATGGGAGGGAGGAGCTGGTCCCAGCCCCAATTACACTTGAATAGACTGTGTACTGTCTCCACACAGAGAGCTGCATACCCATTGTAGTTAGTCTGGAGCTAAGGCCTGGAAGGCAAGCACATGTGCACTTCAAAGGCATGCCTCTAGAGGCTTCTCCCCCCTTCAATGGCACAAATGGATAGAAATAATGGACCTCAGACACCACCACTTTGGCACACTTCTGGGCCTGTGGCTACACTGCCAGGAAGAAGGACTGCTGTGCTGCTGAATTGACTGCCGCTCTGCTTGACTGCTGCTCTGAAGGAACTGCTGCCCTGCTGTGCTGACCTGCTAACTGCTGCCCTCATGCCTGGGTGAACAGAGAACTGAACCTGCAACTTCATCCTTGAATCCAGGATACCAGAGTGACTCCAAGGGCTAATCTGCTGGCCTCCTGATCTGAGACTCAGGGATGTAAAAGCCTCTCCAGCATCCTGCACCAACCACTGGACCCAGCTGCAGTGAGCTTCTGACTAGGCCTGGATGTAAACTTCCGCTCCACGTATTGGTGCAAAGCAGAGTCTTTCATCTCTTGTGGCTCGCCAACGTTAAGTTGGCAAACAAGAGCAAGGAAAATTCAATGCTAGACCACTTCCTGGTGAGATTTCTCAGTGTGGGCAGTCATGGTAGGTTGCTACTATTCACGTCGAGAAACCTGTCGCTCATTTTGTGGAAGCTGCCTCTTGAGTAGAACCTCATTGCAGGTTTTGGAAAGTGGTGAATGCCTTTTCTAAAAGATGCCAGCAAGCCAAACCTGGATGTACACTTTGAGAAAATATTCAGGGATCCAGAGGGTATTTTAACCTTCAACCTGTCAGAGACAAAGTGAGTGTTGGCCCAGTGTAGTAGTGTGATGGCCCCTGACCCTAATAGGGTTCCAATGGATTATTTTTTGGACTATCAATCCCCATTATTGATGAACGCCTTTAATGATATAGCCAAGAAGGGCTCTCCAACATCTTGAAAGCAATCAATATTAGTATCCATTCATAAGAAAGGGGACAAGGTGCTCTCACAAAATTATAGACCCTTCTCCTTGTTTGACAGTGAGCCCAAGCTGATGGGACAATTGCTGTTAAATAGGTTGGAGAAATAGGTGGAGCAGAGGAATATTTTAACAAGGGGAAAGTGACCATTGACTAGTGCCTCAACTTGAGTATGGTTATTGCTAAGTACGGTGGACAACAAAGGCCACATTTTTATGGCCTTTATGGATCTCTCGGCTGGATATGATTGCTTCTCCCATTCCAAACTGTGGGCCATTATGAAGAGTATGGTCATTGGTGCTCCTATATTTGGCTTCATAAGGCAACTACATGTGTCTGCTAGGGCAGGGAGGGGGAGTGTACCAGACCTTTTGAGACTAAGCGAGGTGTTAGACAGGGCTGTGTCCTCGCACCATTCCTGTTTTCTCTATACCAACAGGGAGGAAGCAGTTCTGATGGGGTCCATTAAAGATGTACCCTACATTGATTCAGCCCCTCTCCCGATACTCCTCAATGCAGACGATGCACTGCTCATAGCTAGAACTGTCCAAGTGCTGCAGAGACTCTTAGAGAAGGATACTAGCTACATGGATAGTTTGGATCTTCATGTAAATGAAGCTATGTCCTAGGTACTTGTTGTTGGTGAACGGCCAAAGAGACTTCCAGCTTTCCACTTAGACATGCAAAGGATGGAGCTGACAGAAGCATTCTCATATTTGGGATCATTTTTGATGGGAAGTTACACTAGGAAAAATATGGTGTCAAATAGACCCCTCTTATTAGAAAAAAGTATAGTGGCCATCTTTAAGTTCACAAAGAAGTCGGCGCCAATCCCTTAAATAGCGTATACACAAATAAATCCATTGCTAGTGACACGTGTGGTACGGAGATATGGGAAATGGTCGATATCGACAGCCTTCAGTGTATCGAGGATGTATTTATAAAAAAATTGGCATCTCTGCCCAATAGCGGCTCAAACTTCATATACCACAGTTAACTGGGTGTACCTTATACTTCTAATATCATTTGGTTTGCACCAGTTTTACTGTTGCATTCGATATGGAGGAAGGAGATTGTAACCTTGAATCAAGCCATATTGAGGAACTGTTTAAAACTGGTTTTTGTACACCTGGTCCAATGGTTGCAGTACTTTAAGCAGTCGTTGGTAGATTCAGATTTACATGAATTATTTGAGACCCCACTCACGTGTGCACATATTACTAAAGAAAGGCTTAAAGAGACTTTCCTGGCAAAGGCCACCGTAGATAGAAGGGAGTTAAACAGAGATAAATCCACTGTCAGATTATACCTAGTGTAACCCCCCCCCCCGCTCCGCCCCATCAAACAGGGTGTACAATGGTATTTCGCCTTCGTGCTTAATTGACAGCATCTGTTTATCCTGACAATGTTTCGCCTAAATGATATCCCTCTGATGCTTGGTTTTCCAGCTAATGCCTATACAGTAAGGGAGCTGACCCTATGCTCCTGTGTTGGGGTGTCAAAGCAGTCGAATTTGCACATATAATTTTTTTGTTCTTTTTATATCTCAACAAGGAAAAGATTAATTGTGCCGATATTGAGTAGATTCAATTTTATCCAATTCTGAGCTTCATTATTTTACATTCATCAACTGGGTGACCCTCTGGTGTGTCACACTGTAGCACCATTCCTTTGGGCTTCTTTAAAGAGCAGGCAATTTCAATTGTATGGTGTGCAAAACTTTGAATTGATAGTTTGAACTGCGTTCTGGAGGATGAATTTTTATACCTATGAATATCTCTGAGTGGATCATGTACTTAACTTGTAACCTTTTACTAATTTAAGACACATGGGCTTCATGAAACAATTGGATGGACCCATGTGCATTTTACATTTTATGCACTGGTACATCGCTACTTTTAAAGGGAGTATTATTTTGCACAATTTTGTAGCTTTTATGAGTAGATGACAATGTACTAAATTCTTCTATTTTTATTTGGTTTTAGAATGGGTTTTAAGTTTGTTTCGCTATTAAGTGCACTGTGATATGTCTTTATGTACTTTCTATGCTACAAAAACCAAGCGAAATAAAGTTTTTTTAATTAGAGTTTGGCTTTGATCTGCTAAAGCAACAGAAAGAAGCTGCACCCTCTTGCACTTTGCGTGGTGCCATTTGCACTGATTTTACAATGAGGGACAAACTCCCGGCACTAAAAACCAGCACAAGCAGCACAACTTACCTCACTCCACCGCTTGCGGAACTCCCTGGAACACAGCAGAGTTTTTCGGATCTCCACTCAGGCCCATTTTAGATCACCACGTGGTGCCCCTCAGGTCCTAAACCCTAGTTGTGTCTCAGGGAGCTGAATTCAAGCTTTTGGGCTCTTCACAACCATGAACAGGCCCGCTTGCAGCGACACATCACCACTCACACCTGGATTTAATGTGAAGCTCTGGCATCCACCTCTTTGCGCTACAGCACCGACTGCTAGTGGAGGATGGTCAACGCAAAGTTCGAGCACTGCCTGCCCTCAATAACGGCCTGGTCTTTGCACTACAACAACAGCCTACCCCTACGCACTGCCGGCTGCTCGCAGTCCTCTCCGATGTGAAGAGGAATCTTTGCAGAAATTTCAGAGTTTGCAGAAACTTCAGCAGGCCTAACCTGGAAAATATAGCCAACCTGCGCTCTATCATGGTCAGCCTGAAACTGTGACCATGACTTGGTCCAGTATAAAAATTAAACCCTAGTTCGAGCTTTGTGCTTTTTGGGAATATTATTACTAAAAATTTTACAAATGTATAACTCTGATTCTACTGATCGAATGTTTGTCATTTTGGTCTTGTTGTATTTATTAAATTGTGCTCTATTCGTCTAACTTGTGTAGGATCCTTTCTGTGTGGTGTTCTCACTGTATTTATGTTTGATATGTTGCACAAAATACCTTACATATAAGCCTGGCTGCTCTGTTCAAAGCTATCAGATGGTTGAGCACAGGTAAATTTAGAGTTGGCTTGTCCTTCACCCTGATAAGGATTGTGGTTGCTGCTTGACAAGGGCTTGCAACCCAGTCAGCCAGCAACCCAATTTCTGACATTGATTTTGAGGATTAGGACTGTGTCTGTACAGTGCCATATCGTGGTTTGGTGTGCACTACAATCCCATATCTGAAATCATTTCTCCCTGATTGGCCATTTTGCTTTTTCTAAATTCTTGCTGACCGTGTGCCTAAATCCCCCTCTTCAAGTATGGGCTTGGAGCTGGTTAACACGGAGTGCAACACGCGGGCCCAGCTGATGGAGTTATGTACAGAGAGGGTACTTCCAGCAAAGAGCACAACAAGGAGGTTGGCGCTGCAAAGGTGCTTAGGGCCTGAGGGGAAGTGTATCAATCACTGGCTACAGTAACAGGGGATGATGATGTACACCAGCAAGGTACCAGTTCTGAGAGGCATCAGTCTTATGAGTGGGAGCATGTACCCACTGTGTTGGAGCTCCCTGCCACAGTAAGGAGCAGTGTGTCTTCCCACAGCCTATCCCCAGATGAGCTGATGGAAAGGAGGTAAGAGAGAGAGTTCAGGCTGGAGATGACTACAATCAAGATGGAGGATAGGAAACGGGCCTTGGAAGAGAAACTGGCCTCAGGATGTCTGGTTCATAAAAGGAGCCTCAAGGAGTGAACATCAAAGCCTTAGTGTCCTCTGGAGACAGGAGAGTTCACATTCCCAAAGGACTGGTGCTTGATTTTGCTGTGGGGAATGCCTTTGGCAAGTGGTTTGAAGCATTTGAGGTGGCTTTACAGATGCACATGATCCCTGAGGAGGATTTGGGGGCTTGCCTGTGGAAGCTCATCCCTAGCAAGGGGAGAGACACCCTACTGGCCATAGAGAAGGGGGACCGGATGTGGTATTCCCCCTTGAAGGAACCCCTTGTTAGGTAGTATGACCTTACCCCAACAAAATATAGGCAGATATTTTTGGACAGCCAGAAGCTGCCCCAGCAGTCCTGGGTGTATTATGTGGAATTTGTTTGCAAGGCACTGGATGGTTGGGTGAAGGGCAGTGAAGTTTTAGAGTATCAGGGTCGGTACACTTTGATTGCAAGAGAGCTTATGTTCAGTGTTTGTTTTGCAGTTCTGTGCCAGTACCTTATTGATAGTAAGCTCACTGACTGTAGCTTACTAAGGAGGCGTATCATGGAATCTGCACCAGAGTCGCCAAGAAGGTACCTGAGGAGAGTCATTACAAGGATGGGCAGGGTCCGGGGGCGTGGTTTCGGCGCCGACCGGGATGGCTGCGTGAGCGAGTTGCTCCGCGCCGCGTCCCATCCTTTATCCTGCTAAACGTTGCCCCGGGTCGCCTGGTGGCTGGGACTGAGGACCGGAGGGGCCGCTGCCCTACTGGGGAACGTTTGAACCCGAGCGGAGCCCTGGATGCTGTGTGCGGAAGGCCGTGGTGCTCGCCTCCCTCCGGCGAGCGGACAAAGGCAAGATGGCGGCACACACTGCGAGATAGCTCCGAAGGCGGAGCGGTGAGGGACGCAGGAGCAGCGTCGGGCGCCTGCGGCACCCCCGAGCAGCGGTGGATGGTGCGGTGACCCGTCGGAGCGGGCCCCGGATTGCGGAGAGGATTGGAGGTGTTGCCGGTGGGAGGGGCCCCCTCCCCCCCCCGGGCCCTCGATCAAGGCGAGAGCGGCGCCTGGGAGTGCGCTGCGCCGGCGGAGGCACTGCTGTGTGGCCGCTCGCCAGCCGGCCGACCCGCAGTGGGGGCCGACAGCGCATGGAGAAGTGCAGCGAGCGGCTGGGGCACTGAGAGAGGGACCGCCCAGGGCGCCCACGCATCCCGGATCAAGAGGCACACACCGTGGGTCTGGACCTTGCCGCGGGTCCTGCCAGGTGGAGGGCACGGAGGCGCCGCCCTAATAGCGAAGTGCTGGGCTGTGCTTGGTGTGTTGCGGTGACCAGTGTTGCCGGGGACAGTGTGCTCGGCGGGCCCTGGGACCCACTTCATTGATTGGCGGCCTCTTCGGCGGAATCTGCTCCCCCTGGCCCTGGGGTGCCTGGCAGACGCCCTATGAGAGGCTGGGGCGGCAAGGGATGCTCCTTTGAATTGGATACTGTTGACTGACCGGATGTGAGGGCAGTTGGCGCCGCGCATTCTCCCTTGCCTGGGGATTGGTGGACCGCGCTGGCTGGGACACCCCGCTGAGCGTTTCTGGTGCGCCTAGCCGTTCTCCGAGGGAGCGGCTTGGGAGGCTGGATCCCTGCACGCAAGATGGCCGCGAAGGGGAATGGCGCCGCCGAACCGTCTGAAAAGGGAAGCCGGGGGTCGGAGGTTGCGAGTGGCGGCTTCCCAACGGAGGCCTCAACACAGGAACAGAGGCTGAACCTCCGCCTTGATACTATCCTGGCCGCGATCACTGCCACGAAGGATGAGCTGCGCCAAGACATTGCGCAGGTGGCGTCTGGCCTCGGCCTGCTGAGGGCGGACCACTCCAAGCTCTCTGACCGTGTGAAATCCAATGAACTGCTGCTCCAGGAGCTGAAACCGGCGGTGGTTACGGCGGAGCATAAAATCGATGACGTTATCCGGCGACTAACGAATCTGGAGCGCCGCACGGAGGACGCGGAAGGCCGCAACCGCCGGAACAACGTGCGGGTAGTGGGGCTACCAGAGAAAATTGAGAAAGGCGATGCGATAGCCTACTTGGAGGACTGGTTCCGCACGGTGGTGGCGCCGGAGGGCCTCTCCCCCTTTTTCTCTCTGGAAAGAGCGCACAGGGTGCCCGCGAGGCCTCCTCTGGAGGGCCGACCACCTCAACCGATGGTGGCCAGACTGCTGCACTATAAAGACCGAGATCTGCTGATCCAAAGGGCGAGAGATTGTGGGCCCTTCCAGGAGGACAACAGTAGGGTGACGATCTTTCCGGACTATACGCAGGAGGTACAGAGGAGCAGGGCCTCTTTTCTGCCGGTGAAAAAAGAGCTGAGAGAGGAAGGGGTTCAATACTCCTTGCTTTTCCCGGCCAAGCTGCGGATCATCGTGGATGAGAGGACGCACTTTTTTCAGACGCCTGACGAAGCGTGGTCCTGGCTGGAACTATATCGTGCAGGTACGGATCGGGCTCACCGGCCCGCCAGGGAACGTGAGCAGCCGGTCAGGGTCAGGAAGTCGCAGCGCATCCGCTCCAGGAATAGGCGCCAACGGGCCGAGCGTGAGGCGCAAATACTTGCAGATAGGAAGAGTGCGTTGGAGGCCACGGCGACCATCACGGGCTCGCAACGGGATGATGCCTCCAGGGGCTCGGCATCGGAGGAGGACGGTGAAGGTGAGAAGACCGGCGACGAAGATTTGGAGGGGGGGGAGCGCAGGGGCCAGAGGTTACCCCGCAGACTTCGGATGGTATCTTTAATGGATGAAGTTCGTGGTTGCTGAACTTTTGTCGGGTCTGGACGCTCCTGACTTCGTTTGGACTGCCAGGTATGGGGCTGCATTAGCAGCATGGGACTGTAGGTGCGGGGTGGTTGCTCTGTCGTCCTGGCTCGGGGCCCCATAGCCCTCTTTAGACCCTTAGGGTCTTCTGTGGTGTCGACCACAGATTAGTGTGATGTGTTGGGTGTTTGAGGTTTGGAACGGGGCTGAAGCTGGGTTATTAGGCCCTGTCCTGGGGAGGGGGGGAGTGGGAGTTATGGGGTGTGTTTCTAAGGGGTTGTTCAATTGCTGCAATGCGGGTCACAGTTCTTGGCGAGCGCCACTGTTGGGATTGATGCTCTATGGGGACGTTACCTAATTTAAAATGTGTCACATGGAATGTCCGGGGAATTCGAACTATGGTTAAGCGCCACAAGGTACATGCCTACTTGGTGAGGCGGGGAGTTCAGATAGCGATGCTTCAAGAGACTCACCTGACACAGCAGGAGTGTGGGGCGTTGCAGAGGAGGTGGCGGGGTCAGGTGTTCGGCACGACTTACTCGGCGTTCGCCAGAGGGGTGTTAATATGGATCAGAGCGGGCACGCCATTCCAGGTCACGAGTCAGAAGATTGATCCGGAGGGTCGTTATGTGGTGGTGGAGGGGAGGCTGTGTGGTAGGGAAGTGGTGCTGTGTAACATCTATGCCCCCAATGCTGATCAAGCACATTTCTTTGAGGGATTGTCGCGCTCACTGGCGTATTATTTGGCGGGCCCGATATTGCTAGCGGGGGATTTTAACTCTATTTCGGATGTGCTGTTGGACAGGTCGCACCCGCCTTTAGCTGACTCCCCAGTGCGCAGACTTGACACTCATAGGCGGGACTGGCAGGAGAGGTGGGGCTTGGTGGATGTATGGCGGGCGCAGCACCCCGAAACTCGAGATTACTCCTTTCACTCTGCCCTGCATGATCTGCATGTTCGACTGGATTCAGTGCTGTGTTGTGAGTCTCTGGCGCTGACGGTGACTCACTCTGAATATTTGTCTAGGACCATTTCGGACCATAACCCACTGCTGATTTCTGTGCAATGGCAGCTGGCGAGATCGGCGGTCCCTTCGTGGAGACTTCGCCCGGAGACGCTGGAGGATCCGGCGTTCTGTGACACGGTCCGACAGGGTATAGACGAATACTTCACGGTTAATGCTGGGTCGACAGAGACCAGAGCGAATGAATGGGACGCGATGAGTGGTGGTAAGGGGGGTGTGTATGGGTCGGTTTCTGACTGTGAGAGGTACGGTGCTGAATGACCTCGCGAAGGCGGAGGCAGTGCTGAGAGGGGTGGAACGGCGGCGGCCCGAGCGGCCGGAGCTGCAGGCTAGCCTGTTGCGTGCTAAGGAGGCGGTGGCGACAGAGACAGAGAGACTGCGGTGCTATGATTATAAGTTGTATGCGGTGAAAGTGCATGACGAGCGAGATAAAGTCGGCACGCTCCTTGTGAAGTTGGTTGATCCGAACCCTAGAGGATGTCCGGTTATGAGTGTGCGCCAGGAGGATGGGGAGGTGGTTTATTCGCAATCGATGGTCCTGGGGCGCTTTCAGTCCTACTACGCGAGCCTATACACCAGCCACCTCGAAGTGGATGCCGCGGACATAGGCGATTATTTGGATCAGATCCCTCTACCGGTACTAGATGAGGAGGACGCGCGGGATCTGGGGGGCCCTGTAACTCTAGCGGAAATCAGAGGGGCGATTAGTCATATGGCGCGGAACAAAACTCCTGGGGTAGATGGGTTGCCGGTCGAGTTCTACGCCAAATTTATGGAAGTGTTGGCTCCCAGACTGCAGGTTGTTTATGCGGAAGCGGAACAATTGGGGCGGCTGCCTGACTCTATGACGGAGGCGCTGGTTGTGCCCCTGCTGAAGCCGGGCAGGGATGCATTGGATGTTTCTTCCTTCCGTCCGTTGTCTATGCTGACTGTGGATTATAAGATCTTGAGCCGCATCCTGGCCACCCGGCTCCTCCCACTGATGACCTCTTTGGTGCATAGGGATCAGGCGGGATTCATTCCCTCGAGGAGCACTTCGATGAACATCCGCCGGCTGATTGGGGTTATTGATAGTGCTGCCCTGGCAGACCCAGGCCCGGTAGTGCTGACGGTTGATATTGAAAAGCCGTTTGATAGTTTGGAATGGGATTTTTTGGATGGTGTGCTGTTGAAGTTCGGAGTTGGGGAGGGGTTCCGGGGCTGGACGAAAGTGCTCTATGCTTCGGCTAAGGCGAGGGTGCGGTTGGGGACCTTGGTGTCCTCGGTTTATCCGGTCTGCAGGGGCACGAGGCAGGGCTGCTCACTGTCTCCTCTGCTCTTTGCTCTAGCAATGGAACCGCTGGCGGCGCAGGCGAGGCAGGGAATTATTTTTGAAGGGATTGCGCTGGGGCTCGACTCGCATTATATTTCGTTGTATGCAGACGACTTGTTACTGTATCTGGCAGACTCTGGGAGGGCTCTTGAGGGTGCGGTGGACATGCTGGACAGGTTCGGGAGGCTCTCAGGCCTCAGGGTGAACTGGACTAAGACTTGTGTGTTTCCGCTGCGGAAGACCACGCTCTGCCCACAGCTCACGAGGCCGGTAGTGTGGGAGCCCTCTTGTTTTGTTTATTTAGGAGTGCGTATATACCATGACACGGTGGACCTCCTTGAAGGGAATGTGGGGCGCTGCATTAGGGCGCTACGAGGCAGTATGGACTTTTGGGCCTCTCTCCCGCTATCTGTATTGGGCCGTGTGGCGCTGTTGAAAATGGTGGCACTCCCGAGGCTCCTCTATTATTTTAGAACACTGCCGGTGTGGATCCCGCAGGGTGTCTTTCGGGAGCTGAGGACGTTGGTGACCGGCTTTCTCTGGGGCCGTGGCCGCAGACGGGTGGCATTGACCACCCTGATGAGACCCAAATGTGAGGGTGGGGTGGCAGTCCCCGACTATGAGCTATACTATCTGGCAGCGCAGCTCCAGGTCCTGACACAGAACGTGGCCAGAGAGTTCAGGGGACCTGACGATGGCCGGGAGGTTGGCATTCGGAGGTACGTCTTGTCATCCATCGTGATGCAACAGAGACTGGCCAGTAGGGACCTCACGATGGAGGAATGGACGCTCAGGTTATGTTGGAACAGGCACCTGAAGAGGGCTGGGAAGCGCCGACCGTACGCGCCGGAGATTCCGCTGGGAATGCTCACTGCCTTACCGCACGGGGGTGATTGGTCCCAATTGTTAGAGTGGGAGGACCTGGGACTGCAGATGGTAGGTGACCTTTATGTGGACGGGGCGCTGGCCCCGTTCCAAGCCTTGCAGGAGCAATTCGGCCTGCCGAGTGGTACCTTCCTGTTGCACGCGGCGGTTATTGCAGCCCTGCAGAGGCATTGGGGGGGCGGATTGACGGAGCCGGAGGTGACGACGGTGTGTCAATATGTAGTGATGGCCGCGGGCACCGTTAAGGCGGTGACCTGCCTCCACAATAGGATGTTAAATGAGGGTCTGGCCCCGTTAGCTGAACTGAAGTCGCGTTGGGAGACCAGCATCGGCAGGCAAATCCCGGACTCGGTATGGGGTCAGGTGCTCCACAGGACCTGGAAGGGGACGAGGAATGCGAGATTCCAACAGGTGCATTATTTTGTGCTCCATAGGGCGTATTTGACCCCGGAGAGGCTGCGGCGACATTTCCAGGTGCTTGATGCCATGTGCCCGCGATGTCTAGAACCTGAGGTGGATCTTGACCACATGCTGTGGGGTTGCCCGAAATTGGGGGACTACTGGTCTGAGATAGGGGACCTCTTGAATGCAGTCACGGATCGGGAGGTAGATTTTGACATGGCCGCATGCCTACTTCTTTGGTTCCCTCATACTAAAAAGACCAAGGTTACGAGCAAATTCATTGGGTTGGGACTGGTACTGGCGCAGCGTGAGATCACGTGGCATTGGAAGTCTAAAGAGGGGCCGTCCATACGGAGGTGGAAGAATGAATTGGTGAGGTGGTCGAGCTGTGAGAGTGTGTTACGAATGCGCCAGGCGACTAGGGCTGGCAAAGAGAAGTGCTTGGAACTGGCGCGGTCCTGGGAGTTGGTGGTGCAGGCATTGAGGGACTATCTCACCGAAAGCGAGGACACTGCTTAGTTTTCCCAAGGGTTCCGTGTGGCTGCTTGCTTATCGAAGCTTCCTGATAGTTGTCACCCGGGAGCAGTACGGGGGTGGTGGATCCCGCATTAGCAGCAGTTGGGGGGGGGGGCACTGGGAGGGAGTTGTATGGAGGAGTGGTATGCCGACTAGCGGCAACCTCCCAGAACTGACTGGCCCAGGATAGTACTTATGATGCTTTAGTGACATGACATTAGAGTGGCCTGGGCTCTGATGGAGACTGTGGGTTGGTTGTTGTGGGATAAAAGCGGATAAGAAGTGTTATACTTGACCTGTGTCCCGAATAGGGCATGCACCGAGGTACCCCCAGTGTACTGACTGATTGATACGCCGCCCAGCCTCCGGGATGTGGGCCGATCGGCTGTGTACTGTATTATTATTGCACTGTGTGATGGGGACTGTTGGTGTACGGGTTGGTTTGTTGGATGTTTTTTCTTCCTGATTCTGCAATAAAAATATATTTAAAAAAAAAAAAAGGATGGGCAGGGTCCTCACCAGTAGAAGGAGGGGGGAGAAAAACAAAAAAAACAAGGAGTTTTTTAAAGGCCCCTAAAGTAATCCTGCATGTGCTGTATGAATCCAACACTGCAGGACTACAAGCTGCAGTGCTGGCTTCATGCAACTGAGATGCCAGCATAAATTCCAGCAATAGACCTATTTAAGCCCTAGTACCACATCTCCATAACAGGCATTAAATATTACCTGTTGACCTAATAGGGTGAGCGAATCTACTTAGATTACATAGCACATACGCAGCCCCTCAATATTTGAGACGGCTGAATCCTCTTGTCCCGAAGATAGCCATCAGACCCATATGGACGACTAAGGCTGAAACATGTCGATTGACCATTCACCAGGTGCATTGAACCTATAATCATCCAATAAAGCACTGCCCACCTTTTTAACCTTATCTCCCCCTGTCAAAACAAAAACAAACTACACAGGAGAGAAGATATTTTAAATATTTTTTTATTCAAACACTCTTCCCATTCACAACTGTTGCACACCAGACAATCCCCCTCCTGGTGGAGGATGATAAACACCTGGAGAACGGGGAACTCAGGTTCCAAGACCCTATGGTGATTCAGCCCACTTAATCAAATAAGTGGAGAAACACAATCATAATCCACATTTGTATAGCGCACAATCACCCGTTAGGGTCTCTAGGCGCTGGGGGCCGTCGGGAAGATTAAGCAAACTATTGCCCAGAGTCGCATGGTGCTGGGCTAACCTGCCTCCGGAGCCAGGGATCGAACCCTGATCCCCAGATTCCAGCGTCAGTCGCCCTGGCCGCGGCGCCACACCTCTCCCACAATATACCGCTGCTGTGGCTGTGTGGCTGAGGGTCTTCATCAAAAAAGTTCAAAGAGACTCTGGAAAACGACATAATTGATTCATTCATCTTGATTATTTAACTACAAGGGGGGTGCCAAGTGTCTCAAACAGGCACAGTCCTTCACTGATGGGCATACGCTGAGGTTGGTTAGTGTAGCGCTTGGTAAGGAGATTATCCCAGATAGTGTGGAGGACAATGTAGTGGATATTATAGTGCCCCTGTATGATGGAGAGATGTTGCAGAGAAATCCCATGCCTAGTAGCATTAGGAAATATAGGCAGTGTATCACCATTATTGAGCAGAGGTTGGAGGCTCTGAGAGACATTGGAGCCAGCATGAACAAAAAGGTCACTAACCCCTTGGCTCTGGTTTCTTTTGAGTGGGAGGGGGGACTTGGTTCCTTGGGGTACCTGTGAATCCATACATGACTGTGGATTGTCTGCTTGTCAATGACTTGGAGTACACCATCTAAAAATGAGGTGAAGCCAAGGTCAACTTGAAAATGTTAATGTCAGGCTTGCTCTGCTTCCAGCCAAGGTTGTGGAAGGGGCAGAACATAGCCGGCGTTGCGCTCTAGTTGACGACCTTGCAATCTCCCACCCCCTTGACTTACATTTGCTTCCGGGTCACTGTGCAACACATCATTGTTCGACCGCATGCTGTAGCGCAGCAGCTCCTCTCAGTACCTCCTTGGAATCCTTCGACAGACGTCTCCGCTCCTGATTCCATTAATGGAAAACAGCCTGCAATACATAAGGAACACACCATTTAAAGGATCTAAGCTTCAACTAGCAAAGGCAGTAATGTGCTGGGTGTCTTAACAATTAATGTTATGCCTTAATCACTATCCTTATCTGATATGTGCCCTTGGCTTTTGGAGATCCCATTCTTTTTTTTTTGTATTTGCATCCTGAGTACATAAAAGAAAGAGATATATTTTTAAGTAGGTTTTTGTGGCATATATGTATGAGGACATTTTGGGCCCCACACATGTTTGTGCTTGTTTGTTTTTGACTAGAGAGGAAATGCAAGAAGTCATTGTATATACACAGTATTTTGATTTGCGGCATTTATTTGGGCCTTACATTAATGTTTGTTACATTTCCAAGTCTTTCTATACAATACAATAGAGGCTCTGTTGTGTTCCTTGTACATACTATTTCTTTTTCCATTTCATAGATTCTATATATCACTCCTATGCATGCAGTAATTTACTTACGTTTCAGAAAGCGGGGAATTTCACAAGTATTACATGTGCAAGTATATATATATATATATATATATATATATATATATATATATATATATATATATATATATATATATATATATTTAGTTCCGTTAGTTCTACTCCATAATACCTGAAGGGAGCAACACATACACTGATGTGCCTATTCCCTTCTATGTGTGCAGACCTAAAGAGACTTTCTGAGCTACACTGACTCTGTGGGATCTGTGTTTTTTCTCTTCCCTTCCCCTCTTCCCCATTTTGCCTCAACTGGCTTTGACATTGTTGGGCATTCTTGGTGATAGGGGATGTTGGGACCTTACTTCACTATCGTCTTATTGCTCCTGCTGAAACACAGCTGAGACATTCACAGTTAGAGTTGCATGAATGGGTGTGCTTGACCATATAGTCCATGGCTGCCCGAAAGTGAAGTGAGGAGGACCTGAAGTGCAGAACAAAGGCTTAGGTGCCTCCCATAAAGAAGAAGGGCAAGGGACACAGGAAACCAATTCCTGAAACCCCCCGTCCAGGTTGAGGCTGAACCTGAGGGGGACACCCCAAAGCCTACAGGGAAGAATGTTGCCGCCATCCTACCTGAGCTGTCCAACTGACAGAAGGAAGGGGGTCCCGCCAGGGATGACTTCTGCATGGCACAGATGGAGTGTCCTACTTTTGAGGACCTATTGCGTCTGGACGAGACTCAAGAAATTGGCAATAACTCTGATGATCACTTGATTTATTGGGAGAATGGTATCCAACATAGCAAGGCTAAGGTTCCTGAGCCTGGGGCAACACATGTGTTGGTGGTCCCCCAGAGCTACAGGGCCTACCTACTGGAACTGGGTTATTATGTACCCCTGGCATGTAATTTGGGGCAGGAAAGACCTTTGACAGGCTTGTCATCCACTTTTATATGCCTCAAACGAGGAAAACCTCAGATGCTTTCTACAGATCCTGTCCTACCTGCCAGGCCAGTAGCAAGTCAGGAGGGAAGCTTACGGCTCTCATGCAAACTTTTCTTGATGTTGGCACCCCCTTTAAAGGGTGGGCATTGGCATTATTGGGCCTCTGTACCTTAAGACAGCCATGGTCGACAGGTTCATCCTGATCTTGGTGGACCATGCTACTCGGTTCCTGGGGGCTATTCCTCTGAGAACGGTAACCACACCTTTAGTGGCCAGGGCACTGATCGGAATATTTACCCATGTGGGATTCCCCAATGCAGTGGTGCCAGACCATGGTACCAACTTCATGTCAGCATACATTAAGGTCATGTCGAAGGAGTGTGGAATAAGCTAAAAGTTCTCCACTCCTTACCTACTGAGTATCCTTTCCACAACTAGGGATTGTAAAGATTGTGAGCCCCCTCTTTTTTCATGCTCAGTTACATATGATCCTAAGTAATATGGATGACCTCCCGCCACAGGAGTTACTTGTATAGACAGCGCCCTGATGAAGGTTGCTATCATCCACTGCCAACTACCAAAACACGTGTTTGCATTTTTCTGTCAGTTTGAGTTCACATTCCATAATGTCACCAAAATCTACACATTGAGCAGTTACTTCTTTGAATTGTGATATGTCTCATTGTTTGTAATGTAAATATTGTTTTGTCCAGTGCTTTACATTGCTGTTTTGATTATTGTGGTTGTTGTTATTTGTACTTTGTGATTTTCTTTATCTGTTTTTCCTTTGTTTGTGCAGTATTATATTTCTAACATGTATTGATCAACAGTACTTGTGGGTGCTCACAACTACATTACTGTCTGTACCATTGTTCTGGTTTAATTACAAAAAAGAATATATATATATATATATATATATATATATATATATATATATATATATACATATATATATACAGTTTTTTTATATAAAATGTTTCTTTGCATTATACATTTATTTAAAATAATATATATATATTTTTGTATGAGATGAATACATTATATAGAAAATACTAGTCTGATTCCTGGCTCAAACCCCAATCAACCAACAACCCAATTTCTTGCACAATGTTTATAATAAAGAAGCAAAAGCTAAAAAGTAACATTTTAAAATGTTCTGTAAATGTGAAGGAATTGAATACGCCACATATTAAGTTAGCATCCTCAGATTGATTTATGAAAGCAGTGCCAGTGTGTCAAACAGAATATTGTATGGATGATGAGTGACCTCAATTGAATTTAGAAAAGATCCAACCTTCCAAATAAAATTAACATTTTGATTTTTTTCTGTTTGTGAGTTAAATTAAATGTTTAATTGTTTGTGAATTTGTTTGCAAATGCTTGTTTATGTTTTTTTTTTTGCATCGGTTTGGATTACAGTAATCCTTCAGACAGGGGGTCCCTGGGTTCCAGCAATGATTAAGTGGGCGCCATGGAAGACAAAAGGTTGGAACCAAGGGTCTATGGTGTTTTTAATTTCAGCTGTTATGTAATCACAAGTGGAGCCTCAGGGAGTGATAATAGGATGCCCAATGCATCTTTGACGTGAGATGAAAATAATGCAGCACTTTCAAATTTGAGGATGTGAAGACACAACCATGGAAGCATGTAAGTTCCTTACTAGAGTAGAGCTGAATGGCGTGTGCTCCGTTTCTCTTCACGGGGGTCGTTTGACAGAATATATCTCAACATTATAAGTGCATTTCAATTGGAAATTCCAAATGGAAAGAAAAGCTGGGGTGGAGAGGGACTTAGGAAAAGAGAGGCAATACAACATGGTGGGTTCTAATTAGAAAGAAGAAAAAGAAAACATATATGAAGGGATCAACACATGAAACAGTGGTGTTATTCCTTCTGGAGAGGGAATAATTTGCTGTTTGTTTTCTAACCCCATCTGGGCTCACTCCAAAGTCCAGGCAGTACAATGATGGAAAACACAGTTAGTGGCTGTTAACAAGTGACTGCATTTGGGAAATGCAGAAATTTGCGTCTTCTCTCATCACATGTCAATCACCTACTGTCTGTCTTCTTTAAGTCCCTTCTACACAACATAGAATGCAGGCAAACAATCTTATTTGGTACCAGCATCCTAAGCGTTCTGATTAGATGACCCAATCTTTGCAGAGTACTAATTAGAATTATCTTATGACTATGGTCTGTCAGTGGAATAACACGACGGAAAATTTGCCGAAATCATCAAAGGTCATTCCTTCAAAGTGGAATTCGTAATGTTTCCTTTCAAAGCATGCAAAGGGTTGACAAAGTTGGGTAGGGCATCCGCCCGATGATCTAATGCCATTTTAATGAAGTTTTTGCTGATGGTATATCATAAAAATCTGACTGACCCAATGAGATGTAAAACTGATGCCTGCTTCCATCAAAATGTTTAACACGTGCCTTTCTGGGCACACACATAACTACAGATCAATTGGTCATAGAAACCATGCTCTTTCATTAAAATTAGAAAAGCGTGAGGTGTGCATCAAACCCATTTGTGACACAACCGGTAGGTGCCTTAATGCTTTCATAACATATGTCACTTGCATCATACGTCACTTTTAACATGGGAAAAGTAATGCAAAAGTGGCGCAAAGGACTGGTAAATCTGCCCCGTGTGTCTTTAGGAAGCACAGTCCTGCTGTAAATATGTCACTTTACATTCAGTAGTCAATGAATATTTAACAGCTGATGTAATATGGAGAGCTCTAAAGCCTCACTGTATGGCCTCTAGGTGACACGATGAGCATGAGAGAGTTGGTCATATCGCGCAGGCCTTGTAGGCTAGGGTGCTTTTAGAGAATTATTTAGCTGATATGTTATCTTTGTTTAATTTTTTAATATATCTGTGGATACATATTATCTATCAACTTCATGTTGGGTATCCATGCACAGCTGTTATGTCTTACCCCCTCTCTTCATTTGGGGACATATCTTTGCTACATTCCTCTTGTATTTTTCTTTTCTCTTTGTCATGCTATTTCTTTCTTTCTATCTTTCTCTTTTTTCACAGCTCACTATATATTTTTCTCTCGCTCTGCTTTTTCTTTCTCTATTCTCTATTCTCTATTCTCTTCTATAGATTATCTCTCTTTTCCTATCTGCACCCTTTTCATCACTATCCTTTTCTCTTCCCTCACTTTTTTCACTTTCTCCTCTTTTATCCTAATTTTATATTTTTTACTTTCTTCTGCTTTCTACAGTGGCTTTCCTCATCCCCTTTTCTCTTACTCCTCTTTTCACTGTTTCCTATTTCTGTTATTTTTGTCTACTCCCAATGCATTTTATTAGCATGACAGTTACACTTCGTTATACAAGATGCTCCTGGCTTGGAGGTCGATTTTAAATTAATCAGTTTAACCCCTAACTTACAATAGTGGACTTTGACTCCTCACCTTGTCCTTCCTCAGGCGATTGGCTCTTTTCCACCATTTTAGAATGGAGCATAAGTCAAACACATTTCAGTAGGCATCATCATTACAGTTATTTAGTTCAGCCAATGAGGAGAGTTTTAAGATAGGTTCAAAACTTGTATTCTTCATTAAAGGTTTAGTAGATGTGTTTTTGTCTTTTTATTCAATTATTAAGTCAGTTAAATCCATTTACAGAAATATCAAGAAAAATCATTGGCTCAAGTCAATAAAATGCATACATTTGACAAGCAGGTACCATAAAGAAACTAGTCCCTATTCTATACCAAGGGTCTTATTATGATTTTGGTGTCTGACTGCCGTGGGACCATGTCTGCCCCCACTGGCAGCCCATGGTGCTGGCGATCCAAAGCCTGCCCTATTATGAGTTGCCCTCGTGTGAAGGTGGGGATCATGCAGCACCATTTTTTATGCAAACATATTGATGCTGTGTGTGCATTTTGACGGCAGAGGTGTCGGATACATACATATGTATGATATATGTGGAAAAATACCATATAGCAATTACCAGGGGTGAGCCCATATTTGGGCAGTCCTGGCAATGGGTATATGGTTTGAAAAGGACTCGACTGTAGTTTGCCACAAGCAGGGTCATAATCTTTGGGGTGAAGATCCTGCTGTGAAGTGTGGGGGCTGGAAAAAGGGATCCATGTCAGAGTCTGCATGGAAGAAGAAGAAGAAAGGGGTGAGTACACCCTCCAAATCCTCCCTCACTGGCACCTTGAAGCAGGCAATCGGACTGCCTTGGTCCGCTAATGGAACAGGCAACTCGTAATACAGATGGTGATGCAGCTCCCTTGAACTGCCTTATGGTGGCTGCCTTTCCCCAACTGTGCACTTGGTGGTCTGCAATCTGCTGGCTGTCTCAGCGGTCCAGCAGCGGTTTTTCCAAAGCTGATATGCCCAGCTAGTAATACGGCGGTTGGTCCGCCGAGCTCAATGTGCTTAGACCGGTACCACTGATACGACGGTCAACAGGACTGCCACATTAGTAATAAGGCCCTAAATCAGATACAGGATTGAAGTAGAATCCATGAAGAGTTCCATAAAAGAGCAAGAGCAGAGGAGCATTCAAAAAGTTGAACTCCTCATAAAGATCAGTTCAGGAAAAGTCAGCCAAGTCTCCCTATTCAAGCAACTGGTGTGGCACTAGCTACACCCATGGAATCATAAATAAAAAGGTAACCCAGGAGAAATCACTGCCAAAGTGGAAAGAAACAAAAATCTGTTAACAGTAGCATACAGCCAGAGTCTATAGTGAAAGACTCAGTGATAGTGATAGTCCAAATAGGTCCGAGCATTTAAGTCTCATGAGAGTGAATGTTGCAAGTGGCAAAAGTGTCTGGAAGTCGTTGAAAAAGATGACATGAGTGGTTGCTCTAAGTAGGAATCTTGCACTAATATAAAACAGAAAACATGTACCAATCCATTTCAGTGTTAGATAATCTTGGGCCAATGAAAAGCAGTCCACCGATTGTCTGCAACTTCTTCCCTCGTTCCAACGGTAAACTCACAATGTCGACATGAAATAATCTAAAAGTATGATTTCATTGCTAAACAGTTTATACTTGTTGTTCCTGTGAGAACGTCAGCAAATCTGAACTATCAGTTATTTAATGTTCCAATGTGTAACAATGAACTCCTCTACAACATCCTAGTTAAGTCTTGAGATTCACGTCTTCATGTAAGCATTATTTGTTTTAATACACTATTCACTATTTAGCATTGTAAGCGTGGTGGCTGAAACCATCCGTATTAGATGAGAACATGTAGTTTAGGAAGAGAAGAAATATATTTCATAAAGTCAGCACATTCTGCAGCAATGGCAAGTTTAAGCATGCCAAGTTGGGGTCATCTAACAAGTATATTTGTGCACGGCTCAGCATTTCTTAAAAGCATGTATTTATTAACAAGAGAAAATAGGAAAAATAGGAAGAGGATGAGGCCTAGTCTGGCCCATGCAATGAAATTATGATAGAAATTAAGACTTTGTGCAAATAAACAAGCTACACGTTAATTTAGTATGTCTTTTAAAAGGCACCTTTTCCTTTTCACATTAATGGGTTCAAACTTCCAGCTCTATCATTAGATTTATTTAAGTTAAAAGTTCCTGCTCTATCAGTTCCAAATGTATCCAGGACCACGATGCTACACCTCTCTCTCTGGAGCCACTCTTCATTTTCAACAATGCTCAGAAACAATGCCTGTTCTAAACTTAGAAGCACACTGCACCAAACATGTGGTAAATATTTCCCAAGCGGTTTTACAACCTCTGTAAGTAATTACTGATTTTTGAGTTAATATTTGCAACAAAACTGCACAACAATGTGGTTAGTTTTATTTTCCGTTTAAAAGTTAAAACATGGAATTCCTGTCCTTCTGTGGAAGATAAGAAACGTCATTAATTGCCGAAGAATAACATTTTTAATTGGATTTGCTAGATATGTCTATAATTTCTTTTCTCAAAAGATCCATGTCCCTTTTAGCACTGTATTCAGTTTTGTGTCAACCTGCAATAAAAAAGTCAAAATAACTACATAATAAAGCCTCTGAATGTGCCACACAGGTTAGTCAACCACGTAGCACAATTTGGTCAACCTCTGCTGCAGATTTTAGGTGTCTCTGATTATCAAAGAGAATCTACCTGTAAGGGGTAATATAAGAAGACAAAATGCTAGGGGACATATTTGCAAGGAGCTAGCACTACTGCAGCGTCATTTTTTTTTTACGCAGCGGAACTGCAATCAGTGCTGAACCCCGCTCCATATTTACAAACTGACGCATTAGGCCCAATGCATCAGTTTGTAGAGGCCTATGTCACATTATACCTGCACCAGGTATAATGTATGCAGGATAGGCGTTACTACGTTAAAAGCCATGTAGAACTGACAGTGAAATTTACAACTTTTCACTACCTCACTCTACGACATGACTGCATCAAATTTCCTACACCTTCTCGAACCAGGCATAAAGATTGAAACAGGGCTTTTAGCATGGGACTCGCCTCTGTGTTCTCACACAATGCTGGAGTTGAGTCAGTCGTACGACCAACTCCTGCAATGCATCACTTTAGCGTCAAAAGATGTGTCAGAGTTTCTGAAACATCCATGATTCCTTGGGCCAAGGAGCATTGTAATGTAAATATAGTACACCCATGGCTCGTTAGAGCGTTTGCGGTAGGTGCAAGAAATCTGGCGCATCGATGCCGATGTGTCAGTTCTTGTAAATATGCCCCTAGATCTTAGATTACAGAGATCCTGCCAATTAAAGTAGAATACATATCCCGTAGGTTACACTCATCTTGCAGGTCCAGGTCAGAGACATCAGTAGTAGTTATAATGCTGCTAAAATGCAAAAACGCTTTATCAGTGTAGATGAAGATATGTCATGAAATAACAACCATCACAGCAACTGATGGCTGATATTTTACGAAAAAAATCTGAATTAAGTTTATCACTTCTGCACAAATTATGATGCAACTATCAGTTTTGAACATAATATAGAATGCAATGATTCAGTTGGCCGGGCCTGGGTCTGACACTCCCTGTGCACACAGTAGGATTTGTGCCTGAAACAATGTTGACTGCATTTAAATGGTTATTGTCTCTTTAGTGGGTGCTTGCCTCTCTTTATTTACTTATTGTCTGGTGGTCATTGGGTGATTTTCTGGGTTGCACACTTTGGCATATTAATGGGTGTGTTTGAACTGGGTGAGATATTGCGAGGGAGTGTCTGCAATTCAGTGGACATCACTGAACTTGATGGTGAATCCTGAGGGGGAGATGCTGATGTTTTTTTTTTTTTGACTGATTGGTTGGGTTGGGAGCCGGGTGTTTGGGGCCGTATTCTTGTTGGATGGGGCAGGGATGCTGTCTTGGTGTTGGCACATGATTGGGTGGGCATGGGTAGCTATAATGTCACACTATGTTTGTCCGGGGGTTGGGAGAGTTTTCTGCTAATATTATGTTGTTCTGGAGTGAGTTATTGCAGCTACAATGGGTGTCACTGGATTCCAGGTCATAGGATGGTGAACTTTGCTCGTGAATTCCACGCATGGGAGATAAGTACAGATTTTTCACATGGAATGTCCAGGGTTTGTGCTTCCCCACCAAACAGTACAGGGTGCTCTCTTTCCTGAAGCATCATAAAATCTGCATTGCCTGCCTTCAGGAGACGTACTTGGATGATGCTAAAGCTGAGAAAGTCTCTAAAAACAGAGGAGACAGGTTTGCCACACTTCTAACTCTATGTACGCTAGGGAAGTGCTGATTTGAGTGGCACCAGGGATGCTATTCTTCCTTATTTATTTGGAGGCTGACTTTGAGGGCTGATATGTGCTAATCCAAGGCCTGCTGGACATTTATACTCCCAACATGGATGACCCAGATTTTTCCATGGCATACAAGATTTGATTAGCCAGAATGTGGATCTGACCCTTCCTTGGTTGTCGATTCTAGCTGTGTGTTTGACAGGGAACTTGACAGACTTCCCCCTGGTCTGGGCACAAAACCATAAATGTCTGCTGCATTGAGGGGGTTGGTGCATAATTTGGGGATGTCCGCTATTTGGAGGTTGCATTATCCACTACATAGGGAATACACATGTCACGCCCTCACGCATACCATGTATGGAATTCTGGATCGGGTTTTGATGGCTGGGGTTTCCTGGGATTAACAGGTGACTGTCTCATACCTGGCTTGGTTTCTGTCTGATAATACCTTTGTCTGTTACAAACGGAGACGGGGTGAGGCTGTGGCACAAAACAAAGTGGATGATCTGAAAGATTCTCCCCTTCCCAGCCAAGGTCCTTGAGAAGGCCATCAATGCACAACGCTCTGAGTTCATCTAAGCCAACCACATCCTTGATTCCTCTCAATCCGGCTTTCAAAGCAACCATAGCACTGAGACCGCCCTTGTCACTGCCATCGATGACATCTTCTCAACCTAGGAGAAACAGCAGCCCTCATCCTCCTGGACATATCGGTCCCCTTCAACACTGTTTCCCCTGCACCCTAAGCCGAAGACTCCATGACGCCGGCATCTATGGCAAAGCCCTGGAATGGATCAGTTCCTCCCTGACCGGTAGAACACAGTCAGTCAGACTACCACCATCCCTCTCAGAACCCACAAAGATTGGCTTTGGAGTCCCCCAGGGCTCTCCCTGAGCCCCACGCGCTTCAACATCTACATGGCCACACTTGCATCTATAGCCAACAACTACAGAATCTACATGGTCTTCTTTGTTGACAACACCTAGCTGATCCTCTCCCTCACCAATAAACTCCACAATCTTCAGAAACTACTTCCATGACAGGATGAAGGCCATTGTTACCTTGATGAGAGAAAGCTGCTTCAAGCTCAACTCAGACAAGGGCAAAGTCCTCATCCTGGGACCCGACATCTCCACTTTGGAAAACTCCTGGTGGCCCACTGTGTTAGGAACCCACCACACCCACGGACCATACACTAAACCTCTCCATCATACTGGACTCCT
The DNA here is from genome assembly GCF_964261635.1 of Lissotriton helveticus. NCBI lineage: Eukaryota > Metazoa > Chordata > Amphibia > Caudata > Salamandridae > Lissotriton > Lissotriton helveticus. The sequence goes on along the minus strand of NC_136061.1, from coordinate 832,161,157 downwards.
CGCTCATGATGAACTGCCAGATCAATGCCATCTCATCATCATGCTTCCACATTCCTCACCTGCTTTGAAAGAACTTCAGATGGATCCCTACTGAGGCCAGAAAGATGGTCACCCATGCACTCATCAGCAGCAGACTCGACTACAGTAACACAGTCTAAGCAGAAGTCACCTCGAAACTCCTCAGGAAACGACAAAACATTCAGAGCGTCGCAGCTAGACTGGCCCAAAACTTTCCCGGTTGTAGCCACATCTCCGAACACCTGTCAGAACTCCACTGACTCCTTGTCAACAGAAGAGTCACGTTCAAGCTCTTCACATATGCCTACAAAGCCCTCCATGATGCCGGACCAGCATACCTGAACCACCGCCTCTCATTCCACTTACATACCAGACACATCTGCTCTGCAGAACTGGCCCTGGCCACTGTCCCTTGGATCCACAAGACTGGGTCTGGAGGAAGATCCTTTTCTCACCTTGCCACCAAAACCTGCAATACCCTGCCTCTTCACCTTAGCCTACCCCGTCGCTCACCCAATTCAGGAAGGATTTCAAGACCTGGCTCTTAGAGTGAACCTCAGCTCCCAGTAGGACCGGTTGCACCCCCACAACTCCCCCAGCTCCTTGAACGCCTTGCGCGCGAGTTGTCATGCTTAACAATCACTGAGTGATTGATTGATTGATGTGGAAGGTAGGGGGTTGCTATCACAGCATTGACTGCATACATGGGGCATAATTTGGGGATCGACTTCCTGTAGAGATATTGAATGGGAGGCCATGAAGGTGGTGCTACGTGGCCAGTGTATGGGTCTGACATGTGGGGTGCAAAGAGGCCTCCAGAAGGAGGAGGCTGGGCTGGCTGACTTACAGAAGCAGGACGTATTTGCCCAGTGGCTTTGGATGGAGGATACTGATGTGCACTGCCGTATTGCAGACACATAGGATGTTTTGGATAGACACACTTTGAAGCAGTATCGTCAATAGTTGAATAGGAAGGGTGATCAGTCAGGAAGACTGTCGGCCTAGATTCTACATAGTTAGATGACCGGTGCCCCTATTACAAACTTGATTGAAACAGGTGGTATATTGGTGGCCTCTCAGGCAGTGGTTATAGCCACCTTTCAGCAACACGTAGGGGGCGGTACTTGGGGAACCCAGATATTATGGAGTCACAGATCCAGGCATTTCTTGGGTGAGAGGGGAGGTGGATACTGACTTGGACATTGACTTGGAGTCTGACCTCACACTTAATGAGTTGGGGGAAGCACTGAGGATGTGTTTTAGGAATATAGCTCCTGGGGGATAGGTTCCCGACAGAACTTTACCAGGATTATTCAGCTGCTCCCACACATGGGTTATGTTGCAAAAGCCAAGTAGGGATAGGAAGGACTCAGCGGGGTATCTTCCACTCACAATGATAAATAAGGATGTAAAAATCCTATGTAAAATGCGTACTAAACGCCTAAGCCCTGTCACAAGGGACCTGGTGTACGAGGACAAATGCAGGTTTATCTCGGTTTGCAACACAGGGATGAATTTGAGGAGGCTTATTCACATCTTTCATGAAGTAGAATGTATGGACAAGGAAATTACACTGGTCTCTATTGACATTAAAAAAGCTTTTTCTACTTTGGACTGGGGGTATCTTCTGGACGTCTTAAGAGTCATGGGATTTGGGGCCCATTTTTGTTCTTGGACCCGCATGCTCTATACATGCCGCAGCGCCAGGGTTCAAGTGAGACAGAATTGGTTGGATAGTTGGAAATTGGGGAGAAGCAACAGGCAAGGGTGTGCCCCTGTTGTTTGCATTAGCACTAGAGCCTATGGTGATCTGGGACTGCCAGGAACTGCATGAGTTGGGCATAGAACTGAGAGTGATGTGGCACCTCTTGTCGCTATATGCCGATGATGTGCTGTTTCATCATTGAGTGTGTGGATATTCTCTTGGTGTACTGCTACGCCTATTGGATGACTTTGGGGAGGTGTTCTTGTCTTGCCTGAATTGTAGGAAATCATTACTATTCCTGCTGGTGGTATTGGTGGGGCTCTCGGAGGGTAGGTTCTGGCACTAGGGCTCCGGTGAGAGCTGGATCACTTTCTCTACCTAACAGTGTTGGCTGCTCTCTCAAAGTAGAACCAGTTACCATATAATATTGGCTGGCTACTGGATTTGTTACGATCTTCAGTGCAGTTTTGGAATCCCTTACTGTCTCTAAGGTGCTGGTTCTCCCTCGTTGTCTTTATACAATCCAAAATGCCCTATGTCTCCTGCATCTAGTATGTTCAGGCAACTGGATTTATTGCTTATTCCACTTCTTTAGGCAGGTAAACGCCGCAGGTGGCCCGGGACACTTTGATGAGGAGATACGAGGAGGGGATCTAGAGTTTCTGCGGCTAGAGTATTATTATTTTGCAGCTAATATGCAGCATGAGGCCCGGTGGTTGGCCGACGTCAGTAATTGAGAAAAGCAGTTGGTGACAGGGACAGTAGGGGGAGTTTCCTAGCCTTGTTGATGGAAGGGTGGGTATATCAACGGACTTGCCTTATATGGTCTGACACACTGCATGTGTGTGGCAGAGGTTGGTGTCAGTGGTACTTTGTAGGCTGCTGTTTCGCCATGAGCTTCTAATATGGATCCGTGCTCCACTTCGGTGTGTGGACGCCAATATGTCCTTCCAAACATGATGGGATGGGGCATGTGCTTTACTGGAGAATTTATACCCTAATGAGCATTTCATCTCCTTTGAGGTTGCACAGATTAAATTTAAGATGGAGCCTGGCCACTTTCTCCAATATGATGGCTTGGTGGACTTTTCCTGGAAGTCTTGGACAGCGTACCCTCTGGTGCCTGCCATGTCCAGCACACTAGGGCTGCTTGTTGTCTGGTGGGTCGGGCAGCACTTAATATCATTGCTGTAAAAAGCCATGGTAGGGTATGTTGCTCTCCTGCAACTGCAGGCTCGGTTGGCATGGGAATATGATCTCAGAGACAAACTTTCGGATGAGGACTGGGCATGGGTGTCTGCCCTCACAAAGTCAGTTTTTAGTAATGCTTGTTTCAAGTTGATTCATTTTATATTTCTCCACTGTACATACATGACGCTCCTGGCATTGAACGGTATATCTCTGGATCATGCTGATGTTTTTCCTTGGTTTAGCTTTGTGGGGGAATACTTTGTGCATTTGGCCTTGGGTTACCTGCCGGACCATAGTGGTAGACAGACTGGCACTTACCACTGTGTTGTGGGGTGTCTTAACACTGCAGTTCTATCTGCTGGGGAACATTGTGACACCCGAGGGGCAGATAATGGCTTAAAAGTTTTTACAGCTGGCCCTGGTGTTGGCCAGATGGCGGGTGGATATATTCTGGATGGGGAAGGATGTGCCTTCGTAGACCGCTGGGATGGGGATGTGGCGGAATGGACGCTGGCAGCGGAGCATCACATGAAGCCCAGTAGAAAAGATGTGAAGTTTCAGAATGACTTGGATTCATAGGCGACCCTATGCAAATTCTTTGTGTCCTCTGATGGGCTAGGTTTGAGTGCTGTGGGTACTGACTCAGATTCGTAAAGGTGTTTTCATCTCTACTAGAACAGTCACTACTTGTATTTCTGTGCTGTATCATTATTCTCTTCTCAGATACTTGTCTCCTGAATAATGTTGTGTTATGCTAATGGTTGGTCTTGTGCAATGTGTACGTTCTACAGTACCCAATGTTAATCACGCTGCATATTTTGTCTTTCGCTGCTACTAAATAGAATTTTAAAAAAGTATTAAAAAAAGAAAGTGCTAAAAATTGTCCACCTTTTTCAACAGTATGAGTTAATAGATATTCAGTAATGGAAAATTGTCCCCAACAATATTTTAGTTAACACTATGTTTAAGTTTAGGTTTATTTATATACATGTTCAATTAAAGGAAATCATTGCATTATAACACTTTTAACTATTAAAATGTCAGAGCATCAGAGGCGTGGCTTAGCAGCCTATCATGGCAGACATGTGCTAAGTGAGCTCTGTCCAGCCTCGATCTACATCCTGCATTTCTCTGCTTCTCCAGCCTTAACATCCTCTTCCAGATTACTTCTGGGGTGTAGCAACCTGGAGCTGCCTGTTTGAGGTGAGTCCTGACCCACGACATGTCCTGGGGTGGTGGAGCGACGACTGGCAGATTTGGAGCCTGTAAGCAGTGTGGAAGCCACGACCTTGCATGCAACATTGTCTGCATTCCCCGGTGGCGGGGGGGGTGGAGCGGCTGTGGCTGGACTGGCCCGCTGTGTAGAGGAGGCAGGCTTATTCCCGGGTGTCTCCTGTTGGAGCTCGGCTTCCTGCCAGCGCCTGAGTGCTATAGGGCAGGTCTCCCTTGATCGGCGGTCAAGTCGGGTAGCGAGGGAGAGGTGTCAGGGGTGCACGCTGCGATAACGGTGAGTCGCTGACCCTTTGCGGAACCTTGGGGCCCCTCCTGGAGGTGCTGTGGGGCAATGACAGGTACCCTAAGGCCACCTGGGGGAGTGTGCCCACTCGCACACAGTGCTGCCCGGTGGGTGGCTGGCGCTGCACCTTCTCCCTTCCACGGTGCAGAGCGCCACCATCGGCGGTTGGTCGGCCCACGTGAGTTCTCACTGTGATAATTGGCAGAGGGGCTGGTTGCATGTGTGGAAGTTCTGGAGTCTGTGTCCCGCCCCTGTGCTATTCATCGACAGTGGTGAGATTGGCGGTTCGGATTGGGCCGCCTGAGCGGTTGCCCCTCACCTGGGCAGCGTCTGCATTAACCGAACAGACCCCACTACCAGAGCGAAAGTGCGCTGGCGACTAGCAGACCGTCCTTTGGGTCAGGGAGTGACGCATGGCCCGGCATGACGAGAGATAAGCCTGGCGGAGGATCGACTAAGGAGAGCACGATGGACAAATTCACTAGCCTAGGGGCCTCCGCGGCAGCATCAGAGGGACAAATGGAGACGTGCTCTCATGGCAGCCGTCACACAGTCCAGGGACGTCCTCGATGCCAAGATCGGGGCGGTAGGATCCGATGTTATGCTTCCGTGGCAGGACCTACAGAATGCGGTCACACGCATCACGGAGACCGAAACAAGAATCTCGAGGGTGGAAGACGTAGTTACTACCCTGCAACAGCGAGTGACCTCCTTGGAGACTGCCCAATGGGGTCTGGCATTGAGAGTGGAAGACGCGGAGGGGAGGGCGTGGTGCAACAATTTACGCTTCATTTGGATTTCCAGAGGGATGTGAGGCTGGAGACATGGAGCGGTTCCTTACTCAGTGGCTGGAGAGCTGGCTTCCCTCGTAATCCTTATCCAAATGCTTTGCCGTGGAGCACGCCCACAGGGCCTTGATGCAGAAACCTCCGGTGGGAGCTCGTCCGAGGCCCATAATTGCAAAATATCTCAATTATCATGATCGTGACGCTATCCTGAAACAGGCTAGGGCCAAGGAACCGCTGCTTTATGACAATGCCCACATTCTGATCTTTCCCGATTACACAACAATAGTTCAGCAACAGAGGCAATCCTTCCTAGCATCGAAAGCCCGCCTCCGAGAGCTCAAACTTCCCTATGCATTGCTTTTCCATCCAGGTTGCGGTTGTGTATCGTCTCGTACCCACTTCTTTGATTCACCGGAGGAGGTGTTCCAGTGGACTGATGAGACGGTGCGGCGACGTCGGGAGGGACTCTGATTCATCTTCGAGTGGGGTGGCTCGGAATCTGCCCAAACTAAAGGGGAGAGGCTCCAGGTGCTCCAGGTCCAGACGGCGATCCAAATCCTGTGATGCCTCGTCTCGGGCGGAGTCTGCCTTGCAACAGAACGCATCAGCGGACTAGCTGATACTTGGAATGATTGTCTCGGGGTCTCAGGTATAGCGAATTGGCCGGAGAAGAATGAAGAAGGCTCGTATCTCTGCAGACTTTAACGGGCAGAGAGAGGGCCAGTAGGCAATGGGCTGTAAGTTGGGGATCCATTGATGGGTGAGGGGTGGGCCCTCCTGTTCAGGTCAGGCTGCTCTGCCTGCCGCCACAGGTACTTCACTGTTTATGAGGTATAGGGTGGTGGGGACTGGTTGGGTTGTTCCGGGGTGTTTTCATTCTGTGATCGCACTGTCCTGTCCTATGTCGGAGCCATTCCGTGCTTCCTTTATTGTGTCATCTGTGTCTTTAGAGTCTATGAAGCCCCTCAATGGTGGATATGTTGGGTAGTTCACCAGATGCCCCTGGTTCCCTGCGGATAATCAGTTGAAACATTAGAGGGGCACTAGATAAGGTTAAACGTCGGGCTATCCTTAAACAGGCCAAGCGCGCCTTCCCAAGTGTATTAATGCTGCAGGAGACACACCTCATGAGGACAAAAGCACTGTGTTTTCAACGCTTTGGCTACATACAAGTGTTCCACTCAGGGTTTGTGAGGGGGTCTCTGGGAGTTGCAGTTCTGATCCATTGCTGGGTCCAATACATACATGTAAAGATATGATATGGGGGAACACGAAGGGCATGTACCTTTTCTTGCAGTGCACAGTAGGCGGTGTAACTATGACACTGGGGAGTGTATATGCCCCCTGCCTCTGTCCTGTGGATGGTTGAAAATCATTTGACCCTGTGGGCAGACCTACCAGAGTGCCTGGCAGTAGTTGGTGGGGACTGAAAAGATAAGCTGGATGCGGCCAGGGATTGATGGAGGCCGTGTTCCCCTGGAGGCCCAACACCCCAACAAGCTTCACTCCCTGGGGATTGGCTTGGACTAGGTGGACTCCTAGCGCAGGTTACATGGCACGACACAGGGATACACTTACCTTTAGGTGGTTCATGACTCGTTTTCCCGCATTGATTACATAATTGTCTCTCGGGCTGTAGACAACAGGGTGGTGTCAGCTGATATTCTTCCTCATGGGCTCTCGGACCATTCGCCGGTGGCTATTACTCTACGTGCAGGGATAGTACACAGGCCCTTTCGGTGGCGTCTCTAAACCTGGAACCTCCAGAGAGAAGAACACAGAGAACATATGAAAGAGGCACTTGATGAATACTTATCGTTCAATGTTGAGTCGGTGCGGGGGCTGAATCTCTCTGGGAGGCTATGAAGCCCACATTTTGTGGAGTGGACATCTCCTTCTGTGCTGCGGCCCGCATAACGTGCAAAGAATCCCTTATACGAGCGGAGGCTGAAACTCTCGGCCTAGAGGAGTGTCGCAGGGAGGAAGGGGCGGCTGGTCCACCACGAATTGCTGCTTGCGCAACAGGGCTATTCACATCTCTTGCTAGACAAGGCACGCCAGGCTTGGTTGGTGACCTGGAGCAGGATTTATCAAAGGGGGGAGAAGTCAAGAAATCTGCTGCACCTATTGTGTAAGGGATCGCTGGGCTTCCTGGCTCTCTCGGGTTTTGTGGGACTGGATGAGTCACCCGTTTTGGACCCCTCGGCTATTGCTGAGGGCTTTTTGACGTACTACGCGGATCTCTATGCCCCCAAGGAATGCTCATCGGCTGAGGTGATAGGCCGCTTCTCAGATGACCTACCGCCTAAGGCCCTTTCAGATGATGTTCGTGCGGAGTTGGATCACCCACTTACGGAGGACAAACTGGGTGCCACCCTTGGGGAACTACACCCAGGGAAAGCCCCAGGACCAAATGGTTTCCCACAATATTTTTTTAAGTGTTTTTTCTTGCAGCTGGGTCCCCACTAGCGCAAAGTGGTGGAGGAGGCTTGGAAACAGGGTTGCTTGCCTAGTGACTTGAGGCATGCAGAAGTGGTCGTATTCCACAAGCCCGGTAGACCCCCGAACACAATGCATCATATCGCCCTATTTCCCTTCTCATCGTTGAAGTAACGGTTCTGACCAAGGCATTGGCCAACCGCCTCCAGCCCCATATTTCCTCCTTAGTTCATCCCGATCAAGCCGGGTTTATACCCCGCGGACGACCCGCCATAATATCCACCGGGCACACGTGGTCATTGCGACAGTGGATCACGCATTTGATTCTCTAAGTTGGGTGTATCTATTTGCACTTCTGCGTAGACTGAACATAGGGCCTCGCTTTCAATCTAATCTAACCCTACTATATACCAACCTAACCACATCTGTACGCATGGCGGGCTCTGTCTCCTCTGTTTTTTCCATCCGTTTGGCACCAGACAGGGGTGCCCACTGTCTCCCTACTTGTTTGCATTAGTCATGGAGCCCCTGGCTGCCTGGGTGCGAATCGACGTTCAAGTGACCGGTCTTGAATGGGCGCATGGATTGTCAGATCGTATCGCCCTGTATGCCGATGATGTATTGTTCTTCCTTACCAACTTGGACACGACGGGCCCGCAGCTGTTGTTCATCATGCAGGGCTTCGGGGAAACCTCCGGCCTCTACTTGAACCCATGGAAGTCTACTCTCTGGATCCTGGGTGAGTAGGACTATCTTGGCGCCTAGTCATCCACGGTGCAGGATGAAATATCTGGGTGTGTTCCAATCAGATTCGCCCACCATATCTTGGGACAGAAATTTGGCACCGGTGTGGGATCGTCTACGCGAGGACATTAGAACTTGGTCCCACATGCCCTTGTCTATGGTCACTCAGCCATCTTCAAGATGGTCTTGCTCCCGCGCTTACTTTACCAGTTGAAAAACCAGCCATATCTGATTGCTCCTAAATGGTTCCATCAGGTTAACGCAGCCCGGGGACAGTTTCTCTGGAGTGGTGTGGCGGCTAGGGTGGCCCTAAGGACCTGCTTTTGGTCCTTATACTGTGGGGGGTTGGCAACCTCCTATATTCTTTTGTACTATATGGCTTCACATCTGATGTTCCTCAATAAATGGTGGTACGGGGATAGGTCTGATTCGGTATATATGGTCAAACGGAGGTGCATGGGAGACCATACCTTACATAGATTCTCTACTCTGCGCCACTGAGGCGCTCCCTCCCATCTGCCACCCAGATTGTCTTTCAGATCTGGAGGCAGGCGTTACCGAGGATAGGTTGGTGGAACAGGTTGACTCGGGAGACCCCTCTATGGCACAGCGGACGCCTTCCGCAGCAGGCGACCTTGCCTGGATTTCGTGACTGGGACACTATCGGGATCTCTACTTTGGGGGATGTTATGCGGGGACTTGTGTTGAAACCCTTTCAAGAAATGCAAAATGATTTCCTACATCCGAAAACCCAATTTTTTTATTATTTTCAATTCCGACATGCCATTTCCCCTACCTTGGAGGGGCTGGAGGCACTGGTGGAGTTCAGTCTGGTGGAAGCAAAGGTGTTAATGGGGTATTTCCGGGACCACAAGATCTCCAAAATCTACAAGTCCCTGGTGATGCATAGCTCCACGTCTCTGCAGCATCTTCGGGAGGTATGGGAGGGAGATGTGGGCCCAATGGAGGAGGAAGATTGAACAGAGACTCTAGCCTGCCCACGTGGGGCGGCCATTGCAATGAGCCTTCAGCTTATCCAGTTTAAATACCTCCTTAGGGTATATTATACCAGGGTCAGACTGTGGAGGGCGGGTTTGGAGACTTCCCTGGTGTGTCTTCGATGTGCACATGAGGAGGGTACCCTGTTGCACACCGTGTGGCACTGTTCCGCACTAGCACGGTTTTGGAGGGGGGTAATGGTCTGCCTTTTGGAAGTTCTGGGTTGGGATCTTCCCTGTTCATCCAAATTGGTGCTCTTGCACGTTATGGAGGGTATTGGGGGCAATGTTTATAAACACCATCTTATGCTTTTAGGCTTTACCCTAGCAAAAAGGGATATTGCCAGGACCTGTAAGGCAACAGTGGTGCCCTCTGTCTCTGCATGGAAGGGTGGCCTTAACTTTTGTATAGGGTTAGATGCTCCAATTTTTGTGGCAAAGGGGTGTCCTCGTAAGCATTTCAAAATCTGGAAGCTCTGGGAGGACTATCGTGGCCTGGAGCTAGTACCTGCCCCAACCCAGTGCCCAGACCAGACTTAGTCTCTCCCCTCTCTTCTAGTGTGCCTTTTCATGTGTACGTGGTGTCAAAGATGCCTATTGGTAATGACACATTGTGAACATATGTCTATAGTATTGGCTGGTTATGTTGCTCTGGAAAGGTCGACTGCGATGGAGGTGGGGGGTTAGGGGGTGGTTCTTTTGTTTTGTTTCATCTCTATTGCTTTTCATTTCTTCCTGTGCTCACGAGAAAATTGCCGAAGTCAAAATTATGTATGTTGATGCTGCGGAAGTCTCTGGGACACAGAGCTCCACCCTATATGTGTTATTTGACAAATAAAGTTTGTTTAAAAAGAAATGACAGAGCATCAGCACATTATACAATTATTAATTAACATTGTGTAAATCCACACAGATTCTTAAATTATAATCTGATATCTCTGTGATAACAATAGGAGAAATCTAATTAAGTTTCAATTGGTTCTATCATCCTCGATTGAACAATGTCCTGTTCCACTTTCTGTACCTCTTTTCTGGCCATAATTAGTACCCTCCTCAGTTTATGCTAAACAGGAACTACGTCAGGCTTTACTACAATCTATGTACATAAACTTTCAATGTACCCAATTTATGTGTAAACCCATGTTTGGGCTCTTCAACAATTTCATCCACAAAGGTGCCCTCTATCACCATAACTTGGTGAGGGGACCTCAAATTGAATGTAATATGCAGCTCATATTGTTGTTTCCAACCCAAAATCGAGGGGCCATTCACTTCTACCTAAACCTTCTACTCAACATGTTGCTCTTGAAATTCGATCCTAGTTGTCATATATCCAATAATTTTATATTTTCAACCAGGGATTACGCCTTTGGGCAACAAACGAATATTGGGCCACTGAGATAGAAACATGGTTCATGTATAATGATATATATCAAAACTGAATGAAATAATGAGGTGTACATTTCTAAATTCTGCCATCGGTCGACATTATCTATCTGCACTTTTCCCATTATCACCTACGCATAAAGTCTTATACATATTCTTATTCTCCTGAGAATTCTCAAGTGCCATGGCAACTCTGTTTTTGAAATTCTCTTCTAGGGCTGGGCGTAGTTTGCGAAGTAGCGCTACGCGTCGCTACGCAAAGTGCACTTCGCATTACACGAGCTACGTGTAGCACTATGCGAACTGCGTAGTCCCCTGTTCGCACAGTGCAAAATGCCGTTTTCAATAATTGCACCGTGCGGACAAGCATCCATCACTGTGCAATCATTGAAAACGGCATCTTGCACAGTGCAAGATGTAGTTTTCTGCCGCTCGAGTAGATTTTTACTCGAGCTGCAGCTTTCTCAACGCGGACTAGTAGTTTCTCATCGCAAGCGGTCCTGAGCATACGCGACCACTCGCAATGAGATACCTGAATACCTGCGTTGAGAATCTCGCCAGGAGGTTCATTTTCCATGCTTGCGATCGGCAACTTGATGTTGCTGATAGTGAACAAGGAAAAAGTCTTGCTGAGATGTCATTTTGCTTGCCGTCGCCAACTTGACGTTGAGGACCGCGAGCAAGCAAAAAATGACAGCTGCACTACGCTACGCTACGCGTGTTTTCACTGTGCTACGTGCTGTTCGCGTAGTGCGAAGTCGTGCAAACTTCGCAAACTACTTGAGCGTAGCGTAGTGCTTTGCCCAGGGTTACTTCACATGTACACATAAAGTGTCCTTTACATTCACATTTCATGCACTCCTTGTGTATAGCATAACAGGATTTTAAAATCTGAATTGTGGTAGCTACTCCCACATTTTCTGCAAATCCTATTACTTTGTTTGAGAGGAAATACTCCTTTAGTTGGTTTAGTGCTATTTCTTGTGGCAAGTACCTCTGTATCTTCCTTATCAACACAAAACACTTCACTGCTACTCCTAAGTTCTATCTATATTACATGTCCTCCATACAATAATCCAATTTTTCTACTACTTTGACTATCTCTAGTTCGTCTTTTAATGAAGGATTATTTGCCACCAAAGCCCCCTGTACGATCAGTTGATCACATATCAACTCATCCCTCATTGTACCAAATTGACATTTGACAGATAATCCACGCAACAAGGACACTAATTCATCAACTGACTCAATTTTTCTGTGTGGCTGTATATAAAAATGTAATCTAGTTATAACTATATTTGTATCTTTAGCAAACCCATTTTCAAGTCCTTTTTTGGTTCTCTATATGTGACTTAAATTTGTGGACCCTCTTGATCGAACAGAACACTAGAGGTAAGTAATTTAAAGCATGTTCCTCGTCAACAGAACAAAGTAAGATTAGAGTTATAGTCCAATGCTTTGACATGAACAAACACGGTTATCAGTATTTCATAGGCATGGTAAGTAACCTGTAGTAAAGAATGCATTTCAGTCAACATTCTCTGTGAGAAAAGCGATCCCTGAGCCAGGTTAATTGAAGGTGCGTGTGAAGATGCTTGTGCGTCTTCCCAATCGTGCAACTTAGATTTGAATGTTGCTCTGTGACTGCATAGCTTACTGTATAAATACAAATGCTGTTGTTATATGCTGGCTATATAATTCTTCAAACTGGCTGTGATGAAAGTTTTAAATACAGCCTTCAGTTATGCATCACCAGACAGCACAAACAATAGCAGATAATGCATGTTCAAGTATCCAGTCTCAACAGTCATCCAAGTTTCACATAAACACAACTCTTCCAATCGCTGGGCCCGATTCACAGAACTAACTTAAGACAAAATCCTAAACGTACTACCATTTTGGTATTCAAAGAAGGCACTTACTCATCTTGGTATTCACAGAAGGCACTTATTCATTTTGGTATTCGCAGTAAGTTACTCAAAATGAGTAAGTTACTCAAAATGAGTAAGTTACTCATTTTGGTCTTCACAGAAAGCACTTACTCATCAATGGTTAAGTGTCTTCTGTGAATACCAAAATGAGTAAGTTACTCAAAATGAGTAAATTACTCAAAATGAGTAAGTTACTCATTTTGGTATTCACAGAAGGCACTTACTCATCAATGAGTAAGTGCATTTTGTGACTACCAAAATCAGTAAGTGTTTTCTGTGAATACCAAAATGGTAGTAAGTTTAGGATTTTGTCTTCAGTTAGCTCTGTGAATCCGACCCTTACTCACCATACAAGCAAGTACCATAGATTGTGTAGAATCACACTGTCCCAGATGTTTTTGTCTGAAGGTGTGACTGTGTTCTTTGCAGGATAATGCAGGTTCCTTGCTTAGCAATGGGTTCTCAATACTCCACCTACAGAGTTGTCTTGGCCTCCAGTCTGGTACTCGTCACCAAATTTATGAAGTCAAGGTTCCACTGACGAGAGTATAGGAAGATGTACTCAGGAAACAGAAAACAGCCTGATTGTGGTGCTCCCACACCAACCAGTGGACAAATGACCAGCCTAGAAACTCCAGAATCAAGGCATAACATGGAATGGAGAACATTGATGAAATCACATTCTTAGGTTTGGTAAACCTAGCCAAGTTTAAATGCATAACAAGACACTCAGAGTAGCATTCTAAAACATGGTACTTCACAGACTGTGCCATCTAGTACTGCAGCCCTGAGAAAATACTGGTGGCTGATATTAGTAAAAGCATTCCTTCCATCAAGATGTTGTTTTTGCATTTTGTACCAAGGCAGTGAGATGGTTGGCAAAGCAGCAGTCAGCTAGGCAACACATTTGTCATTGATAGAAGTCCTTTTCACCAGTTTGTTGGTGATTTTAGATTTGTGGTGCAACACTGAATTGGCATGATGATGTGGAGTTGTAAGTAAAGACACAGTACCTGTCCTTGAAATCATTGCCTGGAAGTTGCTGGCAGCACACATTGTTGTGAGAGGCATGTCTAAAATGTACTGCATCATCTGGAGGAGTCTTACCATTGCCTATCAATGACATCACACCATGATCTGCAGAGAAAGCACGTCGTGGAGCTCCTTAACTTACTGTTTACTGTGCATTACATAGTGGTTAAATGCTTCATAAAATGAGAAATAAGGACCATTATCCCCAAGCGTGTAAATGTAAAGGAAGTTATATCTTGACTGATAAGAAAAAAGTAGGTTAAAATTACTGAGGTGAATGAGATGGATGAGTCAGAGACTTTTGTATTGTATGTGTGCGAAGAAGGTGAGAATAAGAATGACGGTCCTTATTGTTACATTTTTGATTGAGCAAACAAATCCAATGAAAGTATTGGCAGATGATCTTTTATATATTTAACAACATAAATTTGAAATCCTGGGATATAAAATTACTTGGACATAGGAATCTTATAGATGAGGTGCAATGTTTTGACACCACTTTCAAATTCCGAGAAATTATTAGTCAAGTCAAAGATTATGTTGTCAAATATGGTTCTTATTTATTGGGGTGGCCACAGCACAAAAACTGTTAATGAAATTGGACCCTATTACAATCACATTTTTGGGTACAATTACATTTTGATTAATTTAGGTGAGAAGAATAATTTTGAGGATCAATGGTATAATTTGTTTCCAAAGATATTGTTCAAGACCTTAGGTTTATTAAAAAGTTTGCTCATCAGGTTGTGCTTAGGAAAACGTGGTACGGGCATTGCACAAAGCAAGGATTGTTCCCAAATATGTGAGGGTGGATTTAAGGAAATACTTGAAATAGCTAGAAGATAATGGAGTGAAACAGGACATTGAATTCTCTAAGTTGTTGTCACCTGTTTTTGGGGGATTGCAACCTTAATGGTTGTATGAGAGTTTGCACTGAGATCTAAACAGGAGTGTGTAAATAGATGGTCATCCATTACCAGATATTTAAAAAATGTTGCCAACTTTGAGAGATCCTACAGTTTTTAACAGATTGGGTTTACTCTCTACGAACTGCTAGCTTGCTTTTCATGAGGATTACATGGTTGTTAACATTTGCTCTTTCTGATGGTGCGTATAGATACAAACAAATGTTGTTTGCCTTAATTTCTGACTCTATAGTGGGTATACAACGTTTACAACGCAACTTTTACAACGCACTACCATTACAACGAAACTTTTACAACGCAACATCCATTACAACGCATACATTTACAACGCAGTCATTACAACGCATGACACTACAACGCACACCACTACAACGCATACCATTACAACGCAGTCATTACAACGCATACCATTACAACGCAAAACTTACCATCCAACACTTACCCTACTGTTGCACCCCCTGGAGTTAGAATAGTAATTTTAACCCCTACACTATCCAAAACTTTCCCTACTGTTGCACCCCCTGGAGTTAGAATAGTAATTTTAACCCCTACACTATCCAACACTTACCTTATATGCAATGTAATGTAATGCGTTATAATGGTATGCGTTGTAAATGTAGTATGCGTTGTAGTGGAATGCGTTGTAAAGGTATTTTTTAAGAATTCGTTGTAATGGTATGCGTTGTAATGGTGTGCGTTGTAATGGATGTTGCGGTGTAAAAAATGTGTTGTAAAGGTATGCGTTGTAAAAGTGTGCGTTGTAACGTCATACATCCTCTATAGTGTTTAATGAGACATAAATTATTTCTTTTTTTAGATAAGTTGAATGTGTCATAGTTTCAAGAAGGCATTTTGATTCATTTTCAAAATGATTTTTTTTATGAGCATCTTTTGAAGAAAGTGGCAAAACATCGTTTCATGGGTTATTTATTATTGATGAACATGGTCTAACAATTACCTGAGAGAAATATGAACTTACAAAAGAAGATGTTGAGTATTTGCGATAGATAATAGAATAGAAAATATACTGAGGTGGGAACAAGATTGATACTATTTTGCTTTAAACAGTACTACGTGTACCTAGGAGGAGATAGAACGAGGCAGAAGCAGGACCTGCGCCACAGAACGAACATATCCAGTTCAAGCAGGATTCTGTGCTGATGTATGCCCGTTCAAGATGTGTTTTTAACGATTTGAGATAAATACGGTTACCAAGCAAGGAACCTAGAAGTTCCCCTGCCAATCAAACAAAGATCGGAGAAGTTTTCCATCTACTCGCCAAATAGTGGTTGAAAGAATTTCAAATAGCCGGTATAAAGAAGGTTAAGGTGCTATCACTGATAAACTAGGAAGAGAAGAGGCCCCGGGTTTCCTTTTCATCACGTTTACATTAAAAAGAGAGACCGGGATACCATCCTCGGAAGCTGAGAGTTTATTCTACCTACCACATCTTATATGGTACACTGTCCTAAACCCTTACGAAAGGGTGTAAAGCAACATTCTTTGAAGCCGGTGACCCCTAAAGAAACGGCAAGTCCTGAGGAAGGTGCTACAATATCTTTTTGTTCCTTGCACCGAAACGCGTCGACGCACTTTTTTCAATCTAGAATCCAAAGAAAGGTCTAGTGAGCAACTGATATGCACGCATAAGTGGTACTCTTGACGTCACTCTCTGATCAATTAATGACCTCTGGATCCAGTTATTAATGGTGGTAAAGACATCAGCCAACCACAATTTATAGGGGTTTTTCTTTTGTGTGTTCCTCATTGTGACCAGTTGTAATTTTTACTTGTAAATTCATTTTATGATGTATATTTTGGGTGTGTAATTATTTATGTCAATTTCAGAATGCATGTGATCAACTGTAATGAATTGTCTTGATTCCTTGCTTTGTGTTTTTAAAGAAAGATTCTTTTTCAGAGATCACTCTTTGAAATTTTAATTTGTCAATTGATGTACATTCTTTTATGTTTCAATTAAAAAGACTGTGAACGTTCGCATTTTAGTGTGGAAATTTAAATCCTTTTTTATATTAATTAGTTGATTCTTCTAAACTTGAGGATTGAATGCATAGACAGAGTGGTGCGTAAGTTAAGTAGTCTATACTTGAGTGTGTACCCAGGGATTTCCCTTTGACTACGTGTACCTAGAGCATAAAAATGAAATGCTACTAGTGGGTAGAAGCACTCATTATGTCATCAAACTAGAACTGTAAAACATGTCTTAGACACCCCACTGGAGCCTGTAGTGCAGTTTTAAACTGCTATTTGGCCTGGCAAAAAAAAACTATTTCCAGGCCTAAACCTTCCTTTTGAATACTTGCATGTCACCCCCAGGGTAGAATTTAAAGGCTCATAGGGCAGGGTGTGTGGTATTTAAAATGTAGAACATGTTTTCTCAAAGTTTACATGTCCTGGCAGTGAAAAACTCTTAAAGTCAGATTTCGTTGCTGTAAGGCTGTCTCTCCCAAAGACTTGTTGCCTGCTGCTGGTTGGGGACTCTAAACCCCAGAATCCTGTATTTCCAAACTCCCAGGAGGGAGAAGCAAACTCTCGCTTGTATAGCGCCAATGGGAGCCGCAGCGCGGGCCGCTGCTTGTTGTCTGCTGCTGGTTGGGGACTCTAAACCCCAGAATCCTGTATTTCCAAACTCCCAGGAGGGAGGAGCCAACTTGTGCTTGTATATAGCCAACGGGAGCCAAGGGCAGGCCCATCCTGTGCCTGTCAGTTACACGAAGAGGCAGGGCACCCCCCTTGGTGTTTTGTTCCAGATCTGTTCCAGCGCACTGTGACCCTAAAACATTTAGCACATACCGAGCCTGCAGCCAAGGTTGGTCCTCATTTGTACTGCCTTTGACTTTACTGTCCGATATTGAACAGTATCTATAGGACGCTGTAGCAATTTGACTTTTTGGATTTCGGGACATTTGGGACTGGCAGTGTCCTTACTGACTTACTGATGTATTGATCCAATTATATCTATTTTTATTCTTACAGTGGACTTCCTACTGTCTGAGTTAGCTATGGTAAAATCAAAGCATCCGGGGGGGAGGGGGCAGCTAAATCACCAAGGGCCACCCAGTCGTCCTCTTCTATCTTGAATTATTTTACTGGCGCAATAGGGGTGTTGGAAAAATAAATTATCAGTGTTGAGGAATCCCTAGCCACTTGTAGTAATAATATCTCTGGTAATTCGGGCTTGATTCCAACTGCCCTTCATGCAGTCCCCATTGTTATCCCCAGCAGCTCATTAGTCAAGGGGCAGCAGAAAGCCGAGGAGCTTGACAAGTGCATGCCAAAATCCCCCCTTATTGTTCTACCAGACACCAAAACTCCTAGGAAACGTTTTAAAACACTATCAACTATAATCACTCAGACTGCATCCTTGTTTGGGGGAGCAGGTGATGCAGGTAAGTGTTCCAAGAAACTACTGCATCAAAAGCCACCTTCGATCGTTAAATCCTCCACAACATTGGTAAATCATTCTCACACAGATCATGTCTTCCTAACTGCTCTAGTACAGACTCTTTCTGATGCTGTCATAAATGCACTTATTCTCTCGTGGAGCAATTAAAAGGGTTCAAGAGGAATGTGCTATCCCATTTAGATATGTTAGGAACGACTCAGACAATTCCAGTACGCCCTCCTTATTCTAGAGAATCCATAGCCCTGGCCCCTGACCGAACAATCTCCTTTGTTGAAACCTGTGCAAAATCTCCAAGACATTATTCACCCTCCCTTCAAAGTCTCAGCAAGGTCTAGGGGTACGAATAGTGCCTCTCTGTCCACCACACAAGGTGTGCATCACCTTTCCTTCATATCTCTAGCGAGGACAGGAGCTATAGATCAACCATTGGGGCCTAGTTCTGATCTTGCCCATTGCCCCCGCTACTCCTAACAGTTCCTAGTAATCTTCCCCCCCACATCATTTACCAACCCTAAAAGTTCTATATTTATGAATCACATGGCCGTAAAGACATCACGTATCTTGCCCACCATAGAGGTGGCTCATATGGATCATATGGAACTTCTGCCTGCAGCCACACACTATGGGGTCGATTCCGATTCGGGAAAAAAAACATCCATACGATTTGTATCCAGAGCCCTCTCCGTACGAATCGTATCCGTCCGTCCGAGTCGCGAAGTACGATCCGTATTCCGTGAATCCGTCCGAATCATCGCGATCCGTACGTATTTCAAGGCTGAAACCGTGAACCGCACGACTCGTACACATACCGTACGACTTGTACACATGCCGTACGACCCGAAGAGTACGATCTGGACCGGGGTATGAGGACGCAATTCGTACGGTCCACGTCAGGTAAGGGCGAGTCATACCGAAAAGCACACAAACACATACAATGTGGGTACGGCCGTTACACCCATCCTACAATGGGGGTACGGCTCGTACACCCCATGATCGCAGGGGTATGGTGCGTACCCCTGCAATCATGGGGGGTACGCACCGTACCCGGGGGGGCTGTTCCGTACCTGTTTCGGCACGAGCTCTGCTTTTACGGCTGTTTTCAGCTCCCGTAGAAAAAGGGTTGTACGATGCGTACCCGACACGTATCGTACTTGCTGGGTCGTAAAAAACAGCAGCGAACCGTACAGATGTCGCGTACAGTGGGTTCTGAGGGAGAATCGTACGGAGATTAGAGTCGTACGGTGTCTTGTACGACTCGTACTTCGTCGTACGTACGGGACGTTTACAGGTACGATTCCTACGGGGAAAAAACGGAGCGCTTTTTACCAGATCGGAATCGACCCCTATGTGGCAGTTTTAGCCAATGCCCCATAGTTTCTTGCTCAATACATGAATCATGTGAGTACATTCTGAATAAAAGTTTAAACTGGTTGAATGCAAGGTAGGTCTTGGTGAAGTACTTTTTGCTGACCTAAAAATGATAAGGAGAGTTACATGGATGGGTACAGAAAGTAAAAAGTTGAAGGGTGATTGTGCGGTACTCACTTTTACATCTCCGAATCTAGTGAAATTAATACTCGAGAAAGCTAGCCTACCATCTCTTACCACAAAGCAGATTGCTGTTCTACCACTTGTTTTTTTTTTACCAGCCCCTTCCCTCATAGCAGCCCGCACACACCATCAGGTACATGTCCACACACCTCAATATCCCCTGATTTAAACTTCTAACAGTTTGATTGTCTTTCCACTCTCTGTGGTGTGGATTGACTGAGGGTCCCTAACAATGATGGTAAACCATGTGGATCTGTTATCCTTCCAGAGCCTACAAAAGTCCTTTGCCCGGACATTGATAAGGTGTGCATGTTTCAAAAAACGTGTACTGCTGTGCTCCTGAAGCCTTGTATTGCAGTTGACGCTATATCTCCGAGCGCATCCCCTACACGCACTAAGCCTTCTGTGGAAGCCAATACTGTTTTGTACTGGAATGTGGCTGGCTTACGCAGCAAAAGCTCTATGACTGAGTGGTTTGATTTTATCTCCAAATTTCATGTTTTATGCCTACAGGAAACTTGATTAGTGGACCCAATCCATATCACTGGTTTTAAAACATATCACTGTCCACCTATCCAATCCACTAGGGGTCACTTAAAAGGGGGCTTGTGTATTTATGAATCAAATCTGCTGACACCCTTGAAGACAATTGTGATTATACCAGCAAATTTGATCAAATTGTTATTTTTCAGATGTCCATACATTCCTCTATTGCCATCACAAACTTTTACAATAACACTTGCACCCAGGAAATCATTACAGCTCTTAATTGCCTAGGCCACAATTTGGAAACAGCCTTTCCAATAGATTGCAAGAACCTAATTATTTTATGGGGCGGTGATATTAACATATGTGCATGCGCGTATCCATCTAATAAAGTATGTGGCATGATGTCTCCTGACAACAGCGTAATTATCAATTTTTTCCACTCCGTATATGGGGATACCTTAAGCGACCTACTTTTTAAACACAACCTGATGTTTTTGCAATGAGCTCACTAGCACTCCAGTTACAGTAAACTGCACTTACAACAGTAGAGGCGGGGACAGTGGAATTTACTTTTTACTTTTCTTCCAGCATCATGTGGATCTGGCGTTAGGATTCTTCATACCCAGTATTGCAATCAGTGATCATTTCCCCCAAAGTGTTGTCCTGAATATCAAACTTATGAATCAGAGGGAGGCTGCACATAGAGTGACCATTCTGGAGAATATTGATATTACCCGTTGTAATGGGTATGCACTGAGATAGTTCCTGGTGGATCCACCTAACTTTCTAATAAAGCTAATTTGGAAAGAGAGGGGGCTTTTTAACAGTGCCTTGATGAGAATACAGAGGCCCATGAGCTCATGCAACCGTTTAACCTTATAAAAAAGGGTATTGGTGAAGGACTCTATGTTAATCAGAGCAAAGCCAGGGCACATCATCCTTGTTGGCTAAACACATTATGTACTAAATCTCTCAGAAATTTAAAACTAGCCCTAGCTAAAAAACCGCAACAGGTTTCGAAGGTCCGGGAATGCAGAACCGCATATAAATTGGCTATTAACCAACGGAAAAAAGTTTAAAGGAGGATACTTGGAACCGTTTACTTGAAGCCAGTCTGTCTAATGACAACATTATGTTCTGGCATATTATTAATTCTCCTTTATATGATCCTGCGGACTGCCCCCAAGCTGAGATAGCCATTACTGAGGCTGCTTGGCTATGCCACTTTTCAGATCTTTATTCTTTCACGAACAACAATGCAATTCCCTTGCTCACTGCCTCCCCTATCAGTGAGTCAGCCACTTTCCTACCACTAAGTAATAGGAATTATACAGTATTTACCCTGGATGAGGTCGTTATGGCACTGAAGACTAGCAAGGGTGGTAAAGCCCCAGGCCCGGATGGGATCCCAATCGACCTGTTTAAGTCCAACATTGACTTGTGGGGCCCCAATATTGCCCTTCTCTTTAGAGCCTGTTGAGATATAGGTTTTCGGCAAACTTGGCATGAGTCTCTCATCATACCCATATATAAAAAGGGTGATTGTAACAGCCAGCAAAATACAGGCCAATCTCCCTACTAGATTCCCTAGTGACGGTGACTGTGCGCATTCTCCTCGACCGACTGCAGGACTTGGCAGAGTCGTACAATATTCTCACAGACCTGAAGTATGGCTTTAGGTCTGGTTTGGGGACCATGGAACAGGTGAGCCATTTGGACTTCCTCATTAAAAAATACACGTGCATTAAGAAAGGCAATCTGTTTTTTGTCTTTGTTGATTTATCTTCTGCTTTTGATTTTGTAGTACATGAGAAGCTATGGTCCATCATGATTAGCCTGGGAGTTAACTGCACCATTATTAATTTTCTTAGACATTTGTACGCTTTAGGTTGTGTTTGAGTCTGCAACGGCGTTAACTGTGATTGCACTCAGACGTTTAATATAAAAAGAGGGGTACAACAAGGCTGTGTGCTACCCCCCTTCCTGTTCAATCTCTATCTTAACAGCTTAATTGATATCCTGGGAAGTAAGTGTGCCGACTTACTACAAGTAGGCCATCGCCCAATCTGGACACTTTTTTTACGCCGATGACCCTGTTTTAATGACTAGTACTCTTCTTGGATTACAGCGTCTAGTCAAAAAATTTGCCAATTGTATGCAGAACCACGTTCTAAAAAATCAACATCGGCAAAACTTTTGCTGTGAAAATTGGGCATTTGACCTCATGACCTTGTGACATTTTTATTGAGGGCTCTAAAATTCAGTATACCAGTACTTTTTTTCCTATTTGGGATTGTATTTAGCCACACTGGGAAGTGGCAGCGGGCTATAAAATAGAGGCAACGTCAATTTGTTAAAACTACAAGGGCCCTGCTGCAAATAGCTTGATCTCAAGGAAATAAACACCGAGGGAATTGTTGATAATATATAAGGCTAAATATAGACCCACTGCCATGTATGGGTCTGAACAATGGGGCCATGGGCAGATAGACAGCCTACAATTGGAGGAAAATGCATTTCTAAGTAACCTTCTTGCTGTTCCGAAAAGTAGTGCAACTCACTTCTGCCATACAGAACTGGGAGTCCTGCATATTGCAGACCTGATTAAGATCCACCCAGTACACTATGGCATAACATTTGACGATCGGTACACACTACACTCAACCGAGTGATTATAACTGATTGCCTCAGATCAATGTCAGCCCTTAAAATTCCCTGGCTTAAATACGTGCATAACTTTCTCTCTGATATCGGTCACTCCGAGTACTTTGAACATACTAATAGTCTTGCATCTGTACCAAGAAATGCTTATCTCTTTAGAGGAAACAAGACTAGCATCCGAAATTTTAAAACCTTCTGCAATGAGGAATCAGACTATATTGACTAGCTTTAATATGACATTTTACTTAGCTAATGTGTTTAATGATCATCACAGGTTCGTGCTGCCTCAGTTTCGTTTGACCATCTTTCATCACTCAATCAGCTTCCCCACTGTTAATGACTGGTCATCTGACATGGGGAAATGTACTTGTGATGACATGTCCTTGCAGTCCACAATGCACACTGTTTTGTTCTGTAAACATTTCTCTGGGTTGAGGAAGAAATATATTATGCCTCTGCTATTGCAGCTTGGCTTTGTACAATGCCGCCCAGCTTTTCTGTACCAGCAAATGCTATCGAACATTTATATATGTGCTGTAATGTCTCGATTTTTGTCAGCAGTTATTAATTGCAGGAAGCAATTGTGTAACAGTAGCTTAAATGAAAATTGATTTCAATTGTGTAGTTGACTGTACCTGTAGTTATGTACCGCTGCTTTTATCTTTTTTAATCTGCGCTAACTTTTATATTGATTTTTTATTGTTTTTGATACAACTGTTGGTCTGTAGCTTTTATGAATCATTTGTGAATTCGAATAAATTTGTTTTGATTAATTGG
Source organism: Lissotriton helveticus (assembly GCF_964261635.1). Classification (NCBI taxonomy): domain Eukaryota; kingdom Metazoa; phylum Chordata; class Amphibia; order Caudata; family Salamandridae; genus Lissotriton; species Lissotriton helveticus. The sequence continues at coordinate 832,137,578 of NC_136061.1, read as the reverse complement.
ACTAGCACTGGGTTACCTCATTACACCTAATATGTGATACCTTCAGTTTGGGATCAACTAGAGAAATTCTTCTTTTACTCATTTGAATTGAAATCTAAAATCCTCTTTAATGGTAAAGTTGAATTTTTATTTACCATTTTGAAAATGCCACTTTCAGAAAGTTTATATGTTCCTGCCCTAAACCAAATGTGCCTTTCTGCCAGCATCTAGGGTGTCATGCCTGTGAACGGCTCTCTTGAGGTGTATTGTGTATTCCTTCCAGACATGGGGGCAAAAGGGGCCTGGTTGTAGAAAGAGTGTGTCTACCTGAGGGATGGCTGGCAAGGAGTTGTACCCTACTCCGATTACACTTGAAAGGATCCTACCTGCAGCACACACAACAGAGCCTGACATCACCACTGTGGTCCGAGAATGCCTGGGGTCCTAGAAGCCTAATCAGGGGGCCCACAACTGTGTTAAAAAAAATATAATATTAAAATTAGCTCATTAAAATAAATAAAGTATACATAAATGAAATATATAGGTGAAGAAGCAAAACTGAAAATATTAAAGTGTATTTGACAAAATATTTCAATAGTTGACCATTTGTTTGGTGTATACTTTTTTTGTGTATTTTTGTATATTGTTTTGAGGTTCAAATCAAAGAAATTGCTTAGGCTGGGGGTTCCCAGCTTCCAATAATGACTCGGTGGGGGTCCCTAGATTTCAGTTTGATTTAGTGAGAGTCTACAGAATTCAAAAGGTTAGGAACTGCTGCCCTAGAAAATTCGTCAAACTCATGGGAAGTGAAAGAACTGACCAGAAACAGTTCGAGAGTAGGCCAGAGATTTTCCCCACACAAAGGCTGGCACCAGATATAAAAGCGGCACCTTCAGAACTTATCATCAGAACACTCCTGAACCTGTTAAAGATTCGGAACACGGACTGTTCTACTATCTGAAGAAGGAAGACTAGACTTGCTTGCCTTGGACCCAGGACTCCTAGGAGTGACACCAACAGGTAACTGGCTGACTTCCTGTTTGGGCTAAAGGGACACAAAACTTTTCCAGAGGCCTTTCCTGCAGTTGTCCACCTGAGCAGCACCAACTGGCCCTGCCTCAATCTGCCTGAGCCCTCCTTCTGACCTCTTCTGTAGTGAGTCCGGATCCCCAAGAGGTGCCTCCAAGGTCATGAACGCTTGGCTAACATCAGAGTGTACTCCTCCTGTCTGAAATCAGAAATCAAGCTCCAGGTGAAAATCTAGAAATTTGGGGTGTTTTGTGACCCTGAACGAGCTCTTTGCTTCAGCAAAGGTCACTGTATATACTGCTAATGCAAATCTCCAATAGCAACCAGCTCTTCGCACCAGATACTGAACAGCATCAACCGCCAATGCAAAGCTCCAGCAACAACCACTCCTGCACCAACATTGACTTCCTCGCTAACTCTGCCAATGCATAGCTCCAGCTGAGGCTTCTATCATGGGCTTGGATTTTGAAAAGGTTCACTCATCACCGGGATTAACCTGATCGCTGTATCTGACCTGCGCTACATTGCTGTGGGCATGAACTTATGTCTTTGACCAGGTCCTGCATGACCAGATTACCAAAAATTGCGTTTTGTACTTCTAGGTCCGAATTTATCGGAAACTTTAAAAATTCATAACTCAGGCTCTACTAATTGGATTTTTGTCATTTTGGTCTAAATATATCTATTAACATGCACTCTGTTAATTTTTAATTGGTTTGAAATTTTTACTTGGCTCACCGCCTTCTAGAGCGGGTCCGGTTCCCGGGGTGGATGCTGATCTCAGGCGCCATCTTGGAGTGGTGTGGTTTCATTGGAGGGCATCACCTGCGAGCGATTTAGCCCGCCTGTCTCACAGAGGGACGCCTACTTAAGGCGAGCAGCCCTGGCGACAGCCTGACTAGGTATCGTAACGCTGCTGTGCGCTTTGCGCGTTATTTGCTGTTCTGCAACCTGCTGCTCTGCAACTTTTAAAACTACCTGTTTTGTATCTTTGTTCATTTAAGTTATTTTTCCCTGATTTTAATGCAGGGAATCTTCCGTCCCTCACACGCACTTTAATCGTGACTCACCGCCTTCTAGAGCAGGTCCGGTTCCCGGGGTGGGTGCTGATCTCAGGCGCCATCTTGGAGTGGTGTGGTTTCATTGGAGGGCATCACCTGCGAGCGATTTAGCGTGCCGGTCTCACAGAGGGACGCCTACTTAAGGCGAGCAGCCCTGGTGACAGCCTGACTAGGTATCGTAACGCTGCAGTGCGCTTTGCGCGTTATTTGCTGTTCTGCAACCTGCTGCTCTGCAACTTTTAAAACTACCTGTTTTGTATCTTTGTTAATTTAAGTTATTTTTCCCTGATTTTAATGTAGGGAATCTTCCGTCCCTCACACACACTTTAATCGTGACTCACCGCCTTCTAGAGCGGGTCCGGTTCCCGGGGTGGGTGCTGATCTCAGGCGCCATCTTGGAGTGGTGTGGTTTCATTGGAGGGCATCACCTGCGAGCGATTTAGCGTGCCGGTCTCACAGAGGGACGCCTACTTAAAGCTCCCTTCTAAGCGCAGCGGGATCGCGCAGCGGGCGCGCCTTCGCTGCGCCTGAGTCGTGCCAGAGTCCTGCCCGTCTGTGCCCGTCCGCGTCGGGACGAGCTGGGCAGGGCAGGACTCCTGTTTCTGTGTGTGGCTCTACGGTGGTTGCAATGCTACGCTACTCTAGGGACACGTTACTTGCCATTGGACAATGTATCTCGAGTTGTGATGCTCCTCGGATAGGCCCGTTATGTGGCCCTTACTCGTGTGTTTGCGGTAGGTGGACACTGGACACTCCCATTCCTACTACCTGCGTGAGCAAGCCTCCTGTCGCCGCATCAAACAGCCCTTGTCACCATTTTAGTATATGGAACCTGAACGTCAGGTCTTTGGTAAAACATCACCAAGACATCTCTGACCTGATAGGCAAGGAGTCGCCGGATGTCTTCTGTTTGACTGAGACTTGGCTACAGGAGACTGACACGGCTATTATTAACTTAGCTTTCCCTTCCGAGTACTCAGTTTATACTCTTAATCGCTCTTCTAGAGGTGGGGGAATAGCACTTGCCGTCAAATCCTGCTATCCTTGCGATTGGAGAGGGCAAAAGATCACTGGCTGTGAAAGTGCCTTGTTCAAGATTGCCATCACGCCCCATTTTGCTTTCTTGGGCTTATTGATTTATCGCCCCCCTGGTAGTGATGCGGCTTTCAGGGCGGCCCTCCCTGACGCTATTAGCTCGCTGGCAGTAGGCTGTGCCAACTTTTCCATTCTTGGGGATCTAAATCTTCATTATGACAACCTGACCATACCTGCGGTGAATAGCTCTGTGGCTGACCTTGAGGCTTTCCAGCTGGTTCAGTTGGTCTCGCATCCCACCCATGTAGGTGGTCATACGTTAGACCCCTTTTTTACAAATCTGGCGGAGGCTAGTGCCTTTATTCCATCCCCCTTGGACTGGACGGATCATTTTTTGGTGCGAATCCAGTGCCCAATGAATGAGCCCCCCCTTAAACCCACGGTTCGTACTATCCCTAGACGGTGTTGGAATAAAATCAAACTTGACGACTTCTATCATCTTTTGTCAGCCGACCCGTTGGGTCTCTCTGAAACCGTGGATTTGGGCTATGATCGGTTCTGTGAATGGGTTACCAGGGCCCTTGACTCCCTCATCCCGATAGCTTTGGCCAAACGTGGGTCAAAGGACCCTAGTCCCTGGTATGATGAACCTCTGCGGGCGCTTAAAAGCACTTGTAGACGTGCAGAGCAAGAATGGCGAAAAACTTATGACAGTAACAAAAAAGTTCTGTATTTGGCCGTTGTAAAATCCTATCATCGTGCTGTCTGCAGAACGCGTGCGGCATTCTACGCCCTTCAATTCCGCAATAGCACCAACCCCTCTAAAACCATCTTTAAGGCTCTTAAAGATCTAGTGGCAAAAAAGGTTTTAGCGAACGAATACGGTTCTACTTCACACTGTGAAACCTTGGCGGCCTTTTTCTTGGAAAAAGTCCTCGCCATCTACAGAGCCTTTCCTACGGTTTTACCTCCTGTTGGTGGACCTTCTAAGCTTCCAGTGCAGGATGTCCTACATTCTTTTCCTAGTTTAACACCGGAAAGCTTTGAGAAATTGGCTCAGCAGGTCAAGACTGGGTCCCCGGCCGACCCTCTAAGGCCAGCTTTGTTTAAAGACCTAGCATCCCATGGTCTTTCGCCGGTTTGCTCTTTGATTAATACCTCATTAGCATCTGGTCTGGTCCCCGCTAAGTGGAAACAGGCGGTGGTCACGCCCATCCTAAAGAAACCAACTTTGGACGCCAGCAAACCTGAGAACTATCACCCAATTTCACTCCTTCCGTGGCCGGCTAAGGTAGCAGAGGCGCATGTCAATATAGCCCTCTCGGACCATCTTTTACGGGCTAACATCTTAGACAGCACGCAGAATGGATTTCGAGCTGGACACAGCACGGAGACAGCCCTCCTCTTTATGGTGGAACATCTGCGCTCCGTGCTCGATGCGGGTCAAACGGCGGCGCTGGTGTTATTAGATCTGAGCGCCGCCTTTGATACCGTCTCTCACCAGACCCTCCTGCAGCGTATGGAGGAAGCAGGTGTTGCCGTCCCGCACTCCAGTGGTTCCGTTCTGTCCTTGCCAACCGATCTTTTTGCGTGGTCGTTCCGCCCCATCTGTCCAAATTCTATCCTCTGGATCTTGGAGTCCCTCAGGGTTCCTCACTGAGTCCCACGTTATTCAACCTTTACGTGAGATTGCTGGCTGAGGTCGTCAAGCGCTGGGGTATGACTATGGTGTCATACGGTGATGACACTCAGTTAGAGGTCACGCTCAGCGGGGATGCTGACGTGGATGCCCCTAGATTCCAGAACGAACTTCGGGCGGTCGCCAGCTGGATGACTTCCAACTGCCTCCAGCTGAACGCAAAAAAGACGGAAATTATGATCTTTGGCAAGCAAACGGAACTCTGGGGTGACAGGTGGTGGCCTTCGGATCTGGGTCCCACGCCAACTCCGGTTTCGGAGCTAAAAACTCTTGGGGTGTGGCTTGACCCAACTCTCACCTTCGTCTGCCATACAAAGCGTATGGCGGCCTGCTGCTTTGGCATCCTGCGTGGCCTTCATCCTGTACTAAAATTCTTTGATGCGACGACCAGGCAACTCGTGGTGCAGGCTACGGTGATCTCTCGACTCGATTATGCCAGCTCCCTTTTGGTAGGGCTGAATCGGGCCGAAATCACCCGCCTTCAGCGCGTACAGAATGCAGCGGCTAGAGCAGTTGTGGGCTTACCCAGATTCTGCTCTACTACTAACACTCTGCGCTCTCTGCATTGGCTGCCGATTGCGCAAAGGATCCAGTTCAAAGCACTCTGTGTGGCCTACAAGATTCTTAAGGGCTCTCCTGCTTTGATTCTTTTGAATCTCTTGTCTCCTTATGTCCCGGTCCGTTCTTTAAGATCATCTGACCTTGAACTTGCAGTCCTCCCCCGTTTTAAGCGTAGCCGTGCTGGCGGCCGCTCATTTCAAGTACGTGCCGCGGTCCTGTGGAATTCTCTTCCTCTAGAGATACGTGCCCTTGGTGATTTGTTCTCCTTCCGTAGAGCTGTCAAGACTTTTCTGTTCCCTTAAATCTTCTTTTTATTCTTTACAGTTGTGTTGTGTTGTTACCATGTCGGGCGCCAGGACGCTCCTTTGCTGGAGCATCTGTGCGCGTAATAAATGATCCTAACATAACATAACATAACATAACATAACCTGTGTTGTGTTGTCAAGTTATGACTGCTTGAGTGCTGCATAAATAATTTACGCATTGACTCTATATTAAGGCTGACTGCTTTTGTGCTAAGCTACCAGAGGATTAAGCACTGGATTATTTAGTGATTTTTGTGCTTCACCCTGAAAAGGATGCTGTTTATTACTGGTTGGGGGGTGGGGGGTGGGGGGTGGGGGGAGAACTCTTGCAGAGTTTCAATCTGCTGAATCTTGCAGAGTTACATAAAACCTCCACGAGATTCTGCTGAGGTCTGCCAATGGCCAGAAAATATGCAACTCATTCTACTTGCACTGCAATTTAGCGCCAGTAGTGTAGCAGTGCTGAAACAGCACCATGCATTGGACAAGAGCGTATGGCCATTTAAAGTGATTTTTTGCCACTTGCGTAGAAATGCTAAACAAGAGGCAGCAAATATACTTGAATGTCAGCCATGGCTGTGGCCCTCATTAGAAAATCACACTAGGGGACGCCAAATCTTGTTCGCGCTCGCTTGTTCACATTTGCTGGAGCCTCACAAGTAAAAATTCCTGTCACGCTGATTGGCAGAATTTGGCCACAACTCTGTGTTAAATAGTAATGCGGAGTGAAAAAAATTCCACCAATTCCACAGGCATATCAAAGCATTCCATATACTTAGGTCCCTAACACACATCAAATAGTAAACTGGTTTCCCTATTGTGTAAAAAAGCAATAGGTTAAATGCAATAAAATTCTTGAAACAATTCCGTCTGGTTCTTTTTTTCCCGTTTTATTCCCGTGTTCTTGTGCATCAGTTGAAACAACCACAGCCAACACGTGTTTCATCGCTTTTGGGGGTGTAGTCCTGCGACTTCCTCAAGGCTGTATAAATGTAAACATAAAAATGCCTATGTACTTCAAAATGACATGACCTTTTTTAGGTGCTACAAAACACAGACGTGCCTCTTGTAAAGAGGACAACTATAAACCGAATGTGATGGAGAGAAGTTAATTCAAAGCGTTTCTATATCATCTAAAATGCACGTGCAACCTTACTACCCATGAGTCCAATAACATGTGAGATGTTGTTATCCTCATAAATGAGATGTCAGTGCTCTGTAGCGATTCGTGCACGGTAAGTGCCATACATTTTGTGATGACTAAGAACAATCATGAAGTCAGTAAATCGTGGCGACGTGAAATTGGTGAATAACCATCAAGCATTGTACCACAAACCATAAATCCTGCGAGGTTTTATGGTTTGTGGCAAGAGGTCAGGGTAAGGAAAAAGAGCCTTGGACAGCTATTGGCAGAGCTTCTTTACCTTTACAACTGCTTTACACATAGACACCCTGCATATGTAACTTTGGGGCAACATTGAACATTTTAATTGCTCTGATACACTATGCTGCCAGATTAGACATTTGAAATGAAACACAGTTTTTGCTAATCTCTTGCTCTTCTCTCCTACCACTTTTTCTGCAATAACGCCCATCATGGCCGGGTGGAATAGTCATCACTGAGTCACTAGGGCAGAAGGAGGTGCAAGTCAGGAACATAGAGCAGGAATATGAGTGTGCACACACGCTGTCCTGCGGAGAAGCAGGAGACTTTGTAAAATGAGTTTCATGCATTTGGAGAAGTGAATGAATGTAAAATGACAGTTATCTAGACTATAGTTAGTCCCCTCTGTAAGCTGGGGAAGAGGGTGATGCAGTGGTTAAAGGCCTCAAGCCGGTCAACAATACAGTAACTGGGACAACAACTCTTGGTTTATGGTTCCAAGGAGTGACCTGGAGCTGTCGCTCCTCCACTTATTTAAATAATATCCACATTTGTAAAGCGCACAATCACCCGTTAGGGTCTCTAGGTGCTGGGGGCCGCCGGGAAGATTAAGCAAGCTATTGCCCAGAGTCACATGGTGCTGGGCTAATCTGCTGCCGGGGATCGAACCGTGATCCCCACATTCCGGAGTCAGTCGCCCTGGCCGCGGCGCCACACCTCTTCCTTCCTCTTCCTTTATACCCTCAGTCTGCACCCGGCCCTCAGGATTTGAACACAGGAACAAGGTATTGTAGAGGCCAAGTGGCACTGTACATCCTTTCCAATTTTTATTAACTGAAAACATTCAACTTTTTATTTAGTGCACATGTAATCCCTCAGTCTCTGACTTGGTGCTGGGTTGGGGACGAAGACCACTCTTCTGACTCCAGCCTCCTCCATTCTGGCTACCAGATGGTTCTTCCTCCAGGTTCTTTTCTCCTGCCCCAGTGTGGGACTCCACTCGAAAAACCAGGACACGTTACAGACTGCTGTCGCATGTCCCCGCTGTATAGTGACCATAGTTCCAAGGATGTCTGCCACCTTCCAGACCTCCCTCTTGAATGGTGTGCAGAAATTCCATCTTGGATGGTGGTCTCACTTTATTACTAGGTCCCCCACTGACAAACTACAGGTTGTGGCTCAGCGAGGCATATTGGCATTGATGTTCATACTTTTACTTCTCTCCTGAGTGGCTTGTCTGTGGACTTCCACTGAGGCCCAAAGGGAATACAGCCTTGGGTGGCCCTTCATATCAACAGGTCCATTGACACACAATTTTTTGTGCTAATCGGAGTTTATCAATATGCTCGTAGAAACCTATGGAGGCAGCACTCCATGTCCTCCCCATTGTCTGTGTCTATTGTGAGCGCCCTATTCAGTGTGCACATGACAAGTTCCACCTCTCTATTGGCCTGGGGCTACTAAGGGTCACTTTCCTGTGTTTGATATTCAGCGACTACATTCTCCAAAATCTGGTTCACCTTGGAGAATGCAGTGGACTGTATGATTTCAATGAAATGATACTTGGTGTGGCTGTCCACGATTACTGCAGTGAACCGTCCATCCAGGAAATTTCTAAAATCCATGCTGACTTGGGACCACTGCTGCAGACATGATTCCTCCATGAGTACCGGAATGTGAGCCGGGTCTCTGCTTGTGATGGCACATAAATGCAACCCTACACTATTTTGTCAACCAAGGTGTCCATGCCGGGGCACCACACCTTGCAGTCGATTAGAATGGCGGACGGATCGCCACCACCATGCAGGCGGTGGCGATCCGTCCGCTATCCTTGCCCGTCTGCCACCTTTCTTCCCCCCGCCATATTACAATGGCGGGGGAGACCATGGCGGAGGGGAAGACCGTCCGTCACTTTTCCCTAATATGGGGGAGTGTCTATCAGACACCGCCAGCCATATTAGGATGGCCTGGGAGGAATGCCTTTCCATGGTGGTGCCTGTCATGTTGTGCTGTAAAACGCACAACAAGCATTTTTCACATTGCGGCGGCCGGTGCTTTAAGCACCATCCGCCGCAATGTTAAAAATGGGGGATGCACCCGCCACTGTGGCGGGTGCATCCTAATTGGGGGCACGGTTCCTCTGCCCTTGTGGCGGACGGTACCTTCCCCCAACCGCCATCCTAATGGATCCCCGAGTCTCTCAACCTTGCTTTAGTCTTTCCCACTCCTTGGTGACCCAGATGAGGCAAATTGACAACTCTGGCTTGGAGGCTCTCCAGTGTTAAGATGTTCCTTACACTAAGTAACAGGCCTTTACTGCTGGTGGTCAGTTTACCTCTTATGCACCAGAGCTGGTTCATTGTTCTTTGTACAGTCTCTTCCAATGATTTGGACCAATCCAGAAAGTTGGACCATTGCTTCCTCAGGAGTGCTTCTTACGCCTTTGAGAGGCTTATGTCAGCAAGGGTTGCTTCTGTGATCTCTGCGATGGACATCCACCTTGGCCATGTGTCTTGCACCTACAACTTCACATATTCTTCTACCCCTTCATACTCCTAAGCCATCTCTGATCCAGGTACTCCTTGCAGATGGCGTGGCAAACAGTCTGCCGGGTTGTTGACCCCCGGGCGTTACAGTACATCAGATTGGTAAGACAGCAGCTTCATTGCTTACTGCTCGATGTGAGGCAGGGTGTTTTGGGAGGTCCCCGCAAACAGAGGGACCAGAGGCTTGGAGTGGACTGTATGATTTCAATGAAATGATACTTGGTGTGGCTGTCCACGATTACTGCAGTGAACCGTCCATCCAGGAAATTTCTAAAATCCATGCTGACTTGGGACCACTCCTGCAGACATGGTTCCTCCATGAGTACCGGTATGTGAGCCGGGTCTCTGCTTGTGATGGCACATAAATGCAACCCTACACTATTTTGTCAACCAAGGTGTCCATGCCGGGGCACCACACCTTGCAGTCCATTAGAATGGCGGACGGATCGCCACCACCATGCAGGCGGTGGCGATCCGTCCGCTATCCTTGCCCGTCTGCCACCTTTCTTCCCCCCGCCATATTACAATGGCGGGGAGACCATGGCGGAGGGGAAGACCGTCCGTCACTTTTCCCTAATATGGGGGGGTGTCTATCAGACACCGCCAGCCATATTAGGATGGCCTGGGAGGAATGCCTTTCCGTGGTGGTGCCTATCATGTTGTGCTGTGAAACGCACAACAAGCATTTTTCACATTGCGGCGGCCGGTGCTTTAAGCACCATCCGCCGCAATGTTAAAAATGGGGGATGCACCCGCCACTGTGGCGGGTGCATCCTAATTGGGGGCACGGTTCCTCTGCCCTTGTGGCGGACGGTACCTTCCCCCAACCGCCATCCTAATGGACCCCCGAGTCTCTCAACCTTGCTTTAGTCTTTCCCACTCCTTGGTGACCCAGATGAGGCAAATTGACAACTCTGGCTTGGAGGCTCTCCAGTGTTAAGATGTTCCTTACACTAAGTAACAGGCCTTTACTGCTGGTGGTCAGTTTACCTCTTATGCACCAGAGCTGGTTCATTGTTCTTTGTACAGTCTCTTCCAATGATTTGGACCAATCCAGAAAGTTGGACCATTGCTTCCTCAGGAGTGCTTCTTACGCCTTTGAGAGGCTTATGTCAGCAAGGGTTGCTTCTGTGATCTCTGCGATGGACATCCACCTTGGCCATGTGTCTTGCACCTACAACTTCACATATTCTTCTACCCCTTCATACTCCTAAGCCATCTCTGATCCAGGTACTCCTTGCAGATGGCGTGGCAAACAGTCTGCCGGGTTGTTGACCCCCGGGCGTTACAGTACATCAGATTGGTAAGACAGCAGCTTCATTGCTTACTGCTCGATGTGAGGCAGGGTGTTTTGGGAGGTCCCTGCAAACAGAGGGACCAGAGGCTTGGAGTGGACTGTATGATTTCAATGAAATGATACTTGGTGTGGCTGTCCACGATTACTGCAGTGAACCGTCCATCCAGGAAATTTCTAAAATCCATGCTGACTTGGGACCACTGCTGCAGACATGGTTCCTCCATGAGTACCGGTATGGGGGCCGGGTCTTTGCTTGTGATGGCACATGAATGCAACCCTACACTATTTTGTCAACCAAGGTGTCCATGCCGGGGCACCACACCTTGCGGTCCATTAGAATGGCGGACGAATCGCCACCACCATGCAGGCGTTGGCGATCCGTCCGCTATCCTTGCCCGTCTGCCACCTTTCTTCCCCCCACCATATTACAATGGCAGGGGGGACCATGGCGGAGGGGAAGACCGTCCGTCGCTTTTCCGCTTTTCCACCAGAGGCTTATGGTCAGTGATGACCCGGAACTGTTTCCCACAGAGGTATCAGTGGAAGTGGTGGTTATGGCCCCTGATGGCCCCTGATGGCCAGCGCCTTGCGCTCAATTTGTGCATACCATGTCTCCATGTCTGATTGTGCTCTACTGGTTTAATGCATGGTTTCTCCTGTAGCAGGACAGTTCATAGCCCCACTTGACAATCAGGTCTGTCTGGCCCTTTGGATTGAAATAGACCATAGTGCGTCTTCTAGCAGTGCCGCTTTTACTCATCAGAAGGCTGCATCAGCCTGCGAGTTCACTCCTACTGTCCGTCAGCTCTTATCAATGCCCTCAATGGCTGGGACAGAGTTGCAAAGTTTGGAAAGAATCTTCCACAATAAGTTGCCATTCCCAGGAATCTCGCACCTCAGTGGCATTGCGCAGGATGGATGCTGATTTCATTGCCTCCACCCTTCTCTTGAGAAGATGTATCCAAAGAATTCTTTTGAATTGAAAGACGTGCAGATTAGAAAGAAAGTTCTGGATGGAAAGAGTACAGTTGTGGTAAAGGAGCAGGCAAGAGAAAGGAGTACCTTAAGTGATTGGAAGATGGATCAAAAAAATAGATACAGTATGGCGAAAAGGTGAGAAGTAGAGAATTTCGTGTGTGCATGTGCATGAAAGGAGAGGGAGCAATAAAAGAAAGAGGAGTGCCACCATATGCCTCTCTTGCTGTGTTTCCTGTGGGTTTGCAGCTGGTCTGCTTCAATTGTTGGTGATACAGCTCTGCTGCTGGGACCTGTTTATCTGTAGTGTGTATTTGTGGAGGACAGACAAATGCCTTCTTCAAGCACTTCACTTTTAATTTCTGTACGCACTGTCTGTAGAAGTGTCACTTTCATCCAACTCAATATTCCAACCTCAGAAGGATGCTTTCGTTTTGCCTTTATTGGAACACTTCACCTGCAGGTCACAGCAGAAGTCATCAGCAGCCCAACGTTAGGAACACCTTTTAAAGCCACTGACCTTGAACTTGGTGATGTGGAAAGCGCAAGGTAAGTTTTTTATTTATTTATTTTACATTCCCTATCCCTTTGTTTGTCACTTTCACACCCCACCCATGCCCTGCCCCAACGCCCACTGCGCTTACCTGTACGGGCCGCTACTGAATATAATGATCAACACAATTGTAATGTACCAGTGATGTGCATGCTTTCTGTAGAACAAATTATTGACAGTGAACCCGGAAAGGTTCAATGGCTCCACGGGTTTAGTATGTAAACCATGTAATCGAAAGAAAGTTGATGGAAGAACTTGGCCTGAATTACCTAGCACTGTTAACTACTTTAATCACTATAGGGGCGTTACTTTTTGGGACGTTTCCGTGGCATTAGGGTTTTTGCCTTATTTAAAAGGCAGCGTTAAGCCACTTAACGTAGTTTAACGCTGCCTTGTAAATAAGGCCCCCTTTCACACTATTCTTAGCGTGAAGGGTGGACAGTGGGTGTTGCGGTTGGCGTTCCACTGCAACACCCACTGATTTTGATGCTGCTCCATATTTACAAGCAACGATTAGGAACTAGGGTGTATTGGGTTCGATCCCTTGCAATCCGTAGTGATTAGAGCCAAAAAGTTGTATTTTCCTTGTCCTTGAAAATGGGAGACAATTTATCCATTATAAAAGCTATGCTTGAGGTCAAGATCGTCACTCTTTTCGAGGAACATAGTCCAATAAAAAGCTCATGCCAACCGATACCAATGGGACGCCAATGACCGGACGACCTTCATTTAAAAATATCCTTCTTTACGCAGCGCCAATCTTAGGACTACACCCAATCCTTTATCTATTTTTGTGCCCTGAGGAAGCCCTAGGCCGGTGCCGGATGGCCACCTTCAGGGACGAAACACATGTTGGCTGTAACTCTAGCCCTTTTGATTTATGGATCATTGATCCTTCATTTGTGTATATGACTCGGAATCCTGGAAAGAGTCAAGCATGATAAAAATGTCTTACAAAAACCTTTTTATTGGAATTTGTTCCAGGAAAAGAGTGACGATCTTGACCTGTCCTGACAAACCTTCAACGCTATATACCAGGGCAGCCTAAATAGGAGGCAGTGCCAAAATTCAGACCAGGAAAAACCTGGTCTTATGTTGGCGAAACAAGGAGAAATGCTGTATTTCTCTGAACTTTTGTTTTTTCCACGTGTGCTGCGTTGTGCAGCACACATGGAAAAAGCAAAAAGCCTTTTATTGTTTATGTACAGGAAGGTCCCCCTTCCTGCACATAAACAAACTTTAAAAAAATGACATTTTATGACTTCCATGTGTGCTGCATTAAGAAGCACACATAGAAGTTACAAAAGCCCTTCCTGTTCATAAACAATCTTTCCCCCGCTCACAGACACCCTTGTACTATGGTGCAAGGGTGCCTGCATTGGTGCAACACTGCTAAGTGTAGTGCTAACGTGGGGGAAACATCAGGGCTGCACTATATTGCTGTAAATATGGTGCAGCCTTGCGTTTCTGAAGCGGAGGAGTGAGGCGTTAAGCCATGACGGCTAACACCTCACTTTGCTACTTCTGTTGTACAAATCCTCCTTAGTTTCTAAAACAAATGATAACTTGAACTTGTTTTGAACATTTAAGGTCATTCAACTTTCCAATTTTATAAGTTATTTGACATTGATAATGGCTGATTAAAAAACTTTGCTAGTGTATTCTCCATTGTTGTACACTATTTGATAGATTATTAATCAATGCTACAGTATCTTAATTATATATCTGAAGATACTACCTGAAACAATGTATGCAGTTGCATTTTCAACAGGATTAGAAGTATTCTATTTATAGGGTACTTCTTTTGTATCTGTAGAGATTTTCCAGCCTCTGTGTCTGATGCAAGTAACCAAACGTTAGATGCTTCACTTCCTTTGACATCACCAAATGAAAGGTCATTTAATGTCACTTCCTTTGATTTCATGTGTGTCCACACGTCAGGTGATTTCACTGCCTGTGATGTCACTTCCTGTGATATCATTAGGTGGGCCACAGGGCAGATGATGTCACTTCCTACGATGTCATCTAATCAAAGCTCATGTGAAGTCACTTTCTGTGAAACTAGGTAGGGGGTCACATGGCATGTGATGTCACTTCAGCTACCCCTGGAATTCTGATGAATCGACTTCCATGAATGTATCAGGTTACTTCGAGTCATTCTCTTTTGCAAATAGACTTTAATGTGTTTCTGTTCTTGCTACAGACACCCATGTGTTTTCTGCTGGTGCAGGTTAGAATGCAGCCTGGGACAACTACTCTTTTAATCATTCCAAGTCGATGCTAAAAATAAAGTAACAGCTATTAATAAAAGTGCCTAGAGATCAGATATTTGTTCAACCAAGATTTATAGTTTGACCGACAGGGCCCGGCCTAATCTCTGTATATTCTACTAAACTGAGAAAAATAAGGTGATCGTTCTAAGAGGTATTTGTCAACATGTACTCATATTTAGAAGCACTGCCTCCTCTTTTTTCTGCAATTTCGCGTCCGTCATTGAGCTGTATTTATGATTTGATGAGCGTGGCTGGTTTTGTTCCCATAGCCTGAAATGGGGCGTCCGACGTAGAGCCAGATCCATGCCAGGGTTCAGCATAGCCACAAAAGTGACACTAATTATTCGGAAAGGGAACTCAATTACATAGAGTTCTATTTGAAAATCTAGTATGTGTCACGTCTTCCATTGCTAGATACCCCACTGACTGGATACTCTGCGATATAAAACCCTTGGCTTTTTCGTGTGGTTTCCTTGCCTAGATGTTCTGTAAATTCGTGTCCATTTTTTGAACCAGAAGTTTACTTCTGATTGCTTGACACTCAGAGCTTTCCATTTCTGTTTCCCATCGCCTTTCTCTTTCCCGAGGATTTCATCTCTTCTATGCATTCTTCTTTAATTTTATGTGCTCTCTGTATATCTATTCTGCTAATGTAATCTCGCACCTCTGTCTCCTTTTTTAGATTTAATTTTATTAGTAATTCCCTCGTCTTCCCTGTCACGTATCCTTCCCACATCAGTTTCCTATCTGCCTGTCAACCATATCTCTCTTTCTCATTTCTTCTCCTCTGCACTGTGAATTGCCTCTTTCACTTTTCATTCACCAGCTCTTTCTTCCTGTTTTTCTCTCTACTTCTCTTTCCTTTTCTTTTTCATATTGTCATTCTCTTTTTCTGTTTCCTATTCAAGAACTTTCAGTGTGTTTTTCCCATTCGCTCTTTTTCAAAATCTTCCTCTTTCTCCTGCAATCTCTTTCGTAATGTCTCTACTATTTCGGTTCATTCTGTTGTTCCTTGTTCGTCCTTTCTCTACCTGTCTGTTTCTTTCCCTTTTCATACTCTCTTCCTTTCTCTTATTCCCTTCCTTTCTCCCTATCTCTTTATTTCTCTACATTTATGTTTTTGCATTCTCTGTCCCTTTTGCTACTTCTTTCAATCCGTTTCTCATCCTCTCTTTCTCTTCCTTTTGCTTCATTTCACATGTTCTTTCCCTTTTTCTCTGTACCATTCTCTCTTTTGTTCTTTTTGTGGGCTCTTCGCTTTTGCCTGCCTGAGTACATCTTTTATCTTTTGTTTTTCACTGTTTCTCTATTCTCCCTCTCTCTTCCCTTCTGTGTCTCTATTTTTCATGTATTGACCTCTCTCCAGTGAGACTTTCTTTTTCCTAAACGTTCTTGCTCTTTTTCTCCTAGATTTGTCTCTCTCGATTTCCTTCCATTTTTCCTTCAATTTCTTCATTGCCCTCTCACTTCATTGCCCTCGCCTTCACTCCTGATAGAAAAGAAAAATGCTCCCTTTTACCAGTTTGACATTTCAAACTCCACATCCTCCCGAACGCATGTTGTGGAAAACAATTGGAGGCCACACTTTTTGTCTGAACTCTCTAAGACTTGATTGCAATTAGTAGCGCGCCTCCCAGATACGAACTAATCATGTTCTCCCTCCTTCGAGTTCCCCAAGGCGGTGGGGAGGATATAGGAATACAGTCTCCTAATGAATGCGATAAATAGAGCTCGACATGGGGGAGCGCACTCTGCTGGGGGCTCTGCGAGTCTTTCGTCATGGTGCCTTTTCTGAGAATTGCAAAGATCTCTGAGAATTTCTTCGACTGTGAGTTTCTCGCTGGCCAGTGTTCCATATTGGCAGAAACAGTGTTTGTGTCAGATTTTTCGTTTCCATATGATACAGAAACGTTGTATAATTAGCAAAATACCCCTTACGAAAAAATTGCCAGCTACTACCATGTCCTGTATTACATTAAGGGCACACTGTCCATGGTTGTGGCACGGAACACATTTAACTAGGTGTGCTAGGCACAAACAGGGTCAGTGCGCCCTAATACTGAAAATGCTCTGTTGCAAGACAACCATGAACTCACACTGCAAGACAAGAGGGTTAGGACATTAGTGAAAGACAGATTGTTAGACATGTCTTTTTGAGTGGGTTTACCCTCAGACTTTTGTTTTTGACCCTGTTGTTGTTGGTTTTAAGACTCTGGGCATTTTATCACTGCTAATCAGTGCTAAAGTGCATATGCTCCCTAAGTAAATTGTTATTATGGATTGGTGTTTCCATGATTGGCGTGTTTGACTTACTACTAAGCCCCTAGTGCCGTGCACTGTGTGTGCCCAGGTCCTGTAAGTCAAATGCTGCTAGTGGGCCTGCAGCTCTGATTGTGCCACCCACACAACCAGCCTTTGAAGGGGTCTCAGACCTGAAACTGCAGAGTCTGCACACAGTCTCTAGCGCCATATCGACCTGGCAAGTGCGCCCACTTGCCAGGCCCTAACTTCGTTTTATTACATGTGAGTCACCCCTTAGAAAGGCTCGAGATACCTGTGGGCAGGGTGCAGTTTATGTGAAAGTTAGGTCCTGTACTTGTGTGTGTGACATGTCCTGATAGTGAAATCCAGTGTATTTCGTTTTTAATTTGGTAAGACTATCTCTCCCATAGGATAGAATGGAGAATAATTTGTAACATCTTACAAGTTTAACTTCCCATGGAGAAATGTTAGAAAGATGGAGTTTAGCATGCCTGAACTCAGAATAATAAAAATGCATCTTTTAGTAAAGATGATTTTTATATTATGTGTTTGTAAATATCACGTTTAGAAAGTGGGTATTTTGTTTGCTTAGCCATCCTGTGTGCCTTTGCTGGTTTGTGGCTTGACTATCTGGCTTTTGAGTGACAGGGGCTGCTTCAGAGAGTTACTGGGGATGAGATGTGTCATGCCTTACCTGGATAAGTTAGGACTAGGCTCAGGGCCGGACTTGCCGTAGTGGGCACCGGGCGTTTCCCCGGTGGGCTGCCAAGTTGTGTGCCAGTTTTAGGTCTCTGGGGTCATGTTTGTTACCAGGGGCCGGCAGTATCGGGTCCCAGTAACAAAATTGGCCGAAACCGGCTGTTAGAAATGGGGGTCTCTAATTGGCAGAGGTAGGTATCTTTGTCCAAATAGTGGCCCTTGCTTCTTGTCAGGGTAAGGCGAATGCAATCCTAAAATAACCCCTGCTCACCCCCTTGGCAGCTTGGCTCGAGCAGACAGTCTTATCTCAGAGGCAGTGTGTAAAGCATTTGTGAACACATACAGCAATAGAGTGAAAACAATACAAATGAACACCACACCAGGTTAGGAAAATAAGTAATATTTATCTAAACCAAAACAGGACCAAACGACAAAAATCCACAATCCAGTATTAAAAATAAGGCTTTCAAATGGTAGAAATAGTTCAGTTCAATGCAAGTTGTAATTGCAACACTTTTCCCACAAAGTACCTTGGATGCGTCATGCATAACAAACAAAATGCCACCGGGAAGGAGATGTGTCTGTTCCTTACACTCAGGGGAGGTGATGCATCGGTTCCTTACTGCAGTGCAGGGAAGGTGATACGTCGATTCCTTACTGCGTGAGGAGTTGATGAGTATGTTTTTTACTGTAGCTCACAATTATGCTACAGTCTTGGCGCCTCGATGAGTTGCGTCTATCTGGTACAATGCGTGGTTTCGTGCAGCTGCACAGCAGGCTTGCGTCAGAATCGGTGCGGCGATCTCAGACTTCAAAAACGTTACACCTGATGCGTCATGCAGCGATTTCTCAAGCCGTGGCAGGCGCTGTGACGTTCTCTTCGGCTATGCGTCGGAAACAGGTACGGATGCGTCATGCTTCTTCAATTTCCCAGCGACAAACAGTCTCCAGATGTCCTAAACAGGAGCAGGCACCTCTGTGCAGGTTGGAATTCACAGCAAGGAAATTCAGGGGAGCTGGTGGTGAAGTCTTTTTGTACCAAGACTTCAGAACAGAGGCAAGCTCAGTTTCAAGCCCTTGGAGATCTTCCTCAAGATGACAAAGCAAACAGCAACATCCTTTTCTCCTTTCCGTGGCAGCAAGCAGCCACTGTAGGCCAACCCCAGACAGCAAACAGCACAGGGGCAGTATTCCTCCTCAGCTTATCCGGCTCTTCTCCTTGACAAAGATTTCTCTTGATTCCCAGAAGTGATCTAAAAGTCTAGGGTCTGGGCCCCTCTTTTTATACCCAAAAATCCTTTGTTCTATGAAGGCAAAGAGTGACTGTACCCAGCCAAAACCAGTTCTGTGGGGCACTTTGCAAGTGCACAACAAGCTCCATTGTCAGTGTGAACCCTGGCTCTAGACACACCACAGGGGGGCATAGCCATCATTGTGGAAGGCAGGCACAGCCCCATTCAGGCGCAGGTGTTATCCTCCCACCACTCCAAATGCAGATCAGGCTGATTCAGCCCAGCCCTGACTCATCAGATTTCTGGAGCCGCTTCCCCTCTCCAGCTCCTGTTATCCAAAAGTCAGACATGCAATACACACACCTAGCAGATGCACACTGGATGGTTAGGCAAGAAAATACCTACTTTCTAAAAGTGGTATTTTCAAACACAGAATGTAAAAATCACCCTCACTAAAAGAGGCATTTTAACATTCAGAGTTCAGGCATACTAAACTTTATTTTTCTACCTTGTTCCCAGGGCCACTTCTGTTTATAAGATGTTATAAACAAACTCCCCATTCTGTCCTATGGGAACAGGTAGCCTTGCAATAGTGAAAAATCGAATTGGCAATAATTCACCATCAGGACATGCCACACACATCAGGGCATGACCTACCTTTAACATACATTGTACCCTGCCCGCAGGGGTACCTTGGGTCTACCTTAGGGGTGACTAATATGTAGAAAGGGGAAGGGTTTAGGGAATGGCAAATGTGTGCACTTGCCATGTCAACATGGCAGTCTCAAACTGCACATAGGCTCTGCAATGGCAGGCCAGAGTTACATTTTACAGGCTGCTTCTGTGGGTGGCACAATCAGTGCTGCAGCCAACTAGCAGCATTTGATTTAGAGGCCCTTGGCACACATAGTGCACTATACTAGGGTCTGACAAGTAAATCAAATATGCCAATCATGAAATCACTAATCCATAACATTAATTTGCAAAGAGGGCACTTGCACTTTGGCACTGAACAGCAGTGGAAAAGTGCCCAAAGCATCTAAACCAGCAAAACAGAGTCCAACACACATCAAAGACATAGGAGGCAAAAGCAAAAAATGGAAGGGAGACCCACGCCAATGGTGCCAGGTCTAACACCGGCACCTGGCTGGGCTGAATAAACCTGGGCTGCCTTTAGAGTCGGGGAGGAGATTTCCTTGCACCTAAATAGGCCTGGTCTGCCTCACACAATGATGCCTCAACCTCCTGTCAGGAAGCTGGCCCAGAGAGGACAGAACTCGTTTTGACTGAGCACTGAACCTCTCTGCTACAAGAGAACAAAGAGAACTTTGGTATAAATATTGGGGCCCAGACCCCAGAACTTTAGAATACTTTTGAAAAAGAGGAACCTCTGCCATGGAGAAGAGCTGGGAAAGCTGAAGGGGAAGTACTGCACCTTTGCTGTGTGCTGTCCGGGGTTGGCCTAAAGTGGCTGTTTCTGCCAAGGAGGGGACAAACATTATGCTGTATGCTGTGTATCCTGCTTGAAGAAGATCTCCATGGGCTTGAAGTAGAGCTTGCCTCCTTTTCTGATGTCTCAGGGACACAAAGACTTAACCACCAGCTCTCCTGAACTTCCTTGCTTGGAGTGCTGTCCTGTCAAGAGGTGCCTGTTTCTGTATTAGGCCTCTGGAGGTTGTTCCTCCTCCTAGGGACTGAGAAAAGAGAGGCAACTAAAGATGCGTGATGCAACCACATCTGTTTCTGACCCCACATTGCCATGTGGGAAGGATTCTCACGCATCGCCATTGTGCTGCTGAAGAAACCGACGTAGTGCCTGCCTGCGGCAGAAGAAATCGATGCACGCTAAGTCTCGTGCACTGATCTCCGAAGTCCGAGATCACGGCACCGAGTTCAACACAGGCCCTGCTGTGTGACTGGAAGAACTGACGAATTGTGGTATCGCAGCTGGAGAGGTCAACGCAGCGCAGTTGCCACCACCACTGCATTGAAAACCGGCGCAGTCCCGAATCCACATGCATTGCACCGGGACGGCAAGTCTAAAACAACAGGGGACGCAGTAAGAAACCAACGCATCACCTCTCGCACAGTAAGAAACCAACGCATCACCTCCCACACTGTAAGGAACTGATGAATCACCTTCCCTGTGTGGCAGTAAAGAACTGACGCATCACCTTCCCTGGAGCAAGGAAGCAACACATCACCTTTCTTGTGCAAAAGGAACCAACGCATCACCTTCCCTGTGGCTGTTATTGCTTATGAATTTGACGCATCCAAGGTACTTTGTGTTGAAAGTGTCCCATCTCTTGCTTGCTATGTCCTGAACTGTTTTTACCTTTTGAAAGTCAAAGCTTGGTAACTGTATGTTGGATTTTTACAGTTTTGGTCATGCTTTATTTAAATAAAGATTAGTTATTTTTCCTAACTGGTGTGGTGTCCATTTGTAGTGGTTTCGCTATAATACTGTATTTGTGCACAAATGCTTTGCACACTGCCTCTGAGATAAGCCTGCCTTCTCGAGCAAAGCTACCAAGGGGATGAGCAGGGGATGTCTAAGGGCGTAAATCCATTACCCTGCCTAGAAGCAAGGGTCCCTACTTGGGCAAAGGTGCAAACCATTGCCAACTAGAGACCCCCATTTCTAACACAGACCAACTGATTACATCAGCCACTCTGCATTTCATATTGGAGGTGGCACCAAACTGGCACTTTCAAGGGAGAAAGAGATTCACCTGCAGGTGGGGAAAATGAGTGACTGCACCCACCTGCAGTACGATATCAGTGAGGCTCGAAGGATCCACCTTAACCCCCTCCAGAGGGTGACTTTGGGAAATAAACTGACTGAGCTCCTCCTGACAGCCTCCAGTGCGCCTCCTGATCGCTTCTTTGGCTCTGCACTTTGACGGTAGTAAGGCATTTCTTTATTCATGATGTTGGCCAGAGATTTTTAACTAAAAATGTTGTACATAAGAACGCTCTCAGTAATTAGAGACAAATGAGAATAGACGAGATAGACCAGAAAATAAGCATAGCAATGAGGATGCCATCAGTATGTGAAGAAGAACAGGTAATGACTATTGATATCTAGATGAGCTATGATATGCAGCAATTACAATTCTTCAATGAGTCACAGCAAAAGCAGTGGATGATCATTAGACATGGGTGAAATTTAAATTATGGTTGCATAACATGTATAAATTCAATATTTTCATGTTATGCTTGCAATACAAACGTCGAAATTACACTATGGTGCATGGGAAGACAGAATATGAGGGGCTATTGCATGTGGTCCTTCTTTTTTGTTGCACCTGTATAAAAAATTACCGCAAGTATGCATTTCACGCTAAAACATAGCACAAAGTGATGTATTTGCATTGTGAATAATTATGTGTAATTCCCATAATTATGCTGAACATTTGCATAATTGTTTCTGTAGTAACTGTTCGTGCCAGTTTCTTCTACCCGCTCAGTGAGCAACCATGCCAATTTTAGCTATTTTAAGCAATGCACCAAGAAGAGAAAATTCCCGTGTTAGTAGAAAGCTTGCACACTTTCACTGTAATAAAAATGCGTTGTAACAGGGGAATCAAATTTGCACATATTTTATATTTGTATATTTTTGTTTTTATGTTGCCAACAATAATTTTTGTGCCACAATATTTTTACAGTCAAAGTTCTGAGATACAACCCCAAATTCCTGTGGTCGAGTTCCAATTCAGGTTTCTATAAACATGCTTGGGCACATGTGTTTCTGCTGCAACAACATCAAGCATCCTAATGGCTTACTTGAGATATCCTCTCCCTATAGATTAAGCAGCTTTAACTCCAGTTGTCTTTCTCTTCAGCCTAAAATTCCATACTACCCCATACAGAATGCAGCATCGAAACATAAAACCACTTTACTACCCCTGTACACTACCCAACCCTGAACCCCAAAGATTTCTTACTACATCGATGCACCTTAAATACCCCTTACTATCTCTATGCAGGTAGGAGGAGTGTCCACTGGTCCAACAGACAATTCTTGCATTTGCATTAGCAAGAACCACCATAATAGTGGTTCCTATCAATGTATTGCAAGATTGACAGACGACTCCGTGTACATGGCGTAGCCTTTAGGCAAACATATATATTTGTTTTGTTTTCCAAAAAGAAAACCCCAAAGTTTTCTTTTTGAAAATTAAAAAAAAATAATAGCCCCCCCCCCCCCCTCGCCATGGGAGTTCACTCCCATGGCGAGGGGTGCATTTATCACTTTTGAATACCCCTTACCACTAGGATTTTCCTGGCGGTGATGGGGTTTATAAGTTGGCTGCATGCCTGCCCATCTATATTAGGTGGGAGGACATAAAGTCAAACCTGAGATGGCCCTTATTCAGTTGGGCCTTCAGAGGGGTTTGCCCACGGAGAGGATGTAGTAGTCTCCACTGTTGTCAAATATATGGTCGACCCAATACTAAATTGGGTGAGCAGACCATAATCTTGGTTGGGAGAGAACTATATTGACATTGCAACAGTGTTCCCTATGTACCAATCAGACCCAAAACTTCCAAAATCAGACGATGCTCTGGACACACAGAATCTCCATCAATCTTTCCATATTACTGTCTGTATCTATCCAACGTTTCAAGACTCCGCAATGTACTCCAGCACACAGATGAAGACAACATAATTTCAGCATCAGCAGTGGCAACCATCTTCCATGACACAAAGCACCCCTCAACATCATCATTTTCCTCACCGAGGCATTTCTCTAAATACCAAATACATACAAATCTTGCCCCTTTTTAAAAACCTAACTTTGATTGAATAACTGAGCCACATACCTATCACTCCAAAAATATCTGTTGGTAAGATCATTGAAAAGGCAAGAATAACTAATTTCCCTGGAAAAATCAAGAACATCCTCCTAAAGAATATCCAAGGTGAACTTTAGAGGCTAATGTAGCACTTATATAGCTGAGAAAAACACATTTCAGATCCCCATCTGTATCTTATGTCTGATTATACTGCTGGACTTCTCTGGGTCCATCAACACCATCAAATATTAAGTCCTATTCAGCACATTCTCCTCAAGGATGAGCTCAATGGCACATTAACAACAGATCACAGCTTGGTCAGATGAGCATCTCCAGATCTTACCTCGCCCCCTTGACGGGTACATTCCAGAAAGGATCTATCCTCTTTACATCAATTTTCAACTATTGCATGGAATGTATAGGAGCCTTTTTAGCCCACAAGAGCATCAAGATCCACCAGTACATGGACAACACCCAACTTCACATAAACATAGCAATTGGCATTGCACTGCTATAAGAAAGTCATTTGTGTGGCTTTAGAAGAAGTGTAAGTTATAAAGCCACTGATAGGTGTACCTATTTCTATAAGAGGCAGGTCATATCTCTGTACAATGTAAGGATGTACCACAAATAGGAGTCTACCATTTCATTGAAGGCAGCTGCCTGCTTAGAAGCTCAGCTAAGGTGCAGCTACATATGTTATATCAGTACCGAGCCACTGCTTTGTTGTAACTGCTTGGTTACTTATGACACAGTGCATTCTAGTATTTGCACATGACATTGCCCCAACATTCTAATTAGCCATTTCCCTATTCCATTTCTTTCCTTTGCCTAGAATCATTGACGAATTGCAAAAAGCAGTTGGCATACTCCCTAAAGCAGGTGAATCGCTAAACAAACGTTGCAATTTGAAATCCTCTGGGCCTCATTTATGAGAAATGTTGCATTGCTGCATGAAAGCAGTGATACAACACTTCTCAGTGCGCCCTCCTTGAGACACGAATGATGCATCATATTTACTGTATGGCGCATCATGTCACAAGGAATGACATATATGTCAGTATTACTGACGTATCTTTCGGGGCAAAAGTGGTGCATTGTTTGAGTTGCATCGTAAGCGTAATGCAACTCAAGCAATGTTCCTTTCACATGGGGTAAGCCTCATGTGAAAGGACCTTTATCACCCTTATACCTGCCATGAGGGAGGCAAAAGATTTTGACACATTGGTGTCCTAGAAGTGGTGCAGTGAAATCTCATAAATTTCTCTGCACCACTCCTACAACCCTTTCTTGTGGGGAAACGCTCACCCTGCATACATTATACCCGACAAAGGTATAATGTAGTGCAGGGGTTTAAGAAGCAACGCATCTGCCTAGATGCATCACTTCGTAAAAATGGTGCAACAAGGGGCTGATAAAAGTACTCAATCCAGAAGGTGTAGAAGTAGAGTAGTTTTAATATACAGCCATCAACAGGACACAAGATCAGCAAACTGACTTCTCAGCATTGGAATGTCAACATTCTAACAAATGATGTAATCAAGCAGGAGAAGTCTTAAAGATACAGTGAACATAACACATCCCCCATTCACAGTGAAAAGAAATAAAAAGAAAATAAAGTAAAGTATAATGGAAAATACACAAGAAAGATTTACCGATAACAAGATAAAGCTTCAATGGAAAAAACACATGAAAGGTTAACCTTTAGCACAGGAAACAACTAAGCTAATGCAGTACATAATCATTAAACTTCTTAGGAAGTTGTATGGATCTCCTGGAAGTAACCCTGTGGTAACTAGTAGAAGGATCAGAGTCAGGATCAGTGGAGAGACTGGAATTATTATTGAAATGATGTTTAATATCATTGCATTTGATTAACTTGGACATGTTCCAGGTGCAACCATTATCTAATGTGACAACATTTTTCCTAATGGAGACAATGTTGAAAGGCCCTGTGAAATTTGAGACACCTTTGTGACCCAATCTCGGTTTTTTAACTAGAACACTGTCACCCACATTCCATTTCCTAAGTTTGACCACCATCTTAGCATCATAACGTTGTTTATATTTCTGCTGATAGTTGGTCAAAGCTTCTCTCCTCCTTACTGCTTTTTCAATGCTGTCATCACCTCTTTTCTCAGGAAGCCAAGCGGGATTGAGTTTAGAGCAAGCCAACCTCCCCCTCAAAGCTTCAAAAGGCGACCTCTGCATGATAGCATTGGGAGTCGTGCGATGTGCCCACCATGTCTCCCTTAATACACTGGTGAAAGAAACCTTGGACTCTAAAGCCCTCTGTGCACAGCTTTTCACAACTCTATTCATTCTCTCAGTGAGACCATTTGCTTGAGGAGAATAAAGAGCCGTTTTCTGATGTATAATCCCCAACCCATTCAAAAAACTACTCATCTCATTGGAGGTGAATTGTACCCCATTGTCAGTAAGTAAAAACTTAGGTACTCCTTCAGAAACAAATACTTCTTTCAAAAATTCAATCACAGTCTTGGAACTAACAACACCCATGCACTTTGACACCACCCACTTGGAAGTGTAATCTACGAGTAATACAACAAATCTCTCATGAGAAGGCATCAGTTCAAATGGACCAGCAATATCTAGTCCCAACTTGGTCCAAACAGCAGTTGGAATTTCAACAGGAGAAAGCGGAGCCTGACTGGTGGTGTGTGATTTGTCATTAATAGCACATAAATGACAATCTTTGACTACAGATTCCACCATTCGGTCCATACCCGGCCACCAGTATCTTTCTCTCAACCGAGCCTTCGTGAGATTTCTACCCAGATGCCCTTCATGAGCAAGATTAACTACCTTGTCTCTCAAACTACTAGGGGGCACAATTCTGTCACCTCTCAAAAAATTACCCCCGAAAAAAGACAATTCATCCTTCACAGTCCAATAAGGCTTCAAAGCAGATTCAAGTGCATCATATCTTGGCCATCCATTCATGATCACAGTCTTCAACGAGCGAAACTCATCATCAATCTCAACACTATGAAACCATTCTTCCTTGGATATGCTAGACTCCAACACCCAATTTATGCAGGTTGTAACATCATCATCAATACAATCACTTTGGATAGGAAGACGTGATAAACAATCAGCAGGTTTGTTATTCTGGCCAGGAATATATTGCACCCTGAAATTATACTCTTGTAAACCTTCACTCCATCTTTTTAATCTAGGTGTCATATGATCACTTTGGTGACAAGAAAAAATTTGGACTAGCGGTCGATGATCAGATTTGACAATGAACGGTATTCCCCACAAGTAGAACTTAAAGTGGAGTACAGACCAAAATACTGCTAATGCTTCTCTCTCAATACACGAATAGTTAAACTCAGCTTCCCTCAAAGCTCTTGAAGCAAAAGCTACAACAACTTCTTCCCCATTTACAATTTGAGAAAGTACCGCACCCAGACCTTTGAGGCTGGCATCAGTAGTCAGGATGGTCTTGAGTTTAGCATCAAAATGACCCAAAGTAGGCATTTTGCCAATTTCTCTTTTTACTAAATCAAAAGCCTTGTCACAATCAACAGACCACAAAAATTGAACACCTTTCTTCAATAGAGACCTTATTGGTTCAACCAGACTAGCAAAATTTTTAACAAATTTGGAATAAAATTCTGCCATTCCTAGGAAGGACTTGACTTGTTCCTTATCCACGGGTGTGGGTGCGTTCACGATGCTCTCTGCCAATTCTAACTTAGGTTGAATCCCATTCCCAGAAATAACATGTCCCAAGTATGTGACTGACTTCAAACCAATACGACATTTTTCCCTTTTTACAGTGAGTCCACAAGCATTTAGTTTATCCAATACAGATCTCATAACTCTATCATGCTCACACTCATTTACTCCATGAACCAAAATGTCGTCTTGAAAAAACATAACATTTGAAAGACTGCCAAGAACCATTTTCATTACCCTTTGAAAGCACGCAGCAGCCGAAGCCAGGCCAAAAGGCATCCTAAGAAATTGGTAAGCACCCAAAGGTGTGACAAATGAAGTCAAATGCCTTGAATCTTTGTGTAAAACAACCTGGTGATAGGCCGAAGAAAGATCAAGTACACTGAAAATCTTAGCTCCCTTCAAAATGCTAATACTTTCCGCTATGTTGGGCAAAGGTTGTCGATCCACCCAGATGCTTTCATTCAAACCACGCAAATCTACACACATCCTGATAGACTTTCCCCCATCCTTGGGTGCTAAAACTACGGGGCTCAACCACTCAGAAGATTCAATCTCTTCAATCACTCGCAAACTCAACAATCTCTCAATCTCAAATTTGAGAGGCTCCAGCATCATGTTAGGTACTTTCCTGACTTTGTGTACACATGGTTTGGCAGATTTCTTAAGAATGATCTTGTGTTCAAAACCCTTCAAACACCCCAAGGCATCAGAAAAAACATTAGGATAGTCAGAAAAATATTTGTCAGTCCCACCCACAAAATCTATTTGAGCGGGAAGGAAACTCGAAAGAAAATCTTCCATCAACATGACTTGGTTCTTGGGATCTTCGGCTCCAGGGTTAAGAATGATACCTAAATCATGTTGATGTCGCCAACCAAGTAGATTGTCACCCCTGACAGCAACATAGACTTTACCAGTGATACTCTTTCCTTTGAAAGAGATGTTGGCCACAATGTATCCTAAGATTTCTATTCTAGACTTATTATAGCTTATAGGAGAAATATCTGGAGGTAGAAGTTGGACACTATCTAGACCCACAGCTTCATCCCAAATCTTATTGCCTATCAAGGTGAAAGGAGACCCTGAGTCTGCCATGAGTTTGAAATCAAACTTGTCAATTCTAATATCACAGAACGGCATGAAAATATGTTCCGTGTCAACTGAATCCCCCTCCACACTAGAAACAACAACAGTACGTACAATGTCAGAGTTAGAGTCATTAGTGTCCCTTTTCTTACTAGACCTACACACGCGTGCATAATGTCCTTTGATGCCACAGTTATTACAAATACTGTCCTTTGCAAAACAATGAGGAAAATTGGAAGTGTGGGAAAAACTGCCACATCTAAAACAACGTACTTTCTGATTATTAAAAACACGCTGTTGGCGAAAATCACGTTCCCTAGACACACTAGGTTCTTTAAAGGAAGGACGATTCTCCAAGGAACTTTTCTGAGGCAGTGAAGACTTCAGAGGTGGTTTGCCCTTAGAACCAGCACTGACTTTGGCAATTTCTTCACGACATTCACCATCAAACTCATCTTCATCTAACATGTGTACAGAGTCTGAAGATTTTTTCTTATTATCAGTCACAGTATGACCTTCATCTTCTTTATTTTTTCTTATTTCCTTGACCCACGTTGAGGTGTTTTCCATACCCTCTACTATATCTACAGCTTCTTTCAAGGTGGGGTTCTTGGACAATAATTTCTCTTGAACCCTAGAGCTGTTAGTGCAACGAACAAGTTGATCTCTGACAAGAGATTCGGCTAAATCTCCAAAATCACAGGTACGAGAAAGAGTTTTCAAAGAGGCAACATATGTCCCAACACGTTCACGAGAACCTTGCACACGAGTAAAGAATCTGTGTCGTTCAAGAACAACATTGATTCTTGGACCGAAATACTGTTCTAACATAGTCATGGACATTTCGAAAACATCTGCAGGTTCACCATCAGCTCCACCAATAGGTATGCTGTCCATGCTATCATACGTATGCCTGCCTTCAACCCCTAAATTATGTAACAAAATGGCTTGTTTCCTAAAAGCTGAAAACTTTTCTCCACCAATAGCAACTAAATAGGAGTCAAATAAATTTCTCCATCTCTTCCAAGGAAGAATAGGCTCTCCTTCCTCCGAAAGAAAAGGAGGTGGTTGTGACATGCTAGATGTTGTAGCCATAATTGGGAGAAAATGAAAGAAAACCAAAGCAAAACAAAGGATGATGAGATGTGGTGATCTCAAGTAACAATCTAACAAACAATCTAGGTTTAGTAGGTGTTTAGTAACTATGCCATTCACTAAAGTTTTGTGTATGAGTAACACAAGATAAATGTACTTAATGCAATACTGTATTTACTGTATGTTTAGCTGTGCACATCAGCGAGGAACTCATATACTAAATCACAGAAGAGTTGATGTGCAGCTGTGCACACCAGCGTGTAGATGAGCTGGCTTGG
The DNA here is from genome assembly GCF_964261635.1 of Lissotriton helveticus. Lineage (NCBI taxonomy): Eukaryota > Metazoa > Chordata > Amphibia > Caudata > Salamandridae > Lissotriton > Lissotriton helveticus. Next base: position 832,107,722 of record NC_136061.1, on the reverse strand, counting down.
AATAAGTCACAGCGTCACGATGTTACCTTCTTTATATGTATTGTTGATGCGCAGCTGCGCATTTCAGCGTCTCAAAGCGTCGAAGAAATGATTACACACAGCCGTGTGTATCGGCGTGGAAAGCTTCGTTGTCCAAGAGTTAAAGCGATGATCCGCGCTTTGTGTTTACAAGGTATTTGTTGCCAAGGAGACAACAAAATGGCCACCAACGCGATGACGCACGCAGCGTAAGGTCGTCACCTGAGGGCGTGAGATGTTCGCAGCTCCAGTGACAGAGGCTGCACTCGCGCTGATAGAAGCTCCAGCTTCCGAATGCCGAACAGAGAATCTGCAACGCGAGGATGTTGTCTGCAACGCGAGGCAAGTAGCGTTGTATTTTAAAAGTCAACAGGGTGCCATAATCACAGAAATTTGTAGAAAATCGGCAATAAAACTTTAAAAATGCGCAAAGTGTCCGAATTTTTCTAGGACAATGACGATGGCATTTAAAGGAAGCAGCGTCGACAATAGATCAAGTCAGGTTTTCTTATCCAGAAAATCCAAGTATAACTTGAAGAAATAACAGGCCAAGTAAAATCCAAATATGATGACTTGAAGGCATATCAGGCTATGAGTATAGGTGGATATAGAAGTCCAAGGTAATGTTGTGCCAGAATGAGTCCAATAGAAAATCCAATTCCTTTGAAAGTGAAAAGTCAAAATTTTCTCAAAATTAAGTCCAAATCCATATCTAGGGGAGTTGATGGTTGTGAGTGCCTGTCCCCAATCAGGCGTAGACCCTCGTCGCCAGTGATAAAAGTACTCAATCCAGAAGGTGTAGAAGTAGAGTAATTTTAATATACAGCCATCAACAGGACACAAGATCAGCAAACTGACTTCTCAGCATTGGAATGTCAACATTCTAACAAATGATGTAATCAAGCAGGAGAAGTCTTAAAGATACAGTGAACATAACACAGGCATTATCTACACCGCCGCTGGGTCTCTAAAAATGACGCAAAGACGGCGCAAAAGTGACACAGACTTTCAAAATAAGGCCCTCTGTATGCAAAATTGCCTTAGAACTAAGTTAGAAGAGAAGCAATGTCTTGTTTTACCATTAATGGATGACAGGTACACTAAAGCTCGGAGAACAATCCCGCAGCCAGCAATCCTTGTCGATTCACATTCAATTAATTATCTACAGCGCTTAGGTCATAATCACCGAACACTTAAAACAAAGTGAAGTTAAATTAGGACTAGTGTTTCGCTATTACCCGAAGTACACTGGATAAGAAGAGGTTGCCTTCAAGAAGGGCTTGTGGAGGTTGGATCCTGGCTGCTTGGCACCCAGTTCTGCCGTGAGGACAGAATACTTTTTTCCTCATGGACTTTGTGTCTCTCAAGGGCCTGATACCCTTGGCTATGGTCACATATAAGAAATATATGGAACACCAATTGCTTTCTGCAAGATCAGTCTTAAAGTCATACGACCTAATATATATACAGGGGAGCATGGTTGTATACAACCCCAATTCACATATTGAATTTAAGATATAGTCCCATATGCAATGGCATAGCAAGGGTGCTATTGACCCTAATGCTAACTAGCAAAACAGACCTTCATTGCTAGTTAGGTAGTAAAATAAAGCTGTAATTAGAGTAAGATTGGGGCCCTTGCACCCTTGGACATCAGTGTCGCTGCACCTGCTGAACTACCCATAGATACACCACTGGCCACACGTTTGCACCTACATTTGGAGTGGATTAACTTTCTTTTGTAATTTTTTTCATTTGTAATTTTTTTCAAAAATTCCAGGTGTACTCATATGCTTAAGAATTCACATGTATTTTATTGTACAAAAGTATAAATGCGAGGGAGAAGTGCTTTTCCATATTTCTTTTCACCAATGGGAAAATCGTTTTTCCTATAGAAAAAAACCCTTCTCCAACAATACTAACATTCTCAGAGGTGTTCCTTTCCCCATTCTCACACTGTATATAGATTCCCTCTTGCACTGGGAAAAAGTACATCTCCGATCGTACATAATTAATAACATCATGTGTGAGCTAATCAATTTATGAACGTGAAATCAGGACCATAATTGCGTGTTTTGAATTATGAGGCCAAATATATTTTCTATTGTCTGGCTTAGAAGCACAGCTGTCGCCAGACAATTATGTGAGCCTCACTAGAGAGGAGCTTTGGCTCCGCCCACATATGACGATACAGGGGTACAAGATTTAATTGGGAAGAAGCTGTGTGCTCCCACAAAAAAGTACTTGCCCTCCACCAGCTGTGATCGTTTTGGTTATTTATCCAGTTGCCTGAACTTTAATTTTCAGGGACATACATGACATTGGATAACTAGCTACTTTATGGATACTTTATGGCTTTTCTCTGGCAGCTGGACACATGGGAGGAGGGCAGTTTTTAACCTACATGGATGTCTATGTCTGGCTTCACAATGCAACTGTTACTTTACCTTTTAACCTACACCAAAATGATTCTACATTTATTTGAATCCACACAAATACATAGCCATTCTCATGCTAGTTGATGGTAATGCATTACATTACCATACAACATTGCTTTCAAGCTAGACCTATTAGCATTGCAAATGCATGTTTTAAATATTTAACAAAAACTATTCTCTCCTCTTTATTCCTGTAATTACTAGCTTATAGTTCCATGTGTAAAATGGATTTTGTCATTATAATGACATCCAGCAAACCACTCTGCAGAGCCTTTCCATTGGCAGGCCTACGAGGATTATGTGGGATGGAGAATCGAATCATGCATAAAGGTGATCTACATTAGGGTATTACTCTCTTTCTCTGTGTGTTAGTGTATATATATATATATGTGTGTGTGTGTGTATATATGTGTGTATATATTTATATGTATATATATATAGATATATATATATATATATAAATATATATATATATCTATATATATATCTATATATATAGATATATATATATATATCTATATATATATATATATATATAGATCTATATATATATATATATTACCTACTGGCGGTCGCCAGTAGGTATATATAGTTAGGATTTTTTCTCTATGGGTTTTTTGAAAATTCTATGTCTAATAACTTTGGCGTTTGTGGACGGAATTGGCTGAAATTTTCAGGAAAATGGCACATTTTCTTTTTGAGCAGCCCTTGAAAATTTGGGGGGGGGTTCGTCAAGGGGGGGCTGAGAAAAAAGGGGGGTCCCAAAACGTGTTTTTAACATTGAGTTTTCCATAGGGCGGTTGGCCTCACTTTTCGCCCGAACAGGTGAATGGATTTGCACGAAACTTGGCAAAATTGTAGGGACTGGTAGCCCGATGTGCCTTTTGTAGGTCTCAATATATGTGCTACAGTGGATTTTGAGAAATTAACGTTTTAAAAAAGATATATATCTGTAACAGCAGACCGGGCAGCGCTCCAGGACGCGTACTTTTCGCGCAACGGAGCTTTGTGAAGCGAAGCTGATTGGTTCTCCGGCGTCTGTCAACATTCCAAACAGTCCGTAGCGGCCGCCATCTTGTCTCTCGGTAGGATCGAGAGACAAGAGGAGGCCAAAGCGAAGGGGCAAATGACCATAAGGGGGAATAGTAGATCCTCGCTGACCCCCTACGTTTGATGTGGAGGTTTTAAAAGGGCCCCGCGGGGCAAAAAAAAAAAAAATAATAATAATCGAACGGCTGAATGGATTTGCACGAAACTTGGCAAAATATTAGGGACTGGTAGCCCGATGTGCCTTTGCTAGGTCTCAATATATGTGCTCCAGTGGATTTTGAGAAATTAACGTTCAAAAAAAGATATATATCTGTAACAGCGCTCCGCTTCGCGTACTTTTCGCGTTACGGAGCTTTGCGAAGCTGATTGGTTCTCCGGCGTCTGTCAACATTCCAAACAGTCCGTAGCGGCCGCCATCTTGTCTCTCGGTAGGATTGAGAGACAAGAGGAGGCCAAAGTGAAGGGGGAAATGACCATAAGGGGGCATAGTAGATCCTTCCTGACCTCTTAGGTTTGATGTACCATTTTGCCAAGTTTGGTGTAATTCCGTTCAGCCATTCAGGCTGTAGACGTATGTAAATGTCCTATGGAAAATTGCATGGGGAAAACACATTTGAAAGTGTTGAAATTTAGAACCAATTAAAATGTTACTTTGGTTTTGTATTTGTGTGTGATGAAAGTTAATTGGTTATGTATATATTTCAAATGAGAGGAAACCACAGCCATTTTGTGATACTACTGTCTGAGGTACATTTGTGAGGAATTTTTGGTTGTGAATTTCTGGTGTTTGATTTACACAGTACTAACACTTCTCCTACTTTTAAAAAGGTGAGTTGTTAATTTGTAAGGGGAACTATGTTGTACACTTGAAGATAATTTGAAAAATGTTTTCTGTTATTTATTTGCAGTCCTTCTGTTATACTAAATACTTGATAAAGTTAGTTTTATATTATGTATTACTAAAAACGATAAATGAAAGTGATTATTTTTTTCTGCAATTTACAGCAAGCAATTTCAAAATAAAATGGCTCACAATGAAGAGACCGTGGCAATTTCTTTTGAATTGTCCACTACATTGATTGAAATTGAGAGCACCAATAATGAAATATTGTCACAAGGAGGACATGACTTGTATGATTCCATTAGATTGATTGAAATGGACAGCACCAAGAATGAAATATTGTCACAAGGAGATGACTTGAATGATTCCACTACATTGATTGAAATTGAGGGCACCAATAATGAAATATTGTCACAAGGAGGAGATGACTTGTATGATTCCATTAGATTGATTGAAATGGACAGCACCAATAATGAAATATTGTCACAAGGAGGAGATGACTTGAATGATTCCACTACATTGATTGAAATTGAGAGCACCAATAATGAAATATTGTCACGAGGAGATGACTTGAATGATTCCACTACATTGATTGAAATTGACAGCACCAATAATGAAATATTGTCACAAGGAGGAGATGACTTGAATGATTTTTTTGATCAATCTCTTGATGGCGAATTTATCGAGTGTTTGGAGACCATAGAGTTACAAGAATCATCATTGGAGACTTTTCATGAGGACATTGCTGATGAGGACATGTTACTAGTTCTTTCAAATTTAGAAAATTCTGAAGAATAAATTTATATTTAGAAATCAAAAATTGTTTGAGACATTATTCATTTTTATTTTTTATTTATGAGGTTGTAGCGAAGTGATTGTAGTATAAAATGAGACTTATAGTATAGAGTGCAACATTTTTATGTTACATGGTAAGTTTACTCATATTTACTTCCCTTCTGCCACTATATTATCTCCAATGTGTATTTGACATCTCTTCTTCATCTCCGGCCTCCTTTCTCTCACTGTGTGTCTCCGATGCATCTTATCGCTGCTATTTTGTGTAATTACAGAAGAGAGTAAAATAAAATAGTTCGGAACGTGAAAAGGGGGCAAAGTAGAGTACTCCTCACCCCCTAGGCCTTTTTAGGCGGTCCCAAAAGGATCAGTTTCTGCTTTCCTGAGAGATTATGGTATGAGTTCCATATACCACAATAACTTGCATTACAACATGCAAGATATCTATCTCCTATTACCAACTTTTGGAGATATTCGCGCTAAGCGCGAATATCTCCAAAAAGTAACACCTGCCCTGAGCAGTTCTTAGCCATGTTATCCAATGGGAGGTGGATAACATGGCTAAGAGCATTAGCTCGGTAATGCATGAATATCGCTGAGTTTTTAGCGATATTCATGCATTGCGGCCGTTTATTATCGCATTTGCGATAAACCTTGATAATAGCAAGGTTTATCTTCGATAATTTCTGACGATGCTTAGTGGTAAAAAATTCGTTGGTAAGCATCGTTAGCGATAAATTTCGCTTAACTTTGGTAATATGCCCCAACGTCTGTTAACGTTCGATTCGAAGGAAATGAGGAAGTGTTGAAAAACATTGTCTGCGCCATCTTGCCTTTTTTGAAATGCCACACTTTTGTCGTGCACGGCAGCCATTTTAGATGTCTTGACCAGACCCACTCTCTGCACGCTGTCGATTCGTAGCATGGCTCCTCACCCACGCAAGCATCTTCCCCAGGCACTGGTCACCACCGCTCTCTGTCTTATGCATGGGCAATAAACCTCCCCCCATCTGCGCTGCTCTTCCCTGAGAATCACACTCTGTGCCCGCCCGACACCTCCCTTTCGCCCTATTCACTACCGCACCCTCTGACACTCCTCTTCCTCTGTGTCCGATTGTCCAGGCTATCAGCTAGCCCTGCAGATGTAGTTTATGGCCCCAGCTGTAAAGAATCACCCCTCTTCAAAGGAGTTATAGTAGATCAAGGCCCACACCCGATGAGATCCGTCACACCACACGTGTTCCTACTATCTGAAAACCATCCTGTATTGTGATTGGGGAGGGGACCGAGCCTGAAGCGGAAGATTCCAGGAATGACTCTTTGTACATCAAAGTTTTTACAATTATGTGTCACATTAAAAATATATAGCACTCCAACAAAGTAGTAGGAATATAAAACTTTAATAACATATAAATATATACAACAAAACAAAAACAGTAAAAACATTTAAACAATGAAGAGACCGTGGCAATTTCTTTTGAATTATCCAATAGATTTATTGAAATTGACAGCACCAATAATGAAATATTCTTGTCAGTAGCGGTCTGTTGTGCGAATAGTTCCAAGGCAGCAGAACGCGCTGAAATCTAGATGGCACGAAGGTGATGTCTAGTAAGTTGCCGCCCAGCAAATAACGGCGTGGGGCGCCGCGGGGGTGAGTGAGTCCAGTAGGCACCACAGCTATTCTTACCGGCATTGCAGAATTACTGCTGGGGACAATGCCTGTGCTGTAGCAGGGTCACAGCAGAAACAAAAAGGATTCTGTTGAAGATGTTGTTGGTTTTCAATTTGAAAACAGTTCTGGTGTCAACTGCTATGCTAATGTAGTGGTTAATGTTTTGTTTTCTCTAGAAAATGTAAAAGAGGGGGAGGCAGTCCAAAGTTCCGTTAAAAGGGCAAAGGAAAGGATCGGTGGTTTGAACTATCAGTCAAAAAGGGGAGGGGGTGCAATAATTTTTCCTACCGGGTCACACTGTGCTTTCACCGGAAGTGAGGTCTGCAGGATTCTAGTAATTCAAAGTGAGGCTGGCGCCAGCATGGGAGCGCCGACGTCCCGCGGATACAGTTTCGTCACTCCACGGGCGATCATGGCAGTCATTCCCCATCGGGGGTCGGAGACTCCCGCGGCTCCTCTAGAATCTTCAAGGTCGTGGAGGACTACGGTGGTGGAGTCAACCAGTGACCGGGCCATTTCTTTATGCTGGGCCCGCTCTTGCCAGGTCGACCGCCATTTTGAGAGTTCGGCAGCTACCGGCGATCGCGGGGTCACATGAGCGGACGGGCTCCACCCTGCCGGGCGAGACGTTGCAGCATGGCCACAGTGGAAGAACCCTTTTCCGGGCGCCTGGAGCGCTGAGGGTGCAGCTGGGAAGCCTCCACCTGGGGAGGCGGGAGAGGCCTGTTCGCACCGTCTCTCCCTCCCAGTGCACCCCACGGCGTCTCGCTTGAGATTTGTTATGGCCGGACCAGGCGATGAGGACGAGGGGGGGGGGGGTCAGAGGCATGTGCAAGACATCCCCCCCCAGTGTTGTCGCAGCCATTATTCAAGAAAGAAGAAGTGTCCCGTCCGTCTTCGGGCCGGGCTTCCGGTAGATGTCGGCCGGACGCCCCTGGCTCTGGCCCCATGAACGGGTTTCTTGGTTTATTGGCTGCAGCCGGATCCCGTCGGCCTCGGCCCCCCGACCGTTGGTGGCCGGACCGGAAGAGCATGTGGCGGGACTACCTGCAACTCTCAAGGGCCACCGCGGCCGGACTGGGAGAGAGAGGGGAGGGTTGAGGAGACATTCCCCCCCTCCTGCAACTGTTCAGCGTTGTAAAGGCAATCCCCTGGCCGGGTCCCGCTGGCCTCGGCCTCTCCTCCGGCTACACCCTACGTTAGGATCTCCTGGCCGAGGCGTGGCAGCAGGACCTGCCTTATATGGGCTGCTCCCGGCTGGGCGTAGCCGGAACCCTGCCCCACCTTGGAAGTTTCCAGAGTGGGGGCGGATGTTCTACTGACTTGCATTTTCCCTAGTCTATCGATTTTTTTGGCGTGGCAGGCGGTGGGACAGCGAGGGGTGATTTGGTTTCTCTTACTGTTTTTCTGGTCTCTCACCACTGGCATATTTTAACGTTTTCTTGTTTCTAGGACATTAATAGGTTTTATCATTACGTTATGTTATCGTTTCTTTGTTCATTGTTTAATAAAAGTTCATGTTCATCAGTGGCCTACTGATTTTCGTTTTCCTATTCTTTTCTTTCCAGGTTGTTTCATGCTAAAGTTTCTGTTAACAGGATACAGTGATCACTTCGTTATTATTGCATATGTCCTTTTCACTAGGGGTGCTCTCTGGTCGGGCCAGATGACGTATCTCTAGTAAATGGTCCGGGTGAAACAGGTGCATCAATCAGTGGGGAGTAGATAGGCATGACAGATTACAACGGGGGAGAAAGGTCCGCATTACGTACCCTTTCACTACTTGCAAAGATTTTCCTACGTTTATTTGCAAACAGGGAATACCTCCAAAAAGAACTAATTCCCAAACAGTCAATGTTCGGACAATCAATCAATCAATGAGGAATGAAATAGGTACGACGTGTTAAAGGCTTGCGTTACCTACCCTTCACTATCTGCAAAGGGAGAGAGAATATTCCTATTCTTCCTCGTTTGCAGGCAGAGAAGATCCTTAAGAGAACCAACTTCGAACAATTCAATGCTCGATTCAAACAATCAACAAGGGGTACTGTGAACACAAATGAACGCCGCTTATGTACATACGCATTGCTATTTTCAACAGGTTGTTCCTAATGTTTCTATTTTAGCGAGGTCAAAAAGAGATCCCATTAGTGGCCTACTGATTTTGCTCGATTCCTTTTGTTTTTTTACACGATTTTTCGCTATCTGCAAAGACTAAACAGAGTATTGCGACTCTGTGCTTGTTTGTAAATAGAGAATGAACCAAAGAGAACAATCAATCAAATGGAGAGAGAAGCAGGCACGACGGATTACAAAGGGGGCAAAGGGCTGCGTTAACTACCCTTCACTATCTGCAAAGAGAGAGTACTCCTAATAGAAATGAGGGGTGGGGGGCAGCATTCAAAGCAGATCAGTGTGCATAAACACGAAAATGTTTTTACTTACCACGTACTTGACATTCGACAGCTTATGATATTTGCTATTAAAAAACCATTGAAATTCACTGAAAAAACCATAGGTTATAGACCATATATAGTTAGGAATTAGCATTTACAAAACCTTGAAAATTCACTGAAAAAACCATAGGTTATAGACCATATATAGTTAGGAATTAGCATTTAAAAAACCTTATTTTACTCACACAAAACCATTGAAATTCCATATATAGTTAGTTGCACTAACTATATATCGCGCACCCGCAATCCACTGCTGATCATGTCACATATTACATCATTCATGACATGGTCAGTGACATCACTGATGACATCACTGATGACATCTCAAATGACATCACTGATGAGATCACTGATGACATCTCATTTGACATCAATGACCACATCACTGATGATATCATTCATGTGACAATACAATGCATCTCCTCACGTTTTAATATAACCTCTGTTTCACCCAGTGTTAAATACAGAGTATAATTTTTGAAACCATTGACACACCAATACTAGTTACTACATACGTACTCACTGATTCCTACGTCTACACACACATTCACTCATTCACCCATACAATCATTCATACATACAATCACTCATCTTTACAACACTATCATATGCACTCATACACCTATACAGACACTTACACTCTGCCACTCATCCATGGAGTTACTCACACACCTAGTCAGTCCTGTAAAGAATCAATCACACTTCCATTTTCTTGTCTATACAGTTAAACATAGAGCACCTTACATTTTCAAACATATACTAACACATACTTACTTTCTTATACAATCATTGATACAAGTACACATTGATCTGCACAGAGTCACACACCTCCCAGCCAGCCACACACACACTCAGTCTCCTATACAAATACTTGGACAATCAATCAATAACCCATATAGTTAATCATATAGCTACTGATCAACACATGCAGCAGTTTAGAGAACAACAGACATAATGATGCACAAATTAAGACAGTTTAGTCACTAACCCATGCACTCAGTGAGACACATTTAATCACTCACTCATACATTCAGTCATGCACCTACTAAATCCTTCGTCCAGACACTTATACATCTACTCATTCTTCAATATGTAAAACATATTTAAACTTTACAGAAACACACAGTCATTGGATGATGTCATCAGTGATCTCATCAGTGATGTCATTTGAGATGTCATCAGTGATGTCATCAGTGATGTCACTGACCATGTCATGAATGATGTAATATGTGACATGATCAGCAGTGGATTGCGGGTGCGCGATATATAGTTAGTGCAACTAACTATATATGGAATTTCAATGGTTTTGTGTGAGTAAAATAAGGTTTTTTAAATGCTAATTCCTAACTATATATGGTGTATAACCTATGGTTTTTTCAGTGAATTTTCAAGGTTTTGTAAATGCTAATTCCTAACTATATATGGTCTATAACCTATGGTTTTTTCAGTGAATATATATATATATATATATATATCTATATCAGCATAACTTCTTCTTCCAGAAATGACAGTGCAGGACACCACACGATGCTTAATTTAATTTATTGCAAAAGCTTTCTACCGACGCGTTTCGCCAGTTACGGCTTGGTGGACCGTGACCAAGCCGTAGCTTTCGCTTTTGCCATAAATTAAATTAAGCATCTTGAGGTGTCCTGCGCTGTCATTTCTGGAAGAAGAAGTTACGCTGATTTATTTGCAAGGGTAGCCGTTACCCGCGCAGGACCGCGGCACTTTAGAAGCCACGAACCACCAAAACAGTGTATGGAATATATATATATATATATATATATATATATATATTACCTACTGGCGGTCGCCAGTAGGTATATATAGTTAGGATTTTTTCTCTATGGGTTTTTTGAAAATTCTATGTCTAATAACTTTGGCGTTTGTGGACGGAATTGGCTGAAATTTTCAGGAAAATGGCACATTTTGTTTCTGAGCAGCCCCTGAAAATTGGGGGGGGGGGTTCGTCCAGGGGGGGTTGAGAAAAAAGGGGGGTCCCAAAACGTGTTTTTAACATTGAGTTTTCCATAGGGCGGTTGGCCTCACTTTTAGCCCGAACGGCTGAATGGATTTGCACGAAACTTGGCAAAATTGTAGGGACTGGTAGCCCGATGTGCCTTTTGTAGGTCTCAATATATGTGCTACAGTGGATTTTGAGAAATTAACGTTTAAAAAAAGATATATATCTGTAACAGCGGACCGGGCAGCGCTCCAGGACGCGTACTTTTCGCGCAACGGAGCTTTGTGAAGCGAAGCTGATTGGTTCTCCCGCGTCTGTCAACATTCCAAACAGTCCGTAGCGGCCGCCATCTTGTCTCTCGGTAGGATCAAGAGACAAGAGGAGGCCAAAGCGAAGGGGCAAATGACCATAAGGGGGAATAGTAGATCCTCGCTGACCCCCTAGGTTTGATGTGGAGGTTTTAAAAGGGCCCCGCGGGGCAAAAAAAAAAAATAATAATAATAATCGAACGGCTGAATGGATTTGCACGAAACTTGGCAAAATATTAGGGACTGGTAGCCCGATGTGCCTTTGCTAGGTCTCAATATATGTGCTCCAGTGGATTTTGAGAAATTAACGTTCAAAAAAAGATATATATCTGTAACAGCGCTCCGCTTCGCGTACTTTTCGCGTTACGGAGCTTTGCGAAGCGAAGCTGATTGGCTCTCCGGTGTCTGTAAACATTCCAAACAGTACGTAGCGGCCGCCATCTTGTCTGTCGGTAGGATCGAGAGACAAGAGGAGGCCAAAGCGAAGGGGCAAATGACCATAAGGGGGCATAGTAGATCCTCGCTGACCCCCTAGGTTTGATGTGGAGGTTTTAAAAGGGCCCCGCGGGGCAAAAAAAAAAAAATATTAATAATAATCGAACGGCTGAATGGATTTGCACGAAACTTGGTAAAATATTAGGGACTGGTAGCCCGATGTGCCTTTGCTAGGTCTCAATATATGTGCTTCAGTGCATTTTGAGAAATTAACGTTCAAAAACAAGATATATATCTGTAACAGCGCTCCGCTTCGCGGAGATAAAATTATATCTGTATTACCTAGCTGTTGCTAACACCAGTTAGCGACGGCTAGTAGGAGATAGCGACCATCTTGGGCCCCACTTTGCATGTGAGTGATATTTATCACTAATGACATGCAAAGTGGGCATGCCAAGATGTTAGCGACTGGAAACAGTCGCTAACATCGCTATCTCCTATTATCAACTTTTGGAAATATTCGAGATAAGCGCGAATATCTCCAAAAAGTAACAGCTGCCCTGAGCAGTTCTTAGCCATGTTATCCAATGGGAGGTGGATAACATGGCTAAGAGCATTAGCTCGGTAATGCATGAATATCGCAGAGTTTTCAGCGATATTAATGCATTGCGGTCATTTTTTATCGTATTTGCGATAAACCTTGATAATAGCAAGGTTTATCTGCGATAATTTCTGACGGTAAAAAAATCTTTGCAATGCATCGTTAGGGATAAATATCGCTTAACTTTGGTAATATGCCCCAACGTCTGTTAACGTTCGATTGGAAGGAAATCAGGAAGTGTTGAAAAACATTGTCTGCGCCATCTTGTCTTTTTTCAAATGCCACACTTTTGTCGTGCACGGCAGCCATTTTAGATGCCTTGACCAGACCCACTCTGTGCACGCTGTCGATCCTTAGCATGGCTCCCCACCCTCGCAAGCATCTCACCCAGGCAGTGGTCACCCCCGCTCTCTGTCTTATGCATGGGTAATAAACCTCCCCCCATCTGCGCTGCTCTTCCCTGAGAATCACACCCTGTGCCCGCCCGACACCTCCCTTTCGCCCTATTCACTACCGCACCCTCTGACACTCCTTTTCCTCTGTGTCCGATTGTCCAGGCCGGTCCTAGGCTATCAGCTAGCCCTGCAGATGTAGTTTATGGCCACAGCTGTAAAGAATCATCCCTCTTCAAAGGAGTTATAGTAGATCAAGGCCCACACTCGATGAGATCCGTCACAGCAGAAGCGTTGCTATTATCTGAAAACCATCCTGTATTGTGATTGGGGAGGGGACCGAGCGTGAAGCGGAAGATTCCAGGGATGACTCTTTGTACATCAAAGTTTTTACAATTATGTGTCACATTAAAAATATATAGCACTCCGACAAAGTAGTAAGATTATAAAACTTTAATAATTTATAAATATATACAAGAAAACAAAAATAGTAATAACATATAAACATTTTTAGGGAAAAACAACGAAGTAGCGGTCGGCTGTGCGAATAGTCCCAACGCAGCACAACGTCCAGATTTCCGGCGTGGGGCGTCGCGGGGGGTGGGTCATCAGTAACAAACTGTTGTGCGAATAGTTCCAAGGCAGCAGAACGCGCCGAAATCTAGATGACACGAAAGTGATGTCTAGTAAGTTGCCACCCAGCAAATAACGGCGTGGGGCGTCGCGGGGGGTGGGTCATCAGTAGCAAACTGTTGTGCGAATAGTTCCAAGGCAGCAGAACGATGGCACCAAGGTGATGTCCAGTAAGTTGCCGCACTGGTTTTGGTATCCTACAATGCTGCTCCGAATAACGGCGTGGGGCGCCCCGGGGGAGGTGGCGTGAACGGGCCTCTCCAGGTGGAGTGTCATCTGTTGTAGTGGGGCGCCCCTTTACCGTTTCAGTTGCCATTCCGTCCGTTTTTGGTCCACTGTGTCAAAAGCCGCAATTCAGCTGAGTTGCGCCCACTCTTGCGGTGCAGCGATAGGCGGCTGTCACAGGACTCTCAAAATGGCGGCAGGCTCTTTCCTTTTTGGGCCTGGTCCACTGAAATGGCCCTGGGACACCTTGGAAATCGGACGCTTGTCTTCTAGGTCTTGGACCCCATTCTCGAAAGCGTCCCCTCCGCCTTGAGAATTCATCAAAAGTTTTGGGGGCCCCGACTCCTGCAGGCTTCTGGTGGGGAGCGGCTGCCATGATTGCTCGCGGAATGACCACGATGGAGCTACGAGATGGTGGTGCTCTCATGCTGACGCCAGTTTAGTCTGAAACATCCAGAAACAAGGTGGGGCTTTCATCGTTTGGGGAAAAAAAAAAGTTTTCATCCAATGAAAAGTGTTGTTTTTAGGTCATATGATCAAGCCTTCCATCATTAGGAAACCAAAAGTAAAATGAACCAATGAAAAGTTTTATAAACAAGTCACATGACCTGTTATGCGGCATAGGGTATAAAATGCGGAGAAAATACGTTGGCACGTGAGGCGGCGTCAGTAGCGGACCGATGTGTGAATAGGCCGAAGGCAATACAACGCGCCAAGATCCGGATGGCACCGAGGTGGTGTCCAGCAAGTTGCAGCACTGGTGTGGCCATCCTACAATGCTGAAAGTCGGCGTGGGGCGCCCCGTTGGCCTGTGAGTTTGCGTCAGTAGCAGACCGATATGCGAATAGGCCGAAGGCAGCACAACGCGCCAAGATCCGGATGGCACCGAGGTGGTGTCTAGTAAGTTGCCGCACTGGTGTGGCCATCCAACAATGCTGAAAGTCGGCGTGGGGCGCCCCGTTGGCCTGTGAGATGGCGTCAGTAGCGGACCGATGTGCGAATAGGCCGAAGGCAGCACAACGCGCCAAGATCCGGATGGCACCGAGGTGGTGTCATAGTTGAGAGTTCTGAGCAGCGGTTGTAACACTGTCTGAAGCTTATTTGCAGCTGCTGCAGCTTCACTACGCGCCAAGATCCGGATGGCACCGAGGTGGTGTCTAGTAAGTTGCCGCACTGGTGTGGCCATCCAACAATGCTGAAAGTCGGCGTGGGGCGCCCCGTTGGCCTGTGAGATGGCGTCAGTAGCGGACCGATGTGCGAATAGGCCGAAGGCAGCACAACGCGCCAAGATCCGGATGGCACCGAGGTGGTGTCTAGTAAGTTGT
The DNA here is from genome assembly GCF_964261635.1 of Lissotriton helveticus. Taxonomy (NCBI): domain Eukaryota; kingdom Metazoa; phylum Chordata; class Amphibia; order Caudata; family Salamandridae; genus Lissotriton; species Lissotriton helveticus. The sequence continues at coordinate 832,092,564 of NC_136061.1, read as the reverse complement.
CGCACTTCTGTGGCCATCCTACAATGTTGAAAGTCGGCGTGGGGCGCCCCGTTGGCCTGTGAGATGGCGTCAGTAGCGGACCGATGTGCGAATGGGGCCAAAGGCAGCGCAACAATATTTTCTGACTGACACCACAAGGCGCTGAGATGCTAAGATCCGGATGGCACCGAGGTGATGTCTAAGTTGCGGACTGATGTGCGAATGGGGCCAAAGGCAGCGTAACAATATTTTTTGTATGGAAGATACCACTAGGCGTTGAGATGCCAAGATTCGGATGGCACCGAGGTGATGTCTAGCAAGTTGCTGTACTGGTGTGGTCATCCTACAATGCTGAAACTCGGCGTGGGTCGCCCCATTAGCCTGTGAGATGGCGTCAGTAGCGGACCGATGTGCGAATAGGCCGAAGGCAGCACAACGCGCCAAGATCCGGATGTCACCGTGGTGGTTTCATAGTTGAGAGGCACTTCATCTGCAGTGGGGCGCCGAGATCTGGATGGCACCGAGGTGATGTCTAGCAAGTTGCTGTACTGGTGTGGTCATTCTACAATGCTGAAAGTCGGCGTGGGTCGCCCCATTAGCCTGTGAGATGGCTGTTCTTTGGATTTGGGCCTGGTCCACTAAAATGGCCCTGGGACACCTTAGAACTCGGACGCTCGATTTTTTTTTCCTTTCCTGTACATGCAAAAAAAGGTAAATGCCCGGTACGTTACACGCTTCATCTGCCACGATGAACTCTCCAGAGGAACCGAAAAAAAATATAGTTGTGGTAACTATACCATGCATCGTCATATGGAGAGGTGGCACCAATTAATTATAGTGCTGCATAAAAGAGAGATTTGGAGGAGAACCCCTGACCTGCTAGTACATTCATCAAAGAAGTGGCACTGAGAGCTTCAGAGGCAAGGGAAACGGTCCCAAATATTTAGAAGAACTTTGGAAAGATTAAAATGACATGTTTAGATTGTGGCAAATTAATTTCATGTGGACAGATGAGTGTTACTCTAATAAATACAGCATATGAACATCATCATAGTCGATGGTTGGTAGAGACATTTTGACTATATCCTGGACCTGCCCGTCCTCGCCCAAAATGGCGCCGGAATAAATGGGACTCGTAACTCCTTGTTGTGTACTGGTTGCAGAACCTTGAAATCACGAGATACGTATGCAGTTTTGAAGCACATGGCGGGCGGGGACGAGAATTGATTGAATATTTCGACATCCCTATTGATATTAAGTTCTGATGTGTTATTGATTACTGTACTATTGAAAGTTCGAATTAACGTCACCCATGGTACTTGCCCGCAAATGTATATCTAGATAATTTTATTGTAACTGGCCCTGTCGTATTTTAATTATAAAATGTACGTCCACCGATTCCGTAACTGTTAGACACCTTAGTTCTTGCAACCTAATGGCCCGCCCGTTACGTTCCTCTACAGTGTAAATGTCTACTCATCATATACGATTACAGTTTGCTCTGTGGCAGGCCCACGTGGTTATAGGCTCGTATTTGTATAATGAAATTTTCACAATAAAGGTTTTTAAAAGAAAACATGGTAGTAGTATATACATTGGTAAAGTTTTTAATAATAGTGACTGTTTTAGAATGATTAAAAGGCAAGTGAAATAAAGCAGACCAATTACATGAAGGGTAAAAGGTATAATACGAAGGAACGCAGTAAAGATAAATGGTCAAGGGCTGTTGTGTTTTCTATTTCTGCAACATAAAGTGATCGATAAGAATCTCATATTCAGGCGTATCGGCGACTAAGACAGCAGGTCGACCCTCTTTTGCTCAACGGCTCCGTCATGGGACGAAGAAACGCTCTTTTTCTCGAAAAAAGAATATATTTTACTTGCAGGACAGTTGTAAAATTTCCGGGAAAGTACATTAGCCTGGAACATTATAACATATATTTAAGAAAAAATAATGTTCGGAAGTAATGAAAAGCGTAATTTTTAGGTCATATGACTAAGCCTTTCATCATTACAATAAGAAAAGTAAAATGAACCAATGAAAAGTTTTATTAACAAGTCACATGACTTGTTATGCTTACGTTACGCGCTGCGCGCCCCGGATGACTTCCGGATGCGCTAACGCGGCGCGTCATATGACGCATTACGCGACAACGCAGGTACAGAATATAGTCAAAATGTCTCCACCAACCAGCGGTCGGAACACAACCCCTTTCAGCAGGCTAAATAGTTCTGTTAAATGACAACAGAAGGGACAGGCAACAAGAACCATCAGTCAAAGAGGGGAGGGCTAGTTCTTCTCTACCGGGTTACATTGGGGCGCTACCGGAACTGATCGAATTGGTAGTCTACAGTGTTTCTGGATGTTTCAGACTGAAGCTGGGGTTAGCATGAGAGCAGCACCATTTCGTAGCTCCGTCGTGGTCATTCCGCAACCAATCATGGCAGCCGTTCTTTATCGTTATTTTGGGCGGGGTGGGTGGCGGAGCCGAGCTGTTTTGCAGCCATCATTGTGTGGAGTTCAGTTCATCTCACTAGTTTTGTATTTGTAATGAGGGGTTGTTCCTAATGTTTCTATTTTAGCGAGGTCAAAAAGAGATCCCATTAGTGGCCTACTGATTTTGCTCGATTCCTTTTCTTTTTTTTTACACGATTTTTCGTTATCTGCAAAGACTAAACAGAGTATTGCGACTCTGTGTTTGTTTGTAAATAGAGAATGAACCAAAGAGAACTAATTCTAAAACAGTAAATACTTGGATAACAATCAATCAAATGGAGAGAGAAGCAGGCACGACGGATTACAACGGGGGCAAAGGCCTGCGTTAACTACCTTTCACTATCTGCAAAGAGAGAGTACTCCTAATAGAAATGAGGGGGGGGGGGGCACCATTCAAAGCAGATCAGTGTGCATAAACACGAAAATGTTTTCACTTACCACGTACTTGACATTCGACAGCTTATGATATTTGCTATTAAAAAAACATTGAAATTCACTGAAAAAACCATAGGTTATAGACCATATATAGTTAGGAATTAGCATTTACAAAACCTTGAAAATTCACTGAAAAAACCATAGGTTATAGACCATATATAGTTAGGAATTAGCATTTAAAAAACCTTATTTTACTCACACAAAACCATTGAAATTCCATATATAGTTAGTTGCACTAACTATATATCGCGCACCCGCAATCCACTGCTGATCATGTCACATATTACATCATTCATGACATGGTCAGTGACATCACTGATGACATCACTGATGACATCTCAAATGACATCACTGATGACATCACTGATGACATCTCATTTGACATCAATGACCACATCACTGATGATATCATTCATGTGACAATACAATGCATCTCCTCACACTTTAATATAACCTCTGTTACACCCAGTGTTAAATACAGAGTATAATTTTTGAAACCATTGACACACCAATACTAGTTACTACATACGCACTCAGTGATTCCTATGTTTACACACACATTCACTCATTTACCCATACAATCATTCATACATACAATCACTCATCTTTACAACACTATCATATGCACTCATACACCTATACAGACTCTCACACTCTGTCACTCATCCATGGAGTTACTCACACACCTAGTCAGTCCTGTAAATAATCAATCACACTTCCATTTTCTAATCTATACAGTTAAACATAGAGCACCTTACATTTTGAAACATATACTAACACATACTTACTCTCTTATACAATCATTGATACAAGTACACATTGATCTGCACAGAGTCACACACCTCCCAGTCAGCCACACACACACTCAGTCTCCCATACAAATACTTGGGCAATCAATCAATAACCCATATAGTTACTCATATAGCTACTGACCAACACATGCAGCAGTTTACAGAACAACAGACATAATGATGCACAAATTAAGACAGTTTAGTCACTAACCCATGCACTCAGTGAGACACATTTAATCACTCACTCATACAGTCAGTCACGCACCTACTAAATCCTTCATCCAGACACTTCTACATCTACTCATTCTTCAATATGTAAAACATATTTAAACTTTTCAGAAACACACAGTCACTGGATGATGTCATCAGTGATGTCATTTGAGATGTCATCAGTGATGTCATCAGTGATGTCACTGACCATGTCATGAATGATGTAATATGTGACATGATCAGCAGTGGATTGCGGGTGCGCGATATATAGTTAGTGCAACTAACTATATATGGAATTTCAATGGTTTTGTGTGAGTAAAATAAGGTTTTTGAAATGCTAATTACTAACTATATATGGTCTATAACCTATGGTTTTTTCAGTGAATTTTCAAGGTTTTGTAAATGCTAATTCCTAACTATATATGATCTATAACCTATGGTTTTTTCAGTGAATATATATATATATATATGCCTCCAACTGGTTTCGGTGCAAATGAAACCTCCCGAGCACTTTCTCCAGCGCACAGACACAAGTAAAGCTCCAAAACCAGTCTTTCAATTCATCGTGGTTTATTCAATCATAAGTGCAGGGGTGCAGATGAGAGCATCGAACAGACGCGTTTCGGGCGTGGCCGCCCTTGCTCACTGTTAGCGGTCAGGTGGACAAACTGACATTTTTATAGTTCACATTGCATTTCGAAAAAAGCGCGGTTAAATGAAAATTGCGCGTTCTAACAAAATTAGGAAACATGGTAAAAGGACTTATACAAAATGTAAAGTAAGTAATGCTACTCAAACTATGTCGGCCATCTTAGCTTAGTCAAAGAACAAATTTAAGTCAATGAATCTAATGCTTTAACAGTTCATACAGATAAATCCAAATATTTTAGTGGTACATGAAAATAATGCATTCCATAAATATAATTTCAACTAGAAGCAATTCCATTTGTAAGTATATATACTGTTTCCAAAGCACAAATGCCCCAGAAGGTATTCTTGACAATCGACAAAAAACGTTTTTTGAGTGCATTTAAAAATAAAGAGCACAAATGCCCCATGTCCTCACCATTTTTTCTATGTATATAGTGTTTCAAAATGTCTTTTTCAAACTAGTGATTCAATACATAAATTTGTCCATCCTATCATAAAAAACTTAATGTTACAAAAGTGGGGGAGTGACAAAATGTCAGCGATCAGGCTCGTTTTGACAAATTGTGTGCTAAGTTAAATCCAACACCAAAATCAAGAAAAAAAAGACAAATACTGTGTCAATAAATGAGTATTTTCAAATAGGGTGTGAATCATTATAATTGATATTTGTTACATTCTCGGATGTTAACGCCACATCCTCTTTGCTCCAAGAGTCACACAGTGGGAGATATATGTAAATCATTTAATTTATACCAAATGGTTACATTGATAAGTTCAATAGTGTACTTTAGCTACAGCTATCATTATTCTGAGACTAAAGGGAAACATGATATCTGTAAATGGTAATATGTAGAGAATTTATAGAAAATTCCTCAAATCTTCTCCCATATTAAGACCTGCAGGAGTTTTGCTATTGAGTCTTATGATATACATTGACTCCAGTTGTCTTAGTTTCTTTTCATAATCCCCTCCTTTTTTAGATGTTCTTACAGCATCAATTACAAAATAATTTAGCTGAGATAGGTTTCTGTTGTGAAATTGGTCAAAGTGTCGAGCTACAGGGTAGCTCTGATCACAGTTCACAATGGCCCGAAGATGTTGGAGGATACGCTGATATACAGGTAGTTTGGTACTCCCTATGTACCTCAAATTACAAGTACAGGTTAAGACATATACTGCTAGTTCTGTCCTGCATGTATAGTGGGCTTTTATTGCAATGGGCTTTGGATCAAAGGGAGTTGTGTAGGTCCTAGTGTTGATGCCAAAATGGCATGCACGGCAAGAGATGCAGCGGTAGAAACCCTTACGGGGTGACAACCAATCATCATTTTTTACAGTTTCCGGTGCACTGGATACCAGCTCATTACGCATGCTATAAGCCCTTCTATATGTTACTGTTGGTTTATCTGGTAAGATATCATTTAATACAGGGTCAGTTAAAATTACTGGCCACTGTTTTCTCACCAGATTAGAAATGTAGCGGGCTTGTCTGCTGTAGCTGGTAATTAGTCTGATTTCATTGCCGTTGCCTGTCAAATTTATCGCATCCTTACTTGTTGAGGTTTCTGCTAATAAGTTCATCCTGTCCACTTTATTAGCCTTGGTTCTGGCTTTATTTAGTTCTGTTCTTTTGTAACCCCTTGCTTCCAAACGGGAACTTGCCTCTTTTTGGTGCTGATCACGAAGTTCTATCGTACTACAAGTCCTATGTATTCTCAGGAACTCCCCATAGGGGATTGCTCTAATAGTGTGTTGCGGGTGAAAACTTTGTGCATGCAGGATGCTATTTCCCGCTGTGCTTTTCCTAAAAAGACTTGTTATAAGGGTATTGTCCACTATTTCAACCAGAACATCAAGGAAACTGACCTTGTGTTTGCTTATTTCAGCAGAAAATTTCAAATTGGAGTTATTCTTATTGATGCTAGATACAAACAAATTGGCCTCTTCCAAACTCCCTCTCCAGACAATAAAAATATCGTCAATATACCTGATGTATTTCACAATGTTGTTACTCCAAGCTGTGGCATGTTCCACCTTGAGGACATGCTCCTCCCACCAGCCCACGTGGAGCCCCGCGTAGCTGGGGGAGAAGCATGCCCCCATAGCCACACCTCTCAACTGCTTGTAAACCTTATCATCAAAAAGGAAGACATTATTATTAAGGCAGCGTTCAATCATAGTGATCAGCATGGCATTGTGCTTGTACAACTCAACAGGCCTTAAGCTTTTAGGCCTTCTTCATGTGAAATACTAGTATAAAGACTAGCAATGTCCATGGTCATTAACAGGTATTCCGCTGACCAATTACATTGGTTGATGTTTCTGAGGAATTCCGTCGAGTCCTTGATGTAGGCAGGTAACTTTATTACAAAGTCTTGCAGGTAATAGTCAATGTATTTTGAAGTATTTTCAAATAAGCTATTTATAGCAGATACTATTGGCCGCCCTGGAATTGGAAAGACATCCTTATGAACTTTCGGGATGAAATAGATATTAGGTAATACTGGGTGATCTTTTTGCAAAAAGTTCATTTCATCCTTAGATAACAGACCATCTCTTTTCCATCCGTGAAGTTCCTTATGGTAGGCTTGTTGGATCGACCTTGTAGTTTTGAGATCAATCTGTGTATAGCATTCTGGATCATTGAGATGTTTATATGCCTCTTCCATATATTGTTGTTTGCCCCAGAGTACAATGTTTCCACCTTTGTCAGATGGTTTGACAATAACTGTTTGTTCCATTTTTAGTTTTTTCATTAACTCATTATATGGTCTAGTCTTGATGTTTGTAACTCTTTCTTTTTCTTTGGTACGTGAATTGAGTGTTTTGAGGCCATCTATTATGAGATCCGCATATACATCTATTGCATCCTTAGGCATTGTTGGCATAAAGGTTGATGGTAATTTAAAAGGGCTCTCTACAGTTTGGCCCAGATTGATACCTTCTTCTCTGGCCACATCCTGTGTGTTTTGGGGGGATATATCCTTAGATGATTGGAGTGTGTGCATTGTTTTCATTAATGTAATATCTTTAACTTGCAGTCCACTCTTTTTCATTGATGGGGTAGGGGTCATTGTTGTACTTTTTTTCGTTGTTCCCACTCCTTCTTTGATTGCAAAGTATTTGCGTAATTTTATTTTCCTAATGAATTTGAATATATCCACTCTGGTGTGGCCATAATTAAAATTGCTCTCTGGGCAATAGGAAAGTCCTAATGTTAATAATTGCTTTTCCGCCTGGTCCAATGTAATATCAGTAAGGTTTGTTGCAGGGTTTCTGTACTCACACAGAACTGTGCACAGAGGAGTGGAACCTCGGCAAATTAGGATGTCCCAAAACTTACCTTAGCAACCAACTCACCCCTTACCGAGCTAGCTACAGTGTCTCATTGGACATATCAAACACCCAATGTTTAGACTAACCAGAACATGAACTTACAGTACCTCAGGGTACGTGGGACTCATGAACACTCTTTCGTTATATTATCATTACAAACCAGAACATGGAGTAAAGAAGACACATGTGCATTTGAAATGTTTATTTACTAATGCCGTCTTCTCAGGCGCAGTATCTTTGATAATACAAGTATACTTATTATCAGTAGCAAAATTATCAGCATAGTTACTAAGACATAAAAAGCGAATGGTGACAGCATGTTAACATGCTGTAATGAATAAGAGTTAACAACACTTATATCTCACCCTCCCTAACACATATATTATATTATTAGCTAAGAAGGTCTCTTTGGGTTGTTTTAGGGCGGGCCCATACCTTAGTGTCCTAGCATGAAGGAATCACATCAGCATACACCAGCTCTCTCTGCATGTGCACCGCATCAAGTGTGTTAACAATTCTCGTGCAAAGCAATATCAATCCCGCCTCAAGCCCAAGTTGGCAAAGGCTGCACTTGTGTTATGACTATGAAGGCGTGGAGATCAGACCTCATAACAATTCCATATCGTGTTGCTCCTGAAACTTCAGCACTCTCCGTGCAGACATGTTTTATTAAACAAAGCAGATATCAGAGCAATAACATATTATTCTCACATTCACCACGCCAAACTACTAGGTTGAAAGCTAAGTCAACAAATGAGGGTCGTGTGCAGAAGTTGCAAGAAAGGAAAAATGGCGTTTAAATCTCAAACGTACCTATGCTAACTTAACACGATATAGGGATATATAGGAGTTATACAACACCCCCCCATGATCCGAGAACGGACTAAATAAGGTAACAGAAGTGCCATCACATGAGAGCAGAATCCATTTATAAACGAGCATGAATAAAGATTCAAATATAAAAATTAATGCTAAAAAAAATAGCCCACAAATATACTGTGGCTCAAGCCAATAGGCAAGCAAAAAATAAAATGTCTTGACCAAAAGTCAATAAAATCAAGGAAATGCTATCAATCAGCATGTCAATTTGAGGCAGTGTCTATGATAAGACCGTATATGAAAAGTAAGCTGCAACAGCCTCCAGGAGGAAGTCACTGTCCTCATCAGAAAACAGTTCAGCCATCCAATTTAAAAGATGAAAGGAACATACGTGATCTTCCAGCACCGGATCCTCTATAACCATCAGAGGACAGCTCGGTGGGGTCTCAAGAAAACTTAGTTCCAAGAAATTCTGCGCTGCCGACAACACATCCCAGGGACCCATTAGTCCATGTGCCACCGCCAAGGCCATAACCCTTTCGTCAGAACAAACCAACTCGTGAGCAATGATAGGACTCATCAGTTGATCAAAATCGACGTCAGAAGATGCTGGTCCGCAGAGACACAAATCAATGGCCCAAAGGAAATCACAGGTCAGACAGCGAAATACAGGCTGGACACAGGTGAAATAGGAGAACCGAAAAGATAATCCAAACGCCGTGCTTAGAGTCGCTAACGGCAGTGTGCCATAGTAATCAAGCATGCGGTTGCGAAACCGCGTCAGTAGTAGCCGTGCGTGGTCTTGCACAGGAAGGGCATCCATATTTAAAAAGGCAGAAAACCACCAATGCGCCAGCCGCTAATGCAAGCAAAAACGGGAACCCTCCAAATAAGGATGAACAAATAGAATGGAAGAATGCAGGGATGACTCCAAATATCTTCTCAAAGGAAGTCACGAGACCACCGCTAACAACTTTAAAAAAATGTGCTAGGCCCGTTGTGGAGGATGCGTTAAAGATAGAACGGACCATGGCTCCGAAATGCAAGGGCAAATCAGTGTTTAAAAGAGCCTGAACCTCCGTGCGGGTGTTAGCAATGTGAAGCACGAAAGTTTCACGGGCCGAGCTCAAGGCCACCTCTTTCTGGGACAATAGAGCTCTTATTCTAGCCATGCCGCTGAATTCTGCTCCCAAGGTCGGTATCTGTGGCCAAATGGAAGACTCCCTACGTTCACGTGTGGGAGGATAAAGAACATTTCTGCAGCAAATAACTCGCTCACTAACCGTTACTATGAAAGCTATACCTTTAATCAAACCACAGCAGTTTTCATTATTGAGCATTAAATAACTACCATTCTCTAACAATTTAAACGTGGGGATGATAGCAGGAACTGGCGTGCCCTGTAAAACGCAAGCCATATTCGGTCTGTCCCTGTTACATGAACCGTGTAACTGTATGTGTCTACACATTAAAGAATGATCTGGCGTCTCAGTACACTCATCCCCTGTTAGATAAACCTCTTGTTCATCCTTGAAACATCTGTATGTGTATGGGAGTGACCAGACCTCATGAAGAAAACCGCTACCTAAGGGTTCAAAACGACCTATTGGCACATATTTCATACAATTTGAAAACTTATATAAAGCAAACGGCAGCGTTATTAAACCGTGGATAAGCCACGTAGCAGCAGTGGTCTCTGCCACAGAAAAAGGTAAAGATTCCAATCTTTCAATATGGAGCATAGAAAAGGAAGCATCACGCATTGAAAGCAAGCGTTGTTTGTCTGTCAAATTAAACGGTGCAAATAAAGAGGAAACGTTCATGTATCCCCAGGGAACTTTACCCATTTTTAGAGTCTGTAGTGTCCATGCAAACTGCATGATTGAACGTAATTGATTTTGACCATGGTATAATACAGACACTTCATCATGCACAATATCAACAACAGACGACACAATATTATCTAATGTGTAAATTCTAGAGGAAAGCACGTTAATGCTATTGTCAACCACTGCAAGCACTTTCTCAAGATTTGCCTGATCAATAGCCCTAAGGCGTGAAGCAGCCTCAATCTGTGAGAGTTTCCAAATTTCATTGTAAACACCATATAACCAACGTTTCGACCTGCCACTAGCTGGGCCCTTAATGAAATCATTCAAATCCACGTCTGCATTCAGTTTGGAAAGGTGATACTTAACCGCAGGTAAAGTTGAATGTTTCAGCCAAGCTTGACACAACTTGCCCACAGAGTAAGAGGTGACAGTATGACTCAAATCAAAACGGGGATCAGATCTAACAGTCTTAAAACCGTCAGTAAAATTTAAAAATCTTTTTTGGCAAGAATCAGCACTACGGTGCCAAAGCAGCCAACCCTTGGGATTCATACTGGAAATGTTAAAGGAGGAATTCAGAAGCAGAACCTGTATATCTCTAGTGGACAATTTAGTAAAATTACTCCAATTCTCATATTCCTCCAACTCCGGGAAAGACGGGGTGTTTAACCTTTTAGATGTAGCCAATCCAAAGCATGTGGTTTGGGAAATGGTTTCATTCAAAAACCACATATGATTTGGGATGAGACATGCACGGTGCAAAGCCTCAGTGCCTCGTACCTGCCAGGCCCTTGAGCCCCAAACTGATTTAAGGTCTATGGTATCCTTCCATAACTCATACCCCCCAGTAACTAATTGATCTAGGAAGGCCTTCGAATACAACAATTTTGTATTTGTAAGTCGAACCTTGGACAGTGGCTGTTTTTGAAATTTAAAATAAAAGGACTCGGGATTGGACTGATTAAAGTCAGTGAAATAAGTATACTTTTTAAGAAACGTTTCTGAACTCCCTTGTGTAGGTGCTGGGCAATGTTCCCACTGAGTAAAATTAACCGCATCCCTTCGGGAAGATGTCTTGTGTAAGAAGTGATTGCCATAATGTTGGTAACAGAACAATTCACCATAATTAGCAGATTCTAAATATAAATCCTCAGCATCAAAGGCAGCATAGTATTTCAAATCAGAAAACAAACTTTCCACAGCATTAACATCCCAATCATCAGAACGAATGTTTTGTTTCACCACATCCCCCATATTAACTCTCAGTACATTAGGAACATTAACGACTTCCGTTGGACCATGAATCTGAAAACGAACTGCATCCCACGCGATTCCATCCAGAACAGGCCATGCTGTGATGTTAACCAAAGTCAAATCTCTTTTTAATCTGTGTGTAGAATGTGAAGAGGAAAGTGGGGCCAATGTTCCATTTAAATGAGTAATGCAAGTTCTCTCCTCGACATAGTGTCCATTCATAATCCGAAAAAAATAAAACACAAAACCAATTGACATAAAAAGGTAAACTGAAAAAAGGACCAGCCAAATGTATATCCAAGGAGGTATCAAAAAATGTTTTTTAAACAGGCTAGCATATACTGCAATTGTAGAGGGTTTTTTCGAGGCAAGGGAAGCAGAGTCAAATGAAAATCTGGATTCCGTGGCTAAACGAGCTTGCATGTCAGGCATGGACAAATCAGTGGGGTATGTATAGTCTGTCTCATCAAGGTTAGTTCCTGGTAAATTATTCAATAATGGACTGCAAACAGCAGGTAATTCGATGGCCACCTCAGGTTCATTATTAGAAGCAGTGGGCATAATTGAATTTCTCACAATGGAAGGACAGGAAACAGCCGGTGTCATGCTAAGAAGAATCGGCCACTCTGTGTATCTTGACATTGTCAATAGAAATAAACCTGTTTTCCTTACGACCTGGAAGTGGTGGTAAAATGACTGTTCTTGTGCCCTTCACTCCAAGCACTGGGACCGGAGCTCGATAGGAGGGACCAAACTCTTTCTTGTTGTCGATCTTCTCTCGAACCAGTTCTCCAACTTGGGGTAGCCAGCCAACTACCGGGATCTGCAACGCATCATCCGATGTGGAGGGCAAATGTTCCTTTGCAAGAGTGTCTCTCGTCTTTTGTAGATTCTGTAAAACATTGCAATGTTCATCTGCGTCAAAGGAAGTGGCGCGAACCACCGAGTCTAGACCGTCAAGGTCAGGGACGAACATCTTGATGCCAAAGAGCATTTCGTATGGGGTCCGCCCACCCAGAGACCTTCTAGGGAGATTATTAAGAGCACGCTGCACGCCATAGAGGTGAGCCAGCCAGTTTCTGCCAGTGCCTATAACTCGGGCTGTCAAAGATTGCTTTAAATCACGGTTCATTCGTTCAACTACACTATTACCCTCGGGTCTGTAGGGTGACGAAAACTTGACTTGGACCCCCATCGAAGTCATGGCATCCTTATACGCCTTAGAGGCGAAAGCCGGACCCTGATCCGAATGGAAGGTACCACAGGCAAAAATCCCTATAAAGATACGCAAATCTCTGATGACAGTCCGGGAATCAGCGCTGCGATGTGGCCATACCCACACAAAGCGTGTGCATGAGTCAACTGCTACTAAGATGTATTTATACGCAGTATCAGATGAAAATGGACCGCAGTGATCTAAATAAACACAGCCTAGTGGTTTATTAGAAATGTACAACTGAGTCTGAGGCGGACGCGTAGCAGTTGAAGGTTTAATCTGCTGGCATATGTCACACAGAAGGACATAATCACGCGTCTGTTTGTACAGTCCCCGCCACCAGAAACGTAATTGTAATTGAGTTACAGTGGCCGAGACGCCCGCATGCGCAGACGCCACACCTTCATGAGCCGCTGTAATCAAGTCTGCTCTGCGATCCGAGTTGGGAATCAGCCGTTCCCCAACATCAGGAATTGTCACAAAAGGAACCTTTTCGGGACTTAAGTGGTATTTATACTTCGAAGGGAATCCCGGAGGATGTTTACTTCCCTTCTCAGAGGCAGCAATCGCTGCCAAGATGTCGCTATCAATCTTGGTTTTAGACCTAGTAACTGCTGCAACTAAGTATGTAGATACTGCTGATTTCGCCGCTTCATCAGCAAGCGAGTTGCCAACAGCGTGAACTCCCACGCGCTGATGACCGAGAGTATGAATCACATAAACGAGTGGCAACATAGCCTTAAGCTCTGCCACTCGAACCCAGATCATTTTATGTTTTATTGTGCTACCCTTGGAATCATGAAAATCATTTTGAATCCAAAAGAACAAGTTTTCATTGTAAGACTGGACACAGTAGTAAGAATCACTTACAATTAGAGTAGTAACACTTGGATCTGCGTACTCCAAAGCTAGTAAGAGAGCACGAAGCTCTGCCAATTGTGCGGTGCAATCGCCCAGGGGCAACGTGTGTACCTCCCTGGAAATGAACTCATCATTCAACATAGCACCGACCACAATGGCGCATGCGGAAACGTAGGCATGTTTAGAGCCATGCGCAACCTGCGCCGACCCATCAGTGTAAATGATGCAATGGAAGTCTTCCAAAGGTCGCATCGCCAGAGGAGCAGGATGAACGAATTCATACTGCAAGTACTCCTGCGACCGTAAGGAAGCGTCAAAAATAAACATGACATCCGCGGATGACAATGACGCAGCCCACTGAATCCACCGAGGGTGCAAAGCCTTTGAATTTGGTACACTGGCTTTCGTGACTGCCTCCAAGTGAGGACAGGGTGTTACCACTAGCATGCGCTTCCCCTGTGACAGAGCACGTTCTTTTAGAATTGCCATCTGTACAGCAGTTAAAACCTTTTCCACTGTGGGAAACCGCATCTCAGCCGAAGTGTACAAGTGTGACTTGTAAGCAATAGGTACCGTGTCACCTTCATTAAAAGTGAGGTACGTGAAACCCACCGTCCCAGGAATTATTCTTATGACCAGGTTGGTGTGGTTATCACGAGTCAGTAAATATTTAGAAGCGAGCAGATCAGCCTGCAAGGATTGCAAAATGGCTGAATGCTCAGGCAGCCAGCATGATTTTGAGAAAGTTGGTTGTATCAAAGCATACAAAGGCTTGATACGCTGGGCATATTCCGGAATGTAAGTTCTGCCGAAATTCAAAAAGCCCAGTAAAGACTGTAATTTTTTCAGTGTCGTTGGTGCGCGCAATTGTGCGCACTTCTCTAAGAAGTGAGGAGCCAAACCTCTACCTTCATTGTTGAGCTCATAGCCCAAAAACAACACTGTGTGTTCAGCAATGTGCGATTTTGCAAAGTTGAATTTGTAACCCATGTCTGCGAAGTTGCAAACAAGAGAATTTACACGACACAGATGCTCCCAAATATCGTCGTCTGTGAGATATATGTCATCCACATACGAAAAAGCATCAGGGTCGAGTGCCTCCAGAATAGAGACAATCCGAGCGGTAAATACACCAGGACTATTCTTGTAGCCCATTGGAAGACGCCGGAATTGCTTTTGGACTCCAGCGCTTGTAAAACTGGTCCATTGGGAGCTAAAGCTGTCCAATCTGTGGGCATAAAAACCATTGGATATGTCAAGCGTTGTCTTGAAACGCTTACGCACGAGACTATCCACTAGGGCAGAGCCGTGGGTATTCTGTACTGCACAGTTACGGCAATGCGAGTTCAAATGCCGGTAATCCAAAACCAAACGATATGATCCGTCAGGTTTATTCACAGTAAAAAGGGGATTATTCATCGGTGACACACACGTTTCAATAACTCCTTGATATTCCAATTGTTCAAGGATTTCCGCGACGGAAGATTTTGCTTCACGCCGAATGGGATATTGAGGTTGAGGCTGCGGCTGAGACCGCAACGGAATTTCGTGGCAAGGCGACAATTTATCCCAACCACATTGGTTACGGTACAGAGCCGGCGCGAGAGCCCGAGCCCACTCTTCTGCAAAATGCTGCGCATGCTCTTTCGAGACAGTGTTCGCGAAACTGGGTAGGATCACCTCCTCCCCTCGCGGCGCCGCGAGCACAAAAGGTGGGGGCCAGTCAGCCTCCGAAAGTAAAATATCATATGTAGAAGACAGATTCTCCCAAAATACACCTTTAACGGTACGCTGTATGTCACCTTCAATTAACAGGACAATTTCATATAGTCTTTCAGGGGGAGCAAGTCTCGTATCCGCTGTTTCTATCACAACGTAGACATCAGTCGCTGTCACCCTCAGTAGTGGACGCAGCGCCTCTCTGACTATGGTTATCTCCGCCGCGCTGTCCAGCAACGTCAGAGCCCACGTCAGATTCCGAAGCCGCGTTCTCACTATCTGTGGCATATCGATGCGCTGTTAAGGCTGCGACTTTCTTTTTCGCAAACTGCGGACGCCGAGGCGTAGAATCCTCCTGCTTCACTGCGCCGTCCGTCTGGCGGGACTGACCACGTCCTTGTTGGCCACCACGTCCACGTCCACCCCCTCCTCCTCCACCGGTTTTCTGGGCCGATGTGTCCTGAAAGGAACGAGGAGAGCGTTGATCAGAACCCTGAAAACGATCAGGTGATTTAATCATCGCGCGGTCGCGCAAATCATAAACTTTTTCGGATGGCGCAGGAGCTTGTATTGCAGGAAAAGAACCCTGAGTCTGCATTGTCTGCTTCCCCTGTGTCTGTTTTTTAGGCCAATTTTGTTTCTTGGACTTTGGCTGGGCATCTGTCACTGCAGATTGCCCCTGTGGTTGTTTTTTCTCCTTCACTGGAAAATATTTCAGACCTCTACTTGTGCGGCCAATAGTTTTATAAGCGGCCACGACAATCTTTGCTAACTGGCGGGGTTTGTCGGCATCGGGCAGAGCAGCCAAAGCATTCGACACCTGAAAGTTAACTGCATCTCCTTTAACATTGGAGAGAATGAGATCACTTACAATCTCAAAAGAACCACACAGGCGCATACCCAATTCAACCGCTGCCTCTGGACCATGATCATTCTGAACACGTCTAACGATTTCAGGCAGGGCAGTCATAGACGGGGTGCCGAAGCACCTTGTATAAACTGCCGCAAATGTTTTTCCCCAGCTGTCACAGTCAGCAAGTTCAGGAGTAATATCCTTCGGTAGAGTAATCGTCAACATTCTATGTTTATCAGCAGGAGTAGAATTCGGAAAAACCGCCTCCAGTTGATCAAACTTCTCTGCTAGCCAGAATGGGAAGTCATCGTTGTCAACAGGACGCGCACCAAAAACCGAATTTACCATCACTGGATTGAGACGCATTCCGCCTCGTTCCATGGGAGCGGCCGCACCCCCCTGGGGACCACCAGGAAGATGTCGACCAATGTATTGCACTAAAGCACGAATCACGGAAATGGAAACTACATGTAGCCTGCGAATTTCTGCCAGGGTACAAGCCCCGTGATTCGGGTGCGGGGTAAAGCCACCCAACGCAGGCCAATTAGTACCTGGAATTGAGAGTGGACCTAACCTCGCACGGGACAAAGAGTGGGGGAGGGCGCCATCAAACCAAACTCGATGCTGCCAATGATCAATAGGTATTTCCAATGCCCTGTATGGCGTATATTCAGCCGGGACATCCGAGGCGGTGTAGGAGTGGTACAAACCAGAATTAGCGTCCACAGCCGGAAACGTAACCCAAGAGTAAAACAACTCGTAAGGAAACGCCGGATCTGCACTTACCACGAAAATCACAGCCATCCCATCTACTGGGACCTGGTACGTCTGAAGATGGTTGCGTACCGCTACGCGACTATGCTGCGCAATAGCCACCGCTGCCGCCATCACAGAATTGGAAACAAGAAAACACAAAGAATACTTTGTAGCACAACTGGGTAGCAATTCAAAGAAACCGTTTAAGTAAGAATCAAGCTTGAATAAAGACCTATTTCAAAAAATAGGTAGGTTTCACCAACACCCCGTTTTCCGGAAACGGATGTGAAGGGGTTAAGGCATGAATGATAAACTACTCGAGTGTCATGATATAAGACCACCGAAACCGTTGGGCGCCATGTTGCAGGGTTTCTGTACTCACACAGAACTGTGCACAGAGGAGTGGAACCTCGGCAAATTAGGATGTCCCAAAACTTACCTTAGCAACCAACTCACCCCTTACCGAGCTAGCTACAGTGTCTCATTGGACATATCAAACACCCAATGTTTAGACTAACCAGAACATGAACTTACAGTACCTCAGGGTACGTGGGACTCATGAACACTCTTTCGTTATATTATCATTACAAACCAGAACATGGAGTAAAGAAGACACATGTGCATTTGAAATGTTTATTTACTAATGCCGTCTTCTCAGGCGCAGTATCTTTGATAATACAAGTATACTTATTATCAGTAGCAAAATTATCAGCATAGTTACTAAGACATAAAAAGCGAATGGTGACAGCATGTTAACATGCTGTAATGAATAAGAGTTAACAACACTTATATCTCACCCTCCCTAACACATATATTATATTATTAGCTAAGAAGGTCTCTTTGGGTTGTTTTAGGGCGGGCCCATACCTTAGTGTCCTAGCATGAAGGAATCACATCAGCATACACCAGCTCTCTCTGCATGTGCACCGCATCAAGTGTGTTAACAATTCTCGTGCAAAGCAATATCAATCCCGCCTCAAGCCCAAGTTGGCAAAGGCTGCACTTGTGTTATGACTATGAAGGCGTGGAGATCAGACCTCATAACAATTCCATATCGTGTTGCTCCTGAAACTTCAGCACTCTCCGTGCAGACATGTTTTATTAAACAAAGCAGATATCAGAGCAATAACATATTATTCTCACATTCACCACGCCAAACTACTAGGTTGAAAGCTAAGTCAACAAATGAGGGTCGTGTGCAGAAGTTGCAAGAAAGGAAAAATGGCGTTTAAATCTCAAACGTACCTATGCTAACTTAACACGATATAGGGATATATAGGAGTTATACAACAGGTTGATTATAGTATTATCATTTGCTACTTGTTGCTTTTCCAATTCCTTTTTTTCGGCGGTCGCCCTCTGCCTCTTTGCGCACTTCCTGCGTTGTCTTCGCCTTGAGTTCCTGAGTTGTTTGCTTGTGTGTTTCTGGAGCGTAGTGTGCCCCTTCGTTGCATTCTCATAAACTCCAATTCCTCTCTCAGGGTTAGTTGACCCATATCCCCTTCCTTTGCACCTGGGATTCCGCTATCAGAGTCTTCACTTGTTGGTACTAAACTTTCATTAGATGTCGTGGCAATTGAGTCACCCAGATTTGCTGTTGTGGATTCTGCTTGCGGTTGGGCTTGTGCTTGTTTGGGGACATTTTTTCCCGATGCCCTTTGTCTTCGCAAATGGTCGTATTTTCGCGCAAAAGTATAAATTTGCCCTAATTTATAATCTTGTTCATCACGGGCAAATTTATATACTTTTCTAGTTTTAATTGTTGCTTCGTGTTTACTCAACCGTTTTTTAATGTCTTTTCGTGTTTCGTATACACATACATATATATATATATATATATTTTTTTTTTATATATACATATATAATGGACGACGGAACAGCAGCTAAATAAATAAGTAATCTTGGCACTAACTTGGGTCTGTGCTCATCGTTTCTTTCTGTGTGGGAAAACGCAAGCAACCAGCTCGTGAGAGTGGAGTGGCGAAGATATATATATATGTATATATATATTTGTTTTCCAAACCCTCGTCACTTCTGTGTCCTCCAGGAGAGAAACGTATGCAGACCCAATTCAGTGCAAATTTCTTTAGTTTGGCTCACACCATTCCGCCATAACGTGTTTCAGCCATGACTGGCCTTGATCACATGACAACGCTGATGTACTTGATCCCCCTTTTTAAAGTGACAGTGCTCATAACCAAAATATAGACATAGGGGCCTATTCTGATGTCGGTCAGGAGCAGTAACCCACCAACCTGCTGTCGTGGGTTACGGCCCTGCTAATACTTCTCAATGCAGGCATGCATTCCGAACAGAATGCATGCCTGCATTGAGAAAAGCAGGGGTGCAGCTCATCCCTGCACCCTGTGGCCGGCACCCCATGTTGCTGCCACCGGGCGCCGGGATCCACAGAGGGGCACCATAGGTGCCCCCAGGCTGCCATGCGGCAGCCTTGCATCCATTGGGGCCCTGCTGGTGGCCCCCAAAGACAGTTTCAGACTGCCTTTTGTGCCGGACAGACCGGCACGAAAAGGCAGTGAAAAACTGCCATTGTACTCCCTCGGTCGTAAAGAGGCGACCGAGGGAGTACTGGAATATTTCCGGATGGCAGATGGGCTCTCCGAGCCCGTCGTAGGCCATCCGGAAATCCGAATCGGATTCCATTCCGACCGAGCCCATCGGAATGGCTCGGTCGGAATGGAATCTGGCCGGCACTGACCAATTCGGTCAGAAGTGCTCGGAGCCCTTCCGACCCGAATCGGAATCTGCACCTCAGACCACATACTGCAATATCTGTGCAAATGCACACACAAATAAAAGTATAAATACCTTCCTAAAATAACCATTTTACATTTAAATCACATAGCATGGTAATTTTGTGTGCCGGACATGATTTTGCTATATTTGGATTTTATAAATGCTTAAATGCTTTTATCATCTTGATATCTGCTGCCTATTTCATCATTAGGTTACACTAAAACTACAAAACCCGCTAACCAAAAATAAAACCCCCTAACCACTACACAATAAGTATTTGCGCCTGCCATATTTCTACATTGTTGACAACATCTCCAAAATTGCTATTTATAAAGTGATTAATGCAATCTTTGAATTGTAGAGCTCGGACATCATTGTGACTGTCAGTAATAACACCCTTACCCTCATCCACTAATTCCTGTCCGTCCTCCACTCTATAAAGTTCACTTTAATATGCAAAGTCGCAATTACTTAAAAATAAAAGTGCCTAAGTGCTCTAACCCATTGTAACCTGTTGGGTTGCAGTGCAAGATTTTAAACTAAAGTGCTATGTGCTATAACCTCTTGGTAACCAGTAGTCTCAGTATAATGCCTTTAAGGGCTACCGGCCACCAATCCTAAAGTGCATGTAGCATAATCATAAAGAATTATTTCGAAGTGCAATTGGATCATAGTTGTTAATACACTTAATCATACATTTCTATACAAATTCATAGAATCTCTCATACATAGAATGATCTAACCCCCCACAGTTCATCTGGGTCTCCTACATAGTGAGATGTAAAAATAAATAAATACAATATTATTCTCTACTCCAGTGTGATGTACATTCGCCTAAAACCAGATAAAATGCTAAAAAACCATGTCTGATGTTACGAGGTATACTGTCATAGTGAATCCTCAACATTATGGATCTGACACATAAGTTTACCTATCCCCATATTACAGGTCAGTATACAGATCTTCACTTGTGTTCAGGCCCCCTGGGTGCTTAGTATCGAGTTCTAATATAAATCTTGTCTCTAGGCGTCTCAACATAACCTCGCGGTTACCACCTCTTTTTTGTGCTGGCACTGCATCAATAACAAAATATTTTAAATACTTAAGAGTGTTACTGTGCCTCTCTCTGAAATGCCTCACCACCGAGTAACTTGCATCGTTGTTTACTATGGCCCTTATGTGCTGAAAAATCCTCTTGCGCACTGTCAACTTTGTGCTTCCAATGTACTTAAGATTACAGCTACACTCCAATATGTAAACCGAATACTCTGCTTTACAGGTTAGGCATTTGTCTATTAGCCTTATTTTCCCTTTGAATGCTTTTTGATAGGAAGTCTTATTGATACCATATTGGCAGGCCTTGCAGCTTGAACATTTAAAAAAGCCTTTTCTGGCTGTGAGCCAGCTCCTTGGCTCCTGATCTTCTGGGCTGCTCTTGATCAGCAGATTGCCTATAGATTTGGCCTTCCTATTTATAATCGCTGGCATTTTATGCAAGAGACCGCCTATGAAGGAATCATGCAGCACAATGGGCCAGTTATGCCTGATGATTTCTCTAAGCTGTTTCTCCTGCCTTGATATGTGAGGATTATTTTAGTAGGCTCATCAACTGGATCCACCACTTCAGTTTCTGATCCCTGTCGTTTGTACTGGAGGAGGTCATCCCTAGCTCGTTTTCTGGATTTCTCTATAGCTGCATTGATAACCTCTGTTTTCTACCCTCTTGCTAAAAAGTGCTCCTTACTTCCTGTTGTTTGTTACATAACTCTACCTCATCACTACAAATGCATCTTTTGCGGAGCATTTCCCCATATGGGATGCTCTGAATGAGGTGAGGGGGGTGTGAGCATGATGCATGAAACACTGTGATGCCGGCTGTTTGCTTGCGGTAGAGAGACGTTGTTAATTTATTGCGCACAATCTCAATTTGCACATCCAAAGACGTTACCCTTTGTTTACTGATGGACGAGGTAAAGTTTAAATTCACATCATTAATATAAATCTGCGCAATAAATTCAGTTGCACTCTGCTTGGTGCCCTGCCACACAATGAACAAATCATCTATAAACCTTAACCAGGTAATGATCTTCTCTTAGTAGATTTGCTCAAATTTCCTTCAGAGGACCAGGTCCTCCCACCAGCCTATTAATAAACAAGGATAGCTAAGAGAGAAGCTGGCCCCTATTACTGTAGTGTAGTTCCTATCATCCCAATAGGCTCTGCGCATTGGAATAATACCTACAGCAGTAAAGGCCTAGACCAGACGTTAACTAGGTCTACTACTGTCGATACTAGACTTAAAGTTTTGGGTTTGCCAGCGTAGCTCAGAGTTCACTAGAAACTTTTTCGAATGTTCAAGGAGGGCTTAACTTCCCTGATTAGACAAGAAGGGATTTAGTTTCTGACAACCATAGAACATGACAACTTTGCTCTCCCCTAATCAAGAGTATATCTCGAGAGTCGTGTGAACAAAAGGCAATTTATTTTACTCAGTCAGTACGTGCATTCTTAGTCTCCTCAGATTGTAGAGAAAAGGAAGAGACGGGCGTGTTCAATAAAAAGGTGTTATTTATTGATCAGTCTCTTTTCTCATACAAGAGAAATGGATCGATATTATTGCAATACTTATAGTTAAGTAAAGTGCATACATTAAAAGCAGTAGTATAAAATAATACTGTAAAAACATTGATATGGTTTCTAAGCCATAAGATGTTTAAAATGAATAAAATATATTACATACACATATACATTTGACTAAACGTACTCAACTGGTGTTTCTAAATACGCCTACCCCGTGTACCTAACCTAAGTCTAAGACGTGGGCGGGAATAGAAAGTTACAGTTTAAGTTAAGTTTGTTTTTGCCAAGTGAATAACTAAAGAATTCTCTGTGAGGGGTTATTCAGTTCTGTACCTGGAATCTAGGTTGAATGAGGGATGGTATCTCTCTCTCTGGTCTCGATATTCCAGGCTGCCTGCGAGGGCTACCCGGAAGCGCCGGTGCTGGATCTCTCGGCAGGAGAAATCAGCGCATCTCATTCTCAGCGCGTCAGGAAGGCGGGGCTGTGCCAGCGGGGTCTGCTCTGCTCTTCGCTTCGGCAAGTATGGCTGCTCCGTCTCGTCACCACGCGTGTGTTTGCATAGGGCAATATCGGTAATATTTATACCTTTAAGGTGCCGAGATTGACGTAAGGATGGACATAGATACGTCAATAAGGATGTCATACGACTTGCTCGTTAGCACATTCTTTTACTGAAGTTCTCGGTGAAATCAAAACAATGGCCGCAGGGTTTTGCCCAGGTTGTCATAGGTTTGATTTGTTATGAGAACTCCGTATGCCTTATCAGGGGCTGGAGGAATATCGCTTGTCTAATTAGATCGCAAGCGTTATGACCTAATCAGATAACACGTTCCTGTGCCGTAGTGTGACTGCGTCAGATAACGGTATCTGCATCATGGGGGTTTTCTGCCTCATGGGCTGACTGCTAGTTAACTTGTTGGTTTGTTTAACCAGAATAGGGTCAGGAATAGGGGGATCGATTCAGAACCTATAGGAATACATCACACCCACTCCACGCTAACTATGGTCATATTTACTAATCTATGCATAGTATAACCTAGTACAACATACTATAGAGTATAGTGTATACCTTACCACCCCAAAATACATAAATGCATTTTGAAATTTTCAAATATACGGAAAAATTGCAGTCATATGTATTGTATGCACTCAAGCTGTAGAAAAATGCCAAAGTAATCGCATTTGTATACATTATTGCTATTTTGTATATGAGAATTACACATGAAATGGCTCTTAATACAGAAGAAAAGTTCGAGACCATTTCATCACAGAATAAAATATTTAAAATATTTATGAACATACCAGCGGGCAGCTAATGTCTATAAGCTATGTCTATAAGCTATCTAAAATTTAGAAACCTTAGTTCTTTAAGAATAGTTCTTACTTTAAGCAGAAGATAGTGTCCCGAAAAATATGCAAAAATATTTTGGGGCTGCTGAAAAATTGCTGTCCGTGAACTGGAGGGAAAATTGTTCATGTGACTTTATTTTTAAAGTTGAAGGCCGAATTCAGGGAACGCCGTGTGCGAGCTTGTTCAAAAGTCTCTATTTCTGTTCTGGCGAGAACATCATATCATTTAGGCTTTCGAAAAAACTGTCAACAGCTTCCTGGGAGAGTTCCACTAACTCGGAAATAGGTGTAATCATGCATTCGTGCGCATGATTGTCTCCATTGACATTCTGATTCGCATTGCTGACAGAAGGTCGTACCTGATCGATGCTGCTTTCATCTTGAACTTCACTACCCATCAATCGTAGTGGTGAAGCTTCCACGAATGCCGTCATCAGGATTGGTAGCCTTTGAGGACAGCACAAAGCATGAACCTTGATCGGGCTCAACAATGTTTCTGCATCCATTGGCGCATCCGATTGTAGCGTCAGACAGGTGTCTAACACGCATTCTTCTCCGCATAGCAGACACCTTAATACAGGTAAAACTCATCTTTGCCACATTGGTCGAAATGTTAGAAACCAAGTCATGTTCAGGTCTCTAAGCCGGGAGAGTCCCAGGATTTTTGATATCCGGTCCCGGTATCCAATGGCTAGGATTGTTTCTTCCCTTGTCGCAAGAGTTTTGTCTGTGACATGGGTTGCCATAACGAAAAATAAGGACTAAGAATAGGATTCCTGCAATTAGTCCCAAGATCAGGGGAAGTCCGCCAAAAATCGTATGGACGAAATCTGGAAAAATACCCAGTATGGCTTTGAATGGTGTTAATGCCATCGAAAATACTGTCTTAAATACCTTTGAGACCCCATTGGTATCAGAAATATTTAAGATTTCGTTCAGAATTTCCGCGAAATGTATGGGGGAATTAGTTGATAACAATGAATGTATCTCTGCAGTCGTCCTTGCGACTTGTAGATCATACGTTTCTTTTGATGACGTGAGCCTTGTAGGCGTCTGAAGAAGCACTGTTTTCATTCTGCTTAAAGTATCTATTCGAATAGAAGTAATTTTCAAATTGGGCCATGCCCTTGCCTCCCTGTCTGGAAAGGAGCTGGGGAACAATGAGCGTCCACAGCACTTGACCTTCGCAGTCGTATTTACTAGATAAGGAGTCCCGGGCATAAGACTACAACATCTGCGATCTACAATTAGAATATAACTCCCATTATAGAGTCTTTGAAAGAATGGTTCTATTTCTGTTGCAGGTGTGCCTTGCTGGTGACATGAAAGGTTGTATGAATTCCCTTCACAGGCTCCATGCAAACTAATTCCGTTACACAGAAGTGTGCCACTTAGTGACATCGCACAATTGTTGCCACTAAGAAACACTTTCTGTCCTTTATTACTGACAAATGCATGTGAATAGGGCAGGTTCCATGTTGTTTTAAGGTACCCCTTTCCCAATTTCTCGTACATGCCAGCCTGTATATATTTTTGGCAGTATTGAAACCTGAAGGTTGAGATTGGAATATTTATTATCCCATGTATTATCCATTCACTGACAGGTCGTTCTGACATTGTCACTGGTAATCTTTCGAGTTTTTCAATGCTCAAGATTGTATAATCAGCACCCTTTTGCGCCATACTGATTTGTCTATCAGTAAGGTTAAAGATTTGGAATAGTGACGTTGTGTTGATTAAACGCCAAGGCACATAGCCTGAACGTAGATTTTGTAACGTCCAGCCAAGCTGTACAATAGAGCGCAATTGTGACTGACCGTGTTGTAATAACAGTAAGTCTTGCGACAATATGTCGATTGCTGAAGACACAATGCTGTCCAAAGAAAAAATTCTGGAGGACAGAGTCATTAACCCATTGTCCACTACAGAAAGTGATTTTTCCAAATTAATACGGTCAATTTCCCGTATTCTCTCTGCTATTTCAATTTGAGTAACCTTCCAGGCCTCATTGTATGCTGCATATACAGAGGCTGCTATGAAACGTTTTTGACGCTGTTTGCGCGGTCCCATAATGAAATCACGCAAGTCAGCACCATCAGTAAGTAAAGTTAGGTGTTGTTTAATTTCTGCCAGCGTGGAAGTTTGTAGCCACTGAAGGCATAATTTGCCCACACTGTAGGTTGTTATTATCCCTGGGTGATGTCTTTGGGGATATCTAGGGTCTGGCCTGGTCATTTTGAACCCCTGTGTTTTGTTCAGGAATCTGTCTTGACAGTTATTAGTATCTGTGGGCCAGATCAACCATTGTTTCCAATCAGGATGTGTTCTGTTTTGGTTTAATACATCATTTACGTCTATCTCTTCATCTGTAGAGCTATTGCTGAGCATTGTTGGCTTTGGAATAGACGGTTTATTTAAGTCTTTGATTTTGGCTAGGCATAGACAGGTGGTTTGTTGAACAGTGTCATTTAAAAATATCATTTGTTCTGGGATCATGCAGGCTCTAAACAAAGATTCTATACCCTGTACTTGCCATTCTTTTGTACCCCAAACACTTTTCAATTCAACATTTTTGTCCCAATAATCAAAACCAAAAGTATTCATTTGTTCAAAAAATGAGTCTGAATATATCAATTTTGTGTTGGTTATCATGGTCTTTGTCCCTGTCTTGTTTGACAATTTAAAATAGAATGCTTCAGCATTACTTGTGTTAAAACCTGAAAAGTATGAATATTTGTCATAGAAGGTCCTTGAGCTTCCTTTTGGAGGGGTTGCACAATGTTCCCATTGATTATAATTTAAAACATTTCTAGGTTGTGCAGATCTATGTAAAAAATGGTTACCATAGTGTTTATAACAGTACATACTATCATAATTTGTAGAACCCTGCAAATAATCATGTTTGGTAAATTTAGCAGACATTACTAAGTCAGACATCATATTATTAATGCTTTCGAAGTCCCAATCATCAGCAAATGAGCTTGGTTTTGCAAAGTCACTCAAGGAGATCTTAATTTGGTGTGGATATTTCAGGATTTCGACCGGACCATACATTTCATAGTCAGTGTTGTCCCAGGCTACCCCACCCGGTATCGGATTGGCTGTGAAGTTGACTGAAGAAAGTTCTCTTTTCTCGATGTGTGAAGATGTGTGTGGTTTGAGGATCAAGTTGATTTTCTGACTTGCTGTGTCCATTTTTGCATATTTTCCCTCAATGAAGCGTCCCAAAGTTAGTATCATGATGAGCCAAAGTATGAGGATAAATGCACCAAAACCCACCCAAAATTCAATCCATGGCGAAATCAGATATGTTTCTTTCAGTTGTTTCAAAAGTTCTTTAGCTTTATCTTTAAAGGTTTTTGATGATGGCTGTGTCTTTGATTCACTGAAGCCTTCAGAGGAATCATCGAAGTTTATGAAGTAGCCAGATGCTGTTCTGTCAATTGTTCCAATTGCTTCAGGATTACTGTTTCTTGCATTTTCACTTGGTACTTCATTATAGATTGGTGTGTCTCTGCTAAATGTTTTTATTTGGGTTTTCAGAGGTCTGAGTTCTATTGCATTGTTGCATAGTCCTTGTTGTTCTTCTGTAGGCGTTTCGAATGTGATGAGCCTCTTCGTTAGGACCTCTGTACTGGTAGCAAACCTTGGTGTTCTGCTACTTATTGGGAGTCCACTTGGCCTACTGTTTGTTATCGGCCACATGTTGTGGTTTTACCAGGTCGATGGATACAACTCGGTTCTCCTTTTTTCCAGCAAGTGGCGGTAGTACAACTGATCTTGTCCCGTTGACAGACAAGACAGGAACTGCTTTTCTGTAAGAAGGCCCAAATTCCTTCTTTACCGCGATCTTTTCCCTGACTAGATCCCCGACTTTTGGAATCCAGACAGGTCTTGCTGGGACAGGTGGTGGTTCTTCAGTGGTTGTTGGCTTTTGTTTCAACTTTATGTTGCTCAGGTCTTTTCTTGTTTTGTTTAAGTCCTGCAAAATAGCCAAACGGTCTTTGATATCAAAGCTTTTTTCTTTCACCACTGAAGTCTGACTATCAATGTCAGAGATCAACATCCTAGTTCCAAATAATAATTCGTACGCACTGAATCCCTTCAGAGAATTTCTTGGCAAGTTATTTAGACTACGTTGGACACTTATTAGATGTTTGACCCACCCAGCTCCCGAACCTAATATCCTTTCCGCTATAGATTGCTTTATGCCTTGGTTTTTTCTTTACACCATCCCGTACCCTCAGGAAGGAAGTGAGAAGATTCCCGCTGGGCTATGCTCATTTGGTCATGTTTCCCCTCAGGCTGTTGGGCTAGAGTGAAGACAATGGTCAAACGTAGCATGCTCTTAGCGTATATGCCATTTAGACTCGCAAATCTTTGTATAACAGTCCAGACGTCAGCCGAGTGCTGGTGATCTACATTATAAGTGGAACTAGCCTGTATATGTTAATCGCAACCCTTCCTTTTTACTCCTTATTTTTCCTGGAGTAAACCGACGAGGTATTAAACTGTTTCTCTCCCCACTGCGATCTCTGTTGCAGTTTGGGCAGTTTTTTACAAACATGGTGTGACGCAGGCTCATGCCTGGCCACCAGTACCGTGATTGTAATACTTCCAGAGAATCTTTTAGTTTGAGGTGTCTGAGACCCTCGCCCATATGTGCGTCTGCGATTAACAAGTTTCTCCTGTCCATGTTTGGAATCACTCTATCCCCCACTCCAGGGATTCGAGCAAAAGGGACGGAGTTTGCATCGATTATGTATGTATAATTGAGTGGATAGTTGATCGGTAACGCTGAGCAGTCGCCTTTTGATGACGTTTTCACTGCCAGCACTGTTTCACCGTCAATGTATTTTAATGTACGCTTTTTTCGAACTACGGGAGCCGATTTAGTGGCTGCCGCTGTGGCTGTTTCAGCCAATGAATTCCCTGCAGCGTGAACGCCATCACGCTGATGACTCAGTGAGTGTGTCACGTGAGTCCTTGGTAGCTCTTTTTGTAAAAGAGCTATTTGTTCCCAGAGTAGTTTCTGCTTTATTGGTGCATCTGTGTCATCTTTGTAACCGTTTTGAATCCATGTCTGCAAATCCTTGTTATATGATTTGACGCAGTAATATGAATCTGACACTATAAGTGTCGGGAATTCGCGATCCGCATTATCTAGCGCCATTTTCAAAGCTAATATTTCAGTTTGTTGTTCTGAATTAGTTTCTACTGAGTGTGTTTTTGTTAGTAAAGGTTTTAGTTTACCTCCGCGCCACACTTCTTTTGTAATCATGTGGGGTTGTATGCCTGTTCGCCCCAAACGGGGGGTTGAGCATGCCCGTCTGTATAAATTACACAGGCGTAATGTCGTAAAGGCAGAATGTCGCTTGGCAGAGGATATGTTTTTTCATATTCTAGATTTTTTAATTCTTCTAGTTCTGGAAGATTGTAAGCCAGGCTACACTTGATAATTCATATCCTACGAACAGGACTGTCAGATGGGCAATTCTGGATTTTTTAAGGTTGAATTTGTAACCCTCTGCAGCGAACCCAAGTATTATGGTGTTCACTCTTTTCAAGTGAGTCTCCAAGTCATCAACTGTTAAGTAAATGTCATCGACATAAGATAATGCTTCATCATCATATAGTTGTAGTAATTCTGTTACTCTCGCTGAGAATACTCCCGGGCTGTTCTTGTACCCCTGGGCTAACCGACAGAATTGTTTTTGAGTGCCATTTATTGAGAACGCAGACAAATATCTGCTCTCTGGTGCTATGTTTTGACAAAAGAATCCATTAGAGATGTCATATGTTGTTTTGTATTTTTTGCGCACTATGTTATTCATTAGTGCAGCACTATGTGAGTTTTGCACTGCAAAAGTTTTGCAACATGTGTTAAGGTGTCGGTAATCCAAAACTAGACGATATGAATTGTCTGGTTTGGAGACCGGAAACAAAGGGTTGTTCATTTGTGAGGTGCAAGTTTCAATCACCCCCTGGTATTCTAGCTGATCTAGTATTTCATTTACCTGTTTTTTAGCTTCTTGCTTAATTGGGTACTGCCTTTGTGCAGTAGGTTGTGATTTTAACTGGATTTTGGGAGGAGGGGAGTCCTCATCCCATCCCACGTGATTTTTATATAAAGCAGGAGCTAGAGCTACTGCCCACTTTCTGGCAAGTGTGTATTTTTTATGAATTGGGATATGATTTGAGAAGGCAGGCATAATTACTTCTTCGCTATGAGGGCACTCCCTGACAAACTCTGGTGGCCAGTCTTTTTCAGCTAGAAGGATATCATAGCCCTTGGAGAGATTATCCCAAAATAGTCCCCTTATTTTCCTAGTCTTATCTCCCTCTATACGCAATGTTATATCGTATATTTTGTGAGGTTTGCTAACTCTGGTGTCCGCAGTTTCCACTTGAAGATATTCATTCGTGTCCACTGTCTCCAGATGATTCATAAGGACTCTGCGAGCTATGCTCACTTCTGCTGCGCTGTCTAGCATTGTCTGAGCCCATTCTCCGTTTTTCAGTTGTGTCCTCAGTATTCTCGGCATTGTTAACTACCTTGATACTGGCTACCTTCTTTTTTGGAAATTGTAATTTCTTTTTTAGCTGAGCAGGTTCCTTGTCTTTGGACTTGGTGTGCTCTTCTCTTTGTTCTGATCGTCCTCTTCTTTCCGATTTCTGCGAGGAAGTCTGAAAAGATTGAGAGGGACGTGTATCAATGTCTTGATATCTATCAGGCTTTTTAATATTATCCCTATTTCTAAGGTTATATCTTTTCCCAGAGGGGTCACTCTGAGGTGACCTGTGTCTTTGGTTCGGAGATTTTTCTCTTCGCCTAGGAGACCTTCCTCGGGACTGGAATTTCTTTTCTTTAGGATTGGATTGTTTGTTTCCATCCCAGCTCTTTTTCTGTGATGTTGAATTATTATTAAAAAATATTTTTTCAGGACTTTCAATTAGTTGCGGTTTTACTGGTATTCCACCTAAACTATCTCTACCTAGTTCCTCATAGGATTTTTCTATGATTCTGGCAATTTCAGCTGGTTGGTCTGCTATATCTGTCTCTTTTAACCTCTGGCGGATCGCCACGTTTGCTGCTTCTCCTTTTATGTTGGCTAATAGTATAGCCGAGACCTGCTTGAAGTCTTTTAGTAATTTCATACCAAGAGTTAAAGCGGGTTCAGGACCATATTCATCTTGAATTTGTTTTAGCACATCTGGTATTACTGAAATGGATGGAACACCGTGCGTTTTTGTGTAGATGGAAGCAAAGACTGTACCCCAAGTGTCACAGTCCTCAATGTGTGGTGCGATTCCCATTGGAAGACAGATAGTCAGAATCCTGTGCTTTTCTAGCGGGGTGGTGTCTGGAAACACCGCCTCTATTTGGGTGATTTTCTGCGCTAGCCAGAATGGTATTTGTTCCCGTTTAGCCGGTACTTTACCTAGGCAGGACTGGATGTTCTGTGGTGTAATTTTATTTGTGTTCCCCTGGTGAGGGGTCAGCTGTGGGAGTTTAATCGCTGGCTGAATTGTTGAAGTCCGCATCACATATTGGACTAATTGTCTGTGTATTTTTATTAGTTGTTTTAGCTGTGTTAAAAGGTTTGGTGCAGACATCCCATCGATGTCTGGATGTGGTGTGTATCCGGCTAGGACCGGCCACGTTGCTCCTGGTCTACCTAAAGGACCGAGCCAGGTGATATGATTGTTATGTTTTAGGGCGCCATCAAATAAGAGCAAATGCTCTTGAAATTTGAGTGATACTTCCACCTCCTCGAAAGGAGTGTAATTTTCAGGAGGTTCCTCTATTTTGTAATAGTGGAAGTACTTTGTTACAGGATTTGCTGCTGGAAAATTTATCCATGAATAGTATACCTCTGTCTGCCGATATTCGTGTGCCTCAATTACGAATATGACTGTACCACCTCTAGGTGTCAGTCCATTTTCTATAAGTTTTATGGTTATAGATTTCCTTTTAATGACCGGGATGAGTATTATATCCGGGTCTGCGTCTTGCATGGTAGCATCAGCTGCTGCGAGTTCAGTTGCTAATCTAACTGCCTCTCTTTCATCCTCATTGTCTGACATTTTACTGACAGGATGGTTATTTTTTTGTTTGTTTGCAGATCAGGTTTCTTATGGAAACAAAGATTAGATGCACAATATTTTGGAACCGTGTATCCTTCAACGTTGACTTGTACCAAGAACCATACATAGGAGTTCCCTCCTGCGAGGTCTGGCGGATATAACCTTTCACCCACTCCAGACGTCTTTGGAGTATTTGGGAAAAGGGGTCTGAATGAGAAAGCACGACTGAGTTACTCTAGATGTCTTACGTTAGTTTTATCGCCCTTTCCAAACGCGTTGGGCGCCATGTAGTGTAGTTCCTATCATCCCAATAGGCTCTGCGCATTGGAATAATACCTACAGCAGTAAAGGCCTAGACCAGACGTTAACTAGGTCTACTACTGTCGATACTAGACTTAAAGTTTTGGGTTTGCCAGCGTAGCTCAGAGTTCACTAGAAACTTTCTCGAATGTTCAAGGAGGACTTAACTTCCCTGATTAGACAAGAAGGGATTTAGTTTCTGACAACCATAGAACATGACAACTTTGCTCTCCCCTAATCAAGAGTATATCTCGAGAGTCGTGTGAACAAAAGGCAATTTATTTTACTCAGTCAGTACGTGCATTCTTAGTCTCATCAGATTGTAGAGAAAAGGAAGAGACGGGCGTGTTCAATAAAAAGGTGTTATTTATTGATCAGTCTCTTTTCTCATACAAGAGAAATGGATCGATATTATTGCAATACTTATAGTTAAGTAAAGTGCATACATTAAAAGCAATAGTATAAAATAATACTGTAAAAACATTGATATGGTTTCTAAGCCATAAGATGTTTAAAATGAATAAAATATATTACATACACATATACATTTGACTAAACGTACTCAACTGGTGTTTCTAAATACGCCTACCCCGTGTACCTAACCTAAGTCTAAGACGTGGGCGGGAATAGAAAGTTACAGTTTAAGTTAAGTTTGTTTTTGCCAAGTGAATAACTAAAGAATTCTCTGTGAGGGGTTATTCAGTTCTGTACCTGGAATCTAGGTTGAATGAGGGATGGTATCTCTCTCTCTGGTCTCGATATTCCAGGCTGCCTGCGAGGGCTACCCGGAAGCGCCGGTGCTGGATCTCTCGGCAGGAGAAATCAGCGCGTCTCGTTCTCAGCGCGTCAGGAAGGCGGGGCTGTGCCAGCGGGGTCTGCTCTGCTCTCCGCTTCGGCAAGTATGGCTGCTCCGTCTCGTCACCACGCGTGTGTTTGCATAGGTCAATATCGGTAATATTTATACCTTTAAGGTGCCGAGATTGACGTAAGGATGGACATAGATACGTCAATAAGGATGTCATACGACTTGCTCGTTAGCACATTCTTTTACTGAAGTTCTCGGTGAAATCAAAACAATGGCCGCAGGGTTTTGCCCAGGTTGTCATAGGTTTGATTTGTTATGAGAACTCCGTATGCCTTATCAGGGGCTGGAGGAATATCGCTTGTCTAATTAGATCGCAAGCGTTATGACCTAATCAGATAACACGTTCCTGTGCCGTAGTGTGACTGCGTCAGATAACGGTATCTGCATCATGGGGGTTTTCTGTCTCATGGGCTGACTGCTAGTTAACTTGTTGGTTTGTTTAACCAGAATAGGGTCAGGAATAGGGGGATCGATTCAGAACCTATAGGAATACATCACATTACTACCCCCTGTATTTACTTAGATTTTAAAGAGAAACAGGTTCTTTTCAAGGCAAAATTATAGCATACAACTTAACATCTTGCTGTGTTGCGCATATATATACATATATATATATATGAATGTATATATATATATATATATATATATATATATATATATATATATATATATATATATATATATATATATATATTAATTTATTTATTTTTCACTGTAAAAAACAAAGGTTACAGGGACGTTACAGTTAGGCTCGGGTTCACTCATACAAAACCACTGAAATTCAGCTGTTATAGTTAGCTGAGCTAACTATAGCTCGATAACTCGCACCCCACAAAGTACTGCTTATATGACCTCACATATAATATCACTCATGACATGGTCAGTGACATCACTCATAACCCCACTGATGGCATAATCCAGTAACTTTTAGTGTTTTTAAAAGTTTATGAGTATTAAATATATATACCAATGTCTATTAGTGAATCAGTGGGTGTATTAGTGCCTGTATGGAGGATTCAGTGGGTGTGTGACTGACTGTATAAGTAAGTAATTAGATGTCCCAGTGAATGTATGGGTGAGTGACTGGTTGTGTGACTGTTTGTATCAGTCAGTTAGTTGGTGCCTAAGTGCCTGTATGGGTGATTGATTGGTAGTCTGCATACCAATATGGGTGTCTGAGGGTGTGTGTGACTGCCTGTATGGATGATGAGTGGATGAGTCAGTGACTGTATGGATTGGTGAGTGTGTATGTGTGAGGGAGTGTATGAGTGAGTGAATGTGTGTATGGCTCTATGGATGAGTGGATGTGTCAGTGGTGTATGGGTGAGTAACTTGGTATGTGAAAGGTGGTATAGGTGAGTGATGGGATGTATGGGTAACTGAATGGGTGAGTGAGTGAATGTGAGAGTCACTGTATGCATAAGTGTGTGCCTGTGTCAGTCACTGTATAGGTGAGTGAGTACGTCTTAGTATCTGTAAGTAAGTGGGCATGTGTGCAAATGTATGGGTGAGTTGTAGCTGTGTGATTGACTGTATGGGTGAGTGAGTAGGTATGTGAATAGGTCGATGGGTGACTGACTCAGTGTGTGAGTCGCTTTATGGGTATATGAGTGGATATGTCAGTGACTGTATTAGTGTATAAGTGGCTGTATAGGTGAGTGAGTGAATGTTTGTGTAGATTTATGAATCAGTGAGTGGGCGTGCAAGTACTGGTATGGGTCTGTGAATGGGTTTGTGAATGGTTGTGTGAGAGTGGGTGTATGGAAGGGTCTATGAGGGTATGAGTGGGTGCGTTCGTCATTTTTTGGATGATGTAATCAGTGATGTCATCAGTGATGTCATTTGAGATGTCATCAGTGATGTCATCAGTGATGTCACTGACCATGTCATAAATGATGCAATATGTGAGGTCATCTGCAGTGCATCAAGGGGGCGTGAGTTATAGTTAGCTCAGCTAACTATAACTGCTGATTTCAGTTGTTTTGAATTAGTGAAAAATAAGCCTAATTTTAACGTCCCTGTAACCATTGTTTGTTTCAGTGAATTTATAAGGATTTTTAAATGCTAATTCCTAACTATAACTAGGATTAGGCAAAGAATGGCCTTCCTCTGGTGGAGTTCGCAGAGTTTTGCCCACTCCGTGCTCCATGCGGAGTGCTGAAAAACTCCACGAAGTGACGCAGAGAAGAGTTTTTTTTCTCAAGCAGCTCACCA
Organism: Lissotriton helveticus; assembly: GCF_964261635.1. Taxonomy (NCBI): domain Eukaryota; kingdom Metazoa; phylum Chordata; class Amphibia; order Caudata; family Salamandridae; genus Lissotriton; species Lissotriton helveticus. Next base: position 832,057,200 of record NC_136061.1, on the reverse strand, counting down.
ATAGTACGTTTGCAAGAGATTGCAAGAAAAACTGTTGAGTTAGACCTCCTCCTGGTGAGATTTCTCATCTCAGGTGTTCACACAGGTTGCGACCGCTCGCGTTGAGAAATCTGGCATTCGCGTTGAGGAAGCCGCTGCTTGAGTAGAATGTCTACTTGAGCAGCAGAAAGCAGCAGCACTCTCTGGCATGAAGCATCGTGCCGTTCATGCTGATTTTACAGTGAAAGACAAACTCTTGGCAATAAAAATCAGTGCAAGCAGCATGACTTAAGAGACTTTATAGCGCGGCAGAGATTTTCTGGCACTTTGCGGAGTTCCACTTAGTAAACCTCACTAAACTCTGCCCAGGTTTAACTATAACATCCCTTTAACCCCTTCGCTGCAGGGGTTAATTTCCCGCTGTGCTGGGAGGGAAGGGGGCGCGCACGGCGCCCGCATGCTCATGAGGCACTGCGCTCCTGTGCTCATGACGAGCTCAGCTCGTCACAGGTGCATTACCTGCCGTGGAACGCTCAGCACAGCAGGGGAATTATCCCCGCATGCAAGCGTTCCACGGCTCATGACGAGCTGAGCTCGTCATGAGCACCGGAGCGCCGTGGCTTATGATGAGTTCAGCTCGTCGTGAGCATGGAAGAGGTTAACCTTCGGTTTTTCCAGTGAATTTCTAAGGTTTATTTAAATATGATATCCTAAGTGGAACATCTCTATAAACTTTTTTTTTTATATATGAATTTCTGATATGTTTTTTATTCCATTTCCTAACTACAATGTCTCTGTAACCTTTGGTTTTTTTAATCGATTTCATAAATATAACATTTAGGAAGCACACTCAACTCCGTACCCTCATTCAGTGAGGTCACGGCAGGTTCTTGATTTCCAAACTGGCACGTGAAAATCATCCAAGCTCTACGCGTTTCGGAAAAAAATCCTTGTTCACGAGCTAACAAAGCAATACAGCAGCAAACAGAAGGTTTGGAACACCTGCACTTTATTAAATAACAGACCCCTCCCATCTAGGTGAGGTCTTTAGTTTACACGAATGTGTCCCGCTTTGCATTGTGGTTTTTGCAGTCCAAACCTTAAACTATAACCCCAGTGGGTGTTGCGGTTGATGCAGATTAATGTCTTTAAAGTCCCAAGTGGGTGAGTGTCAGCAGGAAATACAGCGCCCGCCGTATTACGGTGAACACTCACATGCGAGTGGAGTTGTCCTTTTAACAGCGTCGGTTTTGTCCAATACCGCACGTCCGCATGACAGCAGCGAGCTTCCTCGCGACTTGGAACTAGCCACTAAATTTTCATCACACAAAGGTTGCCCACTGTGAGGAAGCACACTCAACTCCGTACCCTCATTCAGTGAGGTCACGGCAGGTTCTTGATTTCCAAACTGGCACGTGAAAATCATTCATGCTCTACGCGTTTCGGAAAAAAATACTTGTTCACGAGCTCACAAAGCAATACAGCAGCAAACAGAAGGTTTGGAACACCTGCACTTTATTAAATAACAGACCCCTCTCATCTGGGCGAGGTCTTTAGTTTACATGAATGTGTCCCGCTTTGCATTGTGGTTTTTGCAGTCCAAACCTTAAAGTATAACCCCAGTGGGTGATGCGGTTGATGCAGATTAATGTCTTTAAAGTCCCAAGTGTGTGAGTGTCAGCAGGAAATACAGCGCCCGCCGTATTACGGTGAACACTCACATGCGAGTGGAGTTGTCCTTTTAACAGCGTCGGTTTTGTCCAACACCGCAGGTCCGCATGACAGCAGCGGGCTTCCTCGCGACTTGGAACTAGCCGCTAAATTTTCATCACACAAAGGTTGCCCACTGTGAGGAAGCACACTCAACTCCGTACCCTCATTCAGTGAGGTCACGGCAGGTTCTTGATTTCCAAACTGGCACGTGAAAATCATCCAAGCTCTACGTGTTTCGGAAAAAAATCCTTGTTCACAAGCTCACAAAGCAATACAGCAGCAAACAGAAGGTTTGGAACACCTGCACTTTATTAAATAACAGACCCCTCCCATCTGGGCGAGGTCTTTAGTTTACACTAATGTGTCCGGCTTTGCATTGTGGTTTTTGCAGTCCAAACCTTAAAGTATAACCCCAGTGGGTGATGCGGTTGATGCAGATTAATGTCTTTAAAGTCCCAAGTGGGTGAGTGTCAGCAGGAAATACAGCGCCCGCCGTATTACGGTGAACACTCATATGCGAGTGGAGTTGTCCTTTTAACAGCATCGGTTTTGTCCAACACCGCAGGTCCGCATGAAAGCAGAGGGCTTCCTCGCGACCTTAAAGTATAACCCATTTCATTTTCACCATTAGGCAACTAAAATATAATATAATAGTTTTCTCCAAAACGTTAATATAACATAGTAAAATCTTTTCAGCTTTTACACATTTTCAATAGTGGTCTGCTTGAAGCATCATCAAACAGTGATAAAAAAAAAACAATCAATGGATTGTAAAAAAAAACAAATGGATACAGTACATCATTACAAATATGTGATAACATACATTCCACTCACTACAAGTTTGTTAGTAGTGGTTTGCTGATAAGTAACTACCTTAGTAAAAACAACTATCTGGCAGATGCATCAACGAAAATACCTCCCGGTAAAACACCGAATCGGTAAAACAGGCCGATACCGAACGCAAAACCAGAAAATGCTATGCATCAAACAATAAATCGGAAAAAAAATAAAGAATCGCTAAAACCCCACGCGGTAAATTACCGAATCACTAAACAGACAATCAAAATTACCGAACCCCAAAGCTGACTTCGGAAATACCGAATCGCTATTAACGAACCGCAATGGTATGCATGAAAAGTCGCTAATACCGAAAATCCGTAAAATCGCTATTTAGCATGAGAAAAATAAGGGGAATCACAATCAGGAGGTAAAGTTAACTGAAGGACAGAAAAAAAAATTCCAACCCCATCAGCAGGTGCTGACAATCAGTAACCCTTCATAAATGCCCTGGGAAACCCCACATGTCAACCAAAATGGCTGCCATCTACGTGCTTGCTAGGAGGAGGAGGATCAACGCCCAGGCCCAGCGCAGGAGGATGATACAGGACAGGATCTTCAGGGTGCGCATCACTTTGCTGGGGCAGACCGAGGAACAGCTGTACGACAAGTATAGACTCAACCGTGCCATGCTAATGCGCCTAATAGCAGACCTGGAACCATTACTGCAGCACGAGATCCGTAGGACCAACGCCATACCAGCCCATGTGCAGGTCCTATGCTGCCTGCACCTGCTTGCGTCTGGAAGCTTCCAGGGGGTAATAGCTGAGACTGGAGGCGTGTCGCAAAGTGCTTTATCACGATTCTTCCACCGGTTCCTAGAGGCCATGCTGACATTAATAAATCGCCACATTACCTTCCCCACAACCCCCCAGCAGCTGACCCGCACCAAACGGGAATTCTACCAGGTGGCACAATTCCCCCATGTCATCGGGTGTGTTGACTGCACGCATGTCGCCATCTGACCTCCATCAGCCACCAAATACATATTCCGCAACCGGAAGTCATACCATTCTATCAATGTGCAGGTGGTGTGCAATGCCAAGTACATAATTACGGACCTTGTAGCCCAATTCCCCGGGAGCACACACGACGCCTACATATTCCGTCACTGTGGCCTCCACAGGCGCCTGATCAACGGTGAATTCGGAGAGGGACACCTACTAGGTACATATAGATGCATCATCGTACTCTCCAACCACTCCATCCCCACATGTATATTTTCATTCATGCTGATTACCATTCTCTCCCCATCCTGCAGGTGACAGCGCATATGCATTGTGTGAATATCTCCTCACTCCCTATCTCAACCCAGCTACACCGCAAGAGCAGCGCTACAACAGAGCACACATCAGCACCAGGAATGTGGTTGAGCGGACATTTGGCATCCTCAAGAGCCGCTTCCGAATACTGCACAAGACTGGAGGTGCCTTGCAGTATGACCCAGTGACCTGCTGCCAGATCATTGCTGTGTGTGCCATCCTGCACAACATCGCCACACGCAGGGGGATACCCATAGATGTGGACGGAGAGGATGAACTCCGTGCACAGCAACCCCCCCCAACACCGACAGGCGCATGTGCCCAACACAGCTGAAGGGCAAAGGAGGCGGACATACATCACACGGAATCATTTCTGAGACAGGTAAGAGAGTGACTTGACAACAGAATCAGTGTCAGGGGTCTGCGAGTTGCTGCCATCTCTGTCTCTAAACCAGCAATTAGGACAAAGACCGTTTCAAGACCCCATTTGGTGAATGTGTGGCACCCTTACCATTAGGAGAGGGTAACTGTTAAATTGTAAATAGTTTTCATTAATCCGAGTCCCTCCCTAAGATGGCCGCCGCTGTGGGCGCTAAAGACTTCCTAAAGTCAGCGTTCAGTCTAGTCAATGTGCCTCGCGCGCAGTGTTGTATCTGCGCACTTCAACTGCTTCGTTTCCTGAGGCGGCAGTTAATTCCCTTGCTCCGTGTCAGTATTCGTGACAGGAGCTGTTGAAGGGAATTTAGCGGTCTTCTAGTCAGAGTATCTCTTAGATTAAAGTTACTCCGAAGTAGTCTTTCCTAGACTTTTTGTGGAGTTTGAAGTTCCACGTTTCTTGAGTTCTGAAGCGGAATCTTCCTGGCGGCAGTACCGCATGTGAATGCTGTTTTCCTCCAGACATGTCTTCTTTATATTCCAATGCTGAGGAGACTGCAGAGCTCCAGAAAGTTGTGAAGCACGAGGGAGAGCGTCACGTCGAAGAAGCAGTAAGCTCACTTCATTGACTGTAAGCTCAGCCCCCGTTTCTGCGTATATAGACTCAGCAGTCCCTCCTTGCGCTTCCCCTGATTTTCCCTCCCCCTTCCTTCCTTCCTGGTTCCTTTTTGCGCGCTTTGGATGTAAGGACAGTCAGCAGTCACGCCAAGGTTCAAGCGCCTGCAGTTGTCAACAGAATCCCAATGAAGGCATTCAAAGGATACTCTCAGGTAAAGAATGTTCATTAGGGGAAAGTCAGAAGGAAAGAATTAATAGAACAACCTGTAATGTTGGCTCCTGTTCTTCCAGATAAGAGTGACCAGCAGTCTACCCTTTCACTGCAAGAAGAGTGGCAATAGCTTGGGAAATTCTGGTAGGACAAATTCAGTTATTAGAATAGAGAGTACAGTCATAAGGTGGGTTGTTGCTTATGTTCTTTCCCATTCTGTGTATTAGGCACCCGTGAAGTTCAGACAGCAGAAGTCTCTACACTCGGCGTTCTGAAGGGGTGTCAGAAGAACTCAAGTTGTCTCTTTTCTTATCCACTTCCCCTTTTCCCTTCTGCTGGTTCCTTTGCCAGTTAGGCGAAGTCACTGGTGGAGGGGCGATTGGGTACAGCAACAGGACTGCCCCTGCGAGAGAATTCAGGCCTTCGTGACAGATTGAAGTGCCCAAGTTTTTATCTCGCCTGGGCAGTATGGCGGAAGGGTTGAATTTAAAAGATTTGGGAGAGCTTCTAGTTGGTATTCAAAGGGAGATAGGTGCAGTGCGGGGAGAGAATCAAAGTTTAAAGTTAGAATTGGTGGCCTCTCGTCCGGAGACTAAGATGTTGGCTCAGAAGGTAGAAGGGTTGGTCTTAGGAAATCCTGTCCTTAGTTCTCATAAGCCTAGTACCAGTACCCCAGCCCCAGATTCTAAGTCAGTCACGCAAGTGATACATTCAGTATCGCCGTTGATTCCACTCGCAGCTCCAGAGAGGTTTTCAGGGGATCCCCAAAAGGCACAACTTTTTTTAACCCAATGTTCCCTCCATTTTATGTGCAGTCCCACGTTATTTCCAGATGCTCAATCCAGGGTGGCCTTCATTCTATCCTATTTAAGTGGGGATGCGGCCAATTGGGCAATGCCTTTGGTTAGTGAGGATGACCCCATACTTTGTGATTTTGACAAGTTTAAGACTGAGTTTTTACGTATTTTGATAGGAGAAGGATTTCCCAGGCCACTGACAACAAATTGCTAGAACTAAGGCAAGGATCCAAAGATCTCATTACCTATCTGACGCAGTTTAACAAGTTAATTCTGGAAGCGAATTGGCCCGAAGAAAAGCGAGCAGCTTTATTTTATCGTGGTCTAAGAGATGAAATCAAAGACATTCTTGCACAAGTACCGAATCGACCTACTGAACTATCTGCTCTGGTAGATTTGGTAATGGAATTAGATTTTCGTCACTCAGAACGAAAGGGAGAGAAACGCAAGGACTGGAGAGTAAATTTTCCTCATTTTGATCGTGCCAAGGTCGAGATGGACGCAGGTGGAAGCAATGATCCTGAACCCATGCAAATAGGAGCAGTCCACAGGCCATTGAGCAAAGAGGAAAAGGAGCAGAGGCGCCTGAAGAAGCAGTGTTTGTACTGTGGAAGCCCGGGACACTTTGTAAAAGAATGCCCAAAACGCCCGAAGAATCCGTTGCAGGGAAACGGGGGGAGCCATCAGTAAATGGAGCCGCACTGATGGAACAAGAGACAAAGACGACTCCAGATTCTCATTCAATTCTTAACACCTTACAGTCGAATATTCCTCATGTAATTCTTCACATGACCCTTAAGTTTAGAGAACATCAGATCTTGGGAGTGGCTATCATGTTAGACTCTGGCGCCACAGGGAATTTCTGTGACATTAAGTATGCTCAACGCATGGGAATTCGAGCCATTCAAAAGGAAAGACAAGAACCTGTCCGAGCTGTTGATGGTACCAATTTGTCATCTGGACCGATCACTAGCCATACGGAAGAATTGGAATTGATTCAAGCTAATGGGCATTGGGAGGTACTGCAATTTAATCTGATCGATGCACCGCAATTCCAATTAATTCTGGGGTTACCCTGGTTGACCACCCATAATCCTGCTATCGATTGGGAGAACCGAACTGTGAGTATGACCTCTAGTTTTTGTCTGGAACATTGCTTTGGGGAGAAAGAAGACTCAAAGGCACCATCACAAGCGTCATTACTTTCATATGGAGGACAGTCTGTTTGTGCAATCACTTCCGGAGAAATTCCTCCCGAATATCAGGAATATGCCACAGTTTTTAGTGAGCAAGAGGCTGATCTGTTACCGCCACATCGACCGTATGATTGCACCATAGACCTCGTGCCTGGGGCGGTATTACCCTGCAGCCGAATTTATGCGTTACCTGAAGCGGAAAACGCCCATTTGAAGGAGTATCTAGATCGTTACTTGGCCAATGGCTTCATTAGGCCATCTCAGTCGCCAGTATCCTCTCCGCTCTTTTTTATTCCTAAGAAGGAAGAAGGGAGCTTAAGAATGTGTATCGATTATTGTGCATTGAATCAAATTACCATCAAGAACCGTTACCCTTTGCCTTTGATCTCAGTTTTATTAGATCAAATTAAGGAGGCTCAGATTTTCACTAAATTGGATTTGCGAGGAGCATATCACCTAGTTAGGATGAAAGAAGGTCAAGAATGGAAGACTGCCTTCCGGACTAAGTTTGGACTCTTTGAATACTGTGTAATGCCATTCGGTCTTTGCAACGCCCCTGCGGTATTCCAGCATTTCATTAATGACATCATGGGTGATTTGATTGACAAGGTGGCAATCATTTATTTTGATGACATTTTAATCTTTTCCAAGGAAGTACAAGATCATCACCGACACGTCAGGATGGTACTGGAACGATTACAGAGACATCATCTGTTTGTGAAGTTGGAGAAATGCGTGTTTCCCGCTCATACTGTGGAGTTTCTTGGGTTTGTCCTTTCTCCACAAGGAGTTACCATGGATCCTGGGAAGGTACAAGCGGTTGAGAACTGGCCTGAACCACGGAATGTGAAGGAGGTTCAGAGATTCTTAGGATCTGCTAATTTTTACCGAAGATTTATTCACGGTTTTTCTCAATTGATTTCTCCTATCACTCGCTTGTTGAAGAAAGGAGTGAAGTTTGAATGGTCCACAGAAGCAGGACAAGCTTTTCGCAAGCTTAAGAATACCTTTACATCTGCTCCCGTTCTGTTGCATGCTGATCCGGCAGAACCTTTTTATGTGGAAGCCGATGCCTCTGATCAAGCGATTGGAGGAGTTCTCTCCCAACGACATCCGAACACTGGGCAACTCCATCCGGTGGCCTATCGCTCAAGGAAATTGAACCCTGCAGAGTTAAATTACACTATTGCAGAAAAGGAATTGTTAGCAATAAAGGATTCTTTTGAAGATTGAGGCATTATCTGCTGGGAGCCAAGTATACAGTCACAGTGTTCACAGATCATAAAAATGTGCAATTTTTAAAGTCTGCCAAAACCTTGACCCCACGCCAGTTACGATGGTCCTTATATTTTGAGGATTTTGATTTTGTTCTCACATATCGTCCAGGAAATAAGAATGGTAAAGCGGATGCCTTATCGCGTTTGGATACTGAGGAAAGTGAACATCCCGTGGAAATTCAGCCCATCATTCCGGAAGCCAAGTTTATCTGTACTCTTTCCTTGGATAACTTTCAAGAAGAAGTTCGGAAAAGTTTATCTCCAAATGAGATTCAAGAATAGGTTCAAGGTGATCATGAGAGACAGATATGACAACAATTGCCTTACCATAAGGAGGCGTTATATCTCCCTACCAGTGCCTTGCAACAAAAAGCCTTGCAGAGTTGTCATGACCATCCTTTAGCTGGTCACAAAGGAATTTCAAAGACCTTGGATTTGGTGCAATGTTACTTTTGGTGGCCTGGGTTGTCTTCTCACGTCAAACAATACGTTCAGTCATGTGCACTTTGTGCTAGAGGCAAGCCCAGCAGACAAGCCCCTCAAGGACTTTTACAGCCATTACCCACCCCTACTCATCCTTGGCACACCATCTCTATGGATTTAATTGTGGACTTGCCTGTTAGTAGGGGGTTAGATACTATATTGGTCATTGTAGATACATTCACTAAGATGAGCCATTTTATCGCTATTTCTGGGGTTCCTTCAGCTTCTGAGTTAGCACAAGCCTTTAGTGAAAACATTGTAAAATTGCATGGTGTTCCCAAAATTGTAATTTCGGATCGTGGATCCCAGTTCATCTCTCGGTTTTGGCAGGCTTTCTTAAAAGGTTTGGGAGTGGAGAGTAGGCTGTCTACAAGTTATCATCCGGAATATGATGGTCAGACTGAGCGCATTTATCAAGAACTAGAACAGTACCTTCGTCTGTTCTTGATTGATCAGGGAGGTGAGTGGGCAGATCGATTGTGGATGGCGGAGTTCGCCTGTAATATTGCGAGGAGTGTGTCTACTGGCTACTCCCCCTTTTATTTGAACTCTGGTCATCACCCTAATCTATTTCTCACCCAGGAAGATTTAGAGGTCCCTGCTGCCAGTACTCTGTTGTCTAATATGGCTTCCTTGCATAAGTCTGCTGCGGAAAATTTAATTAGAGCTAAACAGTCTTATAAAAAGGGTGCGGACAAACATAGGCAACCAGCTCCACAATATCGAGTGGGAGATCAGGTGTGGATATCTACAAAAAATTTACATCTGAAGGGGAATAGAAAATTCCAGCCAAGGTTTGTGGGTCCTTATGCTGTAGAAAAGGTCTTGGGTTCAGTTAATGTAAGACTGAAACTGCCTGCTAAAGTGGGTATTCACCCAGCCTTCCATGTATCTCTTCTGAAAAAGACTAAGCCACATTTGAGAATAGTCAAGCCACCTGATCCTCTTCAGATTTCAGGTAATACTGAATATGAAGTTCAAGATATTCTAGACTCTAAGTTCAGAAAAGGAAAATTGTTCTATTTGGTGGACTGGAAGGGATATGGTCCTGAGGAAAGGTCGTGGGAGCCGGAATCTCATATCCATGCCCCTCAACTGATTAGAAGATTTCATACCCGATATCCCAACAAACCAGGACCGATAAATCGGTCTTTGAGAGGGGGTACTGTCAGGGGTCTGCGAGTTGCTGCCATCTCTGTCTCTAAACCAGCAATTAGGACAAAGACCGTTTCAAGACCCCATTTGGTGAATGTGTGGCACCCTTACCATTAGGAGAGGGTAACTGTTAAATTGTAAATAGTTTTCATTAATCCGAGTCCCTCCCTAAGATGGCCGCCGCTGTGGGCGCTAAAGACTTCCTAAAGTCAGCGTTCGGTCTAGTCAATGTGCCTCGCGCGCAGTGTTGTATCTGCGCACTTCAACTGCTTCGTTTCCTGAGGCGGCAGTTCATTCCCTTGCTCCGTGTCAGTATTCGTGACAGGAGCTGTTGAAGGGAATTTAGCGGTCTTCTAGTCAGAGTATCTCTTAGATTAAAGTTACTCCGAAGTAGTCTTGCCTAGACTTTTTGTGGAGTTTGACGTTCCATGTTTCTTGAGTTCTGAAGCGGAATCTTCCTGGCGGCAGTACCGCATGTGAATGCTGTTTTCCTCCAGACCTGTCTTCTTTATATTCCAATGCTGAGGAGACTGCAGAGCTCCAGAAAGTTGTGAAGCACGAGGGAGAGCGTCACGTCGAAGAAGCAGTAAGCTCACTTCATTGACTGTAAGCCCAGCCCCCGTTTCTGCGTATATAGACTCAGCAGTCCCTCCTTGCACTTCCCCTGATTTTCCCTCCCCCTTCCTTCCTTCCTGGTTCGTTTTTGCGCGCTTTGGATGTAAGGACAGTCAGCAGTCACGCCAAGGTTCAAGCGCCTGCAGTTGTCAACAGAATCCCAATGAAGGCATTCAAAGGATACTCTCAGGTAAAGAATGTTCATTAGGGGAAAGTCAGAAGGAAAGAATTAATAGAACGACCTGTAATGTTGGCTCCTGTTCTTCCAGATAAGAGTGTCCAGCAGTCTACCCTTTCACTGCAAGAAGAGTGGCAATAGCTTGGGAAATTCTGGTAGGACAAGTTCAGTTATTAGAATAGAGAGTACAGTCATAAGGTGGGTTGTTGCTTATGTTCTTTCCCATTCTGTGTATTAGGCACCCGTGAAGTTCAGACAGCAGAAGTCTCTACACTTCCCCTTTTCCCTTCTGCTGGTTCCTTTGCCAGTTAGGCGAAGTCACTGGTGGAGGGGCGATTGGGTACAGCAACAGGACTGCCCCTGCGAGAGAATTCAGGCCTTCGTGACAATCAGTTTTGCAAGGGTTTAATGGGCATGGACACCTGACTGGTGCAGAAATACGTAACACAAACATGCTGCTGCTGCAGTTAAAGTCAAACTAAAATTGTCCCTTCTCAGACCGGGTGATGCGTGCGGCACCTTAGTCTGGCCATGGTTACGTCACCAAGGACAGTGTGACTTTGCCACATGTTCACTTCCGTTTGCCGCGTACCCCAAGTCTCTTGTCCTGTGACTCCTTGGCTTCTACACGATGGGAGTCAGTGGCAGTTGCATTGCGGCCACTGCGCCTCCTCCCGCTGGACTCCGACAGGGAGACGTTGCTGACACTGGAGGCTGCCTCACTCCCCTCTTCCGCTCCCAGACTGCTGACACTGGCTGACCCAGGCTGCAGTTGCTCCACTGCAGTGGTCACCCTCTCAAGGGCCTTTGCCACATCCCCACAATAATGACCTAGGTCCACTTGCAGGGACACAGACCTGCGGGACAGCACAGCCATGCTGCTGCACAGCTTATTAATAGCCTTGTTAGTTGTATTCACTGCCAGCATGATCTGCCTGTGACGCAGGCGCTCACTCCGTTGGCCTGCGACCGCGGCACGTGTCAGTTCTTGCAGGCACAGCTTGATTTCATTGTTGCCGGCAGCTACGGCAGTGGTGTGCTCACGCACAGCGTCAGTCATGTTGCCTAGTTTGTTGCAAAGTTTGGTCATGGAGAGTTTCATGGCACACATGTGTCTCCCCTGCAGGCGCTGGACACACAGCATCTGGGTCTCCACAACTCCGTACCCTTGGGACAGATCGACTGGTCTTGCAGCAGACCGACCCGGGGGCACAGCCCTCTGCCTGATGCGCTGTCGTGCTGCAGTTTGGCTGGTTGGAGTGATGACAGCCTGGCGTGGAACATTTGGGTGTGCTGAACTGTGATCCGACTCCATCACGGGCAGGGATGGAACATCTGCTCTGCGGCTCTGCGGAGTGGCCCGCACTGGTGGTGGAGGTGGTGTCTTGGACCGCGAGGATGGTGGTGGTGGTGGTGGTGGTGTCTTGGACCGCGAGGATGGTGGTGGTGGTGGTGGTGGTGTCTTGGACCGCAGGGATGGTGGAGGTGTTGTCCGCCGTGGTGGTGAAGGGGAGGACATGGCTTCAGCTCCCTGTGAGCACTCCGCATCTGACAACACTGGCGTCTCTGAGATGACGAGGCGGGCACTGTCGTCAGAATCAATGGGGGATGCATCTGTGTGTGAAACAGTGCATAGTTATTATCATGGTATAGTATGTGACAATAGCTGTGGCATCTCACAATAAATAACTTTTTCTGACTGACATTTGGCCCTTTGCTGCTGTATTCATCTCTGGGCTCTGGCATGCACCCATTCATGTATTGACTACAACTCCCATGGTGCAACACAGTGGTGAGGGTATGTGTTTAGGGCAACGCTACATGTGCACTAGGTCTGGCATGGGGGATTGGGCAGGGACTTAGTACGCGCTGCATTGTTACGCTGCCATGCTTCTTACCTTGTCCTCCTTGCAGCACCAGAGGTGTCCAGACGTGTGACCCCCACAACAGCTTCCGGTTCTATGGTGGACTCCACTAGATCCTCCAGGGCTGTGTAAGGCGTCACATTGGATGTGCCCCCTCCTGTGCCAGCAGCATCCCTGACCCTCTGCGCTATCTTCTCCTTGGCCCTCTTACGCAGGTGGTACCAGTGTTTTTTTAGGTCGTCGATGCTGCGGTGGGTGACTCCGCAGGCATTTACCTTGTCCTTGATGCGCAGCCACATCTTTCGTTTTTCTGCCTCTGGCACCTTCAGCGACAACTTCCCAAACAGTCGGTCATTGTTGCTGGTCACACATTCTATTAGGATTTCCAGCTCCTTATCAGAAAACTTGCGTTTTCGCTTTCGGGGTGTGTCCTTTCCCTGCAGGGGGGCCTCCTTCTCCATCTTGTCCTGCTTGCCTTGTCCTGGTTGCTACTGGTTCTGTCAGGGTCCTCAACTCCTGTGCTCTGCCTCCTCCTCTGTGCTACTCCGAACACTGAATGCAGCGTGGCTGTCCTACTTCCTGGTTGTGATGTCATCGGCCTGCTTCCGAGGCGTCGCGTAAATTTACCGTTTTCGCTATTACCGAATTCGCTAATACCGGATTCACTAATACCGATTCGGTATTAGCTAATTCGGTATTTGCTACTCTCGCTGTCGTACTTTTGGCATTTAATAGCGTTTTTTACCGAATCGGTAATTTTTAGCGATTATTTTGATGCATCGCGGTTTGCATGTCCTTAATAGCGATTCGTTATTTTTCGCTATTACCGACATGTATTACCGATTGTTGATGCATATGCCTGTATATTTTTTAACTGTTTCTGCTATTTTTATATCTGTTACAAAATATCTAACAATTATGAAGAAGACTTTATTTTTGGATATCCTTTTGTAAACATCATTCTTGTTAGGCCAAATGATGTCTAAAATGTTCTTGGTCCATGTATGAAAAACATAACACTCAGTACTACGTAGAAGATACTTTAGTAGAAACAAAAGGGGTAATTGTTTTAGTGGTGAAGAGACTTCTTTTATGCAACTTAAGAATGCTGGTATTATAGTACCTCCACATAAATTTTATCTGTAGGAACAGATTGTAGGCCTATTATTTTTTATCAATTCCTTTCCGCATTTAAAAAGAGTCTTTCATTTCCGAAAGCTTGCTGTAGACAATAACCCTAACAGGCCGAATAATGTCACAGAAACACAGTTTTCAAGTACGTAGTGACACAATACCACATTTTGTTATCCTAAATGAGGCTTAGAACTTTGGTTCTATAAATAGCAGATATGAGTTAGGTAACGTTTTTAGGTAGTGTTGATTTAAATGTCATGTGTATGTCATTGCACTCTGTCCATCCTCTTTGACATCCTAAATTTATTGTGTAGAGTCCAGAGGTTCTATTAACTCCTTCATGAAATATGATTGCTACCATTGTGAAAGCTCCTTCTGAAATGGAAATTTGTCCAGCTACAAAGGGGCCGATTTACAAAGGTAATGTGACCCAAAAGTCTAACTTTATGACATATGGTATTCACAGAAGTCACTTGCAAGTTTTGGTATTCACAGAAGTCATTTCCGACTCGTATCTTTACGTCCACACTCATGCCTTAATCTCTGCACCCGGGCCTTAATCTCCACACTTCGGCCGTAATCTCTGCAATCAGGCCGTAATTTCCACATTTGGGCAATAATCTCTGCACTGTATGATCATTGTTTTCAATATTAAATACCTTTGTAAGTGCTTACTATCCCCTCCCTGTTAGGACCGGATGAAGTCTATTGAGACCACCTGCACTACAAACCATATAAAAGCAGCACACAGACAAGGACCAGGTTTGTCCACATAGAGTTCCTGCTTGCCTGCTCTGCGCATTACTTTAGGAAAATGCTACCCCAGAGGAGGAAGAAGAATTATACTGAGTGAGGCACCACAAACGGCTCCATGGTTTCCCGCCTTACAGCACCAGTGGCACAACGGAAGGCTGCCCTGTAGCAGCATTTAGCCACATCAGTCACAGCAATGGGGGAGGATGTCCGCACTGTCAATGACATACAGAAGTGACAGGATAAGAAGAGGCCGTGTGAAGTAGATGTACGCTAGGATTGAAGTAGCCAGAATTCTCCCTGTAGTACAATACAGACCCCGCTTACATCTCACCACACTAGAGGAGGATGGCTTTAATGGCATACACCACCACGTGCTCCATAGGCTGCCTGTGAGTGATGTCTGCAATGTGGTACCAGGTAAATGTGATGACAAAAACATGGTAATGAATTGTCTGTCTGTGTTACACCACAATTGTGTCCCAAGTATGCAGAAAAAGCATAGTGAGTCAGAGCCTTATTTGTCTCTTGCTTGTTGCACCACAAGTCCAAGAATCCTTTGAGATGGAAATGGCAAATAACATTCCCACTATCAAAAACATGTGCCCAGCACTGCTGCTGTATATACCTAACACTGGTAAATAGCAATAGACAATGTGCCCCTTCCACTTAGCCAGCCGTGGTCAAGTAGGGTAGAGTGGTGGGGATGAAATCGACATACAATCTTATAGTGAAAATAAAATAAAAAGAATAATAAAAACCACTTACCTTGAGCTTTCTGCATTGCCAAGCACAAGGTGCGTGAATTTCTTTTTTTTTTATTGATTAACTCTATTCCATCATCTGTCTAATTCCCCCCTGCCCCGCCATGCTTCCTACCACTCCACAGCTGCACTTAGCATTACTGTTAGCATGTAAATGCAGTAAGGAAACTTCTGAGAAGTTGCATATGCACATTTTTGCTTTGCTGGCTTTTCTCTGTTCTCCTCTATTGACACATTCAGCCAGAGTTGAGTCATCAACTGTAGCAGAGGTCCCTGCATCTTCTGGAAGGAAACAACATCATCCACAGAAAGCCATACTACCCTCACAAACAGGTAAGTAAAACTGGTCAAAAGAGGGTACAAAAGCCTGCACTGTCAGCAGTCAACAGATGGACATACTGGGCCCGATTCGCAAAGGTAAACTGAGATGAAAGTCTAACTTTATGACTTTCGGAAATCTCAAAGCATATTTCCGAGTAGTAAATGCCCTTTGTGAATACCGAAACTTGTAAAGTTTGGTTTTTCTTCTCAGTTTACAGTTTTTAATTGGGCCCATTACATGTATTTCATGTACATTGCCTGAACTCTGAAATCAAGAGCATCACATGTGTCAACTGGAGTGTTAATTGGCAAACACACATATCTTTGTAGGTCCAATGATGTTGTCCATAATTCCAGTTCCCGCAGTGACATCTGCTACAAGGCTGGCTGTGATATCTAGTCAGGAACCACACTCTGGGCAGATCGGGACACTCGTAAATGAGCCCAAGAATGATGTACCTGAATGCTCATGCTCATAAAATGTGGATTGTAAGTCAATTACATGAAACGCTCAACAAAAATTACAGTGCTCAAAATGTATGGAAATTGTTTTGGATGAGAGTTGCACTGATGCCAGTTTGGTTGTGTTATTTTGGGAGGGGTGTAATGACTGCTTTGGTAGATGTAGAGGAAGTGAAACATATATTGTGGCTGTACTGCACAATGCAAAACCAGTGTAGCATCAAACATCCAAGCTTCTACACTCTACAGCAATATGTATGTCAGCATGCCTCCTCACTTGTTGTATTCCCAAATCTAAGTGACAGGATAATATGTGAGGTTAGTATGTGTGCTGGACAAGATATCATCCATTGACAGCAAAGTTCTACTGTGATGTCATACATGTATAATGGAAACAGGGGACACACAAAGGTTGAACATAACAAATGTGTGCTCACACAGTTCTGATTGGAAATTGTAACTTCATGGTGAGGGAAGCACTAAGCATTACTGTTAGCATGTAGATGCAGTGAGGAACTTTCTGAGAAGTTGCACATGTACATTTTTGCTTTGCTGACTTTTCTCTGTTCTCCTCTATTGACACATTCAGCCAGAGTAGAGTCATCAACTGTAGCAGAGGTCCTTGCATCTTCTGGAAGGAAACAAAATCATCCACAGAAAGCCATACTACCCTCACAAACAGGTAAGTAAAACTGGTCAAAAGAGGGTACAAAAGCCTGCACTGTCAGCAGTCAACAGATGGACATACTGGGCCCGATTCGCAAAGGTAAACTGAGATGAAAGTCTAACTTTATGACTTTCGGTAATCACAAAGGATATTTCCGAGTAGTAATTGCCCTTTGTGAATACTGAAACTTGTAAAGTTTGATTTTTCTTCTCAGTTTACCGTTTTTAATTGGGCCCATTACATGTATTTCATGAACATTGCCAGAACTCTGAAATCAAGAGCATCACATGTGTCAACTGGAGTGTTAACTGGCAAACACACATATCTTTGTCGGTCCAATGATGTTGTCCATAATTCCAGTCCCCACAGTGACATCTGCTACAAGGGTAGCTGTGATATCTAGTCAGGAACCACACACTGGGCAGATCGGGGCCCTGGTAGTAAACCCACAAATGATGTCCCTGAATGCTCATGCTAAAAAAATATGGATTGTAAGTCAATGATATGAAATGCTCAACAAAATCACAGTCTTCAAAATGTATGGAAATTGGTGTGGATGAGAGTTGCGCTGATGCCAGTTAGGTTGTGTTGTTTTGGGTAGATGTAGAGGAAGTTAAACATATATATTGTGGCTGTACTGCACAACACAAATCCAGTGTAGGCGTCAAACATCCAAGCTTCTACACTCTACCGCAATATGTATGTCAGCATGCCTGCTCTCTTGTTGTATTCCCAAATCTAACTGACAGGATAATATATGAGGTTAGTATGTGGACTGGACAAGACATCATCCATTGACAGCAAAGTTCTACCATGATGTCATACACGTATAATGGGAACAGAGGACACACAAAGATTGAACATAACAAATGTGTGATCACACAGTTCTAATTGGATAATGTGACTTCATGGTGAGGGAAGCACAAATATACCACAAAATGTACCTGACTATTGGACATCTCACATATTAACTCTCCAATGCAATGATATGATCTGATATGCAAATGTGAAACTGATCCACATGATGATGCACACTCCTTTAGATTTCTCAACAGACAACGTCATACTCATGAGGCATGATGAGCCTAACAATGAAGGTGTTACACAAAAATAGGCGGAGGCCTTCAGCATAATTATCCCCTTCCTTCAAATATCAGATACCTTCTCATACACGTTTTTCTGTGAATGTGTTATCTCATTGATGTGAGTGCTGTGTGGAGGAAACAGCTGGCAACTGCTGCTGGTGAGCAGGTGCCCACATGTAATGTTCAGGAGGTAAACATGCAGCACACACTGCGAGAAATAACATATCAATGGTCTACAACAATAACATATACATGTTAACTCATTGCTATCATCCTGTGTTTTTAAATATGGACATGTATATTTCATAACAGCTGCTGGCCGGATACCATCAGTGCTGCAGGCTACACCATCCGGGGTATGCAAGACATCCTGGCTACTATAAAGGTTTTCCCTATTATGAATTCCGAAATCATTCCAAAGATCCAAATCTCCTTCTGCATGGCATCTGTAATTGGTGTGTAAAAAGTTATATGCATACTATTTCAGTTATGTGAGTGTCAAGTGTGCCTGTTTGCATATTAAGTCATGCAGATCATTAAATATGGTGTCATTTTCCTCTCCAGCTACTGGACCATGGACTGCTTCTTAAGTTACATCTATGAGGAGCCAGGTTCAGCAGTTGACATCAAGGCGGATTGCAAAGCAACACGGAGCTGTGACTGGAGCTGGTGAGTTTGCGTGTGCATTGTACATCTCCATTCAACACCTCAGTGCTATGGTGTGAGCTGTCAAGTGTAGGTGTAATCAAACCAGATCACATGTGCATCACCGGTTGATGCAAAGTACAGTAGAGCCAATCCTTGTTTTGCACCACTTCTTATACTAGGTCAATTACTTACCCTGTTGCAACTTCTGTCTTCAAGGTGATGAGTACAATGAGGACAATGGACCTTCCATTAGTGGTGGGCGACGGGCAATCAAAGGGGAGAATCCGCTACTCTTGCAAGGAGCAATTTCAGCTGCCAGGACTGCACAAGAGGAGGAGGAGGAGAAAGTACCAGAGGAGGCTTCTGAAATTGAGAATTATAGAGACTATCTGGCCCTTCTCACAGAGGATGAAGAGTCAGATGCAAAACACTTTGTTACACTGGCCAAAATGTGCAAGGCCACCTTCATCCACCCAGCAAAGTTCCTCAACATCCAAAACCCATGATTGCCTGTCCATAGCATAGCACTAACCAGTCACAGCTCTCACACACCCCAACACAGACATCACTCCCTCACAGCCCTCATATCCAGGACAGATTTGGTAGTTCCCCTACACACTCCTCCCTATACCATGCACCCCAGGTTTTCTCTCCACCATTTAAGGGAGGTACCACCCCTGGTGCGGTGCAGGTATCCCGTGGGCACCAATCTTCTTTCCACAGACTACCACCTGCCACCCTCCCTCCTGCTGGTGGGCCTGGCAGTCTTTTCCATTGCTGTACAATGCCGAGGGGGCCAGCAGATGGACATTAGGGCCAGTGGGAGGATGACTTCTTCCAACAGCAGGCTGATGTGAGGCAGGATATTTGTGTGATAGGGGATACCCTGTCAGACATGTCAGAGGCACTGTAGGACATGCAGAAAATTCTTCAGTTGGTGGACAGGATGGATAGATCTTGGCAAGACGTCCAAGAAGATCAATTACATTATATCCATGCACAGGGAAGAGAGTGCAATGCACCATACCTTGCCGATGAAGATGATGGAGGGCACGCCGAAACTTATCCAAAGTCTCCCTTCAGGGTCAACGCAGGGAGGGGAGCCATCACATCTACCTGCAGCACATCACACCTACACACCTGTATCACAAACTGCACAGGCTCGCAGCAAGAGTACACATCCACCACCACCACCTGTCCTGGCAATCCCTACACCTGTACATCCAGCAACCCCGTGTAGGTACTTCACCCACCTGCACATCTACCACCATCACCTGTCCAGGCACCCATCCCACCTGCGCATCCTCCACCACCCCCTGTCCAGGCACCCAGACCAACTGTACAGACACTATCAGCCCCTGTCCAGGAACGTCCCCCTGTATAGGCAGATGCACCACACTAACCTGCACCTTGGCAAAAACACAAACGTACTTACTCACAGCGATCCTCACCTACAACTTTGTGAAGTCGCAGATACGATCCCTCTTGATCAAAAGAAAAAATATCATCCTTAGTTATTATGTTTAAATAAAAGATAAATGTCCTTACAAATCAAGACTAAGTTGCATATTATGTACTGATGGCCAAATGTTTACCCTTCTGGTGGCCTAGAGATGTGAGGATGAATGTGTGTGAGTGACACATGTAAACGTGTAACCCCATCAGTGCAACATGCTATCATGTGCAGAGCAATAATTACTCCCAACGTATATGTCCATACTTTGAACACTACATTTAAAATGAGGTTAACAAGATAGAGAAAGTTTGATTCACATTATGAGTTTATGTAAATTAAATGGATTTGCAAAAAAAAACAAATTCAGTCAGTTTCAAAGGGATAATATACAAGGGGCAAAGTAAATAAATGTCCAAAACAAAGTCACAGTCCAAAAAGTCAACTGCCCTTCTGGTTATCCTCAATCTTCACAATGTGCAAATCCTTTGACTCTGATGCAGGCTCCTGGCTGGCGGGTGCAGGGCCAGGCACCACACAGGGTTGGAACACACGAGGAGTATGGGGTCAAACAGTGTGAGGCAATGTACAGGGGGAAACATTGAGGGTGGTTTGGGAGAGACATTAGGCTAGGACAGACAACATGGCTACACCCAAGGAAGTGACACTGGCAGTGAGGGTGGCCATGTATCTTGCAAGTTGCTCTCACATCATATGCTCCTCATCACAGAACTGAAGCATGATGCTAGAGGTCATATCTGGCTGACCTTCACATGCCCACATCACGTCCTGGGATGCAACCACAGGAGTAACAAGACAGGGAGTGGTTGAACATGAGGGGTATGGTGTCTCGGGTCAGAGCCTGTGTTAGATTCTCCCTGGCAGCCACCTGGAGGGGGACTATTGACAGGGGATGCAGCTGGGGAACCCAATTGAATGGGGGCCTCTAGAGTCAGGCAGGGGCTGATGGCAGGCCAAGGTTGTGGTGTGGCCTGTTCTGGGGACACCTCGCCAAAAGAAAGTTGTAAATAGTCAGGGGGAGAGTAGATCTCCTCCCCCCCACGGGCCAGAGGTGCCCAGTTCTTCACCCCTCCTACAATGTCCTCACCTCCACTGGTCTGTAGCACTTGAGGTGTGGCCTTGCTCAGTTCGGGTGGGTGCCTATTTCCCTGCCCTCTGATGTTGAAGATTACTCCTCCTCCTCCTCCTCCTCTTCCTCTTAAGTTGTGGGGAGAGGTTGTGGCTGCCGGTACCCGGGACCTGGTCCTCTTGGTCAGGTGGGCCCACTGAAATGGAAGACAAATCATGATGTAGTGATTGTGCATGTCAGAATTTCACACATAACTACATGAAGCAAGGGCAGACTTTGTTCACCTCTGATCAAAATACAGAAATATGAGCGATTTGGCGGCTAAAGTACATGTATGTTAACTGTGATGTCCTGATTTGACTCACACATTGACTTCTTGCTTAAAACTTGATGGCTTACACTTCTGTACTGACCACCTCTCACCTTCTGCATTCTTGTAATCTGTGTTTCCTGTAATTGCTTCATAGGCATCCTTCAATTCCAGTCTAAAAAAGGAGATTGGAGACAGTCTGGATGGTATTGGAATGGTCCTGTGCTAGGGAGTCTCTGCACTCTCCACTTTCTAACAAATGTCATCTGCTGCGTAGCATTGTATGAGACAGCACAAATGCAAATTTGGGTGTACATATCCAAATATGTGCTGGGATATTAGCTTTGCAAGTGGATAGTATAAAAAAATTTTTTATTCCAGCAAACAGTCTAGTGGCACATTTTCCCTTCAACGACTGCTTAGGTTGTGCTGTACCCTGGTGAACAGCTGTGGCTAATTGCTACAGCTACCTTGACTGGACTAATTACATACCAGTCTCTGTTGAGAAGACATGTGTATGTGGCCCAGTTAGAGAAGTTGGTATCACTTAGGAATTAAGAAAGAGGCAAGGATCTCAAAGTCTGACTTAACTCCATGTTACACAATTGTCTGTCTTAATCAGAACCCAATCCCACCAAAGACAATGGAAGTCACAGCATTCAACAACCAAAGGCCTCTCTTCCACACACTGGGCAGTGTCTAGACCATTTGTCACCCAAGGGCACATCAGTTATAAGGCCCTTGGTTCACTGGCAATGGTGCTGGCAATGCAATTGTTTATACAAATGCAAGCGTGTGGCTCTATTCTCTGGTGGAATGCAAAAACTACTGCTCCTAGAGTGCAATCTATTCAGGGCACTCTATTTGATACAGCGAGCCTTTGGCCTTATAATGTCTGCTGCATTTGCATAGAATAGGTAAATTGACGCATGGGATACCTGAGGGTACAACGTTGTCATCCCTCACATCATACTTTCAGATACAGATTGCAGTTAATTAACTTACCATCCCTCTGCTGTTTGACTCCTCCAGCTGAGCATGGAGGGTCAGCCAGGCTGGCCTCAGGACCCTCCTGTACAGTGGTGCTGGGAAGACTCACCCAAGATTTCCTGGGCCTAGATTCTGGGTCTGTGCTTTAGGTCCTCCCAATGTGTTTACGACATGCCCTGCCCCACCGGGCATAAATGCCCACTGCACTGCAGCACTCAATCAATCAATCAATCATGCCATTTGTATAGCGCACTACTCACCCGGGAGGGTCTCAAGGCGCTTGGGGGGAGGGGTATGCTACTGCTCGAACAGCCAGGTCTTGAGTTGTTTCCTGAAGGCGAGATGGTCCTGGGTCAGCCGAAGGTGGATGGGGAGGGAGTTCCAAGTCTTGGCAGCCAGGTAAGAGAAGGATCTTCCTCCGGCGGTGGCTCTTCGGATGCGTGGTAAGGCTGCGAGGGCGAGGCTGGTGGACCGTAGCTGGCGGGTGGGCGTGTAGAAGGTCAGGCGGTCGTTGAGGTACTTGGGGCCCAGGTCGTGGAGAGACTTGTGTGCATGGGTGAGGAGCCAGAACGTGATCCTCTTGTTGACAGGGAGCCAGTGCAGGTTCCTCAGGTGGCTGGAGATGTGGCTGCGTTGGGGGACATCCAGGATGAGTCGGGCGGAGGTGTTCTGGATGCGCTGGAGTCTTTTCTGTAGCTTGGCTGTGGTTACGGCGTAGAGGGCGTTTCCGTAGTCCAGTCGGCTGGTGACGAGTGCCTGGGTGACAGTCTTCCTGGTCTCGGTCGGGATCCAGCGGAAGATCTTGCGAAGCATACGCAGGGTGTTGAAGCACGATGAGGAGACGACGTTGACTTGTCTGGTCATCGAGAGGGAGGGGTCCAGGATGAAGCCCAGGTTGCGTGCGTGGTCGGTTGGCTTGGGTGCGGTGCCCAGGGCTGGGGGCCACCAGGAGTCGTCCCAGGCGGAGGGCGAAGATCCCAGGATGAGGACTTCCGTCTTGTCCGAGTTCAGTTTCAGGCGGCTGTCCTTCATCCACTCGGCGACGTCTTTCATCCCTTCGTGTAGGCAGGTTCTGGCGGTGTCGGGGTCTCTGGTGAAGGAGAGGATCAGCCGGGTGTCGTCGGCGTAAGAGATGATGTTGAGGTTGTGCTGGCGTGCGATGGCTGCAAGAGGTTTCATGTAGATGTTGAAGAGGGTGGGGCTGAGTGAAGATCCTTGCGGGATGCCGCAGATGACTTCGGTGGCCTCGGAGCGAAACGGGGGGAGGCGGACTCTTTGCGTTCTTCCGGCGAGGAACGAGATGATCCACTCCAGTGCCTTCTCTTGGATAACGATGTTGCTGAGGCGCTGGACTAGGGTGCGGTGGCAGACCGTGTCGAACGCAGCGGAGAGGTCCAGGAGGATGAGGGCCACTGTTTCCCCCTTGTCGAACAGGGTCCGGATGTCGTCGGTGGCTGCGATGAGGGCGGTCTCGGTGCTGTGGTTGGCTCTGAAGCCGGACTGCGAGGGGTCGAGGGAACCGTTAGTGGACCATAGTCTGGCACGAGCTGCATTGCTCAACTGGATCTCAGCCCCCCCCATACAGCTTAGGGAATTCTTCTAGCTCCCCCTTTTCAAGGACATCCAATTCCCTTTCAGTGAAAGGGTGTGCTTTCTCTTCAAGTCCTTGGGCTGTACTGGGCAGCAGGATGGCAAAGGATCTGACCTGTGACAGAGGATGACTCAGAATGAACAGAAAATGACTGGCAGCAAGTTCCTGTGATGTATTTCTTGCCTACGACTTCCTGTATGTCATTTCCTGAATGAACAGATTTGGTTCCGGCCCATTTCTGAAATCTCTGGCCCAAGTGCGTACTCCCCGTATGCGGAGCGTAGGCACCATATGTGGAACTGAGGCGCCGAATACTGAGCCTGGGTTCCTAATCCAAATGTTAGATCTGCTTTTATTTTTGTTGCAGGGCTAGGATTGGCTGTTTGACTTCAGTGTTTCAGCTGGCGCACGGTGGGGGATGTTAAGCACTTGCACAGGTATTTAGCATTGAAGACAATGACCATCCAGCCCGAGTGGGGAGATTCCAGCCCAAGTGCATAGATTCCGGCTTGAGTGTGGAGAATCTGGCCCAGATACGGATATTCCGGCCCAAGTGCGGAGATTCTAGCCCAAGTGCGGACATAAAGATACAAGTCAGGAAAGGCTTCTTTGAATACTAAAATTCGTTTGGGACTTCTGTCAATACCAAAAGTTGTAAAGTTAGACTTTTGGCACCGTTTAGCTATGTGAATCAGACCCAATGTTTGTAATTTGAATTTCTAATTTAGTACCATCCACTCTGCATTGTTGTAGCAGGACTATGACATATTTCCCATACCTTTGTAGTGAAAACGTAGACCTAAGTTCTGATCTGCAGTTTGGGCAGGTGATATCTTGATGGGAGTTTTTGGTTAAATTTTCAAAGGCCACAGCTTTACACTCTGGTAATGTCAAGTAGAGGAATTGTTCAGAATTGATTTCAGTGCAAGAGGTGAATTCACAATGTTCACAGTTATGGTTCCATTTAGAAGTAAAAATAAATGATTCATTGATATTTACATCCTCTTCCTTTAATAATCCTAGCATTACATTTAAAAATTCTTGAGCATCCTGCTGACAAAATACTACTAATCCAGTATACTACTGTACCCTTTAGACCATTCTGCAGCTCTGTTGGTGATAACTTGCCTGTCTTTGGCTATATTCAGACTATAAACTGAAATGGATGTATACTTTGGATAAGAATTGACTCATAGACATTTAAACCTTGAAGTGGTTCTTGAATGGGAACCAGTTCTTACACGATATGCACAACTATAGTATGCATTGTATTATTCTCTAATGTATTGTAACAGTACTTACATATACCTTGCTATGTGGACAAGTCAATCCCTCTACAAATAAGTATACAGCATACGTTTGCCAGTTATCATTATTTTCTTTTTCACTTTTTAAATACAAGACAATAGTCTGTGTTTTAATCTTGTAGTGAGCTCGTCAACTACATATACAAATATACTCTGTTTTTTCAGAGCCTACTGTGTTACATTTTGTGATCTCTTCTTCAAAACTATAGACTATAATACCTGTGTTTTGTTCTGCAACACCTCCTGGTATCAACTCTTCATTTTCCCTAGAGTCCTTTTCTCGACCAAAGAACGAAACTGCACATCATCACAAACCCTTTGTACCTCTATCACAGTGCTCTATTCATTTCTCTCAAACATAAAGCAGACATTTTCGCATAGTACAACCTCCTAACAAAAGTTCACATTGTTGAGTGGTGTACGGCTAAAATCCTGAAATGATGAAAGATGTTTTAGTACAATGTGTTTAATTAAAAATGTAGCGCATGTTGCTCCAAATTTGTATGTTTTCTAACCTTGCAAGGATCTAATCCTTGTAAAGTAGTTATTTTGTGTTTTAAACTTTGCCTTGGAAAGATAAGTAGAAATGTTCTTAATATATCAATGAATTGCTGTTGAATACTACAAACACTACTACAATTCCATTTGTATACAGGACCTGAATACGCCTTTCCTGTACCTCTTTTGCAAGGTACCAGCACCTCTTTTGCTATAGGAGTGCCATTCTTCATTTCATATCATTGTCCTTTTTCATCAATAGCATGAACTAATCTATTATCCAGGAGATGGCTTTCTTCATTAAATAAAGCCCCTGCACCACAAGTGTGTATCCATTCTCCACGAAAAACAGTGCAAATGTTACTTTTATTCACTAATCTTTTCTTCAGGTTTTGTCTTCTCATGTCCAACACGATTTTGTCAAGGGTCTTCATTCTATTTATAATTAAAATGAAAAGCTTCCTCTTTAAAGCAAAGACCTTATCACCTACTCCACCAACTTGTTCTTTCTGTTTCAGTGACGTTCTCCTTTTTTATACTTCTTTATAATTCTCAGTACATTTACAACCACTCTACTATAAAACATCCTGGCTCTGATTTCTTTGAACTGATTCTGTCTCCTGGTGAAGTTCTGTCTATCTTTGTTACATTATTATCCTGTTCTTGTAATATAGATTTTGTACACACTTATTCTTTCCCATATTTTTGATTTTATTTTAATTTTTTTTAAATATTTGCAGGAGTCCACAAATATTTTTAAGAAATGTCTTCGTCCTCTTCCCCATAGCTCTTTTTTGTTTCATCACTTTTTCTGCATGTTTCCCCTTTTGTATTTCAGTTCTGCATAGATACTGTAGTTGCTTCTGCTGCTTTTTTCCGCTGAGCTTTTGCAGGAGTTCTAAGTGTCTGCAGGTATGTAGATGTTGTTCTGTTAAAAAAAAGTATATTTTACATTTTACTCTAGACATCAAACCAACTACTTTACTACTGACTTACAGATAATAAAAACTGTTTTTATGTTATGTTGCACTTTTAACTCTACAGATGAACCTAGCTATATAACTATATGCACTCACTTCAATATACCAAACCCTAAGCAAATCACAAAGCTTTATTTCTTAACAGTATAGCACCCTCTCCAATGACACAGCTGCACCATACCTTAGTTCTCACTTATAAATTACAAGTTTATCTCTTATGTAGTACATTTTAAAATGAACATCAAACAAAGTGTAGAAGGACACACTGTGTCTCAATACTGTGAATCTGAAAACTCAACATAAGAGCTATTTGTGTGCCTCTCTACTACTGTCTCACTGGTGGATTTAGTGTCTCAGTACTTCTTTACTTAGATGCATCAGATTACAATTTTGGGAACCTGAGCATATAAAAATCTGCATAATATTCAATATCAGAGCATATACCTCACTAATTCTTCCGAGTACATGCAAAGAGTGTGTGACAGGTTGAATATATAATTCACCAGATGGTTCCAACAACCACGTATTCCCCAATACAACTTTTAAATCCATGTGTTTGTGCTTGCGTACTTCAATACTCATTGGATGATTGGATGAGTGCATAGGTAGTACCTAGTTGAGTACTTGAGGATATAGGTAATGCCTGGATGACTACCTGAGTATGTGGGAACTCTGTGTGTCATTCCATATCTGCATAGTTACTGCCTGCATGTTTACATGGGTATATCACTACTGTCTGCGTGTTTGGATGAGTGCATGCGTAGTGCCAGAATGATTAGATAAGTGTATGACTAATGCCTCAAAAATGTAATGCATGCATAGCTAGTGCTTGGATGATTAAATGAGTGCACTCTAGTGCCTGGATGATTGAAGGAGTGCATGCATAGTACATAGGTGACATACAGAGAGTGTGGCTAGTCTATACATGATTATTTGAAATGAATAGCACTGGCCAATTGGATGAGTGCATGAGTAGTTTTTCAGGGACTGGATGAGTACATGGCTGCTGGGCCTGTGTTGTTGGTTGAGTAATGCAAAAAGAACAATTGATGGACAGAATGCCGAACAATGTCATACATTAACCCCAGTATAGAGATCTCGTCCAAAATCCATCGTTTTTTTGCTTACCATGCCATTCCAGTTTGGACCCTGTAGTACTTGAAATTCTGGACCCATGTTATAAACATCATCGTATCATGACGATTTTGATATCAGAAGACCGAGAATGGCTAGTACACTATGCACAAGCATTTTCGTCGTATTCTAGTGACGATTTCACCTTGAAATCACAGTTTTCGTCCTGAACCCTCGGGTTCCATTTTGTGTACGGCAGCCATTTTGTCAGTTGCCCTCACATAGGCAGATGACTAAGGCCAAACATGATTCTGAAGGACACGTACACCTTTGCTGACTTCTCTGTGACCTGGGCAAGCTGACTCCACTGCCCAAGGCCAAACCTGTTCGGTCAGTTCCTCTCCCAGTGGCCGAACAAGATAGTATCAAGGCACAACATGCCATAAACCTTTCATCGCACACAAACCACGCCTAATCTTGCACACACCTGTCCCTGTTTCCTACTTTATGACTTGCTTTACGAGGAGGAGGTGCCCGCTTTTATTGGGGGTCCGTCGATATCTGATGAAAATACTGGGCCTTGCCGGATAATTGATTGTGGGCTGGACAAACTGAAATATGGGCTTGTCATCATGACTCTGCTTTTTTCTTTGTAGTGAAAATATGTGAATGATCAACTGTAAAACAAAGAATGTTTGCTTAAAGCGTAATATTCTGTATAAAAAGAGAAGGCTGGCTTTGTAACTTTGAGCAGTCTCCTGAGAATATACACCGTGTTGTACTTCTAGGATACCTGTTACTTGGTTGCAGCCAATAAATTCGATCTTTGACTTCACCTAGAAGACTCTGTGTTGGAAATGGGATCCCTGGCTGGCCAGGGCTTTCGCCAAAGTCAGTCAGAGACCACCACACCCAAGTCAGGGCAAGGGAGTTACACGCCAAGATAACCCCTACTCACCCTCTAGGTAACGTGGCGCGAGCAGCAAGGCTAAACTTGGAGGCGATGTAGGCTAAGTATTTGCGCACGCACCCCAGCAACAACAACCAAAGGCCCACCACAAAGGAAACTCCACACAAGGTTATGTAAAAATAGCCTTTGTATTATAATAAATATACATCAGATAAAACACACATCTTGTTACACTGTGCCAACAGGCACGGGCGGAATTTACAAGGGATATTGCACAGGACAGGGCCACTTGGACCACTGTCAGGGGTATCAGCACTTTTAGAACTTAGCACTTGTAGAAAGAAAAATCAGTGTAGCACACAATATAAAAATAGAGCACACAACCAGTAATCACTGGTAACAGGACCTCACTAGCACCACCTGTACTAGGGAGAAAACAACCACCTATGTATTACAATACCTGTAGGGGTGTAAGAGGAAAACACATGATGCAATGCATAACATTCATTCAGAGGTGTAAAGGCACATGACGCATAAAAACACATTCAGAGGTGCAGCACAAGAGAACACATGATGAATAAACTACCCATTCAGAGGTGTATAGCAAATACCAATTTCCCCAAACTCACCAGTCACCACCTGTGACTGTCCCGGTGTCCCAATGTCAGGGCCTAAACGTGGCAGTTGCCCACAAAGTGCTGGGCAACTGGAGCAGGGAAAGTTAGCGCAAAGTTGGAGCCTCTCTGGGCTCAAAGAACCACCACTGTGGCACTGGTGAGCCTCTCTCAGGCTCTCTTACACAAGTAAGGGGGCTGCTGAGCCTCTCAGGGCTCCAGCAACAAAAGGTGCAGCCTCGCTGGGCTGTGGGGTCCCTCGCTCTGGGGACCCAAAGCAGTGATGTTCGCCAAGAGCCACGCTGGGCTCTAAATCAACTGGTGCCCCCGGGGCACCTCGTGGCTCCAAAACGTGGAGATGCCCCCTGAGCCCTCAGGCTCGAAACACACGGGCGCCTCTCTTTGGGAGTCCCCCCTCTGGGGACTCGACGTGATTGTGGGGCGCTCAGAGCCTCTCAGGGCTCGTGAAGTAAAGAAATGCCCCCGGAGCCCTCAGGCTCCAACAACACATAGGCGCGAGGTCGCGCTACAGAGAGGGGGCGGGGCGGACACCGGCAAGGTGTCCCGACGCTCCCCCCCTCCTCTGCAGGCACCTACCGGTCTGGCGCTGGGCTTTCCAGCGGCGGCGGGTCTCTCCCGCTGGTCCCGGGGCTCTCCTCTCCTCTCGGGGAGCCTCGGCAGGCTCTCTCGCGGCTCGGCGGGGGAGGCGGGACTTCCGGTCGGCCTTTCTGGGGCCGCACTCTGATTGGCCAGCCGGCCCAGTGCTTCCGGGTCGTCGCGGGCAGCGCGGCGGCCCGTTTTCGGCAGGCAGGCGGCTTCCCAGGATCCGAGGAGTGGGCTCCCTCGTGAATCCAACAAATCGGCACTTGGGCAAAATAATACGGCAATGAGCGGGGTGGCACCCGCGCCGTCCAACCACCACACGGGGCGATCGGAGGCCGGGTGGGCACCGGCCTCTGCAGACCACAGCGCTCCCAAGCGCTGCAGGCAAAAATAAGCGCTCGTAAGCGCTAAACAGCAGCAAAAAGCGCTCCCAGGCGCTGGGGGTAAAATCCAGCGGTTCCAAGCGCTAGGCAGGCGATCTCAGAGCTCCTAGCGCTGAAGGGCAGAGAGCAGCGCTCTCAGGCTGCAGGCAATGAAGTCCTCAGTGCTCCCCAGCACTGGAGGACAGGACAGGGCTCCAGCAGGGGCTGGAGGCAGGCAGGGGAGCAAGGCTGGGCCAGCGCCAGCACACTGGGTCTCCAGGCAGGGAGACAGTCCAAGTGGCGGTCCTCCTGGCCCCAGCAGCAGCAACAGCCCCCTCTGGCAGGATCCAAAAGCAGAACATTTTCTAAGGGGACACAGCCCCTTCTTATACTGTAAATTCCTTTGTTTCAAGGTGCAGGGTGGGGGGAAAACCAGTTTCAGCTGGCTCTGGAGCACTCTTAATGGCCCAACCACCCATTTCATTCACTGGGGAGGCTAGGGTCGTTAGACACACCACAGGGGGGCGGAGCCAGCATTGTGTGGGGAAAACCCAGCCCATCCAGGACACAGGTACACTCCTCCCACACATCACTCATGCTAATCTCCCACTCACCACCGGGCAGACCCATCCAGACTTCCTGGAGCCTGGCATGCCAGCCAGCTCCAGCCAATCACGCTCCAGCACCCTCACAGCACATGCACACATATCTCAATGTCCAGAAGTAGCACTTCCCTTCTAGACACATACATGCCGCAGACACCATCTCGCAGCATTCACTCTCACGAGTTTATACATACTAAACTCAAGCCTGTACACCCCACGCATCAGGAACTACCAGGGACACATACATTCCCCATGCATTCCTATGGGCGGGCAGGCCTAGCTCAGCACATGCACTCAGAGTGCGCACGCACTTTCCCCTGGGACACAGTGAAAGTGCGCAGAATCCAAAAATCACCATCTCCAGGTCACCATTTCACGCAAAAAGTCTAGGGGTGAACCTGCCCTAAGGGCCAAAGTCCAACATAACCCCCTTCCAGCCAAAACGCAGGGGAGACCAATCACCACCGTGATGGACTTCCCTGCTTGGGGCGATAGAACACGGACGCAGGCCCGCAACTGCAGGGACACCCTCCTGTTCTACGCCATGGTGAACCCATGGGATTCCCTCCAAACACACTGTCTGGACCGACTGGGCTACCCCACTGGTACTCCCAAGTTGTCCGCGGCCAGGACCAGGCCCTGGGCCACCCAGGTGCCACTGGCCCATGCCAATTCGCAGAGCGGGGGGTAGTAACCCCTGGCACACAGGAGCCATTCTCCACTCTTCCTGTCCGCCAGACAGGGCCAGACTGCCACTGGTTCTCCAGCCTAGGGTCTACAACCTCAGGTGGACCAGGAGTCTCAGGGAAGGCTCTCCTCCCCTTACCTCTTCTTTTAGGGTTCCTCCTCCCCGTGCGAGGGGGACACCTAGAACGCCATTCCAACCCAGGGTTTAACCCCTCAGGTTGCACCGGGGTCAGAGGTGGGCTCTCCCACCCTCTGCACCCCCTTCCAGAGGTCTGCCCTCTCCCACCTGGAGAAGTTCCTCTGGAAGAAGAACCGGTCAGGACACTGGTTACAGTCGTCCTACCCTTCAGGTCAGGCTGATCCTGAACCTGGCCTTCCAACCTCTGGTCTAAAACCTTCGGTGGAACAATTGCCTGGCACTCCAGGACTTCTGGGGACTCACACGCAATCCCCCTGAGGCTGACACATGACCCATGTGTCGTGTGACTGTCTGTCTGGCGCAGATCTCCTGCCTCCTGTCCACCTGACAGTGCACAAAGATCCCCCAGACCAGAAGTGGCGCCACCCGGGTCCCCCCAAGAAGATCTAGCCCAACTGGCTAGTCTCTGGTCCACTGGTGCACCCACTGGGAAACTCATCCCCCAATCACTCCTCACTTCGGACTTCTGTGCACTCCCTCCTGGAGTAGCACTGCCGGACACTGGAACCCCTGGAGCTCTAGTTACAGACGCTCCCGGTTCCCTAGACACTAGGAGATCCTCCTCAAGTGTACTAACAGGACAGCCTAGGTCCCTAACCTGGTGTTCCCTCAAGAAACCACCCAAGTTCTGAGACAGGGCTTCGGGCCTCTGGGGGCTCTCAGCCACCCACTGACTCCTGCTCCACGGAGCCAGGTAGTCAGCCCCTCCACCCTTCTCACTATACTGGGACCTAGCTGGGCTACACTGAGCCTCTTCCACCACGCTGGGCTGGAAGCTCCCTGTACCACTACTGTTGGACTCGCTCTCTAATGACTCTACAGAACCTCTGGCACTCTCCCAGCGGTCTGCTTCTTCTGTAAATAGTCTTAGATCAGAAAATTCACCTGCCAACAGGTGTTGGCGCAACTCAGGACAACAACTACTGAGCATCTGCTCTCTGACAATCAGCCTGAATAGTTCATCATAGTCCTCTTCCTTGATACTCATCAGCCACTCAGCCAGTGCCTCATCACATACATCTGAAAAATCCGCCCAAGACTGGTGAGGCAGTTTCCTACTGCCCCTGAATTTCACCCTGTACTCCTCATCTTGGGAACAAGGTATCTTATGTGGGGGACGTGGACTGGGACTTCCTACACTGAAATTTAAATAGCTGCCACCACTGGACCCAACCCTCCCAAGGGGATCCAGAACATTAAGACTGCGGTCAGGGGATAACCTACACTCTAGAGCTATCTTCTCCCTGGCCAAGGCCCTCTCAGCCTCTGCATTCCGCTCATTCACACCTAACTGCGCCATCCCTCTGGCATGCTCTAACCTGAGCTTTTCCATGGCCAGCTGGTGCTCCCTCTCTTCTCTCCTATCCAACCACACCTCTGGGGACAGGGAAAGGGATGGGGTGCTACATCTGACACTGGACCCAGCAAGGGACTCCCTATCTAGGGGATACTCGCTCTCTGCTGGCGCCCACCCACTGTCAAACTCACTCTCCACATCAGACTCTTCAGGGCTCCCCTCAGGCCCACCACCCTCCTGGTGTGCGGCCCGGGCCCTCTCTCTCTCTCTGTGCTCACGCTCCCAGTCACTCTTCTGCCACAGGATCATGTTATCCCTAAGCTTGGACTGGGTGTCTGACTCACTCACTGGGATGTCTCTCTCCTTACATAACCGTACCAACTCATGCACACTGTACTTAAACAGGCCACAAAGGTTAAAAGGCGATTCCATCTTGACAGGATGCTCACAGACACGTGCAACACAAGGGACCTTGCAATCTGAAGTAGGAGTACACAATTCCAAAACTTCCACACTCTCCTTAAAAAAGAACTCACTCATGCGTCCAGGAAAACACACCATTCATCCACACACACCCTCCCCTCGGATCGGTAAGGCAGTTTCTACCACCCCTGACTTCTCAACCTGACCAAAAGCGACACAGGTACCAAACTCTGGAAGCAGGGCGGGGGACAAATGTACAGGACACAATTATCAAATGACACTCTTCAGGAGAAGAAACAATGGAATTTTACCAACAACAATAATCCCCAAAATGTGGTTATCTAAAATGCAGAGTTTTGTGGTGCAGCCAGCCGCTACCAAGGTACAAGGCAAACACAAATCCTTATCCCACCGCTTGCCGCCAATGTTGGAAATGGGATCCCTGGCTGGCCAGGGCTTTCGCCAAAGTCAGTCAGAGACCACCACACCCAAGTCAGGGCAAGGGAGTTACACGCCAAGATAACCCCTACTCACCCTCTAGGTAACGTGGCGCGAGCAGCAAGGCTAAACTTGGAGGCGATGTAGGCTAAGTATTTGCGCACGCACCCCAGCAACAACAACCAAAGGCCCACCACAAAGGAAACTCCACACAAGGTTATGTAAAAATAGCCTTTGTATTATAATAAATATACATCAGATAAAACACACATCTTGTTACACTGTGCCAACAGGCACGGGCGGAATTTACAAGGGATATTGCACAGGACAGGGCCACTTGGACCACTGTCAGGGGTATCAGCACTTTTAGAACTTAGCACTTGTAGAAAGAAAAATCAGTGTAGCACACAATATAAAAATAGAGCACACAACCAGTAATCACTGGTAACAGGACCTCACTAGCACCACCTGTACTAGGGAGAAAACAACCACCTATGTATTACAATACCTGTAGGGGTGTAAGAGGAAAACACATGATGCAATGCATAACATTCATTCAGAGGTGTAAAGGCACATGACGCATAAAAACACATTCAGAGGTGCAGCACAAGAGAACACATGATGAATAAACTACCCATTCAGAGGTGTATAGCAAATACCAATTTCCCCAAACTCACCAGTCACCACCTGTGACTGTCCCGGTGTCCCAATGTCAGGGCCTAAACGTGGCAGTTGCCCACAAAGTGCTGGGCAACTGGAGCAGGGAAAGTTAGCGCAAAGTTGGAGCCTCTCTGGGCTCAAAGAACCACCACTGTGGCACTGGTGAGCCTCTCTCAGGCTCTCTTACACAAGTAAGGGGGCTGCTGAGCCTCTCAGGGCTCCAGCAACAAAAGGTGCAGCCTCGCTGGGCTGTGGGGTCCCTCGCTCTGGGGACCCAAAGCAGTGATGTTCGCCAAGAGCCACGCTGGGCTCTAAATCAACTGGTGCCCCCGGGGCACCTCGTGGCTCCAAAACGTGGAGATGCCCCCTGAGCCCTCAGGCTCGAAACACACGGGCGCCTCTCTTTGGGAGTCCCCCCTCTGGGGACTCGACGTGATTGTGGGGCGCTCAGAGCCTCTCAGGGCTCGTGAAGTAAAGAAATGCCCCCGGAGCCCTCAGGCTCCAACAACACATAGGCGCGAGGTCGCGCTACAGAGAGGGGGCGGGGCGGACACCGGCAAGGTGTCCCGACGCTCCCCCCCTCCTCTGCAGGCACCTACCGGTCTGGCGCTGGGCTTTCCAGCGGCGGCGGGTCTCTCCCGCTGGTCCCGGGGCTCTCCTCTCCTCTCGGGGAGCCTCGGCAGGCTCTCTCGCGGCTCGGCGGGGGAGGCGGGACTTCCGGTCGGCCTTTCTGGGGCCGCACTCTGATTGGC
Source organism: Lissotriton helveticus (assembly GCF_964261635.1). Lineage (NCBI taxonomy): Eukaryota > Metazoa > Chordata > Amphibia > Caudata > Salamandridae > Lissotriton > Lissotriton helveticus. Next base: position 832,021,962 of record NC_136061.1, on the reverse strand, counting down.
CAGCCGGCCCAGTGCTTCCGGGTCGTCGCGGGCAGCGCGGCGGCCCGTTTTCGGCAGGCAGGCGGCTTCCCAGGATCCGAGGAGTGGGCTCCCTCGTGAATCCAACAAATCGGCACTTGGGCAAAATAATACGGCAATGAGCGGGGTGGCACCCGCGCCGTCCAACCACCACACGGGGCGATCGGAGGCCGGGTGGGCACCGGCCTCTGCAGACCACAGCGCTCCCAAGCGCTGCAGGCAAAAATAAGCGCTCGTAAGCGCTAAACAGCAGCAAAAAGCGCTCCCAGGCGCTGGGGGTAAAATCCAGCGGTTCCAAGCGCTAGGCAGGCGATCTCAGAGCTCCTAGCGCTGAAGGGCAGAGAGCAGCGCTCTCAGGCTGCAGGCAATGAAGTCCTCAGTGCTCCCCAGCACTGGAGGACAGGACAGGGCTCCAGCAGGGGCTGGAGGCAGGCAGGGGAGCAAGGCTGGGCCAGCGCCAGCACACTGGGTCTCCAGGCAGGGAGACAGTCCAAGTGGCGGTCCTCCTGGCCCCAGCAGCAGCAACAGCCCCCTCTGGCAGGATCCAAAAGCAGAACATTTTCTAAGGGGACACAGCCCCTTCTTATACTGTAAATTCCTTTGTTTCAAGGTGCAGGGTGGGGGGAAAACCAGTTTCAGCTGGCTCTGGAGCACTCTTAATGGCCCAACCACCCATTTCATTCACTGGGGAGGCTAGGGTCGTTAGACACACCACAGGGGGGCGGAGCCAGCATTGTGTGGGGAAAACCCAGCCCATCCAGGACACAGGTACACTCCTCCCACACATCACTCATGCTAATCTCCCACTCACCACCGGGCAGACCCATCCAGACTTCCTGGAGCCTGGCATGCCAGCCAGCTCCAGCCAATCACGCTCCAGCACCCTCACAGCACATGCACACATATCTCAATGTCCAGAAGTAGCACTTCCCTTCTAGACACATACATGCCGCAGACACCATCTCGCAGCATTCACTCTCACGAGTTTATACATACTAAACTCAAGCCTGTACACCCCACGCATCAGGAACTACCAGGGACACATACATTCCCCATGCATTCCTATGGGCGGGCAGGCCTAGCTCAGCACATGCACTCAGAGTGCGCACGCACTTTCCCCTGGGACACAGTGAAAGTGCGCAGAATCCAAAAATCACCATCTCCAGGTCACCATTTCACGCAAAAAGTCTAGGGGTGAACCTGCCCTAAGGGCCAAAGTCCAACACTCTGTGTTTCTGTAGTCTGAAACAGGAAGGACCCGAAGTCTTAGGGTGTTGTCCCTGGCACCGCTGGGTTACCGGTTCAGTACCGGTTCTGAAAAACCCAGTACTTCAGTTGGCGCCCAACGTGGGGCGATATCAGCGGTACCGGTCCAAGCCAGAGGTTCGTGAGGAGCTTCGTGTGAAAATTCTGGAGGAAGGCCGCCACTTCATCGACCCCTGCATGTCGACGTGGTCCGAAAGTCTTTGCTGCGAGGTTCCCCGCTTCCCGACGGCTACGAAGGACTGCTGCCCTGACTATGGCCCAGTTTCGGACCCTTGATGATTTGTAGAATGAAACGATAGACGAGTCTTCTGGTTACGTCATCGATACCTCAGTTAAGTATAAGTGGAGCGTCTCCCAGTCCTAAGTTGGTTCTTAGTTTTGGGTATCCCTTGGGATCTTTGATTTGGAACTTGCAAGTACCAAAGCCGAGGGACTCGTGTATTCACGAGACTATCGTATTAGATAATCCTTCGAAGTTTGACGCTAGACTAGTGAGCGAAGATGCCTGGTCTTAGCAGACTTGGAAATTTGTTGTGTCTTGGTTGTAGTAAGGATTCCCGATTGGAGGACTCGTGTCCGGTTCCTCCGATTGGAACTCCAACATATGAACTATATGTGAAGCATGGAGTAGGCCCCATCACATATAATGAAGTATGGTCCGATACACCAGGAAGGATGGTGTTTTAAAATGGCCCCAATACGGTAGCTTTGACACGGAAATCCTAAATAATCTAGAGGTTAAACTTTTCAAGAAGAAAGCCCGGCCGGCGATGTTTGACTCTTTCCGCCTATGGCGAAAGGAAGCCAAACAGAAGGAAATTAAATTAGAGAAGAAAAATAAAAGAGAAAAGGGTATCTCGATAATGCAAGCTGCTATGCAGTTTAAAGATAACAAAGAAGAACAGATGAACGAGCAGTTGCACAGGCAACGTAAAATGGTAATCGATAAATGTTATCCAGTCTTGCCACCTCTTCAGCAAGATGTAGCAAAAGAACTTGAAAAAGACCCCCTAATGTCGCATTTTTTGAGTTCGCCACCCCCCTATGCGCAGAGTGCTACTGCACCTCCGCAGCCTTTAGTTGTGCAACACCCGATTGTTGTGCCTCAAGTTCTTCCACAAAGCCAGCCAGCTCCTCTTCAGTCGGCTCCTACTCTTCCGGTGCAGCCTCCTCAAGGGCCACCGACTTTGACATCTGCTCTGCCTTTACTTCCTACAACTTTGACCACTATATCGACTACCACTCCTGGTATTCCTCCTGACACTGCCTCTGCATCTGTCTTGCCTCACTCTGCTTTTCCGCCTGTCCTTTCATCAGCCTCCCCCTCTGTTCGCCAGAGAGTGACTAGCACTGTTGCTAGCCTTCTATATCCTCTCTTTGGAGCAACAGGTGTAACTCCTGTTTCAGAGCGTAAACAGTTACGTAGCCAACTGCCTGATTCTAGGGAGAAGGAACCATTGAATTATTTGGCACATAGATGGGTTACTGACCCGACGAGATATGAGCTAGAGTCTGTTATGGATGTCTTCCATCAGTGGGAAGCACCGAAACAGAGATAAGTTTTTGAGAAAATGTGTACTTTTCTTTGTGAGGATTTAGAGGAAAATGATTTAGAGCCTAATCCGCCTGAGTTTTGTCGTGTCCAGTTCGAGTTTGCAAAAGGCGCCATTGTGGGTTCTGATGTTGAGAAAGCGGTTGCGACGTTGTTGTCGTTCAGGAGTAAGGGTGTTTCTCGGTCGTTGTTTGAGTCTGATTCCTCTGTTAAAAAGAAGGTGAGACAATATCCCATGAGAGAAGTTCCTCTGGTATGGAAGGACGCCGTTGCGGCTGATCTAGCTAATCACGTTGATGCTGTACCAGCACATTTTCAGCATGTCTGGGTACATGTTCCATGGAAAAGAGCTGAAGTCTTGGTCCTTAAACAGACATTGCCTGATCCCCGTAAAAATCCTGCAGGATATTACAAGGAATTGTCACAGACTACAGGCTCTTGCATTATGAATTTAGCCGACATAGACATGTTGTTTGGAAATGTTGTTCCACAGCCTTTATAGGGAAAGATTCGTCATGCGGATCATGATCAAGAGTTAGGTGACTCATGGGCTAATATTAGTGCTGCAAATGACCGACAAGTTGGTGGTGCTAAACCCGAGCCTTTAGTAGCAGACCTCCCTGGTAGGATCATTAATTACATGAAGACGTTGATGCCCGCGATGCGTGTGAATTGGGATAAATTGTCTGCGTGTAAGCAGAAGAAAGATGAAACAGTGTCTGATTTCTTCACTAGGTTTGAAGAGACGTTTATCGACCACAGCGTTCAAGATATCAGTACAGAAGGTGGTCAACGGATGTTCGTTGACAAGTTTGTACACAATTTGCTTCCCGAATTGTGTAAGAAATTGAAAGATTCAGAGAGTTCTTGGGCCGTTTCCTCTTCGGCACAGATATTGGCTACTTCACAGTACTATGAAAATAGGGATAAAGATGAGAAAGATAGAGCAGACAAGAAAACTAAAGAGTTAAAGACGAAAGTTCTGTTGCAGCAAGCGTATCCACTACGTGATGGCCAGAATAACTATCAGCAACCTCACCAGTATCAGAGAAACTCGCAAAGGTCCGAGTTTTCTCAACAACGTTTTCCTGTAGGCCCTAATCAGGGTGCATATTGTAAAGAGGAGGGCCTTTTTAAAGGTAGCTGCCCTGCTTTGTTGCAGCGTATGAATGGTGTTTCTAGCGCAAGAGGTTGAGGTATTTCACAAGCACCTAGAGGTAGAGGACGTGGAAATTTCCCCCAGAACGAGCGTTCCTTTCCGCCTCAAAATTCAATGAATAGGTTTGATCAGCAGAATAACGCATCTAGTAGGACAGCTCAGTACTATGCTGATGACTACTATGCAGAAGATGAGCATATGGAAGGTAATGATTGCTAGGACAGCCGTAGACAAAGCGAGGGAGTTGTTTCAGTTCCAGTAGATCAGAGTGGACCTTATGTTGAGGTGATTACATCAGGTGTGTCAGAGCCTTTTCTGTTGGATACTGGTGCTACAAAGAGTTCTATTATGCACTCTAAACTCCCTGGCGCACCTTTGTCTGGCGAAATGAATGTCTCAGTAGGTTTTTCTTGCGCCCCGGTTAGAAACCCAGTTTCTAGTCCTATGTCCCTTTCTGTTGGACCTTGCGAATTCGAAGCACCCCTCATTCTAATGACAGGTTGTGGTGAAAACCTGTTGGGATTGGACCTGTTGAAAAGATTGTATGCGGCTCTGTATTGTTCTCCTTCGGGAGTACAACTTACACTGGGTAAAAAGGTGATCTCTCCAATGTATTTGTCGAAGGACAGACTCCCAACAGAATTGTCATTTCTTCCCGATACTCTTTGAGCTACTGGTCCTAATGATGTGGGTCTTTTGTAAATACAGCCATATGTTGTGACGTTGAAAACCAATGTTAAAATGCCACGCATTCCCCAATATAAGATTTCTAGTGAAGGTGAAAGGGCTTTGCTAGCGATTATTTACGATTTGATTGAAAAAGATGTAACTGAAGAGACAAGAGGCAACATTTGCAATAGTCCTGTCCTGCCTGTTTTGAAGCGTCATGATCCTTCTCAGCCACCCGGTTACAGATTTGTGATTGATCTTAGAGAGGTGAATAAAATTGTTGTGCCGCAATTTCCAGTTGTTCCTGATATCACTGCCCTATTGACTATGATTCCAGCTTCTGCGACTTGGTTCTCGGTGATTGACTTGAAGAATGCTTTCTTCAGCATCCCGATTACCAAGGAGAGTAGGGATATTTTCGGCTTCAGTTTAGGAGGTCGAAGCTTCCGCTTCAAACGCGCTCCCCAGGGCTACTGTGAAAGCCCATCAATATATAGTCAAGCTCTGAAAACACAACTTGATACGATTGTTTTACCTGATGGCGCTACCCTTATTCAGTACGTCGACGATTTGCTAATTGCTGCAGATACTGAGGAAATATGTAAAGAAGCCACCTTGTCGTTGTTGCGTCACTTGTCTGAGTTAAATCACAAAGTGTCCCATTCGAAATTGCAATATTGTCGACAAGAAGTGACCTACTTAGGTCATCTCTTATCGAAGGAGGGAAGGAAACTGACCCCAGAAAGAATTCAGGCAATTGCAAAACTGAGTGTGCCAAAGACTGATACCGAATTTTTCTTTGTTGGCCAAACCTTTGGTGGCAATAACTTGGAAAGATACACCGAATCCCCTTCCATGGTCTGAAGAGTGTCAGAAAAGTTTTTCCGAATAGCACAATGCATTATGTTCGGCTCCTGTGTTGGGTACCCCCGACTATAGTAAGCCCTTTACATTGTACGTCCATGAGAAAGAAGGTTGGGCATTATCAGTGTTGACACAGTTGTTCGGAAACAGGCAGCGTCCATGCGCGTATTTTTCATCAACCTTAGATCCGGTAGCTAAAGCGTTGCCGAGTTTCTTGAGAGCCACCGCAGCAGCAGCTGTTTCTATTCGACAGTCTGCTGGTTTAGTGATGAATAATACATTGATTGTGATGGTTCCACATGCAGTGGACACTTTGTCAAACAGAACCAAGACACAGCACTTAACTAGTGCTCGATTGTCAGGTTACGAGTTAACACTGTTAGCGAGTCATGTACACATAAAGAGATGCAACACGTTGAATCCAGCTACGTTGTTGCCGATTGAAACAGAGTTAGATACTTCTGAACAGCATGATTGTTTTCTCAGAACAGAAGAAGAAACGAAAGGGAGAATAGATCTTAGTGACACTCCTCTTGCAAAGTGTGATGGTACCTTATGGGTGGATGGTTCATGCTTCAAGCTTCCGAATGGAGATACGACTGCGGCATATGCTGTTACGACTTTGCATACGATTGTTGAAGCTGCACGTATGCCACATAATTCAGCTCAAGCAGCAGAGTTGATTGCACTTACGAGAGTGTGTGTGTTGTCGAAAGGAATGAAAGTGAACATATATACCAACAGCCAGTATGCATTTGGTGTGGCTCACAGTTTTGGACGATTGTGGAAAGAACGTGGATTTCTGACTTCGCATGGAGCTACGATACAGCATGGTCAGTTGGTGAATGAGCTTCTCGAGTCACTTTATTTTTTTTTTTTTAGGTAACAAGGACCCCCTGAATATATGGATATAGTAATTCCTAGGTCAGGGAAAACAATTTATGAGAAATAACAACCTAGGCAATTCATTGCTTAACACTCATGGAACAGTGACAAAGGAGAAAAAATTATTGAATAGATAAATCAGTGACTTAATTTTATTGACACAGTAAAATCAGAAATAAAGAAACCATTAAAAAGTTGGTTCTCAACTAGGGTTAACCAACTACAGAAATTAGTCAAACCATCAATACATGAAATCACAATATGATTAAAAGAATCACAGTTAAAATTTGAGAAAAGTAAAAAGGAAAGAAAGAAATAGATGGAAAAAAAATAATAAAAGTGGCAAAAAAGGATTTGTCTCAAGGCGCATTTCGGCGACCTGTGCCTTCTTCTGGAGAAGCCACAAATGATCTAATAACAAAAAATTATTAAACACAACATAAGTGACTTGGTTTTTATATTTTTTTACATAATCATAACATTTTTTCAAACTCATAAAAAGCATTATACAAAGCCAACGACTAAAAACAGCTAAATATAGTAAGCTAAATCTCAGAAAACATCTCCTTATGTCACTTAATGACCATGTAACATACAATTCCTATACATAGATTAAGTTTAACACATAAATACTAATTTCATTACTCATTCTAAATATTTATAATGAGAGAGACCCAAGGATTCTAATGGGTGAAAGTTATACTGGATGCAATTACCTTCATAGAAACGATCATTGATCCACATTAGATATGTACTATTGAGTGAACTCACTAGGAATTTATCCCTATAAGTGAGCCCTATCAGTTCTAACTTTCACCCAAGGAGATGTTTTCTGAGATTTAGCTTACTTTATTTAGCCGTTTTTAGTCATTGACTTTGTATAATGCTTTTTATGAGTTTGAAAAAATGTTATGATTATGTAAAAAACTGTAAAAACCAAGTTACTTATGTTGTGTTTAATAATTTTTTGTTATTAGATCATTTGTGGCTTCTCCAGAAGAAGGTGCTGGTCGCCGAAACGCGCGTCGAGACAAATCCTTTTTTGCCACTTTTATTATTATTTTTTCCATCTATTTCTTTCTTTCCTTTTTACTTTTCTCAAATTTTAACTGTGATTCTTTTAATCATATTGTGATTTCATTCATGTATTGATGGTTTGACTAATTTCTGTAGTTGGTTAACACTATTTGAGAACCAACTTTTTAATGGTTTCTTTATTTCTGATTTTACTGTGTCAATAAAATTAAGTCACTGATTTATCTATTCAATAATTTTTTCTCCTCTGTCACTGTTCCATGAGTTTTAAGCAATGAATTGCCTAGGTTGTTATTTCTCATAAACTTCTTGAGTCACTTACCTTGCCATTGCAAGTTGCGATTGTGAAATGCAGTGCACACAAGAAGGTGACTGATGATGTTGGTCGTGGAAATGCATTTGCTGACGAAGTCGCAAAAGAAACAGCGAGGAATGTGATGAGTCGAATGTATGTTGCAGGCCCTGCAAGATGGATTGGTGATGTTGGAATGTGTGAAGACACGATAGAGAATGTAAAGTCTATTCAGGCTGAAGCTACAGAGAAAGAGTTGAGTGCATGGAGAGAGAGTAAGGGTAAATTGGATGTGAATGGTTGTTGGGTTGAATTGTCAGAGCATCAGAGATGGTTGTTACCCGATGCGTATGTGCCTGCAGTTGTTACAATGGCCCATGGAATGGCTCACATCAGTGTGAACGGGATTTGTAAGTTGTTGGCTCCAGTATGGCAAAATGCTGGAATTCCTAAGTGTGCAGAGAATGTGGTCAGGAATTGCATGGTGTATCTGAAATACAATCCTGGTAGGGGAACCCCAACTCCAGCTGGTCATTTTGCGCCTCCTACGTATCCGTTCGAGGTTTTGCAGCTAGATTTCATCCACATGGAAAGGTGCAACAATTTAAAATACGTACTCGTTGTTGTGTGTGCCTTTTCGAGATGGTTAGCAGCATACCCCCTGAAAGACAACACTGCCTTATCCACAGCTAAAGCCCTTGTCAAAGAATTCTTCCCTAGATTTGGAATGCCGAGAATGGTCTGGAGTGACAATGGGAGTGAATTTGTGGGTCGAGTGATGAAGAAAGTATGCGAAGGGCTAGGCATCCAACAAAAATTTCACGCTGCAAATCACCCCCAATCAGCTGGACTAGTAGAATGTTACAATGGCACGTTAAAGCTAAAATTGGCCAAAATTCAAGCGAGCTCTGGTCTTAAATGGCCTGATGCTCTGCCTTTAGCACTCCTATCAACCAGAATGACTGTGCATTCGCGAGTGGGACTTAGTCCGTATGAAATTGTGTTCGGCCGTCCGGCCAACATATGGGGAGTGCCAAGGCCGACCAAATTCAGTGAGATCGAACACCCTGTACTGCTTGATTATTTATACGAATTGACGGCTAAATTGCGTGTTTTACACCAACAGGTTCACGATACTCTGCCTCAGGTCTCTGAAGCTCCAGGACATCCAACCAATCCTGGATCCTGGGTGCTGGTCAGGAATTTCCAGCGAACAAAGAATGACCAGTCCCAGTGGACCGGCCCTCACCTAGTCCTTCTTTCAACGAGATCAGCCATTCGAGTGGAAGGGAAGAAGCAGTGGATCCACGGTGTACACTGCAATAGGGTGCCTCTGCCTCTACCGTACGACCGGTGGGTCCAGGAGGGCGTCGCTGACTCAGAGACTGAAACTGTGCCTCGATTTCTGCCTTTCAGTGATGCACGTGTAAAAGGAACAATTTCTGAAAAAGAAAGTGACAATCTCTTGCAAGAAGCTGTGCCGCCGTCAATCGAATTGGACACTACGGAGCCTGAACCCCTGTTTCAAGACCAGACAGTACCTGGGAAGAAACGTTATAATCTGAGGCCGAGAACTATGAACAAATAAAAGTTTTTTTTCCTTTTCTTTGCTAAAATTTGAAAGTGCAGCTCTCTCATCTGAGAAACTTTTTTATTTTTGTTTTTCGAACCACCATCCGGGTTCCGCTGTAGGATCACGGTTGCCCAAGTCTTTGGGGTGCAGCTGAAGATGTTAGGTCGACGGTTCTGGTTGGTCTAAGGGAGTTGCCCTGGACTGACAGAACCATCCCTTAGCATAGAACACCCTACCATCGCGAGCAGCATTTTAGAGAGGATGGAGGTTTTCGAGATGGAGAGACCTGCCAAACAAATGAACTTTAAGACTACAATTTGCAGAATGATGACCAAGAAAAGTTTTTTGATATTATGTATTTTCATGTTGTTCAGTGAAATGATGTTTTTATAGGATATGTTTTAATCTCTTTTCGAGTAACATTTGCACCCACTTCATCGCCCATACCTCCTCCTATTACTATTTCCTCACATTCTTTTCAACCTCTTCCTGAACATGAATCCACTAGTAGATTAGAGTTTATTAATAACTCCTTCGTTCAGCTTTTGCACCAACACCAACTAGTAATGAACACGACTAACTGTTGGGTGTGTGGTCTTATGCCTCACACAACGGATAAAGGTATCCCTTATCTGGTTCTGCCTTTCAGCCATAATGGTTCTGTGTGGGCATACAGAACAATGTTCATCTACGCACATGAGACCTACCCCCTACGTTCTGTGACAGACAATCCTAAGAATAGTGCTCTAGTCAAGGGTATAGTAGATATGATTAAGGAAGATATCTCCTATGAGACTATCCCGAGAGATGAGACACTAGTATATATAGGATGGAACGTGACCGGAAATGGAGTTACTCTGAGTGAGAAACAGCAAGCTAAGAGATCTTCCTCGATTTGGATTGTACCCCATCAGGGTCACTTATGTCTGCAAGGTATTGGCAGGAATCCCAGAGCTCAGTTAGGGAAGAGTATCTGTACTGAGACGTATGTCTTTGCGTCCCAGACTTCCCCTTCGTTCCTAGCAGCTAAGGGTACCTATTTCATCTGCCATGATAGAGCTTATACATGGTTGCCCCCTGACTTTTCGGGCACATGCTTTGTTTCGTTCCTGTTGCCTCCCACCTACACAGCTGCGGCACATTACCATAAGACAAGGATAGTTAGAGGTGTCTTCAGTAAAGAGGACACTGCAGAACAAGAATTTGGAGACTTCGTGAGGGGTTTTCTGCCGTTCTGGGGACCCATGGTTAACAGCAGGAACATAAGGCAATTGACAAGGGTGGTTGAGTCCACCGTAGTTAAAACTGCCGGTGCCCTTAGTAACTTGACCGCTGAGCTTCAGTCGGATCGTCTTATGACCCTTCAGAACAGGGTCGCGTTAGACGTCATTCTTGCAGACCGAGGTGGGGTATGTAAGGTGATCCAATCGAGTTGCTGTGTTTTCATTCCAGATAACGCTCCAACAGTGTACCAGGCCATCTCCCAACTACATAAGATCTCTGAATCTATTCATGTGGATAAAGGAGGTTGGTCGTTAATGGGGTGGTTCTGGGAACTGGTATCCGGCTGGGGGTGGAAAATTCTGTTGGTCATTGGGATGGTCTTAGCCATCCTTTTCCTGTTCTGTCTGTGCGTACAGTGTGCTCCTGCTATATGTGGCCTCTGTGCTACATCGGGTGTAAGGAAGCCTGTATCGAGGGACGAGCTAAGTAATAGGATGATGCTACAGCAACATCTCAATGACTTTACAAATATAGACCTGGACTCAGATTAGCATGAGTATAGGTTATTGCCTATGTAAGGGCAAAAGGAGGGTCTGTAGTACTTGAAATTCTGGACCCATGTTATAAACATCATCGTATCATGACGATTTTGATATCAGAAGACCGAGAATGGCTAGTACACTATGCACAAGCATTTTCGTAATATTCGAGTGATGATTTCACCTTGAAATCGCAGTTTTCGTCCTGAACCCTCGGGTTCCATTTTGTGTACGGCAGCCATTTTGTCAGTTGCCCTCACATAGGCAGATGACTAAGGCCAAACACGATTCTGAAGGACACGTACACCTTTGCTGACTTCTCTGTGACCTGGGCAAGCTGACTCCACTGCCCAAGGCCAAACCTGTTCGGTCTGTGCGTACAGTGTGCTCCTGCTATATGTGGCCTCTGTGCTACATCGGGTGTAAGGAAGCCTGTATCGAGGGACGAGCTAAGTAATAGGATGATGCTACAGCAACATCTCAATGACTTTACAAATATAGACCTGGACTCAGATTAGCATGAGTATAGGTTATTGCCTATGTAAGGGCAAAAGGAGGGTCTGTAGTACTTGAAATTCTGGACCCATGTTATAAACATCATCGTATCATGACGATTTTGATATCAGAAGACCGAGAATGGCTAGTACACTATGCACAAGCATTTTCGTCATATTCGAGTGATGATTTCACCTTGAAATCGCAGTTTTCGTCCTGAACCCTCGGGTTCCATTTTGTGTACGGCAGCCATTTTGTCAGTTGCCCTCACATAGGCAGATGACTAAGGCCAAACACGATTCTGAAGGACACGTACACCTTTGCTGACTTCTCTGTGACCTGGGCAAGCTGACTCCACTGCCCAAGGCCAAACCTGTTCGGTCAGTTCCTCTCCCAGTGGCCGAACAAGATAGTATCAAGGCACAACATGCCATAAACCTTTCATCGCACACAAACCACGCCTAATCTTGCACACACCTGTCCCTGTTTCCTACTTTATGACTTGCTTTACGAGGAGGAGGTGCCCGTTTTTATTGGGGGTCCGTCGATATCTGATGAAAATACTGGGTCTTGCCGGATAATTGATTGTGGGCTGGACAAACTGAAATATGGGCTTGTCATCATGACTCTGCTTTACTCTTTGTAGTGAAAATATGTGAATGATCAACTGTAAAACAAAGAATGTTTGCCTAAAGCGTAATATTCTGTATAAAAAGAGAAGGCTGGCTTTGTAACTTTGAGCCGTCTCCTGAGAATATACACCGTGTTGTACTTCTAGGATACCTGTTACTTAGTTGCAGCCAATAAATTCGATCTTTGACTTCACCTAGAAGACTCTGTGTTTCTGTAGTCTGAAACAGGAAGGACCCGAAGTCTTAGGGTGCTGTGCCTGGCACCGCTGGGTTACCGGTTCAGTACCGGTTCTGAAAAACCCAGTACTTCAACCCAGCCATATGCAAATCAGTCTTGACCCTGCGCCCAATGGGAACAGTCCAGCCTGAACTGCCCAACCAGGTCCTCCCTGGACTGGAAACAAGCATCTTAGGACTGGTTTCGGGCTTTCAGCCCTCAACAGCCAGGATAGCTTGACTCCAGCGGTATGGAGAGCACAGGATACATATCTGGGCATACCCGTCGCACTCAGGGTGACAAATGCAAAAAGAACAATTGATGGACAGAATGCCAAACAAAGTCATACATTCACCCTAGTACAGATGTCTGGGCCTAAACGCATCATTGTTTTGCTCACCATGCCATTCCAGTTTGGAACAGCTATATGCAAATCAGTCTTTACCCTGCCCCAATGGAAAATGTCCAGCCCAAACTGGCAGGCCAGGTCCTCCCTGGACTGGAAACAGGCGACTTAGGACTGGTTTTGGGCTTTCAGCCCTCATCAACGAGGATTGCTTGACTTCAGTGGCATGGAGAGCACGGGATCCACGTCTGGTCATACCTGTCCCACTCGGGGTGACAAATGCAAAAAGAACAATTGATGGACAGAATGCCGAACAATATCATACATTCACCCCAGTACAGAGATCGGGGCATAAATCCATCGTTTTTTTGCTCACCATGCCATTCCAGTTTGGACCCAGCCATATGCAAATCAGTCTTGACCCTGTACCCAATTAGAACAGTTCAGCTCGAACTGCCAGGCCAAGTCATCCCTGGACTGGAAACAAGTGTTCTAGGACCGGTATCGGGCTTTCAGCCCTCATCAACCAGGTTAGCTTGACTCCAGTGGCATGGAAAGCATGGGCATACCCATCCCACTCAGGGTGACGAATGCAAAAAGAACAATTGATAAACAGAATGCCAAATAATGTCATATATTCACCCCTGTACAGAGATCTGGGCCTAAATCCATTGTTTTTTTACTCACCATGCCATTCCAGTTTGGACCTAGCCATATGCAAATCAGTCTTAACGCTGCGCCCAATGGGAGCACTCCAGACCAAACTGCTAGACCAGGTCCTCCCTGGACTGGAAACAAGCATCCTAGGACCGTTATTGAGCTTTCAGTCCTCATCAGCCAGGATAGTAACTCCAGTGGCATGGAGAGCACGGGACCCATGTCTGGGTATACCTGTCCCACTCTGGGTGACAAATGCAAAAAGAGAAATTGATGGACAGAATGCCAAACAATGTCATACAATCACCCCAGTACAGAAATGTGGGCCTAAATCCATCGTTTCTTTTGCTCACCATGCTATTCCAGTTTGGACCCAGCCATATGCATATCAGTCTTGACCCTGCGCCCAATAGGAACAGTCCAGCCTGAACTGCCAGGCCAGATCCTCCCTGGACTGGAAACAAGCGTCCTAGGACCGGTTTCGGGCTTTCAGCCCTCATCAGCCAGGATAGCTTGACTCCAGTGGCATGGAGAGCACGAGATCCATGTCTGGGCATACATGTTCCACTCGGGGTGACAAATGCAAAAAGAACAATTGATGGACAGAATGCCGAACAATGTCATACATTCACCCCAGTACAGAGATCTAGCCTAAATCCATAGTTTTTTTGCTCACCATGCCATTCCAGTTTGAACCCAACCATATGCAAATCAGCCTTGATCCTGCCACCAATGGGAACAGTCCAGCCCGAACTGCCAGGCAAAGTGCTCCCTGGACTGGAAACAAGAGTCCTAGGACTGGTTTCTGGCTTTCAGCCCTCATCATCCAGGATAGCTTGACTCCAGTGGCATGGAGACCACAGGACCCACCTCTGGGCATACCCGTCCCACTCGGGGTGACAAATGTAAAAAGAACAATTGATGGACAGAATGCCGAACAATGTCATACATTCACCCCAGTACACAGATCTGGCCCTAATCCATCGTTTTTTGCTCACCATGCCATTCCAGTTTGAACTCAGCCATATGCAAATCAGTCTTGACCCTGCCACCAATGGGAACAGTCCAGCCCGAAATGCCAGGCAAAGTCCTCCCTGGACTGGAAACAAGCGTCCAGGACCGGTTTCGGGCTATCAGCCCTCATCAACCAGGATAGCTTGACTCCAGTGGTACCGAGAGCAAGGAACCCACGTCTGGGCATACCCGTCCCACTCGGGTGACAAATGCAAAAAGAACAATTCGATGGACAGCATGCCAAACAATGTCATACATTCACCCCAGTACAGAGGTCTGGGCCTACATCCATAGTTTGTGGTTAAGTAAACAGGTAGTGCCTGAGTGATTAGATAAGTACATGGGTAGTGCCTGGATAATTGAATAAGTGTATCAGTAGTGCCTGGCTGATTAGATGAGTGCATGACCAGAGGCTGAGCGATTGCCTGAGTCCATTGCAAAGGTTGAGTGATTGGATGAAAGCATGTGAACTGCTGGGGTGATTGTATAAGTGCATGAGTATTGCCTCAGTAATTGAATGAGTGCATACGTACTGGTTGAGTGATAGGTTCACTGCAATGATGCTCCCTGCATAATGAGATGAGTCAATTAGTATTGCCTAAGTGTTTGGATAAGTGTATGAGTTGTGCCTCCATCTTTCAATGAGTGCATGGGTTGTAAGTGAGTATATCAATGAGTGCATGGGTTGTGCCTGGGTGTGTGAATGACTGCATAGGTGCAGTCTTCGTGATTATATAAGTGAATGGTTAGTACCTAGGTGATTGGAAAAATGCATGGGTAGTGCCTGCATAGTCGAATGAGTCCACAATTAGTGCCTGCATGATTGGAAGTGTGTATGTGTAGTGCCTGGGTGATTGAATAAGGGTGTGGCTAGTACGTGAGTGATTGGATGAGTGCCTGAGTAGTGCATGTGTGACTGTCAAAGTGCCTTTATTCCTTTTAGATAACAGTTTTGACTATATCGATGACTCATTGCTTAAGCCCTTCTGTCATTATGAAACTATCTGTTTCAGTGTATCTATTCTTTTCTACTGAGCTATATGTGAGTGAAGCCTAGATATCACACTTGATATATAATTGGATACATGGCTCTCTGAGAGCATACATTGCTCTGTTCCTCAGCATGAACATGCATCAGTAAATTTATAAAGTTGTAAACAGAAATTCAAATTTCTTCAAAGCACAAAACCTTTTCTTAATGACATACGTACATCATTTCTCAAATATTTCTTGTGTATTTAAAAGATGTATCTGAATTGAACGAAACTGCTGCCGGACGAATGCGACTTCTTTGCGCTACAAGACTACAACCGGCGGGTGGAGGTCCGTTAAAGATTTAAACAAGGCTCCAACCTGCTTTGTCCAAACGTGCAACGTTACCTAAATACTACTTTCTGATTTCATTTATTGAGACATCTGCTCCATTGGCTGTCTACCCATCCTCCCATTGTCCTGAAGAAGACACGCTATGACGCACCCTAAAATTGCGCTACTTTAAAGACTATCGGTATTCACAGAAGGCAATTAGGAGTTCTAAAGTTAGGAGTAGTAAAGTTAGGACTCCTAACTTTAGGACTACTAAATGACTTCTATGAATACCAAAATGAGTAAGTGCCTTCTGTGAATACCAAAATGGTAGTAAGTTTAGGATTTTGTCTTAAGTTAGTTCTGTGAATCGGGCCCTGTGATCATGAGACAGGCAGCAAATGAAATCATGTTTTTCATGTTAGACTACTCAATCTCCACTTATGAATGGTTAGTATCTGTTAACCCTTTCCCTCTCTTTCAAAGGAGATTCCCGTCTATGCGTGTTCGCGATGTTTTCACAATCATCGTGGAGTAATCATGAAAAAAAACGCAATTGCAAACCTATATGTAGCTTCAGCTATTTTTACATTTATATACTGCACATCAGTTTATTACTTAGTCCGGAATTGGAAATGAAAGTTTGTCATTGGTTAAATTGTGTCATAACTCCTCTACTTTAAAATAATACACCCTTAGCTCAGTGTATGTAGCAACCCAGTGGAACAAGTAGGTCACAAGTTCACATCATTTTCTAGAAGAACCATGCTACTTTCAAATTTGGTGCAGCTGGTGTGGTTTGCACCACAGATTCAAAAGCATTTCCATGTCTGTATTATAGTTCTTTTTTTAAACAACAGTCAATAATGGGACTTCTTGCTAATGCATCCAATACCCTACCTAATTTTATTCACTTACATGCTGACAGCATCCAATGAATTATATCTTTTTTTAAATAAAAAACACCCGCATCTTAACTGCTTTTCATTTGGAAAACTACCTCATACACCTCCTGCCTTTTCCTGACCGCTATTGCTCATTAACTTCAAAATGCTTAGAGTGTGGATTGTTGGCCCAGCTATGTGTATTGGGATAAATGGCTGCAAAAATATCAGTCTAGACAAGGACGTGGGCTTGCCAAATGTGGAGAAAACTTAGTTTGGCCAGAGAGGGTTAAAGATTCATCAATTGCTTGCTTTGGTTAAAACCACTCTGGATTGCCGAGCTCCTCACCTCATGATTTTGCACATTCATGGAAATGACCTAGGCACAGGAACTGAGGTACAGCTTTAAATCCAAATGAAGGATACCTTTGCAGAACTGATGTCACTTTTCGTTCACAGTGCCTTGGAGTACTCTAATGTATGCCAAATACAGAAATGGAAGTAGTCAAATAAATTCTGTCCACAGATAGTCAATGCCTGCAAACATGTTAATAAAACTGTTTCAGCTTTCCTCAGAGGCCATAGCATGGGTGTATCTAAAACAACAATCTGCGTTTTGACAATAAGCAAATCTACAGAACTGATGGAGTGCATGTTACCGATGAAGGTAATTCTGTGCAACCTGAAGCTCTGCATTCAGAATTATCTGTAACTTTAACAGGAACATTCTCAAAATAAACCTCAAAGGCTTTTATCACAGCCACCCTACTACCCAAAATATATTATCTTTCCTAACTAAAATCTCTGTCTGTTTTTTTCATTTAAATTATTTGTGAATAATTCATGAATATGCAAAACAAAATCAGCCAATCAATGGCCATCAGCATACGCAAAAACGATAACCTGAAACAATCCATTCTAAAAATTGCACTACACCTTACTATATACTTGGATCTTTAATACACATATTTAAACTCATATATTTGTACAAAATGTGTTTAAAAACCATCCCATAAACCTATTTTCCAATTTTGCGGTTATTCAGGGCATCGCAATAACATTGTTAACTGCGACAATCGCACCTTTTCCATGAAGTTTAAAACAGTTTTTACACACTAGGGGGGTTATTTATTAAAACTGTCGCATTGCTGCGGTAAAATATTGATGCAACTGTTTTCACTGAGTTTTTTTTTCTCGCAGTTCGGACTGGACTGTTCCCATGAGGCACAGGGTCAGACTGATTTGCATATGGCTATGTCTGAACTGGGGTGGCAGAGTGGGCTAAAGAACGGTGATGGATTAAACCCAGATCAGTTGACTGGGGGTGAGTGCTTGTATTGTCAACGCTCCGTCCATCATTTCCTTTGGTTTTTCTTTGTTCGCCCTAAGTTGGCAGGGTATGCTCAGACGTTAGTCCCTTGCTCACTTTGCCACTGGATTCAAGCAAGCCGGGCTGCAGACAGCTGAAATGCCAGAAACCGGTCCTCGGTAGCTCTTTTCCGGTCCAGGGAAGGCATGGCTTGGCAGTTCGGGCTGGACTGTTCCCATGAGGTACAGGGTCAGACTGATTTGCATATGGCTATGTCTCAACTGGGGTGGCAGAGTGGGCTAAAAAACGGTGATGGATTAAACCCAGATCAGTTGACTGGGGGTGAGTGCTTGTATTGTCAACGCTCCGTCCATCATTTCCTTTGGTTTTTCTTTGTTCGCCATAAGTTGGCAGGGTATGCTCAGACGTGAGTCCCTTGCTCACTTTGCCACTGAATTCAAGTAAGCTGGGCTGAAGACGGCTGAAATGCCAGAAACCGGTCCTCGGTAGCTTGTTTCTGGTCCAGGGAAGGCTTGGCTTGGCAGTTCGGGCTGGACTGTTCCCATGAGGCACAGGGTCAGACTGATTTGCATATGGCTATGTCTGAACTGGGGTGGCAGAGTGGGCTAAAGAACGGTGATGGATTAAACCCAGATCAGTTGACGGGGGGTGAGTGCTTGTATTGTCAATGCTCCGTCCATCATTTCCTTTGGTTTTTCTTTGTTCGCCATAAGTTTGCAGGGTATGCTCAGATGTGACTCCCTTGCTCACTGTGCCACTGGATTCAAGCAAGCCGGGCTGAAGACGGCTGAAATGCCAGAAACCGGTCCTCTGTAGCTTGTTTCTTGTCCAGGGAAGGCATGGCTTGGCAGTTCGGGCTGGACTGTTCCCATGAGGTACAGGGTCAGACTGATTTGCATATGGCTATGTCTCAACTGGGGTGGCAGAGTGGGCTAAAAAACGGTGATGGATTAAACCCAGATCAGTTGACTGGGGGTGAGTGCTTGTATTGTCAACGCTCCGTCCATCATTTCCTTTGGTTTTTCTTTGTTCGCCATAAGTTGGCAGGGTATGCTCAGACGTGAGTCCCTTGCTCACTTTGCCACTGAATTCAAGTAAGCTGGGCTGAAGACGGCTGAAATGCCAGAAACCGGTCCTCAGTAGCTTGTTTCTGGTCCAGGGAAGGCTTGGCTTGGCAGTTCGGGCTGGACTGTTCCCATGAGGCACAGGGTCAGACTGATTTGCATATGGCTATGTCTGAACTGGGGTGGCAGAGTGGGCTAAAGAACGGTGATGGATTAAACCCAGATCAGTTGACTGGGGGTGAGTGCTTGTATTGTCAATGCTCCGTCCATCATTTCCTTTGGTTTTTCTTTGTTCTCCATAAGTTTGCAGGGTATGCTCAGATGTGAGTCCCTTGCTCACTGTGCCACTGGATTCAAGCAAGCCGGGCTGAAGACGGCTGAAATGCCAGAAACCGGTCCTCTGTAGCTTGTTTCTTGTCCAGGGAAGGCATGGCTTGGCAGTTAGGGCTGGACTGTTCCCATGCGGCACAGGGTCAGACTGATTTGCATATGGCTATGTCTGAACTGGGGTGGCAGATTGGCTAAAGAACGGTGATGGATTAAACCCAGATCAGTTGACTGGGGGTGAGTGCTTGTATTGTCAACGCTCCGTCCATCATTTCCTTTGGTTTTTCTTTGTTCGCCATAAGTTGGCAGGGTATGCTCAGACGTGAGTCCCTTGCTCACTTTGCCACTGGATTCAAGGAAGCCGGGCTGAAGATGGCTGAAATGCCAGAAACCGGTCCTCGGTAGCTTGTTTCCGGTCCAGGGAAGGCATGGCTTGGCAGTTCGGGCTGGACTGTTCCCATGAGGCACAGGGTCAGACTGATTTGCATATGGCTATGTCTGAACTGGGGTGGCAGAGTGGGCTAAAGAACGGTGATGGATTAAACCCAGATCAGTTGACTGGGGGTGAGTGCTTGTATTGTCAACGCTCCGTCCGTAATTTCCTTTGGTTTTTCACAGTTTTCACAAGATTGATGCGTCATATTTACTGTATGATGCATCATATCGCAAGGAATGACAGACACGTCATTATTACTGATGTGTCTGTTGGCGAAAAACTAACGCATTGCTGGAGTTGTGTCGGAAGTGTGGTATAACTCCATCAATGCAGGGGGGAGAGGGGCAGAAATTGTTTCATGGCTGCAACTGTGTGCGTCCAATCCAGGTGCAAGTGCCGAGTGTAAGGCCTTGAAGATCAAACACTGATTTGCACAAAGTGTGACCACACCTGCTCTGAGCATTTATTCATCCTGTGACTGCCTGCGTCCTCTGCCTCTATTGTCTGTGCTGTAATTGCCACTGCACTTCACACATGGATCGAATTGGAAGTAGACTATGCTCCAACAAGCTTTCATAAAATGCACCTATCTTTGTAGCTGGTTCTGTGTACCTCAGATCTTAAAGAACCTACAAACTCTATGTATCCCCATAAACAGAAGGTTCTTGCAGATGCAAAGGTATATTGCTTTTGCAAATCGGTCATTGTGACATGAAGTTATGGATGAAAATGTTGGGACAAAAGTCTGTTATTACCTGCTCATTTTCAACATTTGTTTTATTTCCACAGTTTCTTTGGCAAACACCTTGAAGAATTTACCCAAAAGACCCATTGTAATTTCAGAATTGGCCCTACTTTTCAGAAACAGATAGCTTTTCAGGATCACTCATTTGGTACCACAAACTGGGAGTAGGTTAAAACCGAAAAAGTAGGAAAAATGGGCTACCTATCAGAGAAATGCCAGACCTGTTATATAAAAAGTTTTTTTTTATTCAGCTCTGTTTGTTCTTGAAAGATGGTGATAGAGTGGGGATCTTATTTCATTTGTAGGGGTGCATCATATTCACATGAAGAGCACACCCGCATATAATCATTTGCTGTATAAACATGGAGTGCTAGAATTGTGAAATGTATTAACATGGATACGTGACTTTTTTAGGCCATTGACAAGTAACTTGGAGCATCAACTTGGAAAATGAATGTAACTGGCAGAAGACGTTAACATGAAGAACTTATGTTGTGAAACTTACAATTATTTGTGTATTAAATGTGCTTATTAATTATGTCATTTCATATGTAGGTAAATGTATTACTTGAAGTTGAATTAATTTTATGTGAATTTGTAAAGCTTATAGGAGGTTTCTTATGTTGGCTGAACCTCGTAGGCCTGAAATGCACGTTCCTGAAAACTCTCGCTTTAGAATTAACAGTTTGAATTACATGTATGCTGTAGAATTTGTTCTTTCTCATGTTTTGTGTTGCAGATGAAGAAGCGCTCCTTTAGGCAGAATAATGTCTTTGTTTTATTAGTTAGGCAAGGAGAGAAGAAGTTACAATTGTGTGGCTTGAGTGGAAAAGAGGAAGGTCATTACGCTTCACACAGGAGAAGACCTGAGAACCAAGGACAAATTGTTGCAAGGAAAGCACACATTCGACATCATGGAAAAATACCTTCAGGACTGTACCCATGGTGGATGGCGTGATTCAAAATTTACCATGGGAGCACTTATTGTGGTTAACTGGTTGTTGGAATTAGCGATACTGCACCACTTTTCCCTTGCCTTCCTATGAAGAGGTCTGTCTTTGGTAGCTTAATGCTGATTGACCCATTGATCTTGGAGAGACGTCTTAGGAAGACTCCACATGTTCACACCTTTTATCCTTTCTTCTGAAAATGCTTAAGTAAGGATGTTCCCTTAGTGTTAGAGTAGGGTTAGATTAAATACTTTCCACTCACCAACCCTCGATGAAGGAAAATTTAGACTCATGCTTCCTGATTTTCTCTATCCTACTTCTTGAACTATTGGTGCTGCTTATGCTGCACCGTCTAAACTTGATCGGTAGATTTGTCTTCATAATAATGCCTTTGTATTTCTGTACCCTTGTGTTGAGGTGTCTCCATGTTCAGTAATTTTTGGCTTTGTAATAAACGAAATAAACTTAAGTAGGTGTCTGTGGGTTATTATGTATCTAAGAGAAGTATTGATTACTTGATTGTTACTTTACAAATTTTCTCCCTTTTACACTTTCATGCTGCCAAAAAGAACCATCGGAGTGTGACTCTAGACCTTGTCTAAAACTTATGGGCCCGGCCCTTTCAGTTGGCAGCAGTGGATGGTTCACAAAAGAAGTAATGGGAGAATCTGGAAGTAGTCTAGAATAGATGGAACCTAGAACCCCAAATCACCGAGCCCAATGATCAAGAACGGAAGGCCACGGAATCTGACAGAGAGTTTGATGGTGCAGCGAGATCAGCGATGGAAGGAGAAGTCAGTATCAATTGGGTGTATGTGATGTGTTAGATTTCAGGAATGATTTTATTGATGTCTTGTGCAGTTCAGAGTGAGAGTCGAGTGAATATGGTTTCGGAATGGACATGGTCCAAGAATTGAGATTTGAGTTGCGGGTTCCAAAGTGGCCTAAGATCCTGGGATATTAAAGGATGTTGAAGACACAAATATTATGATTGTCTGACCGAAGAACTGAGGAGTTGTTGTGAGACATCACCAGCTGTTCCACCTAAGACAGGGAACATTTTGTGAATAGGATGAATGGGAATCATTTAGTGGACATCATGTACAGAGGCTAACTTTACTGATTCTGGTGATCCACGCTGGTAGAGGGTCATCGCCTGTATATGTTCTTGAGTGGTTGAATTCTATCGATCTTTTTAGATGGCAGACAATTGCAGATTTAAGATGACTTTGTGGGTGAATGCATATAAAGAAACTGTGAAGGAAGGTGAGCTGTTGCGAGGAGTGAGAGTGACATCAGGGTGTGGCGCACTCTGATAGGTCGGTTGGTGTAACACCGCGCTTGGATCGGTTGGTAGTCATCAGAAATTTTGTGATTGAAAAAGATTGTTCCGTCATAACTTGGTGAACAGCGAATTGCAATTTGGAATCATATGATGTTTTAGGATGTTGCAAGATCTTTGCAGTGGTGATGATGGGGTTGTTACTCGAGTGGGCGAAGAGGCACTACCCAAGGATACTCCTGCACACTATAGGACAACAAAACTTAGTCTTCACTTCAAAATTGGCATAAGATCACGGAAAAGGAGGATGAATTATCATTTCCATGTTTTGGCTCATTTCGGTTTGATATATTGAATCAGCTCAGAAGAGCAATGTTTGTGCTGTGACTTTTGCCTTGACCCATGGTACTCATAGTTTGGGCAGTGGGCCGCCAGCGGCCCGGCAGGTCTTCCTTGGCTGTTTGCAAATAATGTACCCATGGTCCCCCACAGAGAGAGAGAAAGTGGATAGAGAGAGAGTGGAGAGAGAAAGAAAGTGAAGAGAGAGAGAGTGGAGAGAGAGTGGAGAGAGAGAGTGGAGAGAGAGAGAGAGTGGAGAGAGAGTAGAGAAAGAGAGTGGAGAGAGTGAGAGAGAGTGGAGAAAGAGAGAGTGAAGAGTGAGAGAGCGAGTGGAGAGAGAGAGAGCTAGAGAGAGTCAGTGGAGAGAGAAAGATAGTGGACAGAGAGAGGAGAGAGTAGAGAGAGAGACTGACTGACTGAGAGACTGACTGACTGAGAGCGAGAGAGAGCCTAACAAAGACTAAGAGAGAGAGACTGACAGAGAGAGAGAGAGAGAGACTGACAGAGATAGAGAGTCTGACAGAGACTGACTGACAGAGAGAGAGACTGACTGACAGAGAGGCTGACTGACAGAGAGAATGACTGAGAGGGAGCAAGAGAGAGGGAGAGAGAGAGAGAGAGAGAGAGAGAGAGAGACTGACTGACTGACCGAGGGAGATAGAGACTGACTGACAGAGACTGACTGACAGAGAGAGAGAGAGACGGACAGAAAGAGAGATACAGAGAGACTGACTAACTGAGAGAAACAGAGAGACTGACTAACTGAGAGAAAGACTGACTAAATGAGAGAGAGACTGACTGACAGAGAGAGGGAGATTGACTGAGAGAGAGACTGACTGACTTAGAGACTGACTGACTGAGAGAGAGAGATACTAACTGACTGAGAGAGAGAAACTGACTGACAGAGAGAGAGAGAGAGAGAGAGAGATGGACTGAGAGACTGACTGAGAGAGAAAGAGAGAGAAAGAAAGACTGACTGACTGACCGAAGGAGATAGAGACTGACTGACTGACTGACACTGACAGACAGAGAGAGAGAGATGGACAGAGAGAGACTGACTAACTGAGATAAAGACTGACTAAATGAGAGAGAGACTGGCTGATAGAGAGACACTGACTGAGAGAGAGACTGACAGAGAGAGAGAGAGAGAGAGAGAGAGAGAGAGAGAGAGACTGACTGATTGAGAAAGGGAGAGACTGACTGACCTAGAGAGAGAGAGACTGACTGACAGAGAGATAGACTATGATGAAATTGGGGTCAAAGTGTGTATGAAGCTATGCCATGCCTCTTAAGATTGCCATTGTCTGATAATAAAAAATGTTTTATCAAAATGTGCTCCTTGTAGTTACATCTCCTTTTGAAATACAACAGTGTCACATTGTCTACTTTATTGATCTACCCCCGCCCCCACACAGAACCAGCCCCCGCTGACCCCACCCCTACAGGTCCGGCCCTCAGCCACAAACCACAATGTAATTTTGGCCCTGCCAAAAAGATTGTGAGTACCCATGGCCTAAGCAGAGGGAGGAATATCAAAGCAGAATGAGGAAAACTGTGAGGGTGTATCAGAATGCACAGTGGGATATGACGCTTAAGAGATGGAGAGTGGATACCATTGAGGGAGAAAGGTTGTCCCCAGTAATGGTAGAAGAAGAGGAGTAACTGGACAGTAGTAAAAAGGACAAATGGGAGTGACAGTAGTGACAACGAAGACAGCTTGTTGGATGGGCTGTTAGCCAAGCATTCTCCACTTTACAGTCCATTATCGGGTGGAGAGGCGAAACTCGGATGGTGTTGAGAATGTGGGAAGTGTAGTAGATTTAGTGGGTCCTGATCCAGGAGTTGTGGGAAGGATATCAGCAGGCCTAGGGGGGAAATGAGTGTCTGCCTTAGAAGGTATGGAACAGAATGGTATTAATGCCACTTCACAGTTGCCGTAAGCTCCTATAGTACCAATCACCATTGGTCCTTTTTACATCCCAAATTCAGTGGGAAGCCTTAATCAGAGAAAGTCCATACATGCTGAAGAGACTGGATTGGGAAACACCTGGAGTACTAATGGGAATTACCCTTCCCTAGTGCCTATGGAATCTAGTTCCCCTTTAGCGGGTACTGCTGACCCTTCCCGAGTTTTCAGGACTATACAGTATATACCCATAATAGGTACTAGACTTTTGGTGGCATGGACCATACCAAGTGATACTGGTGACAAACACTGCTGTAAAGTGTGGTGAAGTACCGAACTGGGTCCATGCTTCACATACCCGACGAGTCACAGGTCCCTCGATGAAACAGCTCCTTTCCCAGAAGTATATCCAGCCATGACTGAGGGGTCACCGGAGGGGAGAAGCCAAGCTGTAAAGGTATATGAAGAGGCTGGGCACAAAGCATATCAATCTGAGGGGGCACACGCTACACAAGACCCTTGTGTGGACTCTGAGGAAGACAGTAATGTTGTGAGTGGTATAGAGTCTTACTCAGCAGAAGACTGGTGGGACAAGCTGTCAGGTGCAGTCAAGGAAGAAGGATGCTGCAGAAGAAATGTGGCCTGTGAGACAGAGGAGCAGGAATCTTAAAATTGCATCTGCAAAAGAACTTGTACCAATAGATGAATCTTCGGAGTCTGAACTGAGTAAAACACTGAAGTTGCAAGAAGAACCAGGAGAGCTTGAGCCATGTCAGAGATATTTCTGTCCAAAGTGGACTTATCTGGTTACAAATTCAAATTTATTTTTTATTGCGTGATTCAAAAAAACCATTGCAAGTACAAAAAGTTTTTAAAAAAAATGCAAAACTTCATTTAAAATGTAATGTTCATAAAAACCAGTAGGGGTAACAATAACAGGTGAAGCTTGCCAAAGCATTATGCCGATGGGGAGTCACAGACTGTGGACACCTCACAGAGTTTTTTTGCAGCATGCTCCATGAATCTTACTAGGGCACAGTTAAGTTTAGTGTTCCTAGGATCAAAGCAGGCCAGAACTGCTGCTCTACAGCTTCTGATCATTTTTGTATTCCAATGATGCTTGAGTAGGCACCGTCTCTCTGTCAGCAG
Source organism: Lissotriton helveticus (assembly GCF_964261635.1). Lineage (NCBI taxonomy): Eukaryota > Metazoa > Chordata > Amphibia > Caudata > Salamandridae > Lissotriton > Lissotriton helveticus. The sequence goes on along the minus strand of NC_136061.1, from coordinate 831,995,808 downwards.
TTTTGGGCACAGACAAATGATGTGTATTATGTCTTCTTTGTGAATCTCCCAAAGTCGTCATAGATCTCTTCCGTGCTCTCTTTTCCATTTTGGCCAGTGAACCAATAGGTTGATAACACCCAGTCTCAATTTTAAAAAACTTAGTTTTGTTCGTGCACTGAAAGACATGGTTAGGTATGGCTGTGGGATTAACGAGGCATAGGTTTGAAGGGTCATCCACCCATGGCTTCTTTTTGCAAGGGTAGCTTTGTCTTCCACTATTGAAAGTTGTTTGGTTCTTGTTTTCGCTAGCCTTTTGAATTCCTTCTGACTAGCGTGCAGGTTCCAGAGGTCATTTAGACATAGGGTTGTTAGTCCTTTTGACCAGTAGTCGTGTCCTGCTCACCATGAATTATTGTCAATGCTGGCCCACAGATGGTACCCTAGACTTCCTTCCTTTGATGACCTCAGTTTGTGGCAGCACACAAGAAAGTACATGGCTCGGACGAGTGATTGATTGCAGATGCCTGGTTCCAACCTAATTTGTGCCGGTGATGTGTGGGTTGGTAGTTTGAACACTGATCTATAGATCTTTGTAATAATTATGTCCAGTTGGCCGCTGTCCAATCCTTTTAGAGCTTCACTACCGTAGGTTAGGGTAGGAATGATTTTTGGCTGAGCAACATGTATTGTAGGTGCGAGCGTTGGGCCTTGTAGTTTCTTTTGAATTAGTCCAATTGCAAAAGCAAGTGCCGCACCCTTCCTTTTTTGTTCTTCTAGGTGGGATTTATATTTGTCATTATTGTTAAAAATAACTCCAAGGTAACTCTGGCAATTTGATTCGACGATGCTTTCCGTGGATGAACTGCTAGGATTTTCGTCTTCCTGTTGTTAATGCGCAGCTCGTTCTTATTTGAGTATTCAGAGGTGGCCTCCAGGAGCGTTTGCATTCCAATCTTAGTTTTGCTGAGAAGAACCACGTCATCAGCATATAGTAGGTTTGTCAACGACAGACCGATAGTTTGGGAGCGTGGGAATTGACCTTATTGAGGACTTCAGGAAGGTCGGCTAGAAATAGATTAAAAAGTGTCGGGGCCAAGACACAACCCTGTTTTAGGCTTTTTTTCGTCAGAATTGGGAGGGATAATCTAGAGCCATCTCCGATCTTAATCCTGACCCATGTGTCATGGTGTAGGAGTTGTATGGCTCTTAGGAGGTCAGCTGGAATATTAAGTCTGGACAACTTCTGCCAGAGCTTACCTCTGTTAACGTTATCGAAGGCCGCTTGGAAGTCAATGAATCCCATATAGAGTGGGCAGGAACAGAACTTTGCTTGGTCGACCAGGCAGGAGAGGGTCATAAGATTGACTGAGGTGCCGGTGTTTTTAGTAAAGCCTGTTTGATTCAGAGGAATTATAGAATTGTCATCCGCCCATGCCCTTAGTGGATTGAGCGATACAAAAGGGGATCATGGACGGAGCGTTTGAACAAATCAAACACTCACCACCAGTCAACTGATCTGGGTTTAATCCATCACCATTCTTTAGTTCAACCAGCCACTCCAGTTCAGACATGGCTATATGCAAATCAGTCTGACCCTGTGCCTCATGGGAACAGTCCAGCCTGAACTGCCAAGCCATGTCTTCCCTGTACCGGAAACAAGCATCCTGGGACCGGTTTCGGATTCATAATCCTCATCAGCCAGGCTATCTTGAATCCAGTGGCCAAGTGAACAAGTGGATTGAGCAACACTCCCGCTAAATACTTTGCTTCATTGTCGATGAGTGCGATGAGGCGATAATTCCCTGGGGATTTTTTGTCCCGTCCTTTGAAGATCGGTGCGAGGATTGATCCACGCCAGGAGGGCGGTATGATGTTGTTTTGCAGGCTTGAGTTAAATAGGGTGCTTTGTTTCGCAGCCCAAAAGGATGCGTCTTCCTTGAACAGAGCTTGAGGAATTCCATCTGGACCAGGAGCCCCATCCTTCCGTCCCTTTTTTTATCATTTTTTCTATTTCAGCCTTCTGGACTGTTGTAGGATTATCGCTGCTTTGAATCAAAAGACACTCTTTTGTTTGTGCCATTTTATGATCGACGTAGGGCCATTCCTTCGTTGGGGAGTTTACAGTGTTCAGAACAAATGCCCGGTCGCCCTCTTTTTGTGCCGCTTTGTCCGTGGAGGGGAGACTTAGGTGGGGAATATTTGCTTCCCGATCGTTGAAGTGGGAATGGAGGAAGTCGACCCACTCTGTCTCCAGTATGCTCGAGGAGGGAACTTTAGAGGCGCGCCCGGATACGCTATTGATTGTACGCCAAAACCTGGCGGAATTGTTTGTTTTAATGTAATTCTGCAGTTTGGCCCAGAACGAGTTCCATTGGCTAATGCGTAGCTCACGTTTTGCTTTCTTAAGATGGCTGCGGGCCTCTCTCAATTTTATTATTTTTATGGGGTCCGTTGGATCAGTTTTTAAGGCCCGCCATGAACGATTCATGGATCTTGTTGCTGATTGTACCTCTGAATTTTAGCGGGGCATCTGCTTTTGACCAGTTTGGATTGTGTACTTTATTGGTTTGGCGGAACTGTCGATGAGTTCAGTTGCAAATGTTGACCAGATGGTGATTGTATTATCCGGGCTCCTACTATGGCGCTCGATTATTTGTTTGGCCTCTGTTGATACCTGTTGAAAATTCTTGAAGGAGCATTTTATTCATTTGAGGTTAATTGTAAAGCTCTCGGATGGCAAAGCCCTTTCTTCTTCGTGTCGTGAGAGGCAGGTCCTCAGCATAATTTCTTGGGGACAGTGGTCACTTTCTGTTCTGTTTCCAAGGCAATAACCTGCTATTTGATGGGGCATTGAAAGGCTAACAAAAGTGTAGTCAATTAATGAAGTGCCTTTTTTCGAAAGATAGGAAAAACGAGGAGGCTTGTCTGAGGAAAAACATCCATTTAAGGCTCTAAGGCCCAGATTTTCAAGGTTGCCTTGTAGAGAACTTCCATGTCGGTCGTTCTTGTGCCATCCAGGACGGACCTGCGGTGGTATCACCCAGATGCTGTCATGTGATTTGGGGACCTCATTTTTTTGAAAGTCTGACATTAACCACATATTGAAGTCACCAGTAAGTAAGATTTCTGAATCTAGGGGACCTGTTTGCACTCTCACTACTGACGCTGTGGCTTCTTCTACAAAGGATTTCCTTGATGCTGTATTTGGTCGGACGTAAACATTCATTAAGATTAGTCTCCAACTTTGACCTTTACTCGAAGTGTGAGAAATTCCCACACACTGAAGACAGTGTGATGAGCCCGAATAGTCTCAGGAGGTGACAGCATTTTTTGTTGATATATACACTGCAAGGCCGCCGCGCCTTCTTCCTGGACGCTTCAGTTTGTAGGCTGGAATATGGTGAGTTTTGAAGCCTTCTAGATGCTGCGGTGCAGTGAGCCATGTCTCTTGTAGTAACAGTATGTCGAAACCCCGTAAATAGGAAATTGTGGCGATGTCCTCAAGTTTGCTTGTTAGGCCGTTGATGTTCCATGAACAGATTTTAAAAGGAGTCGTTTCGTGGCAGTCAACCCTGTTGGGCTGTCATCGTAAGAGTCGGGTTGTATTCAGGGTACCAGCCAACCAGGACCATGTACCGGCCTCATCCTGATTCCTGTTTGGTGTGATCCCGTCTTCTTTTGATTTCCTCATTGAGTGGTCAGGAATGGGGGTTTTGTTCCGTGCTCCCCTGAGGACGAAGTACACTGGACCCCTTCCTACTCGACTGTGTTCCTCACCACGGCTTTCCTGTAAAACGTGTGGATAGCCTGCTTCCCTGCCCGGATGTATCTGTATTCCCCATTGCTTGAAGGTATCAGTTAGCACTAAAATGTTGTTCATTGCCTCTGCGGTACTCCAGGTGACCTTTGTGGATTCGTTTGATTGGCCTTGGCACGGTGCAAATGAATTCTACCGATATTATGTCTTTAGTGGTTATTGCGTTTGACAGTCCTGTCGCTTGAATCAGCTTTAAGATGTTACCCCGATTTAGGATGTCATAGCTACTTTTAGACTTGTATTCTGGATAGAAGAAGGTGATGAGGGAATCCCCACTCAGCGCTGTGCTAATCGGCATAGGCGTTGCCTCCGTTTTTTCCGCGTTGGACATTTGAGCAACCTTTGTTAAGGGGCCCGCGAAAAGGACCTCGTTTTGCACACTATCCAGCCTTTCATTATTTACTTGACCGAAGGCCCATTTAGCACTTGCTGGAAGTGCGCCCTGTTGGTTGTTGACACAGCTAACTGTGACTACCTGCTTTGACATGGTGCCTCCAAGCTGCCTTGTCGCGAGACTTGATGAATGGCTCTTAGCCATTACGTTCTGCATGATGGGTGTGTTTGGGGGAGCCATGTTGGTAGTTGTTATTTGCTCTTTAACACCACTGAGCACACTTTTCCCTAGAGGTGCCATTACTGGTTTCTTTGCTGTTGATGAGGGGGAAATGTCACTCTTTCTTCTTTCACTATCCTGCGTGGTTGGTTGTACCTCCGTTGTGGTTACTGGATCAGAGGAGTTTTTTAGATCCTCGTCTCCTGAAGCTCCCGGACATCTAAGGGTGTTGAACATCGGGTAGAGACTTAGAACTTGTTTACTCCTTCTCATTTTGTTGCGTCCTTTCCGCTTCCTTTGTCTTTTCACTTTTCCCACATGAACTACCACGTCTTGTTCGATTGATGAAAGAAGGGTGGAATTTGCTCTGCTGGTGACCTGAGGAGATTGCTGTTCACTCGTTCCACCACCTTGCACCGATATCTCTTGAGGTCGTGAGGAATTGGCCCCTTCTTCCCCTCTTGACCTTGAATTGGAAACTGTTTTTGCTTGAGGATCTTCGCTTAAGTTTCCTGAGTCTGCGACACTGCCATTTCCAGGGATGGGTTTAGCTTTTGCTATTTCTTTTAGATCTACCACAAGCTTTTCCATTATGCCTGGAAGTGAACAGAGTTTCTCCACTATTGGTGTACAGTCACATCCTTGCTGCGGGTGGTCTGCAGCTTCCTGGGCCCATCTGATTAGGCTATTTAGGTTTGAGATCCTATCGTCGATTTCAACTACGTACACGGCAAGTGTGTTTAGAAGGCTAATTTGAATATCCATTTTGTCCGCCTGATAAGTCATTGCGTCTGCTGGCTTTTGGAGAATATCGAGGGCGGTAGCCCATGCCTTTTCTTGTGAGGGAACCTCGCTTTTGTCCTGGATTGGTGAAGCTGGCAGCTGAGGATGTCGAGGGATTGTGTTCCCATATGAGTGCAACATTTCTGCCCATTCCGTTGACTCGAAATAGGAAAGCTCTTTCATGCCTCCCTCTGCGTCCTCTGTGACCATTATGATTTCAGTAGGCACAGGGTCAGATTTACTCGCACGGTGTTGATCCTGTTGGTCAGTTTCCCCCCCCCCCAAAGGAGGTGCTGGCTCCTTCCGTCGTCAAGGCGGCGGCGCTGCCTTTGATGGAGTAGATCGCAGATTCGCCATTTTGACTACACGGGATGCTGAAGCTGGCTTCAAGAAACATTTGGTTGAAGTTTTCCAAATTGCTAGTTTTTTCCTCAGCTGGTTCTAAGTGGAGCTCCAGTGTATTGATTGCAACATTGGATTTGGCGATACCGGATGGTGCAGAGTTATGCCGATGCGCTTTCTGCGTTGGGGAGGACTTCCTTACAGGACACCCCCTGGCCTCAGTTCGATCTGCCATTGGCGGTGTAGTAGAGATGGTGGCTGACGTGTGACTGCTTTGGGGAGTCCATGGCCCCCCATTTGCTATGAGGGCACTGCCCTTGATGGTAGTCACCAGTGGACTTAGGGGGATTGGAAGGCCCGTGATATTCTTGTTGCTAGAGAAGACCGCTGACCCAACGTCTTTTAGGTAATTACATTTTGTTGTTATCTTTGGTTGATAGCCAAATGGTTTGCAGGCCGTCACGTCAGGGCACTTCCTGATGGCTTGAGACGTGCTTTCAGTTATGGTGTCAGTGTCGCTCAGCAGCAGGTAAGGAGACTGCTCAGGGTCGGAAATTAACCTCGCATTTTTCCCTCTGCTTTTCTTTTTCCTTTGAGGACCCGTTGTCCTCACCTTGCCGGATCTCATCACAGGGCGGACGGGGTAAATAAGGAACGGTAGCCGTGGGAAGGCACACTAGACTCCTACTGGACCTCTAGCCTTCCCCCTCTCTTCGGCTGCAGCTCCAGCCAGCTGCAACTGGCCACCAATTGCTGATCACAGGTCACAGGACCCTGCCGACACCGGGCTGCGGGAGGTTTTCTCAGGTTTTTCAGTCACAAACTCAGCCCCCATGATCTTGCACTCCTCGCCCCGCCTCGCCGTTCCTCTTTTCTCCTCTCTTCTCCTCTCAGCCATCAGAAAAAATGAACTGATAGAGCAAAGGGGGCTACTTCGGGGCGGCAGCGGCGGTGAAACAGTTACGGACCTGCAGCTTGATTTTGGCGCAGACTTAATGGCGAGGGTGGTAATTTTCACTTACCCCGCGCCCCAGGGCGCAGGTGAACGCGAGAGCCTCGCGACTTGCCCCAAGCGCTATGCTCCTACCTCCACCGGTGCGTTCGTGTGATGTGCGGCTCGTTGACAGAGCTTGGACCCGGCTTCAAAACAACCAGACAGGTCCTGACTCCAGCAGCTTGGCAGCTCGGCAGCATGACAGCACAGCACACGGCACTCTCGAGGCGCTGCTCACTGCTCGCTCTCCGCTCTCGCTTCGCCTCAAGCCTCCAGCCACCGGACCACACAGCGAGGCGGCTACCACGAACAATTGCTCAACAGCGCTCAACAGGAAACAGCAAATACGGATTCCAATTATAGATTACTCTAAGCCTCCACACTTTGCCACTCTCACATGGGTCTCCCTCCTGTCCATCTCATAAAGCAGGGTTCAAGTTCAAAAGTCCTTTTTCGGCAGACCCAAAGCTATGCAAAATTGTGGTACAGGGTTATTTGGGTCCGTGCGCTGATGCGCTAAGGCAGGATACCATATATCTAAATATCAGGCAAACAACTTGCAAAATGAGCCTAGGAATATTGGGGCTCATCGGTGGCACTTCTCAAACCACTACTGGTCAGAACCGTGCCATCTCCACAGGATGCCCCACTCCAGGCTCCCTTGGTACAGCAGTTCACTCTTACAGAGGCACTTCTCCCATAGGGCCGCTGCTTGTTACCTCTGATTGTTGCTCCACTGCCCCTTTCAGCTGTCCCCAGCTGCCTTCACCGGGCACCAAAACCTCCTTTCCCATCCACCGCCACCATCGGCCCCTCAGCCTGTTTACTTCCACGTCACTGCCGGGGATTGTCAGCCGGAGGTTTTAGGCGGGGATTTGGAGAGGTGAGTCCTGTTGGTCTCGGGCCCCGAGGGCCTTTGCCAACTCCGGGGGCTTTTGTTTATGGCTCCTTTCTGTTTTGCTATTGCCGCTGCCGGCCGACCTGCTTCGGAGCTAAAGGCTGAACTGCCACGCTACGCTGTGGTGGCGAAAGCGAACACGAAAACACGGTCTGGATGACTGCCACGCTACGCTGTGGTGGCGAAAGCGAACACGAAAACTTATCTGGTTACCTATGCTGGGGAGAGTGAGGTCCGAGATTTCGATACTGGTTGTCGAGATCTTGCTGAGAGTTCCTGGAATTGAAGCTAATGCACTTCTGTCATTGACTGTACCTTTTCCACCAAGGTTGAGTGACTTACGGTATCTGATTTTGGAAGACATCAAATTCCTAAGCTTCGGAGAACCACAGTCTCCTCAAGAGTTTGCAGCATTGAGAGCTGAACTGAGGCCTGCTCTGATCTAATAAGGGATGTAAATTAAACTTTGAACTGTAAATTAGTCGCTTGAAAGACGATAACCGAGTGGAAGGAGAATAAAAATAGAGACTTTCATCTAGAAGAGGGCTAGGGAAGTATTCCAAGCTGTGTAAATAAGTTGAGAAAAGACTGTTCAAAAGAACTTTCCAAGGTTTCATAACGAAAGTTGCTCGAGGACATTGTTGAATGCGAGTAAGAGGTGGAGAAGTGAGACTCTGTGTATGGATCCTCTTATGAACTGTGGTCTGAGCTACTTTGAAAATGGAGTCTGGAATTTTTAATCATAGGCACAAATGTATTATAGGTACACTAATTTCAAAAGAAATCATAGTAATAGCTGTAGTTATTACTGAGTCCATTTTAAGTCCACACAAAAGTGAGGGACATGGAGTGGGGATAGACGCGACATCCACACCAACCTCTGCTGCCTTAAAGAGAGTACATTAGAATCTGAGAAGGAATTAATAGAGCAAACTAGTCACTTCCTTCTTGTAGATTTGTTGAAGGGTGATTACACACTGAATGCTTATGCTGAGATGTTGTATATGTATGTTGACACTACAGAAGTGAGAGATCTCATGCCATTACCTGCTTTGGTAGAGGAGGGAATCCACTTTCACCATTTACCCTTGACATATAGCATTAGTTGTAGTTTACTTCTTTGTAAGGCCATTATGAGTACTACTTCTCAAATTATAATGTGGTACTCTAAGAAAATACCAGTTAGATAGAGAGAATGGAGAATTACTTTGCACCAGCAGAAACATTAGACATTGCTTTTGCGCATATATAAAACTTAACATGCATAATAACAGATATGGAAAATAAATTCATAGATCAAGTAGAGGATAGATGAAGGGGGATAGTTGTTAAGTCTGATAACAAGGACAAAAATTGAGAGTGGAACAAGGAGGAGTTAGCTCACAAGGCTAAGGGAAGTTCAGGCCCTATAGCTATAGATTAGGAACAATGAGGCAAGCTGTGCATACGTCAAGCTCAGAGTCGTTATGATACTGTATTTGTGGGACAGAGTGTGTGTGATCATATTTCCCCAGTAAAAGGTCCTCAGAAAACGTTGCTGCAAGAGTCAGTTCAAGGAGTGTATTTTGTGTGTGGAAAGCATGCATACGTTCGGCTTCTGAGCAAATGGTATGGTACTGGTTATGTGACAGTGGACCGAGTGCTGGTGAGGTTGTGGGAGATATATTTGGAGCTATGATACCTATCATAGGAGAGGTATTGAGTTACATCAAGATGAGAAGGCTGTCTACCATTGTGGATAAGTCATCTGTTAACTCAGCTCAGTCTTTGCTACTCAAAGATGGGAACATGGCCTCGATAAGGACAATGGTGATGCAGAACCGACTTCATTTAGATGTGTTATTGGCAAAAGAAGGCAGAGTTTGTTGGATGCTGAAGGTCCAACAGTGTTGTACTTATATCCCTAAAGGAAGTAAATATCTGAGGTGATATATTAATAATCTCACTGATATACACCATGAGATACAAGATCTGGCAGCTGAGGGAGTTTGGGATAAGATAGGAAAGGGATTTGTCGCAGTTGGAAGTTGGTTTGCAAACTTAGGAAGTGGAATCTTTGGATACATCTTGAAGCCGATATAATTGTTAGGATCTGTTTCATTATGTTGGTAGGGATAACAAGGGCATATGAGTGGCACAGTTAAGAGGCAAGTGGAGAACTCCCTAAGGAAAAGAGAGAAAAGAATGGAAAGACTGCAGGACAGTCATTATGAGTATTTGAAGCGCCTGGAGGAGAACAGATAGTGTAGATTAGCTGTGACATCTGTTTAGATCAGTCTACTCTGCAGGGAGTTTTGAGTGTTTTCTGATAACTTAACGTCATCAGAGGGAGGAATGATAGAGTGGAGATCTTATTTCATTTGAAGGCTTGTATCATAATCACGTGTAGATTGCATCCGCATAAAATTATTTGCTGTATTATTGGGAAGTGTTGGAATTGTGAAATGTATTAGCATGAATGTGTGACGTATTTTTGGCCATTGACAACATGGAGAATCAACGTTGAAAATGAATGTAACTGGCAGAAGACTTTAACATGAACTACTCATGCTGTGCAACTGACAATTACATGTGTATTAAATGTGCGTATTAATTATGTTATTTCATACGTAGGTGAATGTATTAATAGAAATTGCATTAATGGTATGTGAATTTGTACAGTTTATATGATGTTTCTTATATTGGCTGAAGACATGTGGCCTCAAACTGTAAACCTTAAAGTTACCTCCAGAAATTAAACTTCACAAAAATATTGTTCGACTCGGACCATGAATTGAATCACACTGACAGTAGTGAGTAGTTGCAGAACGAGATACTAGAGAGTTTCTTTGAATGTGGGCCCTAAAACCATACAATAAGCAACATTAAATATAACTATTGCATATATGAAGCACATTCTATCCCTTGGTCTATCCCATAGCACTAACAACAGCAGTTAAAATTATACAACTCAATGACACATGCTTTTTTATTATTGGCTGAGACCGAGCCGACCATGAAATTGTTAGGGTCTAGTTCCAAACTGCCCTTAGTAGTACAGAAAGTGGTACAACTGTACCACTACTCATCTAATACAAAATGCTATTTGCTAACATAAGGACTGACAGCTCTGCCTACCAGTCTTCTATATTTTCTATGCAAAGATCTTCTCCAACATGGCCTGGATCTCTGAAAATGTACGTGCATGATTTAGGTTTAAATATGGGATGGACCAGGCAAGGTTTTAAGGAAATGGGCAATATCTGCTCCTAAATAGGATGGCTTTTGGAAATTATAAGGAGGAGTTAAGGGAAGGACCTGCTTAGAAAAACATACACCCACAAAACAGTGAGGCCATTGCTTGTCACGTAGTCTCAAACTACACTTTTAAAGTCACTGCAGCCCTATACATCACAAAACTGGTGTAAATATGCTCCATAAGGTATTACAGTTGAGTTCTGACCTCACAATGCCTTCTGCCAACTGCCAAGGTGGAAGGCAGGTCAAGTCACGAGCAGCTGTTTAATGCAATGAAAATGAAATGTTCCTTTTCTTTCTTCTGCTCTATTTTTCTAGCTTACAGTGACAAGGAGAAAGAACATGTTTATTTTTGCACTCCTGAGATAATTATAGAATAGTACGAACCTTTCTTCATGCTTCTCCACATTCTGAGCTACTGCACCTTTTTAAAAATAATGATTATGGAACTGTTTCTAATAACTTTTTGCAACATATATCTAACAGGTTTTTGATGTGTTTAGTGAAGTTCTGTTTCCATTTTTCATGTTTGCAAACATGTCCTCTCTTTCATATGAAAGTGCTATGCACCATGAATTTAAGTGGTTTGTGGGAAAGGTCATTGTGTGACCATGTATTAAATGGGATTAAGTTTCCCTGTCGTACATGGTAAAGATATTGCAAGTCACTTCAGAGTTCCATAACCTTATAAAGGAACTCGGCCTTCAGCCTTGTTCCTCTTTATCGTAATGTTACTCCTTGTAATATCCTTATAATGAAGCCCATCAACTGTCTAGTCACTATACTACGGTCTCAGTCCATTTGTGATTTCTGCATATCTGAATGGACTAGTAATGATGCTTTAAATAAGAGCCTGTCATGATTTCAGTGCTGGTTTGTTTGCCTTCCAGAATATAAGATTCAATAATAGTCTTCCCACATAGGAAAATTACAGGATCATTATGTAGGAGAGTAGGGTCTGCTTTCCTATGGTCACCCCACTTTTTGCTTTTTGCTTCACTGGTTTTCGACTTAGATGTGGCTGTGGGCCTGCTAATCAGACCCACAGCCCTGCTGTTCTCTCGCTAAATTCACACCATGTACTTTAGGTACATCACCAATTGGGATTTGGGTCACTCTTATGATTCCCTGTTCAGTGTACTATAGGTAACCAGGGCATAGGTGCACCCAAGGCCTACCAGGGGCTGCAGCATATCTTTTGCCACCCCTGGCTGGCCATCCAAACTGACACAACAGGCTGATCACTCAGCTGGGGCAAGGTTGTGTAATCACCCCTTGCTTAGATATAGTATTCCTATATCTAACCTTATATCTAGACACATATACACCTATAAGTCACTCCTATGGCAGGCCTTAACAATCCTGAAGGCAGAGTGCTTAGTTTTATGTGAGATGGTGCTCTAGCATGAGCTGAGCCTGTCTGCAGCTTTCGGAACCATGTCCTTATAGCTGTTCTAGGATATAGCCATACCATATACTCTTAAGTGCATTATGAACCTTGCGGTTAAATGCTAACTTTGGTTTGGCTTAATCAAAACATGTCGTGTAAGGTGTCATACGCTTTGGAATACTACCCCCTTACCAGTTCTGGCGACGGGGGTAGCATTCCACCCTTCTAGAGGGAGAAGAAATATTGTTCCTACTAATCCCGGTTAAAGTTAACCAGAGCCTCAGCATCACAAAATCGATGCTGCTGCCACAGACACAAGTCTGACCTCCTGCTGCTGGGAGTCCTTCCAGCGAGGGAGGCTTGGACAATAGGTTTCCTGTCTTGGGAGGTGCTAGCACCACCCCAGACAGGCCATAGTGTATTGGGGCAGGGGGGGCTGAATGAAATAAGACACTGCCTGGGGCACACAAGGTGTCCCATGCATAGTCCAGTTCAAACCGGTGCTGGGGCACTCCAGCCCCAGCTCTGGCGCGAAACTGGACAAAGGGAAAGGGGTGTAACCACCCCTTTCCTGGGTCCCACCCATAGGAGGGACCTAGCAGGTAATCCAGCCCCTAGATTTGGTATATAGGTAGGAGCTGAGTCCCAAGACTTTAGATTTATCCTGACTGAAACTCTGAAATTAAACTCTGGACCTTCGACACCCTACTCGACGTAGAAGACCGAAGAATCTCCCTTGTGGTCAAGGAGTGACCACCCTGCACAAGCAGGAACCATCAAGTGATCAATGGTTTGCTTTGTCGACGCTCCTGCTGGAGCCTGAGCACAGAGCCTGACAAGACCCAGACTTCCAGACTTCCAACAGCCCGATCCACAGTCACAGCAGAGTTGAGACCCGTGGACGTGACGAGAGACGTGGGACCGGCCATCTTGGAAAGCCAGCGAATTGATTTCTGTGCAACTTCTGAGGCACCCTCTAAGTTGTGCATTGGGGATTGAGAAGCCCCAGCCCCGAGCACCAACTGCACCAAAGATCAGCCCTCCACACTCCACGAGTTCTGCGTGGGGCCCTTCTGCATTTTCCTGCTTGACTCGGCTGTCCGGTCACTTGTCCGTTGGCTAGTGGCCTCTGTGACGACGAAACCTTTGATTTACAATGCTGGTCTGGTTGCTCCAGACTGGCCCCTGCTCCCCTGAAAAGGAGCAGCCCATCAGACCTTGTTGGTCTGATTAAGAAGCCATCTTCCTTTTTCTGTGTGGGTTTCCTTTGCCAAGGCTTGTTGACTCCAATCCGGAAGCCGACACCACCGACAGCGAGATCCTTTGTGGGACAGTCCGTGCCTAGCTCCTCATAGTCGTCGACACCTCCTGGTCCACGTGGCTGCAGAGACAAGCTCCACAACATCACCTGATTGCTGCGCGACATCGCCTGGTTCCATCCTGGTTCCTTCCTGGTCACTGGCTAGTGACCCAGACTCTGTCCCCTCTGCTTTCAGGTACTCTTCATCCTCGATCCGCCCTTGGATCCAACCGGACACTTCTCTCCTGGTCGCCTGCAGCATCTTTCTCCAAGGGTCCATTGGAATCAGCGACGAAACCCGACACACTTTGACACCTATGCACCCGCTTCCTGTGGGTGAGGTAACGCGAGTATTTTGGTACTCCTGTGGGTATTGACTATCCTAGTGTCCTAGTTTCAAGTAGCTTTTGTTCGTGACGTGGTTCTTATACCACTATTTTAGTATATAGTTCGAAGTGCCCCTAGGGCATTACTGTATTTTGTGCAACTTATTGTATTTTAATTAAGAATCTTGTTATGTGCTGGTGCCTCTGACCTCATAAAGAGTTCAGAGGATTGTGTTAGAAATAAATACATATATATTTTGTTATACAAACAGCTGGCTTCACATGCCCTCTTGAGTTTAGCCTAAGACTGCTTTGTCCATGCCACCACTAGGATAGCTGGTCTATAAGGTTGACTTTACAACCATCACCATAAGGGACTGGTTCAAGGTGCTCACTAGAATAGTGAACATCATATACCAGGCAAACTTCCCACACATTATATCTCGACAAAGGATGCTGTGATGATGATACTTGCTCTAGAAGTCTTTTTTCACTGTTTATAGTATAACCTTTGATTTATGTCTACTGTTTCGGCACTAAGTAATGTTTGACAATGTAAGAGTGTGTGTATGCTAAAAAATCATACAATTTGAAATACTTAATTATTTTAAGATGTAATAGTGAATTTAATACAACATTCAAGGATATTTATAAACTTATATTAAAAAGTAACATATACTTTACATGAATTAAAGCCATAATTGTAATTGACTTCACTAAATACTAATTAAAAACAAAAATGCTATGGGTTGTTAGATAAATTTTTTATTTTTTATGAATTAAAAACATGGTTAACCATTTATTATGAAGAGGTCGTGTGCTGTAACATTTTAATTTCATTAGTTCTAGGTTAAAAGAAATTATTTTACATTTATAATTTAATATGTTAAATGTAATAAACTGTATCAATCCTCCATATTTCCCCATAAGAAGCGCTCTACCATGAAGACAGAGCGTTCTACCTGAGTGAAAAGTTGCTAGTAGTAACTTCAAACTCATAAATTTAATCCTAGATGACTGCAGCCGCCTGAACTGAGGAGGTGAAGACATTTAAAACTACACTCTAAACAAGGCTCTTAATCTACTCATAAAATGACTCCCGACCTTAATTGCATTGTTTTGATTCATTTGCTACAACATTAATGTTTGGTAGTCATGCCTGGTAAAATTTCCGTTTTGCCGGTGTAATCTCGCTTAATTTCAGTAAGTTTGTGTAAATGAAAAGATGCTATTACGCTCTGTCGTGTAATTATTTGCCAATGGCAAAAGAACTTAGGGGCAGATTTATGATAACTGGCGCATCCCCAGGGATGCGCCAGTTATCTTGCGCCGCTGCTCCGCCACCCATAGGGGCAGATTTATGAGGCCCTTGCGCCACATTTACGCCGCTGTTGCGTCACGCAAGGCGGCGTAAACGTGGCACATCCCTACGACCGATTTACAACGTGACGCATCTAGGCAGATGCGTCACGTTGTAAAGCCCTGCGCCGCTTGTGGGCGTTCCGGCGCAGGGTGGGCGTTCCGGGGCAGGTGCGCCTCGCAAAAGTGGCTGAGTGAAATCTATAAGATTTCACTCAGTCACTTTCAGGCCAATGCTGCGTCAAAACCCTGCGCCTGCTTGAAGCAGGCGTAGGTCTTGACACAGCATTGCAAAGATGGGACACCCCCAAGCCTTGCTGGAGCTGCGTCGTGCTTGCGACGCAACCCCAGCAATGCGCCACCTTAACGGCACAGATGCGTCACGCATCTGTGCCGTTTTTGCCCCATGGTGCGCCGCATTGTAAATGCGGCGCACCATGGGTGGCGGAGCAGCGGCGCAAGATAACTGGCGCATCCCTGGGGATGCGCCAGTTATCATAAATCTGCCCCATGGTGCGCCGCATTTACAATGCGGCGCACCATGGGGCAAAAACGGCACAGATGCGTGACGCATCTGTGCCGTTAAGGTGGCGCATTGCTGGGGTTGCGTCGCAAGCACGACGCAGCTCCAGCAAGGCTTGGGGGTGTCCCATCTTTGCAATGCTGTGTCAAGACCTACGCCTGCTTCAAGCAGGCGCAGGGTTTTGACGCAGCATTGGCCTGAAAGTGACTGAGTGAAATCTTATAGATTTCACTCAGCCACTTTTGCGAGGCGCACCT
This sequence comes from Lissotriton helveticus, assembly GCF_964261635.1. Classification (NCBI taxonomy): domain Eukaryota; kingdom Metazoa; phylum Chordata; class Amphibia; order Caudata; family Salamandridae; genus Lissotriton; species Lissotriton helveticus. The sequence goes on along the minus strand of NC_136061.1, from coordinate 831,980,047 downwards.
GCCCCGGAACGCCCACCCTGCGCCGGAACGCCCACAAGCGGCGCAGGGCTTTACAACGTGACGCATCTGCCTAGATGCGTCACGTTGTAAATCGGTCGTAGGGATGTGCCACGTTTACGCCGCCTTGCGTGACGCAACAGCGGCGTAAACGTGGCGCAAGGGCCTCATAAATCTGCCCCTTAGTGCAGGAGCAGAGGAACAACATGAATGACCAAAATATAAGAGGCTGCTATTTGCAGTGCTTGTTTTTTGTGCTTTTATGAAGAACGCAATGTGCCCTTACATTGAAAATAGACTCGAGGACGCCTTTTGTGTGAAAATGAAGCATCGAATGCAGGATTTGTGCTTTGCATGATTTCGCCTAATGTTCACAAAATGTCACCGAAATCCCACGTAAGACACTTACGCATATTACACTAATTTAGCACAGCAATAATATTGACCCACTTATGAAAATTGCAGCGTCGCCTTCTGTTTGCTTCTCATTCCCAGGGTCATTCTGGGATGCAGCCCTTTGTTGTAAAATGAGAGAAAATGTAAAAAAAACACAGCCTACTCGGAGTAACCATTGGGTCTACAAACTGGGCCCTGCAGCTTCAATCTCTGCAAGTCTACTCACAGGGTCAGCCATTAAGCAAAGAGAAGTAGATGATCATTACAGCAGAGGTGTGCCCATTGGCCTCCTCCTGGAGGCAATGCATGCAGCTCTAGAATAACTCTACACATACATACATTCCTGTGTGGCCTTCTTATGATTTCTTTCCTCCCCCATGATGGGAGGGATTGCTATTGACTAGTCATTTATTTGTTTCTTTATCTAAGGCTGCATAAAGTGTTAAATTGCCACCTGGTGGGTGTTTCAGCATGCGCCTTCTCCTGAATTCCGTGGTAATTCATGGCGAAGTCCAAAGACTTGTTCATGGCGCAAAATGTTTTGCCATATCCGCAGAGGGGTGTCAGATGGTTGTGGTTCCGAGCACCATCGCTGAGGGGGGTTCTCTCATGGTTTGTTTGTTGGCTGCTCTAGGCAGTAGCCTCACGAAAACTAATAGGCCCCCTCCTTCATAATGGTATGAGGGACCCTGAGACTCCCAGATCTTCCAGATATTTACAGGATGTATACTAGCTGGGTGTTCCCTTAGGGGTGAAGCCCTCCTCCCCAACACCACGGTTGCAGCAGGGGCCTGCATTAGGCCTCTTGTCTTAAGGCAATCTGAACAGAATAGGTGGTTCCCAAGAAGAGTGTAGTGAACGAGCTGTATTCCGAGCACCGTGGATTATTCTACCCAATTCTGGCAGAGAGATTTGTAAAATTCATACAGGCATTCGAGAAGTTATTGTGCTATGCAGCCCCTTGTGAATAATATGTTAACCATACACTTTAGGACCTACTTCACTTGGACCATTTTCTCATTAGCCATGAAAAATCATAGTCGTATGTTGGCATTTATAGATGATTGTTTACAAACCGTGTTTGCAATGATGAGCTAGTAGAGAAACAGTAATAGCAGGAGATGAAACTTGAGTGGATTGTTTTATTCCTATTTATAAAGCCCTAATTTAGATGTATAAAGTGATTGGCATGAAGTCGAAAGCAGAAGATCATTTTGAGGGTTAGTAATAGCTAAATATGAAGTGAAATGTAATTGTATACTGTTGCTAGCACAACCTTGAAAGCATGAGATTCTTTTTGCCTGATGACCCATAGAAAAAAATAGGGGAGTCTTAATGCAGTAAATGGTTTGAACTTTAAAGCGCATATTTATGACTTTTGTGTTGCAAAGCAGCACAGCAAGCCATCTTACTCTACTGTCCTGCATCACTACGAAAGGGAAGAAATTTTGGGCCCGATTCACAGAACTAACTTAAGACAAAATCCTAAACTTACTACTTTTGGTATTCACAGAAGTTAGGATTTTGTCTTAAGTTTGTCTTAAAACAGATTTAAGACAGACTTAAGACAAAATCCTAACTTAAGTCTGTCTTAAGTCTGTCTTAAGTCTGTCTTAAGACAAACTTAGGACAAAATCCTAACTTCTGTGAATACCAAAAGTAGTAAGTTTAGGATTTTGTCTTAAGTTAGTTCTGTGAATCGGCCCCTTTGTATCCAATACGGAGTATTCCTGTCCTTTTCCCTTGCACTGGTGCCATTGAGGCAGCCTACTGTCATCAGAGGCATCCTTACACCATGGTGCAAGGGTGCCTGTGTTGCAGGCAGGATTTTGTTTGTGTAGAAAGGGGCATCTTCTGCACAAAAAAAACCCTGAGTGGCTTTTTCCTTTTTCTATGAAAACAACGAGGAGAAATGCAGATATTTCTTCATGTTACACCTCTCCTGCGAAGGCAAAAAGATGTTGGTGTATACCCAGGTTTGCAAGTCCTTGTAAATGTGGAAATACATCAAATTCCATGGGAGTTGTGTGGAATACCCACCACAACACCCATGGAACGACTACCCAGGGCAGGGAAGCGCAATGCAGCGATTTGTGCTGCGTTAATCTGCCCCACATTTATGAGCCCACTCAGAGACATGCAAAGTGGCTTTGTGTGGCCTTGATGTTTGCGTCACCCATGTACCACATTTCATGGTGCACACGTAAAACAAGCCCTCCCATAAGTATGCCCCTAAGTACCTAAGGCCCTGTATTGTATTTAATATTTAATAGGACTGCATTCTGATGTATCTGCTTCATAATAAGACAGGGCCTATTGTTTGATTATCTTGTAATTTTAACTTGAAAGTGTGCTACTTAAACCTTATCCAGAGAATCTCATGAATTTTGTCAGAAACAAAAAAATGTTTATGACATCCTACAAGTATATAAAACAATAGTGAAATATGTTTGTAGTTTGAGATGTAGCAATTCGGATTTATATTCTCTATGTATGCAATTTTTGCGAAACAACAGTTTTTATGATGACTGTGCCTGGACATACTTGCTTGAAAAGCATAGAGATTTAGGTTTCGTTACATTTTTGACCTATGAATTGAAAGTGTTTTGGTGAACATGTTTACTTTGTGAACGTAATTCATTTTGTAGAAGGGACAGCAAATCATGTTATAATGGCTTCATGTTTTAACTGATAGATATGATCTAAATTGAACCACAGTATTTTTATTACGAGAACAAATTAAATTGTGTAATGGTTTTTGTTATCCATACGAATAAAGCATTGAACATCATGATACAAGCAAAATTAGTGTTCTGGTCAATGCTTACTTGAGAAGTACTCAGACCCAGAAGTCCATTGAGAGCGCCTGGTTGTAATTGAGGTGATTGCATGATTGCACTGCCTTTGCTGTGACCAGAAAGTTGTACATTTACTGTGAAGCTTGCTGTTGCAGCAATGCTCGTCATTGGGAGTTAATTCCATATTGTTTTTTCAGAAATGGCTTTACACCTACAGCAAAGGGGCACAGCAGCAGTGCCACAAAAGGCCTCTCCAAGGTTCCACCAGCAAGGAGAGCCTTGGGTCAAGCAGCTCTCTCCTTCCCACAGACTTCCTGAGGAATTATTCATTGTGGGACAGCTGGCTGGGATGGCACTGGCATGGTCTGATTTAGATTGTATATTCAGTAACCCGCCAAAGAAAATATCATCTCAAGTTGACCAAGGATACACTGGTAACCTATCCAGATACGCTCTTTCATTGAGTTCTTTTACCTGACTACTGTTTTTGTGGGATTTTTACAGGGCTGGACGGGCTACCGCCGTTTTTGTGTGCTGCCGAGCTGCACTGATTTCACTGCGGTGGGGGCTGAATTCGTTGATGGAGACCTTCGTGTGCTTCAAAATAAAGCAAAACAAATGTTGTTCAGCACACCCAGGTCCCGATCAACGAAATCAGCCCCCAGCTCGGCAGCACACCAAAACACCTGGTAGCCAGTCCTGGCCATTTTTGTGTGCTGCTGAGCTGGGGCTGATTTCACAGTGGTGGGGGCTGATTTCGTTGATGGGGACCTGCGTGTGCTTTGAAATAAACAAAGCAAAACAAATGTTGTTTAGCATATGCAGGTCTCCATCAACGAAATCAGCCCCCAGCTCGGCAGCACACCAATACGCCCGGTAGCCAGTCTGGCCCTGGAGTTTTATATAGTGCGAACTCTACCTGAAGGTATCAGAACGCTTTACATGAGCATCAGTTTTGTTAAAGATGAACACAATCATGAATTGTTAGGCACCGGTATATTAAGTGATTTGCCCAGAATCACAGGATGCTAAGGATGCCGACACTTAAACCCGTTCCCCAGCTTCGAGGTCAACCGCTCTAGACATTAGGCTGCAAATACCATCATGCAAAAAGTAAATCGCACTGGACAAGTTTCTCAGACCAGGCTAGCTCCAACTCTGCACATTTTATTTGCCGGAAAGAGCATTACAATAGATTTTGACCAGAATGTAATTTTCAGGTGAAAAGAGCACAACTTGCATTTACAGATGTAAAACTAATTTTGGATAAAATGAGGCTAATATGAACTAATATTCTATCTGGCAAAAACAAGTGGCCTATCCTTAGTGAAAGGGGCCCGATAACCCACACAGGCTGAGGTTGTCCTGATTTGGATGACAAGTTGAGAACCAGTGGTTTTCAACTTTTCCCTAAAGTGTTTATCTTCCCTATTTGGGCTCGGTTCCAGTGCATTCACAGGTACATGCTCGGAGAGTGGTGTGAAATGTATCGATCAAGCATGCTTTCTGGTATATGGCGTGTAAAACTCTTGACCTATTAGGGCAATGCTCAATTTTGTCTAGAAGGTGAGAAGTCCCTCTGGATGAACTTTATTTCCTATCACTACCTACCACATGCACCAGTAATATTGCAGCGATAATTCGAGTGATTTCCCAGATCCTGAAGACATGGTTAATCCCTTGTATTACACTGCTGATGGGTGTGCACACATTCTGAACACATGGAATGCTCTAGAATCTTCCAGATCTAGTGCACAAGTGAGGGGAATACCTGGTGCACAGTAATCCTACTGTGGAGAAGGAGGATTGAGTTGTGTGAGGTGGCTATTCCACCCGTCGTCTCAGGCTGGCATTTTTCTTCTTTGTTAAAATAACAGTTGATGGACAGAATGCAGAACAATGTCATACATTCACCCCAGTACAGAGATCTGAGCATAAATCCATCATTTTTTTGCACTCCACACCACCCCAGTTCAGACATGGCCATATGCAAATCAGCCTTGACCCTGTGCCTTATGGGAACAGTTCAGCCCGAACTGCCAAGCCATGTCTTTCCTGGACCAGAATCAAGCATCCTATGACCGGTTTCTGGCTATCAGCCGTCTTCCGCCAGGATAGCTTGACTCCAATGGTGTGGAGAGCATGGGACTCACGTCTGAGCATACCCATCCCACTCGGGGTGACAAATGCAAAAATAACAGTTGATGGACAGAATGCAGAACAATGTCATACATTCACCCCAGTACAGAGATCTGGGCCTAAATCCATCGTTTTTTGCACTCCACACCACCCCAGTTCAGACATGGCCAAATCAGCCTTGACCCTGTGCCTCATGGGAACAGTCCAGCCCAAACTGCCAAGCCATGTCTTTCCGGCACCGGAATCAAGCATCCTAGGACCGGTTTCTGGCTATCAGCCATCTTCAGCCAGGATAGCTTGACTCCAGTGGTGTGGAGAGCATGGGACTCACGTCTGAGCATCCCCATCCCCACGCATGCTCGTGATGGAACCGCTCCGTCACGAGCCTCGGGTGAGCTGTGCAGACATGGCCATATGCAAATCAGCCTTGACCCTGTGCCTTATGGGAACAGTCCAGCCCGAACTGCTAAGCCATGTCTTTCCTGGACCAGAATCAAGCATCCTAGGACCGGTTTCTGGCTATCAGCCGTCTTCCGCCAGGATAGCTTGACTCCAGTGGTGTGGAGAGCATGGGACTCACGTCTGAGCATACCCATCCCACTCGGGGTGACAAATGCAAAAATAACAGTTGATGGACAGAATGCAGAACAATGTCATACATTCACCCCAGTACAGAGATCTGGGCCTAAATCCATCGTTTTTTTGCACTCCGCACCACCCCAGTTCAGACATGGCCATATGCAAATCAGCCTTGACCCTGTGCCTCATGGGAACAGTCCAGCCCGAACTGCCAAGCCATGTCTTTCCTGGACCGGAATCAAGCATCCTAGGACCGGTTTCTGGCTATCAGCCGTCTTCAGCCAGGATAGCTTGACTCCAGTGGTGTGGAGAGCATGGGACTCACGTCTGAGCATACCCATCCCCACGCATGCTCGTGATGGAACCGCTCCGTCATGAGCCTCGGGTGAGCTGTGCTTGTGACGGAGCAGTTCCGTCACGGCCCCGCCCGCTCAATAGAACGCGCCGCGCAGGTGCGGCGGCCGGGCCGTGACGGAACCGCTCCATCACCAGCACAGCCCACCCGAGGCTCGTGACGGAGCGGTTCCGTCACGAGCATGCATGAGGTTAATACGACACACAGCCTTAGCACAGGTGTGTATGTGTGATGTCTAGCTTAGATTTTATACTGGAAGTATTCCTTTCCAGTGCAATGTCCTATTCCTAGACAAATTCTAATACATTTCATACATTGGTTGTGTGCTTTGCAGTGCAGCAGTATATATGCAACGTGCAAAATGTTTGTAGAAATAAAAAAACATTTCTCCAAAATAGCACCGGCTTCAAGGAAGGATTATTTTTGATGGAAGATACCCTGTTCTCACCGATGATGACGTCTGCCACCAAACCGCTGCTTGCACTGTGACCTGTGGGCACCCCCCTATGCACTGCCTCGCTTCACCCCCCCGTCCTGGTTTCCCCAACGATGAAACAGTCAGCTGACATTACTGCTGCTGTTTGCACTGTGGTTTGGGGGCACCTCTCATAAGTTACCCGAAGCACCGACCCATCCCACACTGAAGTCTCGACCCACCGAAGCCAGCCCCAGTGACGGCTGATCCTCGACGGACACTGTTGCTTGAACCGTGACAATCACCACCCACCTGCACACCGCAGTCCTGGTCTCACTGATGCAGCTGGATAACCTCCACTGACCCAATGCCTGCACTGCCACCTGAGGGCACTGCAAGCTGCCCCACTCTTCTTCACACCACAACCTCGGTGCCTGCCACAGCCAGCCCACACGCCCTTGTCGGCCAGAGCAAAATGTACCACCGTGGTCAGCCGGAACCGTATGATTTGTTGGTCCACATCACCTTGGTAGCCCCTGATGGAGCTTTCCACTTTAAGGAAATAGTTCTTAAGTCTATTTTTGCGTCATTGATATTTTGAAAAACTGTGTGTTGGATTTTTACCCTTTTGGTCTTCATTTATACAGATACATTTTGGCTATTTTTCTAAAACTGGTGTGGTGCCCTTTTGCAGTGTTCCCACTGTATTACTGAATGTTATGTGAAAATGCTTTATACACTGCCTGATATAAGCCTGATTGCTCATGCCAAGCTACCAAGGGGATGAGCAGGGGTTATTTTAGAAGTGTAACACCCTTATCCTGACTAGGAGAAAGGGTACCTGCTTGGACAGGTTAACAACCTGCCAACTAAAGACCCCCATTTCTAAAAACAGTTTTTCTGACTCTGCACTAGGGCAAAGTCTTTTGTGAATCTGCCTCATTGTGTCTCAGAAGTGGACGGTTAAGGGGAGTTACTGGCAGGGCCCACTGCTACTCTTCTGCATTCCAGATGCCCCTCTGGCATTTTTAAAATAAGGTTCTGGCTGTCATAGAATAAATAGTTTGCTTCAGGTGCAACGATAAGCGGTGTGAGGGAGTCAGTCGCCTCCTTAGCAGGACCCTTGTCCATATTTCTGACTATAATTTAGGCAGCTGGGATTCAGTGTGAGGTGGTAGTTTGTTGAGTGGGGTCTAAATTCGCTATTTGAAATGGGGTCTTTAGTTGGCACCCTGTCCAAGTAGGCACAAAAATCATAGTCAGGGTAAGCTTGATACACACTTTAGATTAACCTGTGCACACCCTCTGGTAGCTTGGCACAAAGCAGGCAGGCTTAACCTATCAGGCAATGTGTAATGTATTTGTGCAACACACACACACACACACAGTAACACAAAGAAAACACCACAAAAGGACTCCACACAGTTTTAGAACAATTGCGAATATTTGAGTGAAACAAGACCAAAGGGACAAAACTCCAATCAGTAGAAGTTGAGATATGAATTTTTAAAGACTAAATAAATGCAAGAATAGTGCTTAGAAGCCACTAGCAGTCAAAAGATTACTTGAGGTCACGAGGGACCAGTACAAATCCAAAGTTCTGGCAGACTGCGATGGAGAGGAGGCTGGCTACAGGACCCAGACAGGTCCCACTGAAGCAATACCTTGGCTAGAGCAAGGGTTGACTTCGAGAGCTTACTGCGTTGCGGTCAGGCCAAGCAGAGTGGGTCCTGCTCCGTTGTCGAGCTCCAATGACGTGAATACAATGCATCTTCATCGAGCCACACAGAGCGACGTCGTTGAGCCATGTAAGCTGTGGATCCCCTGTCATAGAGCAATCTCTGCGCCAGCACTAAAGGGCAATGAGGCTCAATTTCTAACACAGTTGGGACGATGCATCAGTCTTTGCAGAAATCATCTGCAGCGCCCACTTCTGAGGCCCAGGATGGGAGGGGCACCTCAGGCAAGGGAAAGACTCACAGATTGCAGATTCCACCAGCACCAGTAAGTTTGCAGAAACTCTTTTGCGTCCATGAGACTTCATAAAACAGGAGGCAAGCCAGCAAGCCCTTGGAGTCACTCCAAGATCAAGTGGGATGGGTACGCTCCTTGTCATCAGCAGACAGCAGAGCAGCTAAGCAAAGCAGAGAAGCAGTTCCTCAGAACTGTCAGTGTCAAACCTTACAGCTCAGCAGTCTTCTCAGGTCCAGACGTGTACTGATTTGGTCAGGTCAGAGCCCCAGTACTTATACCCAAAAGCACCTTTGATGTAAGGCGTGACTTCAAAGCAACTCTCTGGAGTACACAAGGATCCCTTTTAACCCAGCCCTGTCTGCCAGGCTATCTGTGGGTGGTGAATCAGTGCTTTGTGAGTGGACAAGACACTACCTATTGAAGTGTAAGAGTCAGCCCCTCTCATTTCTCCTTGACCAGGTAGACCTATCATGATGCAGATTAATGAAAATGAGTGCTCAGAATGCAGATGAGCCTAATCTTCCTGTTTTTGTGGCTGCCTAGAAGGAATGCACAAAGTATAGCTGTCACCCAGACCGAACATGTATTAGAGACAGGCTGCAGGCACACAGAACAAAGTTTAGAGCAGGACAATGTCCACTTTCTAAAAGAGGGATTTGTATAATAGCAATACCAAATCTAACTTTACCAGTAAAGTTGTATACGTTGATTGTAGGAGTTTATAATATGAAATTAGTGAAATTTAACCAACAAATGCACTAAAAAGTATTAATTAAAAGTGATTTATTCAGACTCAATTGCAAATCTTGTACCCACATTAAGTTTAATTCTAATGTTCAAGGGTCATATGTGATGAACTAAGAAAAACAGTATTGGCAATTGTTCAGTTTTCTAGCAGGCCAACTAGCAGCATCTGGTTTACAGGCCCTGGGTATATGTTATACCACTTTACAAGGGACATATAGGTAAACTAAACAGCTGGCACATGGCACTACTGGACGCTTACGGAATAAACCAAGCCAAATTTCCAGTTTGTGAAACCCCGAGGCAGGACAGAGATCTGGTAAATTGTTTAGGGATGAAGGGTCTCCTCTGCCTAAACGGCAGATTTAAAGCAGATTGCCCTGCAAAGAAATCTTTTAAAATAGGCTCTCAAAACTGCCCAATTGATTATGTATTTATATTCGCCTGGAATTTTCCTGTAGTACAAGAATTTAAGATACCCCAAAGTGACGGCAGCAATCACAACCCATTGCAATTGAATATATATGGGGGAACTAGGGAATATAGAGAGAAAATGATCCCACAACAAGTTGACTACCCCAAACGAGCTTCAACAAGGCTGACGGAAGATTATTTGGAAAAACTAAAGATTTTCCAGCATAAGGTAGAACTGGGGGATATAGGGAGTAAAAATCTGGAATGGTATGAGAGGAAGATAGACCAAGTAGTACAATGCCTCAGAATAGAATTAAAAAAAGACAACAGCAAAGAGGCAATAAATCCGGTTAGTCAACCTAAATGGTTCTCGTCGACTGCCAAAATAAAAAAAAGGGATGAAAGGTCAGTAACAAGAACCCAAAGGAAAAAGTTTAACCGAGAGAGACAAAGCTATCTTAATAAATTGAAAAATGAGTGTAAAAAGATGGTTACCGACGCAAAAAGGTTGTATAAAGAAAAATGTTGGGTGAACCTACTAGAAGCGATTGAATAAAAAAACCCAAGACAGGTTTGGAAGCTGGTAAAAGCAGCGTCCGTTCCCTCTTCAGGAGCACTAAACTGTGTAGTTAGCGAGGCAGCCTGGGTAAAGTATCTGTAGGAACTGTATGGAGTGCGAGGTGACCCTGTAGCTGAAGAACCCCAGACCTGGCAAACGCCAACGGAAGAATTTAGATCAGATTTCACTGAACAGAATGTAGAAAATATAATACTGAAACTGAATCTAACACGAGCAGCAGAGCCAGACAATCTCCCGGCAATGATTCTGAAGTCAGAAATAAAGTGGTGGGTGAAATTCTTTTCCCATTTGTTCCAAATAATATTAGCAAAAGGGAGAATGCCAATGAACTGGAAGGGTGCGGTAATCAGGCCGATCCATAAAAAGGGGAGCATGAAGGCACCACAAAATTATAGGCTGATCAATCTCCTAGATATAGGAGAAAACGTTTTTTCAAAGTTTGTCCTGAATAGGTTAAATGATTGGGTAGAGGAGTTTTCGTAGTTCCAACTTAACAGGGGGGCTTTAGAGATGGGCACTCTACGATCGATCACTGTTTTGCCCTATGGGCAATAGCATGAACGTCTACGGAACAAAATGGTAAGCTTTGCTGCTGCTTCGTAGACTTTTGTGCAGCATTTGACTCAGTACATCAGAATTGCCTTTGGGAAACCCTTGTCAATAATATTATACCTAAAGATCTGCTGGCCTTAATAAAAGAACTGCATCGAGACAATTGGGCACAAGTAATTAAGGATACTGAGGGGTCATGGGCATAAATATACCTATTGAAAACGGCCTGAGACAGGGCTGCGTCTTGGGCCCCCAGTTATTCTCTATATTTCTAGCTGATTTACCTGCCTGCTTAGAAGTTGAAAGAAGCGTAAGCCCAAGAATGGATGGTAAAAAAGTGCCCTGCCTATTGTACGCTGATGATTTGGTGATATTAGACCAGAATGAATTGGGCCTCCAAAGAAAGTTGAATTCTTTTAGACAATACTGTGTAAGGAAATTTTTAACAGTAAACCTGGAAAAGACGAAAATTCTATATTTTGGAAAAAAAGACATTAAGTTTAATTGGCTTTTAGGTGACCTGAAATTGGAATCTGTCAATGAATTTCGCTGCCTAGGGATGTGGTTTGCTTGATCCCTAAAGTGAAATAAGCATCTTGAGGCCCAGAAAGTGAAAGCCCTTACATCAAACGCTGGACTGAAGATCTTTAACCGCGACTACGGTGACATGTCTCACCGACCGCTATTAAAGGCATTCAGCGCAATGATAGCCCCACAGGTACTCTATGGTACAGAAGTCCTTTATTTGAGCGGCAAAGGTGTCTGGGACCTGGAGGAAGGAAAGTGTCTGAAAACCCTGTTGTCCCTGCCACGATCATCAATGATCCAAGCAATATGATCTGAGCTAGGAATAACAGCCTGGAGGGTTCAATCCCAAATAGGTTTGCTTAGGTTTTGGAAACGGCTGGACAAAGAGAAAGGCCAGAAAGTATCTTAATGGTGCAAAAGAGAATTCCAATTCAGTAATCTAAGGTGGGCAAACGCGAATGGGAAGAAAAGTGAGCAGGCATGTGAGTGTTTAAAGGTTGAGATCTGCCAAGAATCCCTACGAGTAGAATGCACTAAAAGTGACTTGAAGTATAATGGGCAAGAAGTGTCAAGAAGAACAGATATGGAATACTTGGCCAAGAAAAAATCTGTACAGTTCATGATGGAATCTAAGTATGGGCGAATTTTGCGGATCTGCAGTCCGCGAATTTGCGCAAAATCGCAAAAAAGTCCACGAACTCGCGGATTTTCCCAAGAAATCGTGGATTTTTTTGCGATTTCCATCCACTCAACTGGAGTACTTTCTACTGGCTAATCAGTAAGGGCTACCTCGTTGGGTAAATGTATAGTGCTTTTCCTACACTGCAGCTGCTTAAAGGGCCAGAAGATTTGTCTCCACTGACCATGTGTGCCTGTAACTTTGCCACCGCGCCAAAAGGCGCCGAGGTCCCTTGAGTGAGCTGTCCATCATAGTTGGGAAAGGGTGGGAAGACGTTTGATACCGCTAGTGTGTGGTGCGGGGCTTCTATGCGTGTCAACATGCCTCTTGTGTATAAAGGGTCAGAGAGCGAGCAGGGCAGCAGGTGGGGAGAAAGCAGCCTCCTGGTCACAGGAACTACACGGGGATTGCGCTCGAGAAACTCAGGGATGCAAAGAACTCCCACGGGTATTACAGGTAATTTTCGACGGCAGTTATGGGGTTAAAGGTCACTTGCCCAGCCTCGACGTGCTCAGTAATGTTTTGGGCTGATAAAACGTTACTGAATTTGAGCTTCAACTCGGGCACCTGCTTTATTTATATCTGTAAGTGCTTCCTTTTGAGGTTTAATTTTTGGCCCACAGGAAGCACTTACAGAGTTAAGGCAGGTGCCCGAGTTGGAGCTAACTTTGTAACCATTTTAGAACGGCACCAGCAAGCACTCTGGCAGCTTGTCGGCGCCATTCTAAAATGGTTACAAAGTTAGCTTTAACTCGAGCACCTGCCATAACTGTGCTTCCTGTGGGCCAAAGAAAAAAATCCGCCCGCTTGCGAATTCGCAAATTTTTTGGCAATTTCGCAAGATTTACAGATCGGGAAATTGCCGAAAATTCACAAATTTCACAAGCGGAGCGGATTTTGCGCCCATACTTAATGGAATCCTGGTCTAATGAAAATTAGTTTCCCTACCTGGATATTCTACCGAACCATTGGTATAGGCAGGAGATTCTAAGATTGCAAATTGGCATAAACCCGTGGTTGGTAAACAAAGAATGTTGGACCACAAAGGGTGTTGTAAGTGCAGGCTGGGTACAATAGGTGATATGATGCACATCCTGTTAGACTGCACATTAATTCTAGAGCAGCGCAAACTATGTCTTCGCCCAATATTTTTTAAAATATGATACAAGGATGTGAACTCAGGCGATCAGCTTACTTACAGAAATGCCCACCATTGAAGTTGCAATCGCACTAGGGAACTATATAAAGGTAATTTTTAAAAACATTTGAGTGATAATTTTTAGAAATTTTTGATAAATAGATGAATTATAGAGTTTTTATGAGAGACGTTTGTTTTAAGTGTATATAATCTTTTAAAGGACAGGTCCGCCCAAAGAAACTCTGCTGCTATTGTTACCCATTTGAAGCAATCTTTTTAACCTGTGAATTTTATATAAATGGCTTTGTAGTATGTTTTAAATTGCAAATATTTTTAGCACTGTTGAAAGACTATGGTCTAAATAAACATAATCTTGACTCACTGATTAGGTAAACTAAATATGCCAATCAGGTATATACAACTGTCACCATGTTTTAGGGGTGCACCACAAGCACGTTAGCATTAGCAGTGGTAAAGTGTTCAGAGTCCTAAGGCCAACATTAAGAATTCTGCAAAAAGAGTAGGAGGAAGGAAAAATGTTTGGGGTAACTGTGCAAAAAGGGTAATTTCCAACATTCTCCAACTGAAATGAAAAGGGGGGGCCCTCGGCCCCCCCGCACGCATGGCGGCGCGGCGACCGTCCCCCCCCCATTCTCCTTTGTTGTCTCTCGGTGGTGGGGGCGGGCCCTGGGGGGCGCGACCCACCACCGATTGGCCGGCGGCCTCCCTGACCCGGATACCAGGTAAAAGGTCCGGGTCAGGGGGGGCGGGCTATAGGAGGGGCGGGCCGGGTGGGGGGAGTGCCCCCCCCCGCCTGGCCCCTGGAGAATAAAGAGGTGGGGAGCGCCCAGGAGACCCCCTTGTCCCTGGACGCTCTCCCACAGCACCGTGTGCCCCGCGCCCGGGGCTTCTTTGTTTCAGTAATTTTCCCTTTCTTTTCCAGGTCTGTGGAGCGGGACATGAGGAACATCGCAATGTCTAAGGGGTTGCCTGCAGCAGGACGCACAGCGCGGGAAGAGCCAGGCAGCAGAGGAGAAGCAGGGACGTGTGGTGCTCGGCAGCGAAGGCCATAGAGGCGGCATCCAGTGGCGTTTAGGCGCTAGGAGACCAGCGGTGAAAGTAGGCACATGGGAGCTGATCACCCGCGGGATGTGGTTGGATGCAAATGAAACGGGGATAATGATAAAAAATGCGCAGCATGGTGTGTTGAGAGGCCCGACACCTTTGCCCGGACAGCCTAGGGTCGGAATGGTTAGAATCGTAATGCATGTACACCGGGTGATGACTGAAGGTTATGCCATCCTGGGGGCACAAAGGGCATGCATGGTTTTCCGTGAATAGTTCACAGCTCACGCTTGCTTGCAAATCAGCTGTTCCTCCAACTTTGTGTGCAGTTTGGGGGGCGTTCGACACTCGGCTGAGTGTTCCCAGTGTTATGGCGACTACGATTTCCGGATAGCTTTGCGCCGTGTGTTCAGGGATACTTTTAAAAAAGAAAGAAGGGGGTGGGGCGTCCTTGTAGTCATCAGGAAACCGGCAATTTTATGGGGATAATGTTACGCAGGTGAAGCCGTTACTGCAGACCTTGAGAGAAGGCTACAATTCCTCTCTCCTTTCCCAACGCGGACATCCCAGTTACTCCCTATAAATTTGGCCTAACATTTGTGACAAATCTGCAGTTTTTGACGCCCGGCTTCGCTCCCTTGTAGGAGGGTAATAAAGTGGTGTTCGGTACTTTCCTCAAAGTACATTGAATACATTTAAGTGTGACTGCACTCTAAATGGATAACGAGACCGCAGTTTTTAAGCGTTCCCATGAGGCAAAACTCGAGAACTTTTTCGCATGTATTGCTTATAGATGCTCTTTGTATTCCTTCTGAGTGATACATATGGGAGCCTGTGAAGGATCATCTAATTTGTAATATTTCCTTAAATAAGTGATGGTCAGTGCAAGTTAATTTTGTGTTTATCAAGTTTCGTGTAGTCTGAATGATATGATCTGTTCTTTTGGATGACTTCCAGATTCGGTTTTTTTTTTTTTTTTTTTTTTTTTTTCTTGCTCACAGTCCTGATTTCTGGCTCACAGGGAAAGCCTTAATTTATTTGTTGACTTTTCTAGAAGGGAACTGTCCTAGCTCGTTATATATAATTGCGCGCGAGTCTAATTTTAAAGAGCAACCTTTTGCAGCATGTGGTATCAGGAAGTATTACTTTTCAGTTTACTTGGCAGTAGAGTAATCGAATGCAATCTGGTGTGGTGTTAAAAATATCACTTCATAGACAATTTCTCGTGGCATCTTCCTTACAAGGCAACACGTAAAATGGAAG
The DNA here is from genome assembly GCF_964261635.1 of Lissotriton helveticus. Classification (NCBI taxonomy): domain Eukaryota; kingdom Metazoa; phylum Chordata; class Amphibia; order Caudata; family Salamandridae; genus Lissotriton; species Lissotriton helveticus. The sequence continues at coordinate 831,964,431 of NC_136061.1, read as the reverse complement.
TTGAGAGCAGTGCACAGTTGGATGGTTTAGACGGCATTTTCTCTCCGAAGTTGTAGTTATATTCGAGACATACTCATGTTGTAATACCAAGCGTAACAGGCTAGAGAGGTGACTGTCTCCATTTGCGCGGCAGGATCGTAATAGACTGTTGCTTGGCAGCATGCGGCGTCAGGATCAAAACCATTTCTAAACAACTAAACTAATCACTGCTAGGTTTGCAGACACTTATGATTAAGTTTGCGAAGGTGTCTTAATAGGAGAATGAAAGTGACTTTAGCTGCAATTTTTGTTTTCTAGTAAAAGGAGAGGAGCTGGCCTAATGGCTAGGGCGCTCGATCTCGGACAGGGGGGAAAGCGGTTCGAGTCCCGGTGTTGTGTAATATCAGGTATCCCCTTGGGATCGTGTATCCCCTCCACTTCGCCCGTCTTCGGAGAATGAACTCAGCCCGGGCAGGATCAGACAGAAGCAGTCGATCTCTGCTCGGGCTGAGTGCAGGGATACACGATATAATGGGACACCAGACCGAGCACACGCTATAAATTACTTGACGTTTCGTTTTCTAATGCTGGCGCCACAGCTGCACAAGAGACAGGAAGCAAATAAAAGTAGTTCAAAGAATGAGAGCTTAAATAAATGAAAACTAAATGCAGAGACGGTTGTTATTTTCCAACCAAATCGCAACTGGCACAAAGAAGCAGAGGTGAAATAAATACACGCACGGAGTAGGAGTGAAAGAATGTTCTTTTTTATGTGTTAGGCAAATTCCATCTAGATCAAAGAAGGAAAGGTGAAATCAGTGACAATTATATTAATGCACGAATCATTCTGGGGAGAGGAGTTGGCCTAACGGCTAGGGCGCTCGACCTCGGACCTGGGGATCCTGGTTCGAGGCTCGATAACGACGCCAAATTGTGTGTCTGCATAAAATAAAATGCATTGCATTTTTTTTATTATTCAGGCAAATCGCAAGTAGTACAAAGAAGGAAACGTGAAATAAATGAAAATGAAACATATACACGAAGTCGGAGTGAAAGAATGGAATTTTTATTTTCAAAGAGATGGAATGACGTAAATTAAAACATGGGGAGAGAGAAGGACAGAGAAGGGAATATAGCTTGCAAGGTTTTATATTGCTATGTGTGACATTCATATAATTTCAGTGTAATTATGAGTGATATTTCAACAACAATGAGGTACACTTTTTGGAACGCAAAGTCAAGTAATAAAGATGATGGAAGCATATAAATATCAAAAATGACACCCATTTCACGAAAGAGAAACGTAAATGAAAACATGGGGAGAGAGAAGGACAGAGAAGGGAATATAGCTTGCAAGGTTTTATATTGCTATGTGTGACATTCATATAATTTCAGTGTAATTATGAGTGATATTTCAACAACAATGAGTTACACTTTTTGGAACGCAAAGCCAAGTAATAAAGATGATGGAAGCATATAAATATAAAAAATGACACCCATTTCACGAAAGAGAAACTCTAAGAAGATCCTAAAATTACTGCAAGTCACCACCAGTTATGGAAGAGCATTAACCTAGAACTCGCAAACCGCCCCAGAAAGACCAGGGCAATGGTAAGGCTCATGACAGTGAGGCGCAGCCTTTACAGCCAGCCAGAAAGCTGTTGATTTCAAAGACAGTAATCAATCCGAATAAAAATGATAACTGAGGAGTTTAGCTGAGTGGTGTCAGCCCCAGTTGGCACACCACTACCTGCCCCACCCGCAGCACCAGATCACACCAGCATGCTACAGCTGTCACGGACCTACTAAAAACAACAGGCTCTGAAGTGACAAAGCTGCTGGCCATGCTGAAAGTGGGAACAGCATCATTACCACTGCCCCTGATTACAATAGTATCAAGTTGTCGATGCTAGGGGCGGAATCACTTCGCTAGGCATGCGCCAACAGACTGAGGCCCTAGGGAGGTGGCATCTATACTGGTGACTGCTTCTTAGGACTCACCTTCCAGCTTGCTTATGTGTAGGCCGCACTCCCCTGCGGCAGCCTAGTATGCACGGGGTGTACCCAGGCAGTCCTTTGTGGAAGGGAAGTATGGAAGCAGGGATGCTGGGTGGAGGGGGGGTGAGTGTATGGGTTTCTCTGGCGTTTTTGGAGGGCGTGGGGTAAAGATTCCAGTTGCAGGCAAGTGTCTCACATAGGGTCCCTTACGTTCTGTGGCGCTGCAGATCACTGCCGTTTATATGCTGTGAAGCGCCGGTGGGGCATCAAGCCATTTGCGGGGTTAGGTGCTAAGTGCAGACCCTTTCATCCCTGTGGCTCCCATTACCTGCTGAGTGCGTGAGTACTTGCGCTCCTCGCCTGCACTGTGAGAATTCAAGACCAAACCGACCGGGGAAGCTAGTACTGGCTCACATGGAGCAAGATTAAGTATCAAGGTGGGGGCACGGGTTCCATTACCTGCTGCTGGTGTAGGCTCACCCTCTCCCTCCTGGGTGCTGCTGTCTGCAGAGTTGGCTGCAGCCGTGCTCCTCCAGGTGTTGAGTTGACGACTCCTTGCCTGCTGCGCCACAGCATGCATTCTGAGGTGAGGCTGCCTGGCTGCAGCTAAGTGCTGCCTGTAAGAGACCACCAATCCCGTGGCTGTCTAGACTGGGACGGGACCGGCCATGTGTCACAAGCCTGCCCCATTAGTCAGTGACTGCCTCATATCCCCCTCGCACCAAGCTGGTCCGCCAACGTATAAAGAGAGCATGTCTCTTGATAGAAGCTGTTGGCCATAATTTTAACACGGACTGTGAGGTGCCATCACGTGATGAGTCTCACAGTGAGTCACACAGTTAACCTGAATGGATTACCGGAGTCGAGGGGAAGTGTATAAACTTTGTTACATTGTAGCCTCTGCTCTCGCCTGCCTAAGCAAGCCTAGTCACGAGCTGAGCCAGCCGCCCAAAGCCGACACGAGCAGCGCGGACCACGAGCTGCAACCTGGATTTCAGTTTCTAAAAGAGAACTAATAGCACTCTGGCTTAATCCTGAGGCACTACAAATGCATGACTTTCAATTTCAGTGCGGTGATGCGGAGAACCACACTGAAATGTGTTAGTCCAACATCTGATGCGTGGTACTTGGCAGAGCAGAGGGAACAATGGCAGAGATTAAAAAACCTAAAAGGGGAGGTGTTGCTAAGATGGCAGAGTGAGTGGACGTGTCCTCTCCGTGCTCCGCCCCCGCCGGTCCCAGAGCATTGAATATTGAACACCTGGACACGGACTTACCAGTGGAGGTCCAGGGACCTGCCCAGAGGACGAGGCGGAGAGCACAGGGTCGCGTTCCCCACCCGCAACAAGCCTTCCCAAGAGTTCCTGAGCTGCCCACAGCTCCGGCGAAGAGTCGGCCATACTGCTGCGCCTGCTAGGGCGCATCGGAGCTGGAAAACGGTGGTACGGCCCTGACGGCGGACGGCACAAGATTCACCCTGCCCCTTGTACTGCTGGGGGACCTGTGAGCCGGACCTAGCGGGGCACCAGGGCTTAGTGCAGCGCTGCGAAGGTGCCCGATCCTGACTCCAGAATAGGCGGCGCTGTTCTACGTGATACCACCAGCTGGCTGAGATTTCCGCCCGGGCCTGCGGCGGTGGCTGGCGCCATCAGGGACTTCGTGAAGCCAGCAACTGTCCTGTTGAGGGCCCGCTCTGTTTTCCTGTGCCCGCGGGGAGCCCCGCCTCTTTGTCCCCCTGCTGGCAGTTGGCTTGCAGCCTACGTGAGGCCTACCTGTGGTCTGCTGCGTGACAAAGCGCTCCTGCGTCCTGAGGAGGCCTCTACCCTTGGCAGTGACAGGCCTACCGTGCACATCACAGGGGGTCTCCGTGGTTTTTGCGGTGAGGGTCGCCTGCTGGGCCCCTGAGTGTTTGACTGACCCCCTGCTGATTTCTTGGGGACTGGCCTGTGGAGGGCCCGTGTGGAACAGTAGAGGGACATTATTCCACAGCATCGCAGCACAACAGAATTTCAGCCTGGGCCGCCCGGTTGATAATCCTCTTTCTCAAGCGTTTCACTAGGGGTTGGAGAGGAGCTGGCTGGCTGATATCATCGCAGGAGGTGTGAGCAATCAATGGCGGCTGTGGTGGCAGGGGGATGGCTGGGTCTTCTTGCTGCTACTACTGGCATCAGGCGCTGTTGCCTATATTTCCCGCTGGCTGCGGTTCCAGCAATGGCTCCCGCTAAAGGTAGAAAGAACAGGTCGGTGCGGGATCTCCTACTGAAAGCTGCGGGAGCCGCATCGGGCTCTGGCTCAGCATCGGCAGAGGGCAGTCCAGACAGCGCCGTCACCCGGGAGTTTCTGGAGTCTCTCTTTGCCTCTCAGAGGGAGAACATCCTCGCCGTCAAGACAGATTTGCAGGCGGCTCTCCGGGAGGTCAGGCGCGATGTGGGTGTGGTTGGGAGAGCACGTTGCTGCCTTGGAAGACTCCACGGCGGCGAGGGATGAGGAGATCACAATGCTTCAACAAGAAGTCCTGAGACTGCGAGAACAACATCTAGACCTCCAAACGCACACAGAGGATTTGGAAAACAGATCTCGGAGGAACAATGTTCGCATCCGGGCGGTCCCTACGTGGGCGGAGGACGGGGACCTCGTGGGTTATGTGCAGGATCTCTTCTGCAAGATTTTGGGCTCTTCATCGGATTCCACCATTAAGATAGATCGATGCCATTGGGTTGGCCCCCCCGCCAGTCCAATCGTCCCCCTGCGGACATCCTGATATGCGTCCATAACTATATAGTGAAGGAGGAGATTCTCAGAGCGGCACATTCCATACAACCTCTCCATTTCAGGGATCATACTCCACAGCTCTTCCAGGACTTAGCTGCTAGCACACTCCAGAAAAGAAAAGATTTTCACCCAATAACAATTCATCTCCGCTCACAGAACATTTCTTGTGCCTGGGGCCATCCTTTTTGCCTCATTTTCCATCTAGACGGGAAGCTCATACAGGTCTCTTCCATTTCTGAAGCTTGCAGAGTGTTGAAGTTGTCTACCGACGAGTTGCCCTCTCCTCCAGATGCTGCAGTTCAGGGTTCACAGAGATCTCGAAACCGCAGTCCTCAGAACGCCTGGACCGCTGACCGCCTTTGCCCTGACCCAGACACCATCTTTAAGGAACGTTCTGCTGTTCTTCAATCCCTGACGGGCACCTGGGGGGATTTGTTGGATGACAATGACTGAGGGTGATGTGTCTGGGGTTTATACCACTTTTGTGGGCCTGGTGGGGGCGGACGGGAGGTTTTGTTCACCTGGTGCAGATGACCCTTACTTCCTTGGCAGTCTCCTCTGAATACTGCCCAACCTTCACGTTGGACTATGTGCTGTTTTGGTGGTCTGCAGTTTGTTCTTTTTGTTGTTCTGGGGTGGGTGGGTCCTTCCTATGGTGAGCTTTTTAGTCATGTATGCTGAGATAAGTTTTACCTGCCTACACATATACCCTTTGTCCTTGTAGTACTCCACTCCTTACTGGGTCTCTGGGACCTTCACTATAGCGTCTAACGGTCCTTTCCCTACTGATGACAGTTCAGATTGTTAGTTATAATGTCAAGGGCTTTAATAATCCCACTCAAAGGAATGCTGTGCTATCTTTACTTGAGATCATGCGGGGAGATGTGTGCCTATTCTAGGAAACGCACCTCCTCCACAGTGACACACCTCGCATGCAACACAGGGTGTTCCCGGTACTATTGTGGTCCTCGGGGAAACGGAAAACAGGAGAGGTGGCCATCTTGCTTTCCACGCATTTTAGAGTCTGGGTTGTGGGTACAGTCGCAGAAATTCTGGAGCAATTACTCGCAGAACGACTCTGTATAGGGTCCACCACTATCACAATAACCTCCCTCTATTCTCCCAATGTTCACCAAGAGGAATTCCTGCTTAATGCTTTGGCCGAAGTACTGCACACACCTGACTCTCTGGTGGTGATAGGAGAGGACCTGAATTTGGTTATGGATGCACAGGTAGATCGCTCTTGCTCCCGCACAAGTGGCGCAGGCGCTCTTTCAGGGGTGGGGAGGGCTTGGCTGGATGATTGCGGGCTTAGAGATGCTTTGCAGTGTTTGCACCCTGATGAAAGGGACTATACGTTCGACTCCGCGGCTCATAAGACATATGCCCGATTGGATCATTTCCTTGTCACTCGTGCTGCATGGAACTGCATTCAGGCCTCCTATATAGAAGCCTGATCTCTGTCGGACCACCCTCATATCACCCTCACACTAAGCCTTCCGCACACACAATCGCCCTCCCCTCATTGGCGGCTACGGGACTCTCTCCTGAGGTCCCCGTCAGTGGTGGAGAGCCTCCGTAGTACCCTGACAGATTACCTGAAGCTCAATGACAATGGCTCCACTCCCCAAGCTTCTGTTTGAGAGGTGTTTAAGCTAGTTGCGCGGGGGTCTCTTATCTCTAGGGCGGCCTACGATAATAAAATCAGGCGTGAGAAGCGTCAAGAACTTGAAGGCCGGGTGAGCGAACACGAAGTCATTCACTAGCGCACGGGTGCCCCTTGTATCTGGCGCCTGTTGGAGAAGGGGCGGCGACAGCTGAAGCGCTTGGATCTGGATAGAGCCGAATATGCAGTACTACGACTGAAGCATAAGTATTATGTTTGTTCTAATAGGGTCGGCCGCATGCTGGCACACTGTCTTCATTGCCAACACCAGACCCAGGCAGTGAAAGTGATCCGAGAAGCCCAGGGGTCAGAGGCGACAGATGATCTTGCTATAGCCACAGCCTTCTGGGCATTTTATGCGGGGCTATATTCTGCCAAGACCTCAGGCCTTCTAGATCCTCTAGAGTACGTATGAGGTGCAGCAGTAACCCCCCTCCCAGGGCAGGAAGCGGAAGGACTGGAGACCCCCATTCGAATCGAAGAGGTGATATACGCCATATCTTGGTTGAAACCTCTGAAAGCACATGGCCCGGAAGGTTTTAGTGCCCTGTTTTATAAAACATTTTGTACGGAACACGCACCAGTGCTCACCCGACTGTTCAACTCATTCTTGGACACAGGCACTCTTACGCCCTCTAAGCTGCAGGCCACGATTTCTGTCATTCCCAAATCAGGGACAGACCCAGTGCTTTGCAGTTCCTACCGCCCCATCTCCCTGCTAAATTTGGACTCTAAACTGTTCTCAAGCATCTTAGCCCATAGGCTCAACCCTCTTATGGGCAGCTTAATAGACCCGGATCAGTCGGGTTTCATCCTGGGGAGACAGTGCAGGGATAACACGCAGAGGATCTGCCACTTAATTGATAAGCCTTGGACTGAGTGCATTGGCCGTACCTATTTGCCACGTTAGAGTGCTTTGGCACAGGACCGAAATTTCGTAAGTGGGTGGCTAGTATCTATAATGCCCATTCAGCCCAAGTCTGGGTCAAAGGCGTACTTTCCAAAAGCATTAGGGTGGAGAGAGGCACCAGACAGGGCTGTCCACTCTCCCCATTGCTTTATGTTTTATAAATGGAGCCCTTTGCCCAGCGGCTTCGGGACCATCCACAGGCACAGGGGATTCCATTCGGTGTGGATCGTCACCTTATCAGCCTCTACGATGATGATGTTATCTTTTCACTGGCACACCCACAAACCTCTATGCCAACCGTAGTGACAGCTCTGCAGGCCTTCAGCCAGGTCTCTGGTTTTAAAATAAATTTACAAAAATTGCAGATACTGAATCTCACTGTGGGGCCCTCTACAGTGGCGGATCTGAAGGTCCACTTTGATTTTGACTGGGTGACGGGGGACATTACCTACCTCGGACTGACTCTGCACACTAGCTTGGTTAGGACAGCGGAAGCAAATTACGCCTCCTTACTCTCTCGCATTAGGAAAGACCTCGCCCACAGGAAATGGCTACCCCTGTCTTGGCTCGGCAGACTGGCTACAATAAAAATGAATGTTCTACCCCGGGCTCTCTATTTATTTCAGACCCTTCCCCTGCTGCCCCCGTCGACTGCGCTCACACGAATCCAGACAGAGATTGAGCACTTTATCTGTGGTCCTATGTCACCCAGGCTGCAGAAAACCTTGCTATGACGTCCTAAGAAGGAAGGGGAGTTGGCCTTTCCTAATCTCATTCATTATTACCAAGCCTCGATTTCGTGTTACCTGGTGGAGTGGAACCGTCCCATGACGGAGAAACACTGGGTATTTATGGATCAGTCAGTAGCTGGTAGGCATATTTGGAGGGAGTGTTGGTTACCTAGGTCGGTGCACGCATGGGGTCTTTACTCCTCACCAGTTATTCGCCCTACCATGTTAGCATGGGACAAGGTGCCTCGACGAGCCAATCTCACCACTTTCCCCTCCCCCATGTCTCCCATCTTTTTGAATACTGATTTCCCTCCGGGCATGGACAGAGGTGCAGGCTCTCACTGGGTGGAGGGAGGTTGTAAGTGAGTGTGGCAGTTGTTTGATTTGGATGGCCATATCCCTTTTAAGGTACTCTGTGAGGACTATAACTTAACAGACTCAGACGATTTTCTCCATGCCCAAATGTGCCACTGGACATCGGGCCCCCTGGTGCAGCCCTTGGTCAGTAGGCCGATGCTTCTATTAGAGAAGTGGCACTTCCAGAAAAAGGATGTTCACAGGCTTATTTCAGAGTTCTATGCCTTTCTCTCTCGCCTTAGTCAAAGGGGACCCGTTCTGTGAGACAGAAGCGGTGGGAGATAGAGATTGGCCGTACCTTGACAGACAAGGAGTGGGAGAACATCTTCTACAGATCACATCATTTTGCACACTCAATGGGGCACACAGAGACTGCATATAAAATAGTTTCCTATTGGTATTATACCCCGGCTTGACTGGCTAAGTGGAACTCCCAGAATGATGGCCTCTGCTGGCGTGGCTGTGGAAGTCCCGGGACCCTCCTTCACCTGCTATGGAATTGCCCCAAACTAACACGATATTGGGACACAATCCTCGATGAGATTGATAGAGCCTTTGACACTACTATTCCAAGGTTTTCCGCTTACACTATACTAGGACTTCCCAAGGCCTTGACCTTCCCCTTGCATTCACTTAAAGGCAAGCAGATTACCCTGGCCTTGAATGCTGCACACCGGGTTATCCTGGCGGCCTGGAAGACTGACAGGATCCCAGACCGTTCCCAGTGGCTGCTCCAGTTATGGTCCCTACTAGGTGCGGAGCGTTTATCCATGGCTTTACTAGGATAGAATACTCTAAGATTTGTCTCCTTTCATAGCGATTTTGTCTTTTGAATTAATTTCGGGAACTAACTTGTCCTGCCTATTTACGTCTCCTGAAATTTATTCCCGAGGGGACCGCTGCGGAGCAGGGCGACCGCCCCTAACATATCCGCCCTTTTCTCAAGGGGACTGTTCTTCTTCTTAAAGGCACGCATGTGTAGGTTTTAGGTAGCGGGTGGCTCACCAGGGGGAAGGAAGAGTGGGGTGGGGGACTAGGTTTAGATGTTTCAAATTTTGATTTGTTCTCTTTTTCTCCTTTTTCCTTTTTCCTTTTTCCCTTTTGCTGTTCTTATCCCTTAAAGGTAGGCATACTTGCTCTGCATGTGCAACGGAGTGTTAGATTGGTGCTTTTACTCAGGCAGGTGTGGTGCCCTGGGCCGGGCATTGTTTTTATCTTTACACTGTTAAGCTTGCTAATTCTTTCAGGTTGTCTTACGCGGCCGGCCCAAGTTGGGTTGTAGGTGACATGCTGTGCTACATAAATGCATAATTGTTGGTTGGACCATGTACTATGCCCTCTACTACATGTTTGTTAATTTGCCGGCCCACAGGGTTGTAGGCGCTAACGCTCTGTATTCTGTTTGCCGTGTGTACTGCCAATAAAAATGATTTCATAAAAAAAAACTAAAAGGGTAAAACACATCAATATGGAAAGAATATTAAGGTGTGAGGGTGTTGGACTTGGCCCTGCTTGCAGGGTCATCCCGGAACTTTTTGCCTTCCTCCTAGTTTTTTTAACCTAATATAGAATTGGTGGTTCGAAATGAGACACAATAAATATGTATGTTTTGTGATTGCACTAGAAATAATACATGCTGCGCAATGGTGTCCAGAGGTTTAACTTCACCATGGAAGAAAATGTCACTTTTAAAATGGACGCCATTGCTGTGTGCTTTGTGCTGCCTGCCTGAGGAGGACTGGCGGTCTAGTGTTCGGAGTGACAGGGTGACCTACACCTCCCCCACAGTGACAGTTGGGACTGGAACTGCCAGGAGCCTTCTAGAAGGTTCTAGCCCTGTCTGGTAGGTGGGGTGAGGGGGGTATATATAGGGGGCTGTGCCTCCATGTGCTCAGACTGAGCATGGACTTGATCGAGAGGGGACACTCTGCCAGGAGGTACCACCGCAAGGGCCTGTTTGCTGACCCCTGAGCCCATCTGTACCCTTCTGCTGTCCACAGGGCCAGTGAGAGCCTTTTCTGGAGTGAAGACTGCTATGTGAGGAGGAGTGCCACTTTATGGGAGATGACTGCTTCTAGGAGCTGCTGTCCTGTACTGATGAGTGCCCACTGACTGCTGATCTGGCCCAGCATTGCCTGCCTCCGCTCCAGCCCTAGCATCTTGTGAGTGCTGCAACTGTGCCTTGGAGGTGAGGAGCGTGGGCACTACTTTACTTTATGTGACCTAGCACCGGGGGAGCGCCACAGCTTTACCCCAGCATGGATTGTGCTCTGCCTGCTGCCTAGTGCCTGGGAAGCGCTTTGTCTTCGCTGCCCAGGAGGTGCGGAGCGCCTGCCCCCTGCAGCGCTGTGCTGCCAGAGCGCTATGTGATCCTGGGAGGACACTAGCGCCGCCAGATCGCTATATTTCATTATCCTAAGGAAGAAGGTGCGGGGGACCTGTAGCGTGTGCTGCCAGGGAGAGCTGCTTGTTTAAGAAATACAGTGGGAGCCTACCCCGCTGCTGTGTGACCCCCAAGGGGACACCCAGCGTGGTGATCCCCCCTGTGCAGGAGAAATGCGGGTGCCTACCCCGCGTTTGTGCCGTATTATAAGTGCTGCCTGGGGGAGCTGCATGTCTAAAAGCACAACGGGAGCCTACCCAAAAAACATACAACTGACACTGTAAGTACAACAACAGTGACAGCCCTGGCATTCGAACAGGCAGTACTGAAGGAAATTCAAACAATCGACTCTCAGAACATCAAAGGCTAACAGAACGTGAAGAAAGGTGAGATGAAGGCACTCATGGACCTGAAAGAGAATACTACACTTGTCATTAAACCAGCTGACAAAGGTGGCACAATCATTATCATGGATAAAAACATGGATCACGAAGAATGCATCAGATTGCTATCAGATGAAAACAGCTATGAAATCCACCGGATTTACCCTACTCCAAGACTTGTGAACAAAATCAGAACCTTGGTGGATGAGGGCCTGATGAATGATTGGATAACCAAACATGAGGCTGGGTTTCTGGTGGGTGATTATCCCTGCACCCTCAGATTCTATACCGTCCCCAATATCCACAAAAATCAGGATGCCCCCACCAGGGAGACCTATAGTGTTGGGAAGATGTTCAGTTCTTGAACCTCTTTCACAATTCTGCGATTGGTGTTTGAGACCTATCGTGCAGTCGTCTACATCTTGCCTAAGACACTAAAGATGTCCGGTGCCTACTTAGAGACCTCGAGATCACCCCAGCTGAAGATCTTTTCATTACCATGGACATCGAGGCATTATACACCAGCATACCTCACAGACACACATTGAGCGTGGTAGAACACATTCTCCTGGAAAGAGACTGGGAGTTCATGACGCTCAGACATTTCATCATGGAGTGGGCAGAATTGGCTCTCATGGAAAACTTCTTCGAATATGAAGACACAATATACCATCAGATCAGAGGCACTTCCATGGGAATCTCTTTTGCTCAGAGCATGGCGTGCCTCTATGAACACCAATTCAAAGTGAACCACATCTTTCATCAAGGCAACTCGTTTGCAGCACAATTGAATGTATGGAGATGATATATTGTCATTTGGCACGGCAACCAAGATGAAGCTGAGGACTTTATTAGATGGATCAATACTAGAGATGAACATCTGAAATTCACACATGCAGTCAGCATGGAGAGAGCTGTTTTTTTGGACCTAGCTATAAGCATGACAGTGGAATGGATCCAGACTAAAGTTCACAACAAGAGCACACACAAAAAAAGCGTACTACTTTTTGAGAGCTTCCACCCCAGATCACTGGGGCAAAATTTGCCAGTAGGTCAATTACTCAGGATCCAGAGGAATTGCTCTCGTATGGAAACCTATGAGGAACAGGCTGAGACTGACCCTGGATTAGCTTTCTTTGGTACCCACTGTTTCCATTGGAGAATGTTTGAAGGGGAGGGAGGACTACAAAGCACTTTAAGGTAAATTACACAATGCTTCTTACATTTTCCAAGAACTCCGCACTATAGCTTAGAGAAATATGGCATCATGTGCGTTAATAGTTACAGCTCTGAAATGACGTACAGGATCACTTCTCTACATGCCTCTCACAAGCAAGCGAGGCACAGAGGGCACTCAGTCTAAATCTCTCAAGTAACATTTCTATTTGTCTTTTGTGCTTCCAGTCACTGGTCTTCCAGGTGTAAACATAAGACCACATTGGCACGTGACTTACAATCACCGTCTGTGAAAAAGGTAGGAAACCTAAACTGCAATAATGCGCGCTTGAGCAGAATCATGCCAAATACACAAAGAAACGTATAGCGGTCAAGATAGCTGTCTGTTTGAAACATGCAGCTTAAAGTTCAAATGCATCCAGGCTTAAAGTTGAAGCTTGATGTACCACACAGATGAATAGATAAAACACTGCATGCCGCGCTAATCAAGAGGGAAAGAGCAAATGAGATGCTCGTTGCGATGGACAACCAGGAGGAAACGTGATACCCAATCCGAAGGAACAATTAGTGAAATCGCCAGGGCTTGAACCAAATACCCAAAGAAGGGACAATTACAAGCAATGCATTAATAAAAAGGCAGCATTTTTGATAGGAACAAAAAGGAACGAATGGCAATCGATGGCCTTGGTTAAAGCCCATATTGTAGATACATCATGCTTCGCAGGGCAGCACATGCATGCTGACTCTAGGCTTTACCTAAAAAGGAGATATGACACAGCCCTAACCCTTTTTTTTAATTGCTGGCGGGGTAGGAGGGAAAATTGGGGATACAAGGAGGGAGGGATGAATGGGTGTCGGGGGCAACATGGACAGTGGAGGGGTTGGGAATTAAAGCACTTTTTTATTTTTTTCAGTCTGGAGGTACAGCTCTGCCAAGTATCATGCATCAGTGGTTAGACCACTGCAGTTTAGCGTGGAAGTCCTCATCACCACACTAAAATGCTTAATCATGCATTTATAGCACCTCCTAACACAGCGGCATTGCTAGGCATAAGAAACTGCGAATAGGAGCAGACCATTGCAAAAGCACAAGCAGCCGGCTTCCTGCTGGCAGTGCTGTGCAAACTGTGCTGCCAGTGAGCCTGCATTATACAGTGCCGCCTTCAAGGTTGAGTTTCTTCACTAACAATAATGAACACAAATTGTCATCACTAGGAATAATGCAGTCTCAGGTTCAGACTGCAGTACACAATGAATCAGAATCTCTGGTACTCAGCCACGTGACATGCCATGGCTAAGTCTGTTAAACTGACTGACAATTACCAGTGGCGGCTCCTCATGGGAGTGCTTTGCAGCGATGCAATGCAGAGCTCGCAATGAAAATCGTTTTATTAATTTATTTATTAACCGAAATCCGTTCAGCCTTAAGCTGGAGTTTACTACCCCACCCTTCCCCTCCCACACCTCGCCCACCACCCTGCAGCACTTCCATGAGGAGCCGCCACTGATAATTACATTCTCCCTGGAGAGTAGTAATAACACTGAGACTAATCAGCTGTGCACTGCCCCTTGCTCAGACTGAGGCTGAGAGTGATGATGTTATGTTATGTTATGTTATGTTATGTGGTATTTGTTAAGCGCACTGTCACCGTGAGTTTCCTGGCGCTGCAAGAATCCTGAAGCTAAAACAGAAGAATTTTAATAACAATGGGAGAAAAGCAGAGTTTTCAAGGATTTCCTGAAGGCAAGAAGGGAACAGGAGGTCTTGAGGGGGAGAGGGAGAGAGTTCCACAGCTTAGGGGCCAGATGAGAGAAGCTGCGGCCACCGGATCTGGTGAGTTTGACGCGGGGAACAACTAAAAGATGAAGATGGGTAGACCTTAGGGCTCGGGAGGGACAGGATGATGCATCCAGAGGGTGGCAACTTGCCCTGTTGTATTTTGAAAACTGATGCTTCCTGCACGCCACCGTCAGTGACAGTTAATTCAATTCCACAAAGTGAGTGATTGGATGATTGGCCGGTGACTCGGCAAATGATGGGCAAAAGTATGTTTTTACGTTGCTACATGTTGTGTGCTCCTCTGCAGGCATAGAGTGAGTGGGGCTGTTGGCACCTCTCAGACCACGCATCGCTACAGACCCCCAGCCTCATTAACAGTGCTTTGTTTGTACTACCTTGTGTGCTAGTGTGTCAGCACACTGAAGACTGGCAACAAAATTTATTTTTCAAAATCCTCCTGCCACTCCCCAGGAAGGCATCGCTGCGAGTGGACGGGGCCCATGAGGCCCACCTAGTGACACGATAAACAACAAATCGCTCATGTCACACATGCTGCTCTCAATAGGCATCCGCATTTGGGAAGGCACAGGATGGCAATCTGTTTGTGTCCAATCATGGCAGAGACATGTGCCACGCTGTAATGATTCAAAAAGCTGGGGCGGCTGTCAAGTGTGGCAGACTGTCGATGCTCAGGGAGTTTTTCCCCATCTACACCCATGAGAGAGAGCACAAGGACTCCACTTACTCTTACTCCACATCGTCACAATCAGCACTGAGCAGCAGAACACGACAACACACTAGGTAGCAGCATCTCTGTACTAGTTGAGTATCAAAAAGCAGACAGTGTGAGTCCACACACAGGAGCAGCTATAACATGAGAGTCAGCATTTCTCCGTAGGATGTATATTACCCCCTCAAGACTCCACAGGATACACCCTGCCAGATCACACCATTGTACCACATGCAGCGCTCCAAATGCAGACTTCGCTCATCTCGCTTGGACCTGTCCGAACATACATTCATACTGGGTAGCTATACACAAGATGCTGAGCGACATGATTAAGGTTCCAATGACCCCCTAGCCTGAGATCGCCCTGCTGGTTTCTGTTAACCAGTTCCCACAGGAAACTCGTAGGTTTGTGGCCAGTAGCTTACTCCTGGCCAAGAGGAAAGTAGCCATACATTGGGGGATAAAACAGCACCCTCTGTGAAAGCATGGCTGAGGAGCATGGCATCCTGCACCACAAACAGTGACATATACGCAACAACACTCCTCCCCACCTCCAGGCCCAAGGATATTAGGGGCCCTTTCAGGGATTATCTACTGGAGGAGCAGCGAGACACCCTACGCAGCAGGAACAGGGCATAGACCCTACTGGAGTGGGCTGAATTGTCTCAAGATATGTGTCGTTACACGCTTCTAGGAGCTGTACTTTCTCCTTGTCACTACAGTTGTTGCGCGCCCACTGCATGCTGGAGTAAGCCACCGGGATGGTTCGGTGTTGGAGACTGTTGGGATCAGAGTAAGGTTGGACTCTCGGGGATCCGCTTTAAGTCATGTATGATTATAATGCGCACGGACTGAGCCACCTGTGATGTATGTTTTTGCTCCCTGTGCATGTTAAATAACTGACTTTGTCCCAGTGTACTGTTCTTCTTATACCTAAATGCAAAATAAAGTGTTAAAAAACAAAACCTGACAGTCAGCATGCAGAAGGCCAGCAGTGGGAGTTGGTAAGTTTCAGGCAGGGCAACCATTAAGAGAAACACAAAGTGATCTGTCTGTCACTGTGCCGTTTGGGGTGATCATGTTTGTATGTGATATTGTGGTTCTCTAAAACAATGAGAAAAGGAGATTTAAAATCTAGTTTCTAAGTTGTGATAAAACATGTGTTTATATAGCTAAATTACATTATGGCCCAACAATTTTGCACTTTTCAGAGACTGCAATGCCATTATTTGTCCATAGTGCGGCAAGGCTAAGAGCTGCCCTGGTAAGTAGTGGCTAGTCCAGGAGTTTCTCACATTTTTATAGTGGAGGACGGTTGTGATAGTAACCTTCCATTTGTGGTACTTAGCAGCTGTTTCAAGATTGTTTTAGAGCTTTTCATTACTCAAAAGACTGTCATTTCACTTTCCTTGCACTTCAGTGCTTGGTTTTAGTCAAGAGAAAGTGTCACTCTAAGTATATTTGGTCATTGAATGTCATTCATACGTACGTTTAAAACATTGAAATGTCACACATAAGCAGCACATAAGCAGCTATGGAGGCAACTTGGGTGTGTGGATAAGTAAGGGGGGCAACACAGACAATGGATGATAGAAGGGAGGGGCTCAGAGCAGGCAAATTGACAACGCATGGTGAGAGAGTGGGTAGAAGCAAACACTGACAGCATCAGGGACAACAACAAGTGGGAGGGTGGGTGGGTGGATTAAGGTACAGATCAATATGGGCAACAACAGAGAAGGGTGAGTGGGGACAGCAACAACACAAGAAAAACAGAAGGAGTGAGGGTGGGTGGGATTGCAAGCAACAACACAAGGAACAATAGAAGAAGGTAGTGTAGGTAGAGGCAAGCGACAACAAAGGCAACAACTGAAGGAGGGTAGGTGTTGAAAGCAACTACACAGGCAACAATGGACGAAAGGAGAATTGGTGGGGAAAGCAACAATAACTGTTGCAACAACGGAAGACAGGAATGAGGATGGAGGTGGATGTTGCAAGCTGCAACAAGGACAACAATGGAAGGAGGGAGGGTGCAGGGCACGCAACAACAAGTGCAACAATGGAAGTAGGGTGGGCCGGTAGAAGCAATCAATAACGCGGATAACAATGGAAGGAGGGAGGGTGGGAGCAAGCAAGCAACAACACTGGCAACAATGGAAGGAAGGAAGGAAGGAGAGTGGGTAGACGAAGCTACAACATGGGCAACAACGGCAGATGGGAAGGTGGGTGTAGCAGGCAAAAACACAGGCAAAAACAAAAGGAAGTTGGATAGGTAGGGCAAGCAACAACATGGACAACACTGGAAGGAGGGAGTATGGGTATGCAACATGGATGAGTGAGGAACCCTAAGCGGGAGAAGTACATGAGGGAGCCAGCTGACCAAGACGCACTCTAGTATAGCGCTTAAACACATAGAAAAAGTAAGGATAAAAATCATGATCAGTGGAAGGATACAAGTAGTGTATCCATGACCGAGTGGAAGGACAAACACGCAAAAACAAAGGAAGCCTACTGAATCTTGCCAATAAAAAGCAAACAAAAGAGAGTCACAATAAAGCCAACGAATGGTAAGCAATGAGTGGGCTCTAAGCCCACTCTTGGAAAACAAAAGATCTCAAATTCACAGCGCTTGCTCTGCCTAGGCGAGAGCTCCGAAGCAAATGTATACAATTCTGTATGTTTTCTTTTGACATATAAACCGGAAACAGCATGTATGTGAATGAATCATTTAAAAGTGTTTATTTTTTAATACTTAATAAAGGAAATGGAGGCATGATTTTTACTAATGTGGATTTACCATTTAACACAAATTTGTTTCCACCTACTAGCTCTTGGCTGTTCCAAAATAGCAAATGTAAGCAAATTATATTTTTTTCTAGTGTAACCCGATTATCAAGTATCTGTATGTCATGTAAGATTGCAGTCTTCACTTTTTAATTACACCATGTTGCATTCTTGGACTGGAAATGGTTCTCTTTTAGGTTTGACAGTACAGGTGAAAAATGATAGCAAGTAAACTGACAATGTGGCTAAATGAGAAGGACATTGAATATGCTTTGTGGGCATCAACAGTGCATTAGTCAACAACTTGAAGAGAATCAGTACTTTCCAGGCCCCTGCAGTGCAAACCTCAGTCAAACAAAAAATAGCTACAGGTACAATAGTACACCTGTGCACTGTTACAAGCACAGGTGTACTAGATGACTTCCTAAGGAGCCAAGAGAAGTGCATACGAATTTGAGGGAAACATTTCAAAATAAAAACAAAATCAATGAGAAAAAAATCATTAGTTTAGATCTCTTGTTGGTTTTTGATGTTGAATGCATTGTCTATTCGGTTTGCTTTTGGTGCCATGTTATTTAATGGAGTGGTAATTGCAAACACAACAGTGATGGACAGAATGTGGATCAATGTCACACATTCACCCCAGTCCAAAGATCTGGGCCCAAATCCATCGTTTTTCCACTCCACACCACCCTGGTTTAGACAATGGCAATATGCAAATCAGCGCTGACCCTGTGCCCCATGGGAACAGTCCAGTCCGAACTACAAAAGCCATGTCCTTCCCAGAACGGAATCAAGCATCCGAGGACCGGCCCGGTTTCGAGGTAACACCTCTCATCAGCCCGGCTAGCTTGACTCCAGTGGTGTGGAGTGCCTGGGACTCACGTCTGAGCATCCCCAGTACACTTAGAGCGGTAATTGCAAACACAACAGTGATGGACAGAATGTGGATCAATGTCACACATTCACCCCAGTCCAAAGATCTGGGCCCAAATCCATCGTTTTTCCACTCCACACCACCCTGGGTTAGACAATGGCAATATGCAAATCAGCGCTGACCCTGTGCCCCATGGGAACAGTCCAGTCCGAACTACAAAAGCCATGTCCTTCCCAGAACGGAATCAAGCATCCGAGGACCGGCCCGGTTTCGAGGTAACACCTCTCATCAGCCCGGCTAGCTTGACTCCAGTGGTGTGGAGTGCCTGGGACTCACGTCTGAGCATCCCCAGTACACTTAGAGCGGTAATTGCAAACACAACAGTGATGGACAGAATGTGAACTGGACTGTTCCCATGGGGCAACAGGGTCAGCGCTGATTTGCATATCGCCATTGTCTAACCCAGGGTGGTGTGGAGTGGAAAAACGATGGATTTGGGCCCAGATCTTTTGACTGGGGTGAATGTGTGACATTGATCCACATTCTGTCCATCATTGTTGTGTTTGCAGTTACCGCTCTAAGTGTACTGGGGATGCTCAGACGTGAGTCCCAGACACTCCACACCACTGGAGTCAAGCTAGCCGGGCTGATGAGAGGTGTTACCTCGAAACCGGGCCGGTCCTCGGATGCTTGTTTCCGTTCTGGGAAGGACATGGCTTTTGTAGTTCGGACTGGACTGTTCCCATGGGGCAACAGGGTCAGCGCTGATTTGCATATCGCCATTGTCTAACCCAGGGTGGTGTGGAGTGGAAAAACGATGGATTTGGGCCCAGATCTTTTGACTGGGGTGAATGTGTGACATTGATCCACATTCTGTCCATCATTGTTGTGTTTGCAGTTACCGCTCTAAGTGTACTGGGGATGCTCAGACGTGAGTCCCAGACACTCCACACCACTGGAGTCAAGCTAGCCGGGCTGATGAGAGGTGTTACCTCGAAACCGGGCCGGTCCTCGGATGCTTGTTTCCGTTCTGGGAAGGACATGGCTTTTGTAGTTCGGACTGGACTGTTCCCATGGGGCAACAGGGTCAGCGCTGATTTGCATATCGCCATTGTCTAACCCAGGGTGGTGTGGAGTGGAAAAACGATGGATTTGGGCCCAGATCTTTTGACTGGGGTGAATGTGTGACATTGATCCACATTCTGTCCATCATTGTTGTGTTTGTGTTATTTAATGGAGGCAAGCCTGGTTGCCACTGGTTATAGCACACACTTGCCTTGCACTATAGCATTGAGTATTTGACATTTTGCAAAAATTCAAAATTAGTAGATAACACAACGTGGCCATATAAGGTAAGTTAGCAGTGTGCCAAAAAATGGCCCATACTGGCTGTATTTAGTAGCACCTACGTACGCAGTGTTAACACTTACTGGCATAGAATATGACAAGCTATTCACTTGTTGGCTAATTTAGCAGAGTATTTATCTGTCACGTCACACCCTTCGTAGTAACTTCCACTCTGCTTTATAAGAATACCAAATATTATGGATTACACATTGCTATAGTATCTTGTATCTCCTATTATTCAATGGTTACCTTTTAGCCATTGACCATTTGAAATTAGTTTATTTTATTTTATTTGGCATGGTCTATCAGCAGGTCTATCTACATTTGGTATTTTTAATGAACCCTCCATTCAGTTCTTGTGGAGGATACCTGTACGCTGCTGTAATATTTAGTTTAAAAAGTAAACGCTTATGCTTCCCCATACAAGTCCATACATACTGTTCTTAATATCTTCACAAATTTTGGGAAATACTTGGGGTATGCCATTAACTGGGGTAAGTCTGTGCTGTTCGTGTTCTATGGGCAGTAGATGGTTTCATATACCTGGGAATCTTTGTTACATCAGATCCGGCCCTCTTTTACAGCCATAATTTGGCAACCCCGCTGGCCAGACTGCGAGCAGACGTTAAACATTGGAGGTCTCTGCCCCTGTCTTTGGTGGGCCTTGCTGCCCTTTTTAAAATGTTGGCACTCCCGTGATTTTTATATATCCTCCAAAACTGCCCACACCGAATTCCAGATGCATACTTTGTAGCGGTTGAGGGGGAGGTACATACACTGTTATGGGATGGTTAGGCCCCTAGAATAGCACTTCAAAAACTAACAAAAGGATGGTACGACGGGGGGATAGCGTTGCCTGATCTCAGGCTATACTACTACGCCCTGGACAGATACCAGATGGATTGCTCTGGCTATCTGGACGCCCTGTATTCCCGCACCAAAAGACAGAGATTTGTTGGTCCAACACAACACACAGTACAAATTTGGCATTTGGCAAACTCACAACTGGGATGGGCTGGTGTTCTCACCAAGGCAACACCTTTGTGGTACACTCAGAAACTAGGCATGCTATTCTATCAACCAGGGTTTGATATGTGGGATATGATCGGCATCTCGGCAGTGAAGGACTTGGTTAAGAAGGAGGCAATACTCAAATTTGAAGACCTCCGAAAGAGTTACCAGATGGCTCCGGGGGAGGTATTTAGGTACCTACAAATAAGGCATGCCTTACAGGCGGCCTTCCCGACCTGCAAGGACATACCAAACTCGTGCCCACTAGAAGATCGCTCACTTGATGGCCCTCTGCAGTCTAAAGCAATATCCTTGACGTACAAAAAATGTAGTAATAATTTACCGGATAGTTTTGGTGATCTCAAAGAGCAGTGGGAGAGAGACCTGGGGCTGATCGAAGAAGAAGATTGGCGGGAGGCTCTTATGTCACCTAGGGAGGCAGCCATCACGCTCAGATTAAGACTGATACAACTCAGGATCCTCCATAGGTCATATATGATGGGAAAAACTCTAGCAAAAATAGGGGCAAGGCAGGATGATTTATGCTTAAAGGGCTGCAAGCAGCCGGCTACCTTCTATCACATGATATGGGAGTGCCCGCTGATACGCAGTCTCTGGGATAGAGCCACAAACCATATGCAGTCGGCATTGGTAAAGACGATGGACCTGATGTCCCACCTGGGCCTGCTAAACATATGGGCGGACTCGGACCTGACTGAAATTGAACAACAACTGGTGACGCTGGGTACACGTTGGTTAAAAGAGAACTGGCAAAGGGATGGGGTGGCGCGGCACCGCCTGCTGTATCGGTATGGCTGAAAGAATTGGGTAGGTGTAGGATTGCGAAGAAGGAGGTGTTTTTACCCAGAGGGTGCCCGAAGAAATGGGATAAAAATGTTTGAAATGGAACATTTACAGGGGAGAGATCTGTGTATCACCCATGGTGGACCTGGAAATGCGTAGAAAGGTGGACAGAGGCGTAACTATTTGAAATATCTGTTTTTTCAACCTCTGTAACTTGCATGCTGATGGATGTAATTTGCTAATCACATGTGTCACTGTTGTATAATTGTAGGTCGCCAACCTTTATCAATAAAAACAACAACAAAAAAAGTAAACGCTTACCTTGATAAGCTTTGAAACAGTTTTATGTTGACTACTGTATTTTTCTGCCAAGTCACACACTTTTTTGTGTTTTCCAACATCTTCTTCTACAGGGACACCAAATATTATGGCTCATTTATTTCTTTTGCTTCTATCCCCTACATTTCAAGGCTTACCTTTTAGTTATTAATGAATTGAAATGGCTTTTTATTTAATAGGAGATTACAGTATCTTTTAGCACTTTTGATACCATTCCAGAAGCTTTTCACTTCTGGTTTCATTAGGGATTACAAAATATAATGGCTCATATGGCCTATAATATTTGGTATCCCCTGTTTCTTGGGTTAAACCGTACTAGGATTTGACATGGTCTTGTCTTGAAGTGCTTTTCTGACACATCACACCCTTGTTTATAATGTGCACTGTCTCTTTCAACAGGGATACTGAACATTATGAAACATGCACTTGTAATTGCATAATAAAAGCTTCCACTTTCTATTCCTTTGGGGGATATCAAATATAATGGGTAATAAGGGCTGTAATCCTTGCTATTCCATATGCTATTAGAGTTAAAGCTTACTAGGACAACATTTGACATGTCCTAAAGTTGGCAGGGTGAACAGAGTGTTTTCAGCCATATCGTAGCATTTTTTGTGTATTTCAGAGTCTCTTTCTATATGGACACCAAATATCACAGCTCATGTTTTGCTATAATATGTGATATCTCCTACTTTCCAAGGTTTACCTTTCAGCAATTAACAAGTTGTAATGGCCTCTTATTTGATTGCAGATTACAGTGAATGTTAGTACTTTTGAATGCATTTCACACGTTTTCACATCAAATTCATTTTGGGGATACCAAATATAATCACCCGTACAGACAATAATATTTAGTATCCCGTATGTTTTGGGGGATAAAAAATTCTGGGCTTCATTTGGACATGGTCTTATGTTGGCTTGGTGAGCACAGTGTTTCTCTGCAAAACTTGCACACTTCCTTCAGTTTTCTAACATTTCTTAGTAAGGAGACACCAAATATTATGGCTCATTCATTGCAAAAATGCGTAGCGGGCATTTTTTGCTTGGTCGCAGTTCTCAACGTCAAGTTGGTGACCGCGAGCGAGCAAAATCATCATTCTGGCCAAACTTTTTCCTCGTTCGCGATCAGCAACATCAAGTTGCCGATCGCAAGCGTGGAAAATAAACCTCCCGGTGAGATTCTCAATGTGGGGAGGTCAGAATTCTCATTACGAGTGGTCGCGTATGCTCTCGACCGCTCGCGATGAGAAACTACAAGTCCGTGTTGAGAAAACTGCAGCTCGAGTACAAATCTACTCGAGCGGCAGAAAACGACCGCTTGCACTGTGCAAGATGCCGTTTGCAATGATTGTACAGTGCGGACAAGCATCCGGCACTGTGTAATCAGTACGAACAGCATTTTGCACAGTGCACTAAGCAGTTCACGTAGCTTGCGTAGTGCAAACTGCACTTCGCTTAGCTACACGTAGTGCTACTACGCGAACTACGCCCAGGGTTACACTTGAAGTTGACTTTTATATGATAGCAGACTGTGGTATCTTTTCACTTTTTTACATCATTCCACAAGATATTACATCCCGTTCCCTTTGGAGATACCATTTATAATGGCCTACACCAGCTATAATATCTAGTATCCCCTGTGTTTCTTGGGTTAGAACTTGCCAGGTATTTCTTGCACAGTATTTATATGCCAAATAGTACCCTTCCTTTTGCTTTCCAAAATTGTTTACAATGGGGATACCAAACATTATGGCTCACACATTTCTGCAATACCTCGTATCCCCTACCTTTCATGTGTTACCCATTAACCATTGGAGACTTGAAGATGCCTTTTATTTGAAAGCAGACTACAGCATCTTTTCAGATTTTAAAATCTATCCTCAAGATTTTACGTCTGGTTCGCTTAGGGGATACCAAATATAATGGCTTATACCGGCTATTATATCTGGTATCGCCTGTGTTTCTGGCGTTAGAATTTACCAGTTTTCAATTTGACATGGTCTTATGTTAAATGGATGAGCCCAATATTTTTATGGCAAAGAGCACCCTTCCTTTTGCTTTCCAACATTGTTACAAAGGGGATGCCAACTATTATGGCTCACGCATTGCTGTAATATTTTGTATCCCCTACGTTTCATTGGTTACCCTTTAATCATTGACCACTTAAAGTTGTCTTTTCCTTGATAAGAGACTACAGTATCTTTTCACATTTTTTACGTTATTCCACAAGATTGTGCGTCAGGTTCTCTATGTGGAGAAGTGTGGCTCACCGGTTAGAAGTGGCAGACCCTGAAGCAGAGGTCGGCCCGGGACCAGGGTTCAATTCCTGATGCGGCAGGGTCTTGGGTCAATGTCCGCAGACTCGATAATTCTCGCTTAGGTGCCTACGCTAACCATGGGTCCCACTCTGCAACTCTGGGCAATAGCTTGCTTAATCTCCACAACGGCCCCAGCAACGCCGGGGGTGCCTGGCTTCACCTTGGGGTGCCCTCTCACAGGGAAAGCCAGTACGGGTTCCTCAGCGGTATACAGCGCCAGGACACCACGTAACGAGGTAACAGTGCGCTTTACAAGTATACATACATTACATTACATTACATATGGGGATACCATATATAATGGCCTATACTGGCTATAATATTTCCCCAATGTTTCTGGTGTTAGAACTTACCAGTATTCAATTTGACATGTGCTATGGGGGAGCACATTATTTCTAAGCCAAATAGCACCATTCCTTTTGCTTTCCAACATCTTTTAAAAAAGGGGATACCAAATATTATGGCTCAGGCATTGCTGTAATATCTTGTATCTCCTGTGTTTCATTTGTTACCCATTAGCCATTGACCACTTGAAGTTGCCTTTTATATGATAGTAGACTATACTATCTTTTCACATTTGTGTACATCATTCCACAAGATTTTACATCTGGTTCCCTTTGGGGATACCATATGTAATGGCCTATACTAGCTATAATATCTAGTATCCCCTATGTTTCTTGGGTTAGAACTTGCCAGGATTCGATTTGGCATGGTCTTATGTTAGATGGGTGAGCACAGTATTTCTATGCCAAATAGTACCCTTCCTTTTATTTGATAAGAGACTACGGTATCTTTTCACATTTTGTACATTATTCCACAAGATTGTACGTTAGGTTGTCAATGGGGACACCATACACAATGGCCTATACTGGCTATAATATTTGGTATCCCCTGTGTTTCTGGGGTTAGAACTTACCAGTATTCAATTTGACATTCTCTTATGTGCTACAGGTGAGCATAGTATTTCTATGCCAAATAGCACCATTCCTTTTGCTTTCCAACATCTTGTACAATGGGGATCATAAATATTATGACTCAGGCATTGCTGTAGTAAGTTGTATCCCCTAAGTTTCAATGGTTACCCTTTAGCCATTGACAATTTAAAGTTGTCTTTTCTTTGATAAGAGACTACAGTATCTTTTCACATTTTGTACACCATTTCGCAAGATTTTACATCTGGTTCCATTTGGGGATACCATATATAATAGCCTATACCAGCTATAATATCTAGTATCCCCTATGTTTCTTGGGTTAGAACTTGCCAGGATTCGATATGGCATGGTCTTATGTTAGATGGGTGAGCACAGTATTTCTATGACAAATACCACCCTTCCTTTTGCTTTCCATCATCTTTTACAATGGAGATACCATATATAATGGCCTATACCGGCTATAATATTTGGTATCCCCTGTGTGTCTAGGGTTCGAACATACCAGTATTCAATTTGACATTGTCTTATGTGCTATGGGTGAGCACAGTATTTGTATGCCAAATAGCACTATTCCTTTTGCTTTCTGACATCTTTTACAATGGTGATACCAAATATTATGGCTCACGCATTGCTGTAATTTCTTGTATCCCCTGCATTTCATTTGTTACCCATTAGCCATTGACCACTTGAAGTGGCCATTTACATGATAGCAGAATACAGTATATTTTCAAACTTTTTACATAATTCCACAATAGTGTACGTTCGGTTCTCTTAGGGGATACCATATATAATGGCCTATAACTGCTATAATATTTGGTATCCCATGTGTTTCTTGTGTTAGAACTTACCAGGATTAGGTTTGGTATGGTCTTATGTTAGAAGGGTGAGCCCAGTATATGTATCCCAAATAGCACACTTCCCTTTGCTTTCCAATGTCGTTTTCAATGGGGATACCAAATATGGCTCATACATTGCTGTAATATCTCATATCCCCTACGTTTAATGGGTTACCCTTTAGCCATTGACCAATTGAAGTTGCCTTTTATTTGATAGCTGACTACAGTATCTGTTCAGATTTTTTACATAATTCCACACAATTTTACGACCGGTTACCTGAGGGGATATCAAATATATTGGCTTATACCGGTTATTATATCTGGTATCCCCTGTGTTTCTGGGGTTAGAGATTAGGAGTATTCAAATTGACATGATCTAATGTTGGATGGCTGAGCCCAGTATATCTATGGGAAATAGCACCCTTCCTTTTGCTTTCCAATGTCCTTTTCAAAAGGGATACCAAATATTATGGCTCACGCATTGCTGCAATATGTTGTGTCTCCTACGTTTCATGGTTTACTTTTTAGCCATTGACCACTTGAACGTTTCTTTTCTTTGATAGCTGATTATAGTATCTTTTCACATTTTTAACATCATTCCACAAGATTTTACATCCTGTTCCCTTTGGGGATACCATATATAACGGCCTATACCAGCTATAATATCTGGTATCCCCTGTGTTTCTTGGGTTAGAACTTGCCAGGATTCGATTTAGCATGGTCTTATGTTAGATGGGTGAGCACAGTATTTCTATGCCAAACAGTTCCCTTCCTTTTGGTTTCCAACATTGTTTGCAATGGGGATACCAAATATTATGGCTCACACATTGCTGCAATACCTCGTATCCCCTACTTTTCATGTGTTGCCCCTTAACCATTGGAGACTTGAAGTTGCCTTTTATTTGAAATCAGACTTCAGCAACTTTTCAGATTTTTAAAATCTTTCTACAAGATTTTACGTCCAGTTCGCTCAGCGGATACCAAATATAATGGCCTATACCGGCTATTATATCTGGTATCCCTAGTGTTTCTGGGGTTAGAACTTACCAGTATTCAATTTGACATGGTCTTATGTTGGATGGATGATCCCAGTATTTCTATGGCAAAGGGCACCATTCCTTTTGCTTTCCAACATTGTTTACAAAGGGGATACCAAATATTATGGCTCACTCATTGCTGTAATATCTCGTATCCCCTACGTTTCACTGGTTCCGTTTAGCCATTGACCACTTAAAGTTGTCTTTTCTTTGATAAGAGACTAAAGTATCTTTTCACATTTTTTAGATTTTTCCACAAGATTGTACGTCAGATTCTATATGGGGATACCATATATAATGGCCTTTACCGTCTATAATATTTGGTATCCCTTATGTTTCTGGGGTTAGAACTTGCCAGTATTCGATTTGACATGGTCTTATGTGCTATAGGTGAGCACAGTATTTCTATGCCAAATATCATCATTCCTTTTGCTTTCCAACATCTTTTACAATGGGGATAACAAATATGATGGCTCAGCCATTGCTGTACTATCTTGCATCCCCTGCGTTTCTTTTGTTAGCCATTAGCCATTGACCACTTGAAATTGCTTTTTATATGATAGCAGACGATAGTATCTTTTCACATTTTTTACATCATTCCACAAGATTTTACGACCGGTTACCTTAGGGGATACCAAATATATTGGCTTATACCGGTTATTATATCTGGTATCCCCTGTGTTTCTGGGGTTAGAGATTAGGAGTATTCAAATTGACATGATCTTATGTTCGATGGCTGAGCCCAGTATTTCTATTGGAAATAGCACCCTTCCTTTTGCTTTCCAATGTCCTTTTCAAAAGGGATACCAAATATTATGGCTCACGCATTGCTGCAATATGTTGTGTCTCCTACGTTTCATGGTTTACTTTTTAGCCATTGACCACTTGAACGTTTCTTTTCTTTGATAGCTGATTATAGTATCTTTTCACATTTTTAACATCATTCCACAAGATTTTACATCCTGTTCCCTTTGGGGATACCATATATAACGGCCTATACCAGCTATAATATCTGGTATCCCCTGTGTTTCTTGGGTTAGAACTTGCCAGGATTCGATTTAGCATAGTCTTATGTTAGATGGGTGAGCACAGTATTTCTATGCCAAACAGTTCCCTTCCTTTTGGTTTCCAACATTGTTTGCAATGGGGATACCAAATATTATGGCTCACACATTGCTGCAATACCTCGTATCCCCTACTTTTCATGTGTTGCCCATTAACCATTGGAGACTTGAAGTTGCCTTTTATTTGAAAGCAGACTTCAACATCTTTTCAGATTTTTTAAATCTTTCTACAAGATTTTACGTCCAGTTCGCTCAGCGGATACCAAATATAATGGCCTATACCGGCTATTATATCTGGTATCCCTAGTGTTTCTGGGGTTAGAACTTACCAGTATTTGATTTGACATGGTCTTATGCTGGATGGATGATCCCAGTATTTCTATGGCAAAGGGCACCATTCCTTTTGCTTTCCAACATTGTTTACAAAGGGGATACCAAATATTATGGCTCACTCATTGCTGTAATATCTCGTATCCACTACGTTTCACTGGTTCCGTTTAGCCATTGATCACTTAAAGTTGTCTTTTCTTTGATAAGAGACTAAAGTATCTTTTCACATTTTTTATATTATTCCACAAGATTGTACGTCAGATTCTCTATGGGGATACCATATATAATGGCCTTTACCATCTATAATATTTGGTATCCCTTATGTTTTTGGGGTTAGAACTTGCCAGTATTCAATTTGACATGGTCTTATGTGCTATGGGTGAGCACAGTATTTCTATGCCAAATATCACCATTCCTTTTGCTTTCCAACATCTTTTACAATGGGGATAACACATACTATGGCTCAGGCATTGCTGTACTATCTTGCATCCCCTGCGTTTCTCTTGTTAGCCATTAGCCATTGACCACTTGAAATTGCCTTTTATATGAAAGCAGACTACAGCATCTTTTAACATTTTTTACATCTTTCCACAAGATTTTACATCTGGTTCCCTTTGGTAATATCATATATATTGGATTATTCCTGGTATATTATCTCGTATCCACTATGTTTCTTGGGTTAGAACTTGCAAGGATTCGATTTGGCATGATCTTATGTTAGATGGGTGAGCACAGTATTTCTTTGCCAAATAGTACCCTTCCTTTTGCTTTCAAACATCGTTTACAATGAGTATACGAAATATTATGGCTCACGCATTGCCGCAATATCTTGTATCCCTAACCTTCCAAGGATTACCCATTAACCATTAGAAACTTGAAGTTGCCATTTATTTAAAAGCAGACTACAGCATCTTTTCAGATTTTTGACATCTTTCCACAAGATTTTACATCTGGTTCCCTTAGGGAATACCAGATATAATGAACTTTACCGGCTACAATATTTGGAATCTCCAGTGTTTCTCCGGTTAGAAGTTACCAGGATTCATTTTGACATCACCTTATGTTGCATGCGGGAGCACAATATTTCTATACCAAATATCACTCTTTCTTTTGCTTTCCAACATCATTTACTATGGGGATACCAAATATTATGGTTCACGTATTGCTGTAATATCTCGTATCCCCTACGTCTCATGAGCTCCCCCTTAGACATTCACCAGTTGAAGTTGCATTTCATTTGTTAGCGGACCTCATTAGCTTTTCACATTTTTTACAATATTCCACAAGACTTTATAACCGGTTCACTTAGGGGATACCAAATACAATGGCCTTCTCGCCTATAATATGTGGTATCCCTGTGTTTCTCGGGTTAGAATGTACCAGGATACATTTTGACATGGTCTTATGTTGGATGGGTGAGCACAATATTTCTATGCCAAATAGCACCCTTCCTTTTGCTTTCCAACATTGGTTACTATGGGGGATACCCAATATTATGGCAAACGTATTGCTGTAATATCTCATATCCCCTACATTTCATGGGCTACCATTAAGCCATTGACCAGTTGAGGTTGCCATTTATTTGATAACAGTCTTTGACCATTTTATACATCATTCCACAACATTTTACATCTGGTTCCTTTAGGGGATACCATACAGTATTGGCTATACCTGCTATAATATTTGGAATCCCCTGTGTTTCCCGAGTTAGAACTTATCAGGATTCAATTTGACATGGTCTTATGTTGGATTGGTGAGCACAGTATTTCTATGCCTAATAGCACCCTTCCTTTAACTTTCCAACATCGGGTACTATAGGGATACCAAATATTATGGCTCAGGTATTGCAGTAATATCTCGTATCCCCTACGTTTCATGGTCTACCCTTCAGCCTTTGACCAGTTGAAGTATCCATTTATTTGACAGTAGACTACAGAATCTTGTCACATTTTTTACATAAGTCCCAAACATTTTACATTAGGATTCCTTAGAAGATACCACATGAAATGGACTTTACCGGCTCTGATATTTGGCATCCCCTGTGTTTCTCGGGTTAGAACTTACCAGGACTCTATTTGACATGGTCTTATATTGGGTGGGTAAGCACAGCATTTCTATGCCAAATAGTACCCTTCCTTTTGCTTTCTAACATCGGTTACTATGGGGATACCAAATATTATGGCTCACACAATGCTGTAATATCTCATATCCCTGACATTTCATGGGCTACCATTCAGACATTGACCAGTTGAGGTTGACATTTATTTGATAGCAGACTACAGCAGCTTTTACCATTTTATACATCATTCCACAACATTTTACAGTAGGATTCCTTTAAAGATGCCACATGTAATGGACTATACAGGCTATAATATTTGGTATCCCCTGTGTTTCTTGTGTTAGAACTTACCAGGATTCAATTTTACATGGCCTTATGTTGGGTGGGTAAGCACAGTATTTCTATGCCAAATAGCATCCTTCCTTCTAGTGCAAACATTGGTTACTATGGGCATACCAAATATTATGGCTCACAGATTGCTGTATTATCTCGTATCCCCTACATTTCATGGGCTACCATTCAGTCATTGACCAGTTGAGGCTGACATTTATGTGATAGCAGACTACAGTAGTTTTTAACATTTTATACATCATTCCACAAGATTTTACAACCAGTTCCTTCAGGGGATACCCTATATAATGGGCTATACCAGCTATAATATTTTGTATCCAATGTGTTTCTCGGGTTAGAACTTACCAGGATTCAATTTGACATGGTCTTATGTTGGGTGGATGAGCACAGTATTTCTATGCCAAATAGCACCCTTCCTTTTGCTTTCCAACATCAGTTACTATGGGGATACCAAATATTATGGCTCACACATTGCTGTAATATCTCGTATCCCCTGCATTTCATGGGCTTCCGTTCAGCCATTGACGGCTGACATTTATTTGATAGCAGACCACAGTAGCTCTTACCATTTTATACATCATTCCACAAGATTTTACATCCGGTTCTTTAAGAGGATACCATACATTATTGGCTATACCAGCTATAATATTTGGTATCCCCTGTGTTTTCCGAGTTAGAACTTATCAGGATTCAATTTGATACGGTCTTATGTTGGCTTGGTGAGCACAGTATTTCTATGCCTAATAGCACCCTTCCTTTAACTTCCCAACATTGGTTACTATGGGGATACCAAATATTATGGCTCACATATTCCTGTAATACTTTGTATCCCCTACGTTTCATGGGCTACCCTTGAGACATTCAGCAGTTGAAGTTGCCTTTTATTTGTTAGCACACTACAGTATCTTTTCACATATTTCCACAACATTTTACATCTGGTTCCTTTATGGGATACCATATATAATGGGCTATATCATCTATGATATTTGGTATCCCCTGTGTTTCTCGGTTTATAACTTACCAGGATTCAATTGGACATGGTCTTATGTTGGGTGGGTGAGCACAGTATTTCTATGCCAAATAACACCCTTCCTTTTGCTTCCCAACATCAGTTACTATGGGTATACGAATTATTATGACTCACGCATTGCTGTAATATCTTGTATCCCCTTCAGTTCTTGGGCTACCGTTCAGCCATTGACAAGTTGAGGTTGACATTTATTTGGGTGCACAGTCTAAATATCGAGTTTTTTAAATCGACCTACAGAAATATCGAGTTTTTAATATCGAAGGTACAGAATATCGAGGTCAAGAATATCGTTGGACAGAATATCGACCCTAAGGTAAGTAATACCGTTTTTTTTATATCGATGTAAGTAATATCGAAGTCAATAATATCGATATCAAATATATCGATGTTACTAATCTCGATGTTACTAATATCGATTTTTGTACTTTTTTAATGTATTTTATTATGTATTTAATATGTGTGTTATATGTGTTTTGTTAAGTATTTTACTTGTTTTAAATTATATGTGTACTATTTTTACATATTAATAATGTTATTTTTAAGCAAATTTTATGTTTTGGTACCGGAGCGGGTTGTGGGTTTATGGGGGAATAGGGTGGGAAGTAATTTAATAATAGTAAATGAATTATTAATCTTTAGGAGTTATTAATTAATTTTAATTAATTTTTGGATGTAAGTTCTGTAGCGGGTAGTGGGTTTATAGGGGAATTGGGTGGGAAGTATTTTAATTGTAATTAAGTAATGATTTATTTTAATTTTTTTGGTATTCATAATTACATTATTTTCAATTAATTAATAATTGGCAATTACATTTTTTAATTGTTAACTAACTTTTTTAATT
Source organism: Lissotriton helveticus (assembly GCF_964261635.1). Lineage (NCBI taxonomy): Eukaryota > Metazoa > Chordata > Amphibia > Caudata > Salamandridae > Lissotriton > Lissotriton helveticus. The sequence continues at coordinate 831,931,609 of NC_136061.1, read as the reverse complement.
GGTAATTAATGTTTGTAATTGGTAATTCATTTTGTTAATTGGTAATTAATGTTTGTAATTGGTAATTAATTTTTTTAATTGGTAATTAGTTTTTTAATTTGTAATTATTATTTTTTACTTGGTAATTATTTTTTATTAATTGTAATTAATGTTTTATAAAAAGTATATTTTGGTATAAAAATAATTTTATTGTTTAATTTTTTTAAATTTCTAATCAATTTTTATTCATTAAAATGTTTTTTTAGAAAAATCTTTTTTTTAAAATATTTATTTTTGGGTAACTAATATTTATTATTTAATATTTATTGGTATTTATTGTTAATTTATTGTTAATTAATTATTCAATTGTAATTATGTTTTTTATAATTAATAATGGGTATTTGTAAATTATGTTGAAAATTTAAATTATTATTTATTTTAAATACAAAAATTATTTATAATTATGTTATATTTAATTTCTATGCTATCCAACGCTTTCCCTACTGTTGCACTCACTGGTGTGGGAATAGTAATTTTTACCCCTACGCTATCCAACGTTTTCCCTACTGTTGCACTCACTGGAGTGGGAATAGTAATTTTTACCCACCCGCTATCCAACGCTTTCCCTACTGTTGCACTCACTTGAGTGGGAATAGTAATTTTTACCCACCCGCTATCCAACGCTTTCCCTACTGTTGCACTTACTGGAGTGGGAATAGTAATTGTTACGCCTACGCTATCCAACGTTTTCCCTACTGTTTCACTCTCTGGAGTTGGAATAGTAATTTTTACCCACCCGCTATCCAACGCTTTCCCTACTGTTTCACTCACTGGAGTGGGAATAGTAATTTTTACCCCTATGCTATCCAATGCTTTCTCTACTGTTGTACTCACTGGAGTGGGAATAGTATTTTTTTACCCTTACGCTGTCCAACGCTTTCCCTACTGTTACACTCTCTGAAGTCGGAATAGTAATTTTACCCCTACGCTATCCAACGTTCTTCCTACGGTTGCACTCTCTGGAGTGGGAATAGTGATTTTTACCCCTAAGCTATTTAACGCTTTCCCTACTGTTGAATTTTCTGGAGTGGGAATAGTAATTTTATGTTCTACGCTATCCAATGTTTTCATTACTGTAGTTTTGTTAGGACTTTAAATAGTAGTTTATTTATTTATGTATTTCAATATTTTTTGTATTTTTTTAGATAATATTGTATTTAATTAACTTTAAAAATATTGAAAGTATATATTTTTTTTAAATGCATTAAATATAATTATTTATTGTTATTTATGTTTTATTTTATGTGTACAGATGTATCTGTAATTTATAGTATTTTTTAATAATTTATAAGTAATTAAAATAATTATTAAACATTATTAAGTAAGTATTCATTATATATTGTAGGTATATTTTTAATTAAAGTTTTATTATTAAATATGTATTATGTAATAATTTTAAACATTATTAAATATATTTAAATATGTTTATTTTATTTTTAAGTACTATTTACTTTATTTTACTTTTTTTTAAAGAAAAAAACTATATTTTTAATTACGATATTTTTAACATCAATATTTTTATTTTGATATTTTTGTACTTACAATGTTGTAGATAGGATGTCGATATACTTGCCTTCGATATTCCAGCGTCGATATTTCTGTAGGTCAATATTCTGTCCGGCGATATTCTTTCAGTAATCCATTTATTTAATAGCAGACTACAGTAGCTTTTAACATTTTATACATCAATCCACAAGATTTTACATCCTGTTCATTTAGGGGATACCAATTATAATGGGCTATATCAGCTACAATATTTGGTATACCCTGTGTTTCTCAGGTTAGAACTTACCAGGATTCAATTAGACATGGTCTTATGTTGAGTGGGTGAGCACATTATTTCTATGCCAAATACCACCCTTCCTTTTGCTTTCCAACATTGGTTACTATGGGGATACCAAATATTATGGCTCATGCACTGCTGTAATTTATCGTATCCCCTACATTTTATGGGCTTCCGTTTAGCCATTGACCAGTTGAGGCTAAAATTTATGTGATACAGACTAAAGTAGCTTTTACCATTTTATACATCATTTCACAAGATTTTACAACCGGTTCTTTTAGAGGATACCATACATTATTGGCTACACCAGCTATAATATTTGGTATCCCCTATGTTTCTCGGGTTAGAACTTATCAAGATTCAATTTGACAAGGTCTTATGTTGGATTGGTGAGCACAGTATTTCTATGCCTAATAGCACCCTTTCTTTAACTTTCCAACATCGGTTACTATGGGGATACCAAATATTATGGCTCACACATTGTTGCAATAGCTCGTATCCCCTACGTTTCATGGGCTAACCTTGAGACGTTCAGCAGTTGAAGTTGCCTTTTATTTGTTAGCACACTACAGCATCTATTCACATCTTATACATCATTCCACAACATTCCACATCCGGTTCCTTTCAGGGATACCATAGATAATGGGCTATATCATCTATAATATTTGGTATCCCCTGTGTTCCTCGGGTTAGAACTTACTAGGATTCAGTTTGACATGGTCTTATGTTGGGTGGATGAGCACGGTATTTCTATGCCAAATAGCACCCTTCCTTTTGCTTTCCAACATTGGTTACTATGGGGATACCAAATATTATGGCTCACACATTGCTGTAATATCTCGTATCCCCTGCATTTCATGGGCTTCCGTTCAGCCATTGGCCAGTTGAGGCTGACATGTATTTGATAGCAGACTACAATAGCTCTTACCATTTTATACATCATTCCACAGATTTTACATCCGGTTCTTTAAGAGGATACCATACATTATTGGCTATACCAGCTGTAATAGTTGGCATCCAATGTGTTTCTCGGGTTAGAACTCACCAGGATTCAATTTGGCATGGTCTTATGTTGGATTTGTGAGCACAGTATTTCTATGCCTGATAGCACCCTTCCTTTAACTTTCCAACATCGGTTACTATGGGGATACCAAATATTATGGCTCACACATTGCTGTAATACCTCGTATCCCCCATGTTTCGTGGACTACCCTTGAGACATTCAGCAATTAAAGTTGTCTTTTATTTGTTAGCACACTACAGTGTCTTTTCACAACCTTTACATCATTCTACAACATTCCTAATCTGGTTCCTTTATGGGATACCATATATATTGGGCTATATCATCTATGATATTTGCTATCCCCTGTGTTTCTCGGGTTAGAACTTACCAGGATTCAGTTTCACATGGTCTTGTGTCAGGTGGGTGAGCACAGTATTTCTATGCCAAATAGCACCCTTCTTTTTGCTTTCCAACATTGGTTACTATGGGGATACCAAATATTATGGCTCACGCATTGCTGTAATATCTCGTATCCCCTACATTTCATGGGCTACCATTAAGCCATTGACCAGTTGAGGTTGCCATTTATTTGATAACAGACTTTGCCCATTTTATACATCATTCCACAACATTTTACATCTGGTTCCTTTGGGGATGCCATACATTATTGGCTATACCTGCTATATTATTTGGTATCCCCTGTGTTTCCCGAGTTAGAACTTATCAGGATTCAATTTGACATGGTCTTATGTTGGATTGGTGAGCACAGTGTTTCTATGCCTCATAGCACCCTTCCTTTAACTTTTCAACATCGGTTACTGTGGGGATACCAAATATTATGGTTCACACATTGCTGTAATACTTCGTATCCCCTACGTTTCATGGGCTACCCTTGAGATATTCAGCAGTTGAAGTTGCCTTATATTTGTTAGCAGACTACAGTATCTTTTCACATCTTATACATCATTCCACCACATTTTACACCTGGGGCATATTATCAAGACAGGCGATAAAATTATCACTGCTTTAGCGGCAGGAAACTGCCGCTAAAGTGGAGATAATGGCCTTGAGAATATGCCCTTGTGAATTCCCATAGCAGCCCAGGTTCTGGTGTTAACCTGGGCTGTTATGGGAATTCACAAGAACATATTATCAAGGCCATTATCGCCGCTTTAGCGGCAGTTTCCTGCCGCTAAAAAGGCGATAATTCTATCGCCTTTCTTGATAATATGCCCCTGGTTCCTTTATGAGATACCAATACATAATGGGCTATACTAACTATAATATTTGGTATCCACTGTGTCTCTCTGGTTTGAACTCACTAGGATTCAATTTGACATGGGCTTATTCTGGATGGGTGAGCACAATATTTCCATGCCAAATAGCACCCTTTATTTTGCTTACCAACATTCTTTATAATGTGGATACCAGATATTTTTGCTCACACATTGATGTAATATCTCGTATCCCCTATGTTTCATGGGTTAACCTTTAGCCACTGACCCTTTAAGTTGCCTTTTATTTGATAGCAGACTACAACAGCTTTTTACATTGTTTACATGATTCCACTAGATTTGACATCTGGTTCCCTTAGGGGATACCAAATATAATGGCCTTTACCGTCTATAATATTTGGTATCCCTTTGTGTTTCTTGGGTTAGAACTTACCAGTTTTCAATTTGACATGGTCTTATGTTGGATGGATGTGCACAGTGTTTCTCTGGCAAATAGCACCCTTTCTTTTGCTTTCCAACACCGGTTACAATGGGGATACCAAAAAAATGGATCACGCATTGTTGTGATATCTCGTATACCCTACGTTTCATGGGTTACCCTTTAGCCATTGACCACTTCAAATTGTCTTTCATTTGATAGCAGACTGCAGTATATTTTCACATTTTTTACATCATTCCACAAGGTTTTATGTCGGGTTCCTTTAGGGAATACCAAATATAATAGCCTAAACCGGCTATAATATTTGGTATCCAAGTGTTTCTTGGATTAGATCTTACTAGGACTCAATGTGATATGGTCTTGTGTTGGCTGCGTGAGCACAGTATTGCTCTGCCAAATGACACCCTTGGCTGAGTCTTCCAACACATTTTACAACTTTTCAAGGGTTACATTTTAGCCATTGATCAACTGGAAATGCCTTTTGGTTTGATACCAGATTGCAGTTTCTTTTCACATTTTTGATGTCATCACGCAAACTTTCATATCCGGTTTCTTTGGGGAATACCAGATTTAATGGCCCATACCTACAATAATATTTTGTATCTAGGTTTATAAATTACCAGGATTCAATTGGACATTGTTTTATGTTGGCTTAGTGAGCATAGTACTTGTCTGCCAACTGGCACCCTTTCTTGAGTTTTCTAACATCTCCTACTATAGGGATACCAAATATTACAGCTTTTGCATTGGTTGTAATATCTCAAAATCCCTTCTTTCATGGGGGTTACCCTTTAGCAGTTGACCACCTAAAGTTGCCTTTTATTTGATAGCAGATTATAGTATTTGTTTGCATTTTTTATAACATTCCACCAACTTTTTTTTACATTCAGTTCCTATGAGGGGGCCTGGCAGACACCACGTGCTGCCCCAGCATTACACTGAGCTTACCCACGGCCCAAACCTGGTGGCGAGTCAGGGGCGGTGGCACACTGTCTAGAACCTGCTGGTGCATCCACTTGGGGTTGATACCAATGTGGGTATGATGGTGAAGACAAAATCTGCTAAGAACCCTACCTCAGTCATTGGGGATTCAGGGGGCACTCCACCCCTCCTGATAATGGGGCAGGCACTCTGGGCCACTCTCTACAGTCACTCTTTACAGTTTGAAAATATATTGCAGGCAATTCTGGACACAAAAACCACGCTAAAGTTAAAGATCAAGGCAGTCTCCTTGGATGTGAACCTGCTCTGTACGGACCACAGGAAACTGGTGGAATATGTGCATGATGATGAATCCACATTAACTATGATGTTACCCACATTGCAAGAGCTACAAACCCAGCTGAAGGATATGAGGGTGGAGGTGACCTTTCCACATCAGAGGATGCAGATTGGGGCTCGTGGAATAATACTATCCACTTCTTGGGATTTCTGGCATGCTGGGGGGTGGGGCTGAGTACAGAACTCTTCCTCAATCAGTGGCCAATGACCACAGTGCTGACAGGCAATGTACCCAAAATCTTCTCTGTGGAGAAAGCACATTATCTACCTGGGAGGTCCCTGCCATCAGGGGCCCATATGAGTCAAGTAATTGCAAAACATCTTAATGATAGAGAGAGAGACTTTATTCTGAAGTTGTTTTGGATAAAAGGTCCCTGGCACTTTGAGGGCAGAATTTACTGTGGACATGCAGCATCTTCGCAAGTCGCACACTGTGGTCAAGCACCTCCTTCAGGAGCTAGGCCTTAACTATGCTATTCTCTATCTTGCTAAACTTGAAGTGATGGATGATGAGTGAGCCCATTCTTTCTTGACTCCTGTAGACGCATGAGCCTGGTTACATGCCAAGGGAATAGCGAAGCCCACATCAAAGAACTGGAACACTGGTAAATAGAGGGCATTGCAACCGAGGCGCAGGAGGAGCGGGGGACCCAGAGCTGCCCCTTCATGGCACAGGTGGCCAGGGTGTGAGCACGGGCAAGTGGTGCAGAAATATGGTCAGAACTCTTTTGAGGAGTTACGGTCAGACCATGCCCTTCACAGTAGGATACTAATGGCTCCATGTTGTTATGAACTCCAATGTACCCCAATATAGGCCTAGGTAGTTACACAACCTTTTACCTAAATCTGTCCTACCATTGTTCTACATAACAGGTCTGGCGCTGACCTTTTACCTGGATAAGTGCTACATGACTCATGTGGTTTTCCCCGAAAACTAGCCTCATGTATTATGCAGGAAGATTCTCAGCATCACAGCAGGATTATCATCTTCTTCATAATACCTCTGTATATGGGCCATCTCTGTCATCATCTTCGCCCCAACAGGCCCATGGTATACTTCTAGGAAGAACCCCATAGGGTACCTTTCATGTATATAAGTGCTACATCTTCACTGGGTCAACCAGAGAGACAGACTTCCCTTCTGAAATGCTAACACAAGACGCTGAGGTCCCTGCAAGCAGGACACTGCAGCACGCAGTTGTCTCACCGATCTCTTGCAGGATGGCCATCTCAAGACCAAGACGGGGTCCTTCGCGCTGCCACATCAGGTAATGGTGTTGGCTCTATCCAAATGGGGATTCTTGGCTATTAACCAACATACATGATAGGTACACTTAGGTACATCTAGTTAGGATTGGGTTTGTAGGAGTATGCATTTTTAATGTTATGTATCTATATGCCTGCATATTGTCATTGTTTTAGCACTATGGTAGAATTCTACCTTTTCTTTACTCTACTGGTGCTGATAATCGTATATATTTGTTTCGGTCTCATGGTTGTTGCAGCAGACATATTTTATACTAGAATGATGTTGGTTCAATAAATACTTATTGAAAACGTCCCCACCGTTTATTCTGTGTATCTCTCTGAGGCAAAGTAAGCACAAGTGACTGAGCGTAAAGTACTGTACAGTTTTTATGATCCATGAGGGGTCAGGGTTGTCATGTTGAATAGTTGCCAGAAACTAATAGCTCCTTGGTAAGAGGGGCTCGTAGTGGCCCTGTGAGCTAGCTGGTCCACAAACTGACATAACCTTTGGGGTGCCTGGAATCAGTCTGGACACCAATCCCTTAGTTTATGTTATCTAAACAGGCAGATCCTATATAGATTTGTAGCAACTACACAATGGCCTCTGCTTGGGAGTAGTCCCAGGGGCAGATGTTGACGCCATGACTGGCAGATAATCTGATATGAAGGGTGGGGATTTGGTCTTTGCTGTGTGAGAAGTGGTGTGGACTGCTCACCAGTACCTACTGGAGACACCTTAGAACCTCACAAGAGAGGATTGGACGCCCAGATCATTGGAGACGACCCTTGTGTCCATGAGCCCTGATCTCTCTAAAGAGGACATGTATTTTATTACATATTTCTCTTTGGTTGTTGTTCATTTGTTGGATGGTTAATGCTAGTCACTCAGCGGAGTCTTTGTCGGAGGGGTTACACATCTTGTGTTTTCTTTTGATGCACAGATTAAGTTTTCTACATATAATTCTGTGGCATGGGTCTGTACTGCACTGTTCTCTTTATCATTGATCAAACGTTTGCGGAGGCCTTCACACTGGAGTTTTGGGGGAATGGGAATTGTGGAATGTGATGCATCACTCCTTACCACCATACTTAATGGGCACACCTACAGGCCACACTATCCCACACTATAACTTGCTGACCTTAAATGTGAAGGGCATGGTCACTACCACAAAGAAGTACTGGGTTCATACATATCTTAAGCGGCGCTGCCCAGACATAGCTTTTTTGCCAGAGGTGTATTTGTATGTATGTATGTATGTATGTAGGCCTACTTATATAGCGCAACTGTCACCCAAAGGGTATCCTGGCGCTTTGAACCACAGACATTCCTACAGATGACAATTACACTGCCTTCGGAAAAAGGTAAGTTTTAAGGTCCTTTCTAAAAGACAGGAGATCCTGCTTACACCTAAGTGCCAGAGGTAGAGAGTTCCAGAGCTTGGCGGCCGTAAAGCTGAATGAGTGGCCGCCCATCCTCCCCCTTTTTATCTTGGGGACAGTCACCAAGAAGGCCGAGGAGGATCTCAAGAGTCTGGCGGCAGAGTACCAGGAAAAGAGACCTCGCAGCATCACGGGACCCAGCCCATGCAAGGCTCTAAAGACTAAGCAAGCTGATTTAAAACAGATCCGATTTTGCACCGGTAACCAGTGTAAGTCCGAAAGGGCAAGAGAGGACGAAGCAGACCAAGGCCGCGAGAGTGCCAACTTAGCTGCCATGTTCTGTACCCGCTGTAGCTTCATAATTAGAGTACTGGGGGCTCCCAGAAGCAGTGCGTTGCAGTAGTCTAACCTACTGAGGATGATACTACGCACTGCTTCTGTCCTTGCTGCGTGAGGGAGTAGTGGAAGAATCTTCCGCAGCATGCGTAACAGCAGCATGCAGGTCGCCGTGGTTTTATTAATGAAGGCGTCCAGCTGGAGACTAGGCCCGAGCAGGACACCTAGGTTACGGACTGAGTCTGCCACTGTGACAGTGCCCAAGGTGGAAAAAGGCAAAAGACCCTCTGGCAGAGAGCGAGGCATACGATCTGCCGAACAATAGAGAACTTCAGTTTTTGCCCCGTTAAACTGTAACGAGTTCTGACGCAACCAATCCGCGGCTGCCGACATACAATGGTGAAAGGATTCTAGGGAGACCGCATCCCTGCCCTCGATGGAAAAAATAAGCTGAGTGTCATCGGCATAGTTGATGACAGACATGCCGAATGACTTAATCAGACTTATTAGCGGGCGAAGGTATAAGTTGAAAAGGATCGGGCTGAATGCAGAGCCCTGCGGTACTCCCTGTCTTACATCTCTCACCACCGAACGAAACGGCGGCATAGCCACAGATTGCCGCCTGTTACAGAGGTACGATGCCAGCCAGTCCAGGGCTAAACCAGTTACCCCGGACTCCCGGAGCATACCCAGTAGAACCGCATGGTCGACCGTGTCGAACGCGGCCGACATGTCAAGCAGCACCAAAAACGCTGCTCCTCCCATGTCGACACGCGAACGCAGGTCATCCAAAACGGCCACCAAGGCAGACTCCGTACCGTGGGCTGGCCTAAAGCCAATTTGGGCCATGTCCAACAGATCGTTGGATTCAAGGAAACTGGACAGGACCCTAGTGACCAATTTCTCTAAGATTTTTATTGAGAAAGGCAAGAGTGAAATAGGCCTATAGTTGGTCGGACATAAAGGGTCCAAGGTGACTTTTTTTAGCAGTGGGGTAATCACCGCCAGTTTCCAGCTATCCGGGACCATGGCCGTGGTCAAAGACTGGCAGCAGATGGAATGAAGCGGAGGGAAGAGTTCTACCTGGAAAACCTTCCAAAACTTGTGTGGCAAGGGGTCTAACGGGGAGCCGGATGACACACCATTCGCCAACAGACAGAAATCCTCCAGGGAAGGAGTAGGAAAACAGGTCAGCCGAGGTTGTACTGCTACCTCCATAGTCACCTCCCGAGCTACTCCGCTGACTCGTTCCAAGGGGCAGGAATCAGGGTGGCTAGACAAGTTGGGGGCAGAAAGACCCGCCAAGATGGTATTAATGTTTTCCTCAAAAGCCTAGTTCCTGCGAGGCCGGGATGGCAGGTGTAACACAAGCTGGGTTGGAAAGATTTTTAACCAACTTAAACAAGGTTTGTGACTTGTTTACAGCTTTAGCCAAAGTGGCCTCGAGAAACTTAGCTTTAGCCAACCTGATCTGAGTTTTATACTCCTGGAGTTTTTTTTTATAGACCAATCTATCTGTTTCGGAATAGTGTCTTCTCCAGACCCGTTCCGCCTGTTTACAATGAAGTCTCTGCTGAAGAAGGTCACTGGAAAACCAGGGAGTGACTTTTTGCGGTTTATCCTTCACCTTGCGCATTGGAATCATCCTGTCAAGCGATTCGAGGAGCTGATGACAGAGAGTTGAATAACTCTCCTCCACATTCTGACCCAATGAAAAGACTCTGGGCAGTAATGTGGGTTTACTGGAGCCCGTAAGTAGCCAAGCCCATTGTCTCCTGAGTTTAGGCTTGACCTGCACGCTATTACTCAGCGATCCAGCAGGTAACAGAATAGAAAAATGGATTAAAGCATGATCTGTCCAGCATTGGCCCGCGGCCTCCTTAATCGAGATCAGCGGCTCCGCTGCAAAGATCATGTCCAGGACATGGCCTTTCACATGAGTCGGAGCAGACACATGCTGCGTCAGATGCAAATTATTGCAAGCTTGGTACAGATCACGGTATGCAAGGTCATAAGGACCGCCGGGCCAAAGATTAAAATCGCCCAGAATTAGAAATCTAGCATGGGTATTAGATAGATCATAAATTAGATCTATCAGATCTTGCACAGATGGTGTCACGCTGGTAGGAGGGCGATAACACAGTAGCCCCGAGACCAATGTTCCACTCACATCTTTTAAAGAGAAGCCCATGAGCTCGAAGCCCTTAACAGGTTTGACTTCCAGATGAGAGAGCGAGAGAGAGTCTTTAAAGATAAAGCCCACTCCACCGCCTCTCCCATTGGGTCGTGGGATATGCCTGATTGAGTACCCTGGCGGGCAAGCCCATCCCAACTCTACGTTACTCTCCGCCCTGATCCAGGTTTCAGTGAGAAACATGATGTCAAGCTGCAAGGAGTCAATAAGAAGAGCTGTCTCTGCATGATGTTTGCAGAGGGAGCGGACATTCAACAGACCGCAGTTAACGCTCACCAGGGGGGCCGGTAGAGGGGCTAAGCATTCACCCGCACTGGGGAGTTGGTTCATCAGGCAAAGTTCTTCCTTGGAGTATGTCAGGCGTACTGGAACAGAGTCTCTAGCGCTAAGCGCGTCCGGAGCGCGAACGGGCGCAAACGGGCTTACCTCTGGCGCACCTCCGGCGACCCGCCGGCGAGCCCGCTTCGCGCCCACGCTGCGTGCTTGCCTAGACATCTCTACTTATGGTGTCCCGCGCGGGAGTCCTGGGAGTAAAACCACTGGACCCACTGCAAGATGGCGCCTAAAGTCGGCCCAAACGAAAACACCCCCACCTAAGATGGCGGCCAAAGTCACACACAGCGCCCAGATGAAGCCCTAACACTAACTAAGCCCCGCAAATGCGGGTGAAGATAACAATTATGGTGCAAATAAGTCCCTGTTTAAGAGCCCCCTGGATGCCCCTCAAATACAGCCACACACGCCCAAGAATAAAAGAGCAAAGCGCAATAACGAAGCAGCGTTTTAAAAAGGCAGTTACAGCGCTGAGGAGCAGGCGCGTAGTAAATGCAAGTATTTGATACAGGCAGAGTTACAAAAAGTAAATGTAAAATGGAGGGGACAGGTGTATGGCACTACAACATCCCATATGCAAAGGGGGTCATGATATGGATTGCCACGGGGATTCCATTTGTGAAAGACATACACAGAGATGACACCAAGGGTAGGTACGTGATGGTGGAAGGACATATGGACAGTGCCCCACTCATGCAGGTGGTTGTTTATGTCCCCAACACTATTCACTCTACTTTTCAGGTCTCCTCACCCCAGCTCTTTTCTGGGACCCAGACAATCCCAGCACATCAGGCAGCAACTTTAATTGTGTTCCAGAAGTTGCCTGTGAATGCTCAACCCCTCTGCTGAATGGCACTATGTGTGTCAGGGTGTCAAAATACTTTCAGGGCTGGATGGGTAACAAGAGCATGTTCGATATGTGGCCCTTGCACCATTCGGACGCCGCTGATACACAATGTTGGCTCACCACATTGCTGAAATAGGCAAAAGCTAATCTAGATGTCCTCATAGTGGCACGTACACATGGAGGGGGGGGGGGGTGCTCAAAATGGGTGCTGAGATACCTACATCAGAAACTTGGAGGAAAAAAATTATGCACATCCACCCTGAACCCTGCCCTAGGTCCTTCTGTCCCATCCTTCAACTCATATGATGAGCCATCCCAGCACATAAGATAGCGGGACCATGCCCCTGTCAGGACTCCACATAGGTAATACAGCCACACCAACATTGCCCCTTACAACCGTGGAGTGTGGATCTCATTGGGGGGGGGGTCCTGACGGCGCACCCCAGAATTGGTGTCCTTGCCCCGGTGTCACCACTCACACTGGCCTACAGAATCTTCTTATATCTCCATGTGTGAATTACCCTTTACTGGTGCACACATGTTCCTGGGTGTATTTCCAAATCATGTTGTAGCCCAGGGACTTTTGCCACGATGCACCATACTGCGACCCATGTCCATGCAGGGGCCTTCTTCATTATGACATGCTACCACACCTGAAGTTGGGGAAGTGACATGTCTAGACTATTATGACAAACACAAGGAGATGACTGACCGAGCATGGAAACTTTTCAGACACTCACTCCCAGTCACAGATCTGGGTTGAATCCATCATTGTTCTTTAGCTCAATTTCCCACGACAGTTCAGACCCAGCCATGTGCAGATCAGTCTTGACCATGTTCCTCCTGGGAACAGTCCAGCCTGAACTGCCAAGCCGGGTCCTCCCTGGACCAGAAACAAGCATCCTGGGACTGGATTCGTGGTATGAACTGGGGCGGCGAAGTTAGCTAAAGAACGATGATAGATTAAACCCAGATCTGTGACTGGGGGTGAGTGTCTGAAAAGGTTCAGCGCTCAGTTTGCTGTAGGCTAGGTGTGACTCCACCGTTCACATTTGTTAATTTTGTTTGATGTGATATCGTTTGTGAGTGGCACTTCGGAATTTCACTATTGTGGTTTTTTGTTTCTTTTTCTACTTGTGATAAAACCAATAAAGAAATGTGTAAAAACAAAAAAAAGGTTGTTTTCAGTGAGTCCTTGAAGTCCCACGATATTGCCACTGCGCGGATCAGTCCTTAAAGAGGACCACCAAATCACTTCAATAACTTAAGTCTTCTTTCCGTTTTTTAGGTGTAGGTGTAGGTGTTGAACCTTTCTTCCGTCACACTGCAGTTTCACACTTTGCCAAAAGTAGAGCCACGGCTACATATCCTCAAGCCTAACAATGCCAATAATAGGAATGACAGTGCAAGGATTTATCTCATCTTGTACAGTACATTCATCAATTGCCCCCCAAAACGTAGCTATGTATGGACATGTCCATGCCAAATGAAGAAAACATGACAATCTGGCTACTTCGGTTTGCACAATTAATTTTTAGTCCAGCGATAACACTGAATCAGTCAGTTTCTTGAACAATTGGATTCATGTTTCTGGTTGTGTTCTGTATACACAGAAGGACATTGTCCAATGACAGGTATACAACCAATGGCCTGCCACCTATATAAATTCCTCTATGTGCATGCATCTGTCTGTAAACAAAGGTCAAGAGTTCCACAGAAATGGCAAATAAGAGTTGTGATAGAGGGCAACACTGTCTGGTGCCACTGCCCATTGATAAACACTCTGGCCAAGGGGTTCCTACGGAACACGTTAAGTTTGATAAAATGCCTAACCAGGCCCATTTTAGTTAATACCTAAAACATATATGGCTATTCAAGAGAGCCAAATACTTTTTTAATGCCAAGAAGTGACTATGCCAGTAATTGAGGGTCTAAAAGATGTACCACTGCTAGGAGAATATTTAATGTAACAATGTTGGGTGTTCTTTCACTGCTGTCTCTTTATATCTTCTTCCGATGACTTCCTCTCCCTCTCTCAGAACCCCTTTTCTTGTCCCCATCTTCCTTCTCACCCTCTCCTCTGATCCTGACCTGCCGTCTTGTTCCGTCCTTTGTCAGTTCCTTTCTCCCTGCTCCAACTCATTCCCACGTTTCCCTTCTCCCTCTTTTCCCTTACCCCTATTTTCTCTCGCTCCCATTGCTCCTTAATATCTTCTGTTTTTGTAATGATCTAATCATTAGATGTATTTGTATAACCTTGTTTTTCCTCTTCCTTACAGCGATCTTTCATGTAAATTTTGTAACGTTTGTAATATGCTAAATGCTAAATTCCTCATGTAAAGCGCTCTGATACCTCTGGGTCTAGCAGATGCTTGATGGTATGATAAAGAGTGATTACTTTCGTGTGAGTGCGGATGAGTGACTGCATGGATGAAAGCATAGAGGTACTTTCTTTAGTAAGCCAGACTAATTGACTTGGACAATGCCTTCTCATAGTGCAGACACCACGATACAAGGTTTAGTAGTTCCAACTTGATTCTAATTCATTATTTGTTTATTATACACAAGTTTCTTTTGCATGTGCATTAGCCCACCATATTGGATTGCAACAGGTAGCACTACCTTTGAATATCTAGTTTCACATATAGCACCCAACTTCTTGGCTCTACACATGCCCAAGGAAGTCCAGGTTCACACCAGCTCCCACCATTCTGAAATATGAGAAAGCTTTGAGCAGCATGAAAGGGTTTTCTCATTAATTCCTCTCACATATTGTAAATAGCTGGGCTTTGCTGCTATGTGGCCCTCTTCTATGGCCCACATGTGGAGGGGCACTTAAAGTGTAAGTTAAAAAGTTTGGGATGAATTTACCCTGGGATGTATTGGCGCTTTGCCTGTTACGGTCAGTATTATGACTGCAGAATATTCCTAGTTAGTGGGTACTTAGGAACGAGGCAGTCATCCAATACCCCAGCATACAGATCAGCTGATCCTATAATTTACAACAAAAAAAACCTAGCACACCACAGTACATATCTCAACAGATTAGTTTGTCATTCAGAATCAACATGGACGTTTGACAAAGATGTTCTTTTTAATGTTATTCAAGATGTTCCAACTCCAGCTGACACGTGTTTTGTCGTTTAGAATAATAACCCACGACTTCCTCAGGGCTGGAAAAACATATAAAAATGATATAGTGTAAGCCCTAGATATAGTGGGCATATCTCAAAATATATTCCACATTTCACATGATTATGCTTATGGCTTGTGTGGTGCCTCTCAGTGCAGGTGGCATACTATTACTCTAAAAGATGGGAAAAATTGTGCAACAAATCCCAACAGACCAAATCAGCTCCGCAATGTGCATCCGAGAATAGTATAATCAATGATGGCGGTGTATAGTGAAGCAAACTTGGTCGGCTATTTTCACTACGTGTGTCTAACTGTCGTGGGGAGAGGGGGTGTGGTCTAATAATGCATCGCAAACTTGTAATCGTAGAAGAGATTCGTGACAAAAGTGCAGCTCGCCTAACGTATAAAAACTGAGGCGTACCTCAGGCCTACCTTGTTGGTCATAAGCAAAATCTTTTGCGCCTAAATCATATAAAATGAACAGACAATAAGTCCTCCAAACAGATCGCCATCTAAATATCATGAGAGGTCAAAAATGTACCTTCTGGCTGGTTATAATTCTTTCCCAGCCTAATACACGCTGGGTAAATCAAAAGCAAGTTCATCGTATTTGAATTCAGTATCTGTAACCAAATATGATGGATGCAATCAGGAAACATACTCCATAAGTTATACTCGATTTACTAATTTCTATGTTTCAAATTATCGTATCGTTACACTAAAACAATTCGACATCTCTCAACCTGCCTTGGACCCTGATCTGGGTCACACAGCCCAAAACCTCTCTCATTCCAATTAAAGCTATGCTACAATAATCACTCACTTGTGTATATCTGTGAATTATAAAGCTTCCAACACGTTTTTCTGTAAATCCGTAGCGCTCCATGTAAAAAACGAGAGACAAAACGGGGATACCGTTAGCCAAGAATGTTACCGGCTGCAATCAGCAACATCAACCGATCAGTTACGAGAAGGTGTCATCACCACGTACCTGTATTCGGCTACCTCCAAGCAGCGTCCACCCTTATCCGGCGTCTCCGTGTTGTGAAAGCGAGTCCGCACCTCAAATGCGGAAGTGGTCTCAAGTATCCCGCGACCCGGTAGGACGCAAATAAACTAGACCGCCTACCCGATGGTCACGCGTCTTGTAGAGGGACGCCATATTAGGTGTCCATCTAAAGTATATTTCGCCTCATCCGTGGGATTTATCTCTATCCGGTACATTTCCAAAGGCAAATATATCACAAATCTTTATAACTATAATTATTCGACTTTCTCTGCCGCTTCGCAAAGTCCCTGTTCAAAATTCGTATCCACGGTAAAATTACCTACAATATAATCTGCATGTGCTAACCGGGGTCTCACGATCCGTTATTACTCCATGCCCCAGCATGATCATAGAAAATCTAAGGTATGATTAATTCCCAATCTGGAAAACTGCTGTCATATTCTAGTGGTTTCCTAAAGTAACCCCGTGTATCGTGATGTTCTGAAGCGGAGAGTAATTAGAAAAGGGTGCCACACGGAGCTCATTAATAGTGCGACCATCATTGATCAGTCGGAACCAACATCTATCAGGAGGAATTTTAGGAAAGTATTTTAAGGTGGGAATCAAAAATTATAGACATAAAAAATCAAAATAAATTGCTCCAGTTCAACATATAAAGCCCTTATTTACAACTTCCAATATATGTCAACAGATGTAAGTAACCCGTCAAAGTATTACATTGTTCATAAGCGTCTGAGTCAGTGGTCACACAATGTAATGATCAGGCAGTATACTGTTCTTAAACTTAGTAATCATTGTTGTAATCCTCCCAATACATAGACATAGTACATATTCAGCAGACTTAAAATCTCATATTCATACTATAGTCATTCATTCATTCAATCCCCCAGGAAGTAGTGTAATTCGTGGTCAGAGTTCATGCCGTGTTCTACTGCCTGAAGCTTCAAAATCCAGAGAGCCTCTCTCCGTCTGAGTTGTAACTCATGATTGCCACCTCTCCGGTCTGGATTCACCTCTTCTATGCCACAGAATGCAATTGTTTTGTTTCCCGTTTGTGCTCGGCAATCATTGACATGTGATGCAGTTGCATACCGTGTATCCTTATATTTAATGGCCCTCAAATGTTCATATATTCGTTCTTTCAGTGACCTGATCGTGCTGCCTATATAAAAGCTTCCACATATGCATTTTATCATGCAGCACCCACATTTGTGAAATCCCACACATCTCTGTTCCAACCAGTTCTGTTGTCTCATGCTTTGTTTTGGGTAACTCGGACTGATCAATGTTTTAATGTTTTTGCCGCGTCTGTATGTAATTAGGGGCTGTTTAGCAATATACTTATTCAGTGTTTTGTCACTGGTAAGTATATTCCAATGGGTTTGCATACTCTTCCTAAGTGTGATAGCTGCTTCATTGTAATTAGTTACTAGTCTCACATGGGACTGAGCCTTAGGATCACGTGCTTTATCTTTAAGGGTATCACTTCTTGCCATACTCTCTACCTTGCGTTCTGCTTTTCTGATTATCTCAGATTTATAACCTCTGGTTATAAATCTCTGCCTCATGTTGTCTTTGCAGACAATGAAATCCTTGTCTTTGCTGCAATTTCTCCTTGCCCTAGTCAATTCACCATAAGGTATGGAGTTTCATCTGGTGCCTAGGGTGCGAGCTGGAAGCATGCAGTAACGCGTTGCATGAGGTTGGTTTGCGGTACAGGTTACTCTGTATCCTATTGTCCTCAATAAAGAGGATCAGGTTAAAAAATTCTATGTGTGTGGTACTCAAATTGTGTGTGAAATGTATGCCCATATCATTATTATTCAATCGTTCACAAAAATGGGTAAGGTCTGCCATACTTCCAGACCAAATCAGTATACAGTCATCTATATAACGACCCCAAAATATAATGGATTAATTCCAAGGTGTACCCCTAGGGCCCCAGATCCACTCCTCCTCAAACAATCCCATAAAGAGATTAGCATACGAAGGAGAGAATCTGGAGCCCATGGCCACACCCTGTTTCTGCCTGTACCACTTTGCATCAAAGAGAAACACATTATTTTCTAGAATAAGTACAATCATTCTGATTATCATTTCAGCATGCGCCCAGTGACTCGCCAGTCTTTTACTCAGGAATTTCGTCACAGCTTTGATACCCAGCTCAGTCCTAATGTTGGTGTAAAGGGAGGTCACATCCAAAGTGGCCAATATCATGCCCTCCCCCCATGACACATCAGATAAGATACTCAAAATATGTTTCGTGTCTCTGATGTATGCCGGTAAATTTGGAACCATCGGTTGTAGGAATGTGTCCACATATTGTGACAATTTCTCTGTTGGCCCCCCAATGCTTGAGATTATAGGTCTACCTGGTGGTGTCTCTAGGTTCTTATGAATTTTGGGTAAGGTGTATATGCAAGGGAATCTCGGTTTATTAATTTTGAGATAGAAGTATTCATCTTGGTTTATTAGGCCACTATTCAACCATTCTCTCAGGTGCGTGTTGATTAGAGTGGTGAGTGGTTCCATTGGGTTGTCTGATAACTTATCATAGTATGTCGTATCCTCAAGTTGTGACAGTATTTCCATATTATTGTCCTTAGTGTTTATGACTACAATATTCCCCCGTTTGTCCGCCTCCCTTATGATAATATTGTCAAGTGTACTTAAATCTTTCAAGGCCCTTCGTTCATTCCTAGATAGATTATCCAAAAGTCCCTGGTGATGTTTGTTCTCATGTCTAAGGTGTTTATACATATCCTCGGTCACCAATTTATGGAATATATCTACATTATTGCCACTAGGTAATATTGGAGTCCATCTGGATTTGTTCCTCAAACCACTGGAAATACTAGTGTCTCTAGCTATATCATGTTCCCACAATAATTCATCAAAAGACATATGGTCACGATCATCATCTGCAATAGATAACAATAGTTCTGCATCTCTAATGTCTTGAATAGTTATAACATCATGAGACATGACACTGATGGTAGTGGTCATGCTTTTATTCGGTTTGGGGTTGCATTAAAAAAACTTCTTTCGTTTTAAATTCCTCGTAAATTTGAACAAATCAATCATAGTATTGTACATATCACCCTTCTCCCTGGGACAAAAACCCATTCCTTTTTCTAGTACCAAGTCTGTGGTCAAAATCTGGTCACTCAAATTGATAACCTCTACTCACTTGATCTGATTTAGTTCTGACTCGGTTTCTTCCAGGATCTTAACCTCATCCCCTGTTTGTACTGCTCCTTTAGCCTTTCCTCTCTTTCCTCTACTTGTTTTCTTACAGTATTTTCCTTTGGTCTTGGCTGCTCCCTTTTCCCCCGTTTTATCCTTTTCACCTCTCTTAAAAAACCAATATCATGGTTACTGCCACCAGAGGCTCCTTCCGTCTCACTCTCACTTGGTATGGTTTCCACAGATGTCGAGATAGAGCTCACAGATGACATATTCGTGGCCGCTAGTTTATCATTCTTGTTGTCCCTCGCTACCAAATGGTCATATTTTTTCGCAAATGTGAAGATAAGGCCTTGTGAATAATCAATCTCATCTCTTTTGAGCTTGCGGGCTTTCCTTTGCTTAATATCTTCCTGGTGTTTATTGAGAACTTCCTTGAGTATCTCGTAGTTCCTATCCGTTGCCTCCTTAAGGTCTAGCTCCTTAATCTCCAGCTCTATCTGTGCTATATCAGTCTGTAATTTCTTGACTTTTCTATCTGCATTTTCTATTAGAATTGACATTAAGTTGTTTGAGTTAGAGGTCAATTCCCTTTCCCATGATAATAGTAGATCCTCATCAAGATCATCGTAAGTAGGTAGTATTTGAGAGCGAAGCCCCCTAGGCATTCTCTTTAGCCTTATATATTGTTCCAAAGTAGCTCCATCCCACCAAGTTTTCAGCCATTCTTAATTTTTCCAATCTCTGGAATTTCTCCCGCAATCCCTCTTTTTTCTTATTAGTGTTACCACTAGCTAAGGATGTTGTCACTGTCTTCCCTCTCACTAGACTCTCAAACAGCTCTGCTGCTTCCTTCCCTCGGTCCATCGTTAGGTATTAGTAGGAAGTTTATATGACCGTGCTAGCTGCCACCCAGGTGCAACTAAATTTAAGTGAAAAGGTTTGGGATGAATTTACCCTGGGATATATTGACACTTTGCCTGTTACGGTCAGTATTATGATTGCAAAATATTACTAGTTAGTGGGTGCTTAGGAGCGAGGCAGTCATCCAATACCCCCTTAAAGTGTGACAGGAGCAGGGCTTTCCCAGAGAAACTTAAGACAGAGAGTGAAAATCGGAACAAACGAGTTTATCTTTGCAAGAGACAAGAAAGGCCCTTATTACAAGTTCATGGCTAAATCCCAATCAATTAACAAGAAACTCTGTGAGCACAACACCTAGAGCCACTAACATACTTGATAAAAACAGGAAGCTATCTTTTCCAACTCTTTTCATACTAATCATCTAAATCATTTCCATATGATATCAATCAATCAATCAATCAGAACAATTTGTAAAGCGCGCTACTCACCCAGAAGGGTCTCAAGGCGCTGGGGGGGGGGTCCGTTACTGCTCGAAAAGCCAGGTCTTGAGTTGCTTCCTGAAGGAGAGATGGTCCTGGGTCAGCCGTTGGTGGATGGGGAGGGAGTTCCATGTCTTGGCCGCCAGGTAGGAGAAGGATCTTCCTCAGGCGGTGGCTCTGCGGATGCGTGGTACGGTGGCGAGGGCGAGGCTGGTCGATCGCAGCTGGCGTGTGGGCGTGTAGAAAGTGAGGTGGTTGTTGAGGTATTTGGGGCCCAGGTCGTGGAGAGCTTTGTGTGCGTGGGTGAGGAGTCTGAACATGATCCTCTTGCTGACGGGGAGCCAGTGGGCGGAGATGTGGTTGTGGCGGGGGATGTCCAGGACGAGTCGTGCGGAGGCGTTTTGTATGCGTTGAAGTCTTTTCTGTAGTTTGGCATTGGTTCCCGTGTAGAGGGTGTTCCCGTAGTCCATTCGGCTGGTGACGAGTGCCTGGGTGACCGTCTTCCTGGTTTCGGTGGGGATCCATCGGAAGATCTTACGGAGCATGCGCAGGGTGTTGAAGCATGATGACGATACGGCGTTGACTTGTCTGGTCATTGCGAGGGCGGAGTCCAGGATGAAGCCCAGGTTTCGTGCGTGGTCCGTTGGCTTGGGGGTGGTGCCCAGCGCAGGGGGCCACCAGGAGTCGTCCCAGGCGGAGGGGGATGATCCCAGGATGAGGACTTCCGTCTTGTCTGAGTTCAGCTTCAGGCGGCTGTTCTTCATCCATTTGGCGACATCCTTTATTCCCTCGTGTAAGCTGGCTCTGGCGTTGGCCGGGTCGTTGGTGAGGGAGAGGATCAGCTGGGTGTCGTCGGCATATGAGATGATGTTAAGGTTGTGTTGGCGTGCGATGGCTGCGAGGGGGCTCATGTAGACGTTGAAGAGGGTGGGGCTGAGCGAGGATCCTGGAGGTACGCCGCAGATGACTTCGGTGGCCGCGGAACGGAACGGGGGGAGGTGGACTCTCTGGGTTCTTCCAGCAAGGAACGAGGTGATCCACTCCAGTGCTTTCCCTTGGATTCCGATGTTGCTGAGGCGCTGTATCAGAGTGCGGTGGCAGACTGTGTCGAATGCTGCAGAGAGGTCCAGGAGGATGAGGTCAGCTGTTTCCCCGTTGTCAAGCAGGGATCTGATGTCGTCGGTGGCTGCGATGAGGGCAGTCTCGGTGCTGTGGTTGGCTCGGAAACCGGACTGTGAGGGGTCGAGGGATCCATTCGTCTCGAGGAAGGCGGTGAGCTGTATGTTGACGGTCTTCTTGATGACTTTGGCAGGAAAAGGGAGGAGCGAGATGGGGCGGAAGTTCTTGAGGTCAGTGGGGTCCGCTGTCGGTTTCTTTAGGAGGGCGCTGAGCTCGGCATGCTTCCAGCTCTCCGGGAAGGTGGCGGTGTTGAAGGAGATGTTGATGATGTTCCGGAGTTGGGGTGCGATGATGGAGCCGGCCTTGTTGAAGACGTGGTGGGGGCAGGGGTCGGTAGGGGATCCGGAGTGGATGGTGTTCATCATGCGGGTGGTGTCTTCGGTGCTGACCGGGGTCCAGTTGCAGAGGGTGGTGGTGGGGGGCGTTGTTTCGGTGGTTGGGTGCGTGGTTGGCGCGTCAAAGCTGTTGTGTATGTCGGCGATCTTGCGGTGGAAGAAGAAGGCGAGTGAGTCGCAGAGGTCTTGCGAGGGTGTGATGTTGTTGTTTCCGGCGCTGGGGTTGGAGAGCTCTTTGAGTTCCTTGCTGTTGTGGGGGTTGTTGTCCAGGTGTTCTTTGAATGATGTCCTTTTGGTGGTGCGGATCAGCTGGTGGTGTGTGCGGGTGGCGTTCTTGAGGGCGGTCATGTTTTCTGTGGTCCGGTCGTGGCGCCAGGCTTTTTCGAGGGTGCAACAGTTTTTCTTGGATGTTTTGAGTTCGTTGGTGAACCACGAGGCTTTTTTGCTGCCGTGTCTGCTGGGAGGGTTCTTCAGTGGTGCGAGGTCGTCGGCGCAGTTGATGAGCCACTGTGTGAAGATGCGGGCTGCTTCGTTGGGGTCCGTCGTGTTGGTGGGAGGGTTCTGGCTGAGGGAGGTGGGGAGCTGGTCGGCGGTGATCTTGCTCCAGCTCCTGCGGGGAACTTGTTGCGGGTGGTGGTGGATCGTGGTTCTCTTGAAGCTGAAGTGGACGCAGCTGTGATCGGTCCAGTGAAGTCCGGTGGAGTGGCTGAAGGCGATGTGCTTGCTGGAGGAGAAGACGGGGTCAAGCGTGTGGCCGGTGTAGTGGGTGGGCTTGTACACCAGTTGCTTGAGTCCGAGGTTGGCGAGGTTGTCCAGCAGGGTAGTGGTGTTGCTGTCATTGTTGTTCTCCAGGTGGAAGTTGAGGTCCCCTAGGAGGATGTAGTCAGAGGAGGCGAGGGCGTGCGGGCTGATGAAGTCTGCGATGGCTTCGCTGAATTGTGTGCGTGGTCCCGGGGGTCTGTAGATGAGAGTGCCTCTGAGGGTGGTCTTGGGGTCGGTGTGTATCTGGAAGTGGAGGTGCTCGGCGGCGGTGAGGGTGTCGTCGGAGTTGCTCATGATGCGGATGGTGTTCCTGTGGACGATGGCGATGCCTCCTCCGGTCTGGTTGACGCGGTCCTTCCGGGTGATCTTGTATCCGTCCGGGATGGCTATGGCGATGTCGGGTGCTGAGGAGGTGTTCATCCATGTTTCTGTGAGGAAGGCGACGTCTGGAGATGTTGAGTCGAGCAGGTTCCAGAGTTCGATGGCGTGTCTGTGGACGGAGCGGGTGTTGAGCAGGATGCACTTGAGGTGGTTGTTGCTGGTGCCTGGCCTTTCGGATGCGGTGATGGTCCGGAGGCAGGTGAACTTGCAGGCTTGGCAGGTGAAGGGTCCGTGGGAGCGTTTCGGTGTGGCTCGGTAGCAGGCGGGGTTCCGGTCGGGTTTAAGTGCGTTGAGAGTGGTGGCGTCGTACGTCCATCGTGTTGGCTGGCATCTTCGGGGGCCAGGGGTCCTGGTGCTGGGCGCGGCCAGGCGCAGACGGGCTCAGACGGGCTTGCCAGCGGCACGCACGCTGCGCGCATCCGCTGCGCGGTCTCCATAAGTGGGATGGGGAGGAGGGGTCAGCTGGGAGGCGGGAGGGCAGGCTGCCAATGGGCACGGGGGGCGGGGCCGCAGGGGGGTCAGTGGCGGGAAAAAACAGCGGGGGTCAGCGGCGGGAAAAACTGTGGCACGGGGTCAGGGGCTGCTGGCACACAGGGGGGGTGCAGGAGAAGGCTGGCAGGCTGAGGAGGCGGCTGGTGGCAGGCTGAGGAGGCGCTGTAGCAGCGGGGAAGCGACCTACCTGAGGGTCAAGGGTCACTGTCTCCGTCGCGCAGCAGCCTCCCTTTAACTGGGGTCAGCTGGGAGGCGGGAGGGCAGGCTTCCAATGGGCATGGGGGGCAGGGCCGCAGGGGAGGTCAGTGGCAGGAAAAAACAGCGGGGGTCAGCGGCGGGAAAAGCGGTGGCGCGGGGTCAGGGGCTGCTGGCACACAGGGGGTGCAGGAGAAGGCTGGCAGGCTGAGGAGGCGGCTGGCTGGCAGGCTGAGGAGGCGCTGTAGCGGCGGGGAAGCGACCTACCCGAGGGTCAAGGGTCGCTGTCTCCGTCGCGCAGCAGCCTCCCTTTAACTGGGGTCAGCTGGGAGGCGGGAGGGCAGGCTGCCAATGGGCGCGGGGGGCGGGGCCGCAGGGGGGGCTCAGTGGCAGGAAAAAAACGGCGAGGGACAGCGGCGGGAAAAGCGGTGGCGCGGGGTCAGGGGCTGCTGGCACACGGGGGGTGCAGGAGAAGGCTGGCAGGCTGAGGAGGCGGCTGGCTGGCAGGCTAAGGAGGCGCTGTAGCGGCGGGGAAGCGACCTACCCGAGGGTCAAGGGTCGTATCTGATACATTTAATATGCATCTCATTTGGTTTTGTGCGGAACAGCTCATTTTCAGGAGAGCAGGAACCTGCATGTCTCCATCCATTTCAAAACTTTAAATGAGACTCATACTGTTTAGACTTTTGTATTTGCTCTTATTTACCAGAACATGACAGTTCAGGATGCAATTTAGTATCTTATATCTTAACTTTGAAAGATACATTGCAGCAATCAAGTCTGTACATGAGGCATACATGCAACCACACATGCACTCACATTGCATGCCCACACAAATGAAAACATGAGCACAGCAAACTGCCGTGGAAGATAAGGGCACACACACATAAACTGGAACAAACAAAACAAAAGTATACAGGTGCCCAAACACATGCACATCCACATAATGCATTCCCTCACAAATGCAACCACAAACAGGCACACATGCAAACACACAGAAACGTGCCATGAAAAACAAAGGTACACACACTGAAGCTTACAGAAACAAGCAAAGGCAGGTATTTGCAGCCCTGCCAAGTGCCACGCAGTACGCGTGATCCTAAGGCGAGGAGAGGAGAGGGGTTGGCCTAACGGCTAAGGCGCTCGACCTCGGACCTGGGGATCTGGGTTCGAGTCTCGGTAACGACGCCAAAAAACCCCTGTGATTCTGGGCAAATCACTTAATCTCCCCGTGCCTAAGAAATGAAAGTGTGTCCTCATGTAACGTAACTGGTGCTATGTAAAGCGCTCTGATAACTGATTCGGTTCGGTTCTAGTTCGCGCTATATAAAACTCTGCAAAAAAAAAAAGGCATTTGAAGGCAAGTGCTTGCATCACCGCATTAAAAATAATCATAGCGCATTATAGTGCTTCCTCAGTGTCAAGCAGGAGCACTGCAATATATTAATTCACAGTGTCTGTCTGAGCAAAGTTGCTAGCCCTTGTTTGCGGTGCTCGCAGCTTGGGGGAAGACTCAACTGCGCTCCGCTCTGGATACATTTTACTTGGTCCCAACATTCTGATCGACGTGACCCAACTTCATGAGAGTGACTGTAAGGATCTGTCCAATGATTGTGCAGCCGAAAGGCGGGCTGCAGGGGGCAAGCTGGCAGAACTGGCCTGAGGAGTTCGAGGTGCTCACTGTTATTTGCTCAGCCCTCTTTCCTTCAGGTCGGATGACTGTTCTGACTGTGAGCAGTGATGCAGCACCAGCCGAGCCCGCACAACAAATAACTGTGCAGCAGGGACTGTGGTTCAGTGTGGCCCTTGAGGTAATCAGTGTCAGGGACAGTTCTGTTTACATTTCATGTTTAACTAAATATTGTATTACCTTTAATGCGGACAGCAGCTTTCACCATTCCACCCATGACCTGGGCTCCAGTATAGGCACTTAAATCGACATTACGTTTACACAAAATTAGTATTACCGCCCATTCCCCAAAGCTTTTATAAATGACACTAAATTATAGAAAAGAGTAATGACAAACTCAAGCAAGCATCAGTCGAGGGGAGGTGAGGATCGAGCGTGTAAATATGGAAACAAGGCAAGTGATCCTTAGTTCCTACACTGTTTATTATTTTATTTACCCCAACAAACATGACTGAAGGAACTATGAATTATGTCACTATTACACGTAAGGTTGGCATTTACCCAACGGGAAGGTTCTTGTTTAGGTTATCGAGGGCTGTATTGTGATAACTTTACACCAGTGCAAAAACAACACAGTGTAGGAGAGTAGGATCTGTTTACTATGGTTACCCCCGCTTTTAACTGTTGTTTCACTGTTTTTTTTACTTCAGTCTAGCTGGGGCCCTGCTAACCATGACACCAGCCTAGCTGCTTCCTCTCTAAAATTATTACATGTACATTAGGTACACTCCAGAATGGTTACAGGGTTACCCTTGTAAGTCCCCAGTATATGGTACCTTGGATACCAAGGGCATAGGTGCCCCAGATGCCACCAGGGGTTGATGCATTTGTTATGCCACCCCTGGGAAGCCTTCCAAAATGGCACCACAGGTCTGCTACTACAGCCTGGGTAAGGTGGTGCATGCACCCCTTACTAAGATATAGGTTACCTATATCTACCTTTAATCACTGACACATATAAACCTATAAGTCACTCCTTTCGCAGGCCTTATCATTCCTGAAGGCAGAGTGCTTGGTTTTGTGTGAGAGGGTGCCCATGCATGAGCAGGACCCCTCTGCAGCTTTCGGCATCTATTCTCTGAGGCTGTTCTGTGATGCAGCCAGACCATATACTCTTAAGTGCATTATAACCTCCCGGTTAATGCTAACTTTGGAATGGCTGCATGGAAACATGTTGTGTTTGGTGTCAAACACTTTGGAATCCTACCCCCCCCCCGCCAGTCCTGGCGGCGGGGGTAGAATTCCACCCTACTAGAGGGAGAAGACATGTACGCACTTACCTAACCGGTAAAAGTTTAAAAGAGCCCCAGCATCACAAGATGGATGCTGCAGCCACAGACATGAGTCTGACCTCCTGCTGCTGGACGAAACTCTGGCAGGGGAGGCCTGGACAATAGATTTCCTGTCACAGGGAGGTGTAAGCACCTCCCAGACAGGCTTTAGTGTATTGGGGCTGGGTTGGTGCCTTCATAGAATGCTTTTCTGACAGTGTTGGGGGCACACTTGGTGTCCTTGTGCATACCCCAGTTCAAACCAGTTGCAGGGGCACTCAGCCCCTGCTCTGGCGTGAAACTGGACAAAGGGAAAGGGGTGTAACCACCCCCCTCCCTGGAACCTCCCATAGGTGGGTCCCTAGAGTATGTCCAACCCCCTAACTTAGTATAAATATGGGATCCCAGTCATTAGGACTTCAGATTACACCTGGATGAAACTCTGCAGCATATATCCTGGAACTTCGACATTCTACATCGACTAGAAGACAGAAGAATCTCCCTTGGGGCCAAGGATTAACTCCCCTGTTCAAACAGGCACCAAAGAAGCATCTTGCCTGTCTGCATTTCCAAGGCTCCCACTGGAACCCGATGGATTTGGGACTCAGGACACGGATTTCCAGACTTCTCCAGGCCGACACAAGATCCCAGCAAAGCTGAGACCTGCTGCCCTCACGAGTGATGTGGGACCGGAACTCTTGGACACGTCATGTTTGCAAGTGCATCGACTTCCCGAGCTTCCAGAAGCTGCGCATTGGGCTGCTTGTAGTCCATGCCCCGAGCACCATTTGCACCAAAGATTGTGGGCCTACACTCCACCAGTGTCCCGCAAGCCTGCTTCTAGCATTTCCGCTCGAGGGCCCTTCACAATCCCTGGTCTGTCGACTAGTGGGTCCCCACGAATGTAACTCTCCTGTTTCTTTGGCTTTCCTGGTTGCACCAGACGTGCCCTGACTCCCCTTCAAAGGGTGAGTCCCTCAGACCTTGCTGGTCTTCACCAAAGCCAATCTTTGCTTTCTGCATGGGTTGCTGTTGCCAAGGCTTGTTGGGTCTGATCCGGAAACTGACACCGGAGCACTCGACATCCTTAGTGGGACAGCTAGAATCCAGTTACTGGTCATCCTCGACACCTCCTGGTCCTCGTGGCTGAACAGTCAAGCTTAACCTTCTTCACCTGAAATCACCCGACATCGGTGGGCATCTGTTCATCGCCTTCCTGGTCACTGGCTAGTGACCCAAACGTTGTCCCCTCTGCTTTCGGGTTCTTCAGATCTCCGATCCACCCTTGGATCCACCCGGACACTTTCCACTTGGTTGCCTGCAGCATTCTTCAGCAGCTTGCCATTGAAATCGACGATGAAACCCGACACGAAAAGTCACCTATGCACCCGGCTTCCCTGGGTTAGGTAACTCGAGTACTCCGGTGCTCCCGTGGGTGTTGACTCTAGAACCTCCTAGTTCTAAAGGGGTTTGCTTCAAGTCATCTTCTAAGTGTCCTTAATCTGTAATTTCCCAATCGCGACTTTCCGTCCTAGAATTTATTGGTGATTCGCGGCTGTGTTTAGACACTGCGCACGTCCCCAGTGGGTCCCCTGTGTCTCTACCTTGGGTGGTTCATGGTGGCCCCAGTGGTTCTAAAGGCGCTAGACCTTGTATCTATGTCAGTCGTGGTTCTTATACCACCTTCTAAATATATGGTTTGGTACGCCCCTAGGGCTCAACGTGTATTGTGCTAATTTACTCTGTACAAAATAAGTTTACTGAATGTACTTTTACCTCTACCCTCATAAAGAGACTAGGGTGATGTGTTTAGAATAAATACATATATTTTATATATATACCTGGTGTGGTACTCCTTTCATTTGGTCATTCATGAGATTATAGACTGGTAAAACAAGCTGCTTTACATTCCGTCACGACTTAGCCTGAAGGCTGCTCTCCACAGCTACCGTTAGGATAGATTTCTATATAGGTTGTCTTTAAACCTACCATCAATAAGGGTTGTTTGGACTGGTGCAAGGTGCCCACTAGAATAGTGGATAGCATATGCAAATTAGGGACCCCCAAACACCCCCAGGCATGCTGTAACAAGGAGCTTCAACAGCGAACTTACTGTGCTATAGAAAGCGTGCCTGTGTCTGACTGTGTCAGGAACTTAAATAGATGGTGAACTGGAGCGCAGCGAAGCCTGATGAAACAATAATCAACAGCACTTCCAAGTTGTCTATTGCAGCTTATCGTCGTTGTTTTATTCAAGGCGCGCTTCCCTTGTGATTACTGCATGCAGGGTAGTTGGCCTCCTAGGAGGCGGGCGCAAGGTTTTATTTTCTTAGCTTGCCCGTCTCTGGCAGACTTCCGTTGGACAAGTCGACTATGAGGTAGGAGGCGGGTTTGGGAAACATCCTTTACAACGCAACTTTTACCACGCAGTGCCTTTACGACGCAACTTTTACAACGCAAACCATTACAACGCATTGCGCTGGGGGGCGCTCTTGGATAGGGAATAGATTTAATTTACTATCCAACATCTTCCCTACTATCCACGGGGACTGGAGTTGGAATAGTAAATTAAACTATTCACTATCCAGCACCCCAAAGCACTATGCATTGTAAAGGCATGCGTTGTAAATACCGCGTTGTAAAGGCATGCATGGTAAAAGCATGCGTTGTAATGTCATACATCCGGCGGGTTTTAGTTTTGATTTTCGAATCGACACGTGTATTGCGTCCCACCCACACTCTCAACATTCACCTATCCAGACCTTCGCATGTTGGCTCAGGGGGGTACACTTAACTGCCCCTCGCAGGTTTATGAACATTATGATTCATCTTCTCATTTGTTGGAGGCTCTGGGGGCGCACTACAAGTCATGCCGACGGTCATGCTGGGGTCTAGTTCCTGAAATTCGTGCCTTCGAGCATGTAAGAAAAGAATTTAGCGTATTCGACCATCATTCATTCGTATTCTGTCCCGCCTGGTTATGACCCTGAGCATTTGAAATCGCAGTACATATATTACGAAACATCAGAGGCCTCCTGGAAAAAT
The DNA here is from genome assembly GCF_964261635.1 of Lissotriton helveticus. NCBI lineage: Eukaryota > Metazoa > Chordata > Amphibia > Caudata > Salamandridae > Lissotriton > Lissotriton helveticus. The sequence goes on along the minus strand of NC_136061.1, from coordinate 831,901,468 downwards.
CGAGTTGTATTCTGTGCATAAGCAGAAGTCATATTAGTACAACAGCAAATGGTGAATAATTATGCATGGGGCATTGTTTCATTTTTCTTTTTTGTTTTGTTTTCAAAGTAAGGGTGCATTTAAACATTTGTGTCTGACGTTCTACCGAAGTCTTTTCATCGTTTATATTTTGAATTGAGATTGTGAGGGTTCTGCACCATCAGGTTTAAGGTCATCATTTATTGATAATTGAGGCAGCAATCACTGTATTTTGGGCTTTCTACAATTGTGATTATCACTTTTCCTTTGCATTGTGCTTGGTCTCATTTTCATGTAGTAAACATGGTGAATGGGCATAGTATAACTGAAGAGAGTCACATATTTCTTAAATTCCTTGGCTCAGCCTGCAGCCACATATTTCTGGATTAACTCCACCGCATGTTTAAAATGATTTTTTCCACCTGTGTTGTTTATGGCGAGTTTGCTGACTATCACTTTGCTTGGAGGATAACTATGTTTGTATTAGGGTTGGTATATATAATGGGCGGCTAAATTGCAGACATTGTCCTGAATATGCTGATTTCCACACTGGCTCTTCTCTCTAAACATATCGTAAATCGAGCATTTGCTTATGTTTGGCTTACTTTCCGTTTTTATGGATGCTTTTACTCAGGCCACCACTCAGCAAGGGCGCATTGATTGGCAGATTAGCTTGCCGTCACTTTTTGCTCCCCCCACCCCCGTCAGTGCAGTTTACTTCAATTACTTCTTAGAGTTTCTTGGTGCTCAAATGGGTGTAATTTCAGATATTTATATGATTCCCTGTATGTTTAATTGCTTGATTTTTGCTTGCTAAAAAGTGTCACTCATATTCGTTGAAATGTCACTAATAATTTCACTGAAATTATTAAAATGTCACACATTTATCGTGCTTCCTAAAATAACTCCTTATCCGGGATCGTAATACCTTAGCCAGCAGTTGGACTTTGCCCAGAAAAGAATTGTATTATGAGCTAAGTTCAGCACCGTGAATTATTTCCACTTCTGTCTCCAAGACGTAAGGGATTTATGGCTGTGTAAGAATCACCCGTCTGCATGCGTGCATTTCTATCAGCAGCTCTGCTCGGCGCGCTGCTGGTTCTGCCTCCTGGATCCGAGGTTCTTCGCGCCTGGGGTGGGCGGGGCTACTGGGGGCTCGTCCGAGCTCTCCAATCTGCAGGACGTCCGGAATCTGCCGAAGCGAAGGGGATACACGATCCCGAGGGGATACCTGATATTACACAACACCGGCAAGGCTGCTAAGCCTCCTGTGATGCTGGGCAAATCACTTAATCACCCCGTGCCGAAGTCGGGGATATTAATGAGTACAGGAGGCTTCTGTTTACATCCAATTTAGATGTGTAGTATTTCGAACAAAACTGGCCGTTAGTTAAAACTCGTACTTTGCTAGGATGCTACGCGCCAAAACATTTCTGACAATATTTTGTGATTGCCTTGGGTCGGGGTCGGCTGAGAGTTTCTAGGGGGGCCAAGCCTCGCCCAGGTGAGGGGACAAGAAGTGATGCTTAACATGCACTTCAATTTTTTAAGCTGTGATTCGAGAAGGAATAGGACAGGGTTCCATGGGGGGGTTCACACTGCCTGGTGTAATTCGTGGGATACTGGGCAAATCACTTATTTTCCCCGTCCCTGAAGGGATACTGTAAATAAGGTCCACACTTGGTGCTGGGTTGCAACAATTTTGTGATGCCGGCTCTGGGCACGCCTGTGTAAATGTAGCCGTTGTATTTTTTGAGAATTTACGTTCTTGTACAGTCACAGAGCACATTGTGTTTTTCCTGCCAGGCAGCAGATCTGAACAGTCTGTCTTCGTATTAAGTGTTTGAATGTGGGCTTCGAGCAAGTTATTCAAGAATGCAGGCTATTTGGTCTATAACAGTGTCACACTACATATATGCTATAGTATGACCACCCATATCACATTTTTGCCACAATACTGGGAAGTCGTAGGGGAGAAAGTGATGAGTTCATAGCCTACGGAATTGTAATATTTAACCAGGGACTGCATACGATGGTGAAATGAAGTGCACAGGGATAGAAGCGTGCGATTGGCTTATATCTGAGCCCGACACATGCGGGTGCAACTGGGTACATGGGCGTCATGTAGGAGACACATGTTTGCAGGCTGTAGTCACAGTGCACATAGCAATGTGCGTGAGGTAACCAAATGCAGGATTACATGATACAAACATGCATACAAATTGCTCCTGGGGTACCAACCAGATGCTGAGCTGCAATTCACACCAAGGATTTAGTTAATTTTGTTATTTACGTGTTTTATATAGCGGCGCCAACTTTGCCCGCAGGCATCAGAGCACAGCACAATAGGAACAGATCAGTTATACGAGGAGATCATTACACGTGAACTGAGTACAAGAAGCAGATCTTATGTTACAATGAGGTAAAAGGGACGATGGCGGGCAAACAAAACTCGTAGGGTAGCATAAGTGCGCAGGGGTAAATCGTAACAGGTTTACAGGTTACAAGAGAGAACACGGGACAATTAGAGGTATAATACTGCAATATAGGCTAGTCACAGACGCAGGAACAAAAGTCAGGTAGGCAATGATTACATTTACATTGATATTTTCAGCAAAATGAAAACAATGTTGGGCTAGATGAAATGGGCCAGTCTTTTCACCTGTAACAGTAAGAATAGGTCAGCGTTGTCCTTATCCTGGATATACTGGTGGCATCAACTATTGATGCTCCCAGAAGCCTGACTGCGCAATCATTGCAGGGAATTACGAGCAGCACTGATTTGGTAAAACTGAATGTTCAATGATGCTGCTTCCAAAAACTACAGTGAAGGGTTTCCTTTAGTGGGCTTGTGAGTTACCGCATTTTATGTTTCCACTGTGTGGTATTAGTGGAATACCAGACGTAGCTAACTACCTCTTTATTGTATAGACTATTCAATGAGTGGGTCTGTTCAGAGGGTGGCGGGCCCACGTAAGTTCTCCATGCTGATGCCCTCTTCCTTGGGTTCCTCCTTGCGAGTATCGTGTGTTTAAGTGTAGGGCTTGACAATAGTGTGAAAGCCAGTTTCCTAGGTTGCGCGGCACACCAATAGTGTGAAAGCCAGTTTCCTAGGTTGCGCGGCACACAGTGCTCTATACGGGAGCTGTTTGTTACCTAAATTTGAGAACTACCCAGGGTTCCCTGCTTCTTTATTGAGTAATTCATGCACTTGCTGTCTGAAGGGGTTTAGATTAGGGTTGAACTGGGTGCTCCCTTGGGTAACGGAGAGCTATACTTCTCTGAGGGCTTTAATAAGAGGGGAACACATGTCAGGGGTTGTTTTTCCTCATGCCAGCTTGGTTTGGATAGTGGTTTACCAAAAGCCAAAGCTATAACTGGACTGGTAAGGGGCTTAGGGCCAATTTTACAGCTCAGCACGGATAGCAAGGTGCTAATCCTATGCTTTATGACTTTGCTGTGGAACTGGTAAAGACGGTGCCCCCCCCCCCCCCTCCTCTCGATCTGAATAATAGGCTTAAAGGCTTTGATAGTGAAAACAGAAATGGTAAATAAGGTTAGGGGTGGGCAAGTGTGAATAGGCCTCTGAGGAATGCTTATATGTATCCCATCCAATTACAGGGCAGAACTGATGGTACCCATGGGGGGGGGGGGGCTATGGCATTCACTGGAGCCTACAGGCTTATTCTTAGCCAGGGTTATATTAATAGGCACCACACGGTAGCATGGAGTTAAATGCGCTACGGGTGTCACAAGCTGATGCTGCGGTCCACTCGCAACGGCGAGTAAGGTGGTGAGTGCACCCGGTGTTCATCTCAGCTAAAGCCTAGCATCGGAGGACATTGAATGCAGATGGGTGGGGCAGCTTTCGTTAAGAAGCCAGAAACATTACCTGAATATACAATATTATTGCACGGCATTTCACAAGGGGTATTGTTCTGAAGTAACAATGGAGGGGATATTGCATTCAGGGTGGACTACAGGTCTAAGCTGTCATGAAGGTCATACTACCAGGCACCCTTAGGTAGCCCTAATGTAAATGTCAGCAAGTGGCATAAAGCCTAGCATCTGAGTACGTGGAATACAGGCATGTGTTGATCGACTTGGGGTATGAAGTCAGGAACATTACCTAAATATACAGTACGATTCCACGGCATTTCACACTGTATGGTCCTGGAGTAACAATGGATGGGCTATTGCATTCACTATGGACCACAGGTCTAAGCTTTCATGAAGGGCTTACTACCAGGCACCCTTAGGTAGCCCTAACGTGATTGTCCGCAAGTTGCTGTACTGCACACGAATGAGTTGTCATCTGGCGCTAATGTTATCTAAAACTTAGCAAGTGATGGTAATGTAAGACTGGCACGTGTACAGCAGTTATCGCCAGAAACACTAACGCTTTGTGTTTATCTTTTCCATTTATGTATGACCGGGTCCATGGTGGATGCCTGAGTGCTCCAGTGCTTCACGTCACAACAGCTGCAACAGGTGGGCGGCCCACGGGATGCTTACGTCAGTCACGGCTGGGTCCATGGCAGATATCTGAGGGGTGCTCCACACCGCAACATCAGCAGCGGGTGGACGTCAAAAAGGAAGCATACGTCGAGAAAGAGGACACCCAAGGGCCCAAGTAGTGCTGGCAGGTGTAAGTGCTACCCATTCCCTAAGGTGGAAGTGGGATTGTCACCCAGGTTTTCTTGGTCTTTTCCTGGTTCTTGGAGTTTCTCAAACCTGTGACGCAGGGGAGGAACTCACCACTAGAAGTGGAGGAGCTACAACGTCCCAGCACAAGCAACGGGCTGGATGCGGGACAGGGAAGATTTCGTTTGGGGGTCTGTGCCTTGGTCTGTTCAGGAACTTCTTTCAGGGACTCTTAGCTCAGCAGCCCGACCCCCCGTCAGTGGTGATACTTCACCTAGGGGGGAATGACTGGGCCAAAACTTTGGAGGCGAATACTCATTGATGAGTTCATCTCCGCTGCGGGTGGGTCGCTAGGACTTGCCCGGGTGGCACAGTAGTAGGGTCTCAACTTATCCCGCAGGGGCGAGGGGCGGACTCGGGCAGGGCGTTGAATCACTCGGTAAAGAGGATCAACACACAGTGGGACAAATTATTTCAAGCCCCACCGGTTGCAGACGATCCAACATGGGTGTATTTGGGGTGCATAATTCTACCTGGTGAGGGGAGTCCATTAGACGGAGGAAGGGAAGGTCCTGGGTGTCTGATAATGTCAGGGCCTGGTTGGAGGGTTTTTGCTATAGTGAGAACTTTCTAGGGTAGGTCAAGGCAGGGGGAGGCCAGATCGTCGGTTAACAATGCTGGCCTGTGGCGGTAAGGTCATTATCGGTGAGCACATATTTGAGGTCTGAGGGGGCGGGCATCATCCTATGGAGGTTCCCGCCCAGGGGGAGGGGCCTGCGGGCCACTCCCAGAACTCCAGGGGCAAGGTAATGGATGCTGCAAAGCAAAGGAGCGCGGGTAGGAGTAGTTCACGCTTTCCTTAGGCTGGTAGCCACCCCGCGCGCGTGGACTCATGACGCCACCGGCGCAGAGTAAGGGCCCTCCTTTAGTGGGTAAATGGAGTTCAGGGCGTAGACCGGGCAATTCCCGGGGTAACACTGCGCATGCGCACGTCTCTAGGGGAGGCGCAGCTTGTAGGACCTGACACCGGTAGTGACCTTGCCATATGGCCAGAAATGTACAAAAATCAAGATGAGGATGTTAGTCTCGGTTAGGAAACAACATGTATTAGAGTTTTGTTAAGGTCAGGCTCTCAAACTTGTTGACAATAATTTTGTACCTAATGTCCTGCTGATTTTTGTATAAATTGTTGATCATGCAATTAAAACCTTTTTTTTAATTTCATATCTTAATAAATACTGCCGGGCGACTAGCGCCCGCCTTCCAAAAAGTAAAGAAGTCTCGTGTCCACGTTTCTGGGTGTTGGGTGCCGGTTTGGGGGGGAGGCGGCAGCTAGTCGCTGACCATGTGAAAAGGGGGGGCCCTCGGCCCCCCCGCACGCATGGCGGCGCGGCGACCGTCCCCCCCCCCATTCTCCTTTGTTGTCTCTCGGTGGTGGGGGCGGGCCCTGGGGGGCGCGACCCACCACCGATTGGCCGGCGGCCTCCCTGACCCGGATACCAGGTAAAAGGTCCGGGTCAGGGGGGGCGGGCTATAGGAGGGGCGGGCCGGGTGGGGGGAGTGCCCCCCCCCGCCTGGCCCCTGGAGAATAAAGAGGTGGGGAGCGCCCAGGAGACCCCCTTGTCCCTGGACGCTCTCCCACAGCACCGTGTGCCCCGCGCCCGGGGCTTCTTTGTTTTCCCACCCACCATCCCTTAGAACAAAGTGTTGTGGCATTCATTATGTCCGGTTTAATGGTAAGTTTGCGAAGGTACTGTCCACATGTATTACATGGTAATAGTAATGGATCTGTCGGTATATTTTGATGATGCTGTATGTTTAGGAATTTTTTCCCCTTTTTTCGCGAATTATGTGTAAAGTACTTTTTCTTGGATGCCAAGTGTCTTTAGGCCTTTTTTCCCTTTGTAGCTGTACGGTAATGCTGTTATTTATTAGCCAGTGTAGCTGTCCTTTAGAGTTTTTTCCATAGGTCGTCGTATTTATTAGGTATGGGGCATGCGGTAAGGTCATTATCGGTGAGCACATATTTGAGGTCTGAGGGGGCGGGCATCATCCTATGGAGGTTCCTGCCCAGGGGGAGGGGCCTGCGGGCCACTCCCAGAACTCCAGGGGCAAGGTAATGGATGCTGCAAAGCAAAGGAGCGCGGGTAGGAGTAGTTCACGCTTTCCTTAGGCTGGTAGCCACCCCGCGCGCGTGGACTCATGACGCCACCGGCGCAGAGTAAGGGCCCTCCTTTAGTGGGTAAATGGAGTTCAGGGCGTAGACCGGGCAATTCCCGGGGTAACACTGCGCATGCGCACGTCTCTAGGGGAGGCGCAGCTTGTAGGACCTGACACCGGTAGTGACCTTGCCATATGGCCAGAAATGTACAAAAATCAAGATGAGGATGTTAGTCTCGGTTAGGAAACAACATGTATTAGAGTTTTGTTAAGGTCAGGCTCTCAAACTTGTTGACAATAATTTTGTACCTAATGTCCTGCTGATTTTTGTATAAATTGTTGATCATGCAATTAAAACCTTTTTTTTAATTTCATATCTTAATAAATACTGCCGGGCGACTAGCCTTCCAAAAAGTAAAGAAGTCTCGTGTCCACGTTTCTGGGTGTTGGGTGCCGGTTTGGGGGGGAGGCGGCAGCTAGTCGCTGACCATGTGCAATCTGGGGCATAACTGCTATGTACATTGATGTCCAGCATTTTGCTCCGTTTACTAATCAAACAAACCATATAAGTCCCTTATAGGGGTTTTCAATCTGTTGGCAGAGCAGTTCCTCCCCATCTCATCCACTGTGAATTGCCATAGGGAGAGTAGCGCCTCACACTGCTGATGGCTGTCAGAGTCTCACCCTGTGAGAAAAATGTCCATCATCTCTATTCATCAACTTCTTCTGCAATACTTTCTTCATCCCATAAACACATGTGTGCGAAAATAAAATTTTGCGGAAAAACTATGTGGCACGAATTACCTTAAAAATATCTTTCTGTGTGATTTTCCTCCTTGTTTTTTAGCAGGAGAAATGCTAAGCAAGAAAATATGTTTTGAAGATTTCTTTCTCCTGTAAAATGTATTCCTGCGGTTTTTATGAACCCGTCATCTTCACATGTTGAGCACACTCCTGCTTGTCACAAATGCTTGCATATTGTGCTTTATTCCAAACGGTTCTCTTACTGCATCAGTAAGAATGGACATAATTTGAGATGAAAAGTAAAGTGCAAAATCACTTGGTATTTAATAGGAGAGAGAAAACTCTTAAACCCACACTCTAATTTGATGTTTAATTAGTTTCAGGCATTTTTATTTTCTTCTAATGCACTTAGACAAGTTTTAGCTTCTCGAAAGACACTTTAGTAAATGTAACAAGATCACTCAAACAATTCGATCAAATTAGTCTCTTCACCTGCTAATTAGAAGGTTAATTATAAACCTTTTAGAAGTTTCATAAGAATGTGCTGCTTTCTGATAAAATTGGTGTTACCTGAATGATTTGTGAATATAGCATGATTAAAAAGCGAAAAAAATTTGAGGCAAGAAATTTTTTATTTTTAACGGAGTTGTTTAGTTTTTTAGTTTTGTTTTCATTTGTTTTGGTTGGCTACATTGAATACCTCCGCTGTATCCTCAGTCTGGGTATCATTAGTGCGGAATTCGTGTCTTGCCGTTGTATTGTTTGCATGCTCAAAGTTCGTTTTTTTCCTATCTCTTTATTGGCATTTTTAGAGCAGAAAACAACAATACAAAGCATAAGATGAGGACTGCAGAGTTTCCCGATACCGATATTCAAGGATACAATATAATGCAATACACTCCAATTCCAAGGAAAGGAATCATATCTGTATAGGACAGGCGCAGGGTGGGAAAAGGGGGCACAAGAAACAGCATATACAATGACATAATGTCCATTAGTCATGTGGGGATAGGAGAACTCAGCCAGCAACCTCTATAAAAGGTCCTCTTCGGGGAACATCAAGTCCAGTGCCTCCCCCGGCAGTATGTGCCTCTCGATCATCTCTCAACGTCACAGTAAGTGCACTTTTTTGTCTCAGGGCACGAAGCACTCACATGCTCTCCATCTCTCTGATCATAGTTTGAGGGAAGCAGTGGAGTGCCTAGGTCCCACTGAGGTCCAAGACCAGCTCGTATCAGAGTCCAGTGATACCTGATCATGGTTACCCAAATGCATCAATCATCATGTTCCATAGGTCTAGATCCCTTTCTGCATTTTCACCTGTGCAGACCCTACTAAGAGTATCACTTCCACGATGAGCACTAGGGACAGTAATATCTGCTCTCCTCTCCTTGCCAAGCAGAGACTGTGCATTGGCAATATTGGCAAATCAATTGCTCTGTTGTTACAATGAGGTCAGCAAAGTGCCACCAATCCCGCAGCCTTGCAAAGTCCACCACAGAAGAGGAAGTAGAGGTTACTGCTTTTACAGCAGTAAGGCTTTCAATAACAGCCACCTGAAAGTCAAGGAAGAACATCAGTCTTTCTGTGGTAGTATTGTGATAGGCAACATGTGCTGCAAGTAGTCCATGCTTTGAAGCCGGGAAACCCAGAGAGCTAGCTTCTGGACCCAGAGCACTAGAATCAGGATGTGCTGACCTGGGGGCTGACATTTTTTGCCAAGGTTGCTGTGACTCTTACTCTGGGCCCACCATCTTGTTGGCCTCAACCGTTTCCTCTGTGTACAACTAGCCTTCTTTCATTAGTCTGTCCAAACCTGCCATCAATGCTGCGACAGTCCTGGAGAAATGTGTCATGGGAGTGCTTTTGTGTGCGCCTCTGTGCGTGTATGAGGGGGTGTGTGCGGACGCATGTGTGTGTGCGCCTGTGCGTATATGAAATACTATGTTCATATTCCTGTGTGCTTGTGCATGTCTGTGCGTGTGATTGTGTGGACATGTATTTGGGTGTTTTTGTATTAGAGCATGTGATTCTATGTGTGATTGTGTTTGTACGAGCAGATGTTTCTGTATGTGTGCTTATGTCTGTGCGTATAATGATAGTGTGTGCATGTATTTCAGTGTCTGTATTTGAACATGGGATTGTATGTGTGCTTGTGTGTGTTGATGTTTCGATATGCGTACTTGTATGCGCCCTCTGTTCGCGTATGAGAGTGTCTGCGCACATTTGTGTGTGCTTGTGCAAGTCTGTGCGTGTGATGGTGTGTGTGCATGTATTTTATGTGTACGTCCTTGGGTATTTTTGTTCTGGAAAATGTGATTGTATGTGTGACTGTGTTTTTGATGTGTGCTTGTGTGTGCGTGTCTGCGTGTATGAGAGTGTGAGCGCATTTGTGTGTGCTTGTCTGTGCATGTGACGATGTTTGCGTGTTTGCTCCTACCCCTTTACCCTATCCCCTTACCCTTCCTTGCTCCATTCACCTTGTCCCCTATGTTCTTTAAATGCTTTTCTTGATACTTATGGAACTTTTAATTGATGTAAATTGCAACATTATTGTTCCTCATGTAAGGCGCTCTGATTCCCTCGGGTCTAGCCAGCGCTATATAATAACACATTAATTAAATGTGTTTCCATTTAGTACTCTTTCTCTCTTTGTCTACCTCCCTAGCTCATATCCCCTCTCCCCTGAATCTCTCATCTTGCTTGCTAGTCTGCCTAGCCCCCTGTCCTTTGTGCCCTTTGACTAAGCACTCCTTCTCGCCTTGTTGGGGAAAGATCCAATATTTATACTCTGGAGTCTCCGCGAACCTGCTGAGAGAGTCCACTGCGCCAAGGGAGCCACTCACAGCTGAGGTATAGTATGGCACCCCTTGCCAAAGCACTCCCTCTCCCCTTTTTGGGGAAGGATCCAGAATGTAGGCCTTGGAGTCTCAGAGACCCCTCTGAGAGAGTCCACTGCGTGAAGGGAGCCTCCCGCAACTGAGATAGGGAAGTGACTCCACTTCCCCTGGGATCAAGCTTACTGGACTTTGGACGTTGCTTTGACTCGTCTACCGGTTTGTGTTCCCCGTCGACCTTCCCCTCCTCTTTCCATGCACTGTCCTTCACCCTCCCCTCCTCTTTCCCACATTCATTACCTGTTTACTTCCCCAGCTCCTTCCCCCTCCCCTGAATCTTTCCCCCTGGCTTCTTTCGTATTTGTGCTTATTATTTATCTTGACCATACAAGTAACTATGTTGCCATGCTCTAATAACTGTGTATCCTTTGTAACGATATAACCTGTAATTGTGATCTGATGCTCATGTAAAGCGCTCTGATAGCCAGCGCTATATAAGACTTAAAAAAAAAATAATCAGGTGCATAGCCAACTTCTTGTATCATGCGCGAGTTTTACAACGCGCATTATAAGGATGAAGAACCGGGGTCATTTTGATCCACTCGACACATGCAGCTCTTGTAATTAAGTATACATGTGGGTTTGTGGCCTTTTGAATGTAGTGAGTACATATACTTCCTACCTCTCTGAAAATTTGACACAGAGCAGTTCATTGTATCGCAATGTACTGTACAGCTTTTTTGAAGTTCCTTACAAACAAGCTTATGAGGAAATCCTTTAAGGTACTTTCTAATGGTACCGCAAGCCCCAGTGCCAGCTTTGTACAGTTTACTCAAAAAGCTTGACTCCTCTATAGTTAGGACCTTTATTAGGGAGAGATTCAGCAAACTTCCATATGGTCTTCTCTTTGATTCCTAACGCTAAAGGACAACCTGCAATATTCTTTGCAGAGGCCTTCTCAATGTATACTCTCAGACTCTGCACATAACTAATAGAGCACACTAATAGTACACACCTGTACATCTTGATCCTGTACAAGGCAGCGGGGTCACTTTGAGGGGAAAATACCTGGTGGAACCCTTTGACAAATGTGTAACTACATAGGCCGCCAGCCTCCCCAATCTCATGAGGCATAGTAAACCAAAATTCAGAATGCTAAATGTAGGATACGCATGGTTGAGAGAGTACAATATATGTTTGTATTTTTATGTATGCCTTTGCGAATGGCTGGCATGCGATGATGATTGATAACCAAATGGCTGGTAGTTTATTATAGTAATAGAGAAAAGTTCAAATAAGGGTGAAAGTACTAAGGGACCCATTTTAGAAGATCCTGACAAACGCCACAATACTCAGCGAGGTGACTGAAACATGTTGACCCACTCATGCCTCATAATCTCTCATTGGGCATCCTATCTTACTTTTTAATCTTACTAAAGAGTGATTTTTCTTTTTTTGTTTTTGACATTTTTTTACTGTCAAAAAGAAATACATTAAAAAACTTCTGACCCACAATAATACAAAATAGAAAAAAATACAGAGGTGGTAACAGGTTCAGTGACTAAATATCGAGGGACATAATATAGAATGCCCAAAACATCGACTCCAAAATATCAAAGTACATAATATAGTATCCCTATCTACAAACAGGTAAGTACTAAAATATTGAATCCAAAATATAGATTGTCAAAATATAGTTAACTAAAATATCGAATTTTTTAAATGTATTAAAAATAATATAAAAGTAGTTAAATATTAAAAACAATAAAATAAAACATACTTAAAATAATGTAAAAAAGCTTAAAATGTAAAAATAATAAATGTAATGTAAACAAAAGTAAGAATTTTATTGGATAGTGAGAGGGTAAAGATTACTATTCCTACTCCAGTGATTTCAACAGTAGGGAAAGCGTTGGATAGCGTAGGGGTAGAAATTACTATTCCCACTCCAGTGAGTGCAAAAGTAGGGAGAAAGTTGGATAGCATAGGGGTAAAATTACTATTCCCACTCCAAAGAGTGCAACAGTGGGGACAGCGATGGATAGCGGGAGGGTAAACATTACTATTCCCACTCCAGTGAGTGCAACAATAGGGAAAGTGTTGGATGGCGGGAGGGTAAAAATTACTGTTCCCACTCCAGGGAGTGCAACAGTAGGGAAAGTGTTGGATAGCGGGAGGGTAAAAATTACTATTCTCACTCCAGTGAGTGCAACAGTAGGGAAAGCGTTGGATAGATTAGGGGTAAAAACTACTATTTCCACGCCAGTGAGTGCAACAGTAGGGAAAGCGTTGGATAGCGGGAGGGTAAAAATTACTATTCCCACTTCAGTGAGTGCAACAGAAGGGAAGCGTTGGATAGCTAGAGGGTAATAATTACTATTCCCACTCCTGAGAGTGCAACAGTAGGGAAAGTGATGATTTAATATTGAAATAAGATTATATTATCAATACCAATAAAAAATTAATTAAAAAGAATTACCAATTGATACAAATTAATTACCATTTAAAAAAAATTGATTAATAATTATTAAAAATTAATTACCAATTAATAATTAATTATCAATTAATTGTCGATACATATAATTAAAAATATATATTTACTTTATTACAATTAAATTACTTCCCACCCTATTCCCCTATAAACCCACAACCTGCTCCAAATAATAACAAATACATCTAACATAATTATCAAGTAATCAATTAATAAAAAATAATTACCAATTAATAAACATGTATGACTAATTAATAATTAATTATCAAGCAATTAATTATCAATACATATAAATAAAAATAAATATTTACTTTATTACAATTAAAATACTTCCCACCCTATTCCCATATAAACTCACAACCTGCTCCAAAAACAAAATAATACAACTAACATAATTATCAATGAATCAATTAATAAAAATGAATTACCAGTTAATAAAAATTAATTACCAACTAATGAAAATCAATTACCAATTAATAATTAATTATCAATCAGTTAATTATCAATACATATAAATAAAAATGTATATTTATTTACTATAACTAAATTACTTCCCACCCTATTCTCCTATAAACCCACAACCCGCTACGGAATTAAATTATGCAAAAATTAAATTACATAGCATTCATTACTTAAAAAAAACTTAAACATACATTACAAAAATAATACATAATTTTACCACATATACTACCATAAATAACACTAAAAAAAAATCGATATTATGGAAATTGATATTTTAAATTCAATATTATGGAAATCGATATTTCCTACCCCAATTTCGATATTCTGACTGACTATTTTTTGGTGATTCGATATTCTGTCCTATCTATATTTTGGAGTCGATATTCTGTCCTGTCTATATTTTGGATTCTATATTTTGGGCATTCACCTGCTTTACACAAATACATAAAATTAACTAAAAATAAAGAAATGCAAAGAAAACTAAAAATACACATACTAATCCCATAAGACCATCGACCTATATGTTAACTAAGCAGCCCCATGTAGAGCCTAATTTTTGTAGCGTGAAGATACCCCTTACTTTAGCTAGTGCCTTCGCCGATTTCCCTTACAATAAACCACCATTCCGTTACTGAGGGGGGTTTGGGTGAAATCCAGGCTCTGGCGATTGCCAGTCGGGCAGCAACGAATGTAATTGCAATTATGGATTTATGTCCACCACTATCCTCTGTATAGCCAAACATCTTCTCAACTATTGTGAATGTATGTTCAACCCCAAGTCAGAGTTTAATAACAAATATTATATTCTGCCAAAGAAGACCTAAATCTGGGCATGTGACAAACATGAATCATTTCAGCTGCATGCAGCCCACACTTGGGCAGTTACAACGTGCCACACCAAAAAGTGATTTTTCACATAAACTTTAGATGACTACTGGTAATTTTAACTTGAGGATCCCTCCCATTAGATCAAAAGAGCAACCTTGTGTTTACAAGGTAGAACACATGTGGATGACAAAGGTCCCTACACGAGGACTCAGGATGAAGCAAACCTCTGGTTGTGGGTGAGAGTCCTATAAAAGCACCAGATGTAACGTCTTATGGACCTGCAAGAGATAACAGTCAAGCAGCGAGTCAGTAACACTTGGAAAGTCTAGTCAATGTAATATAAGCCATGATTATGACAATAATGTGCCATGCATACTGTAACTTCATTCTATTGCTAGACTTTGCACAAGAAACACTAAGGGGGCGATTATGATTGCGTTTTTTCTGCATCCTCCGGGCAGGCGGAAGTGTCCGCCGGCCCGGGGGATGCGGAAAAACCGCTGCGGAGCCTTCAAAGACCCCCCGCCAGATTAGGATGGCTGGGGGGTCAGGAAGACCATCCGAAGCTTTTCCGCCGCGGTCTCCTTCCGACCGCGGCAGAAAAGCTCTAACATGTCTGGCGGTGTCTATCAGACACCGCCAGGCATATTAGGATGTCTGGAGTTCTATGCCTTTCCACGGCGGCATTTCCGCCGTGGAAAGGCATACGGATTTTTGTTTGGGAGCCCGTTGCGGGCCCCCAGGGATGAAGGGGGGGTGGGGGTGCACATGGGGGGTACCTATGGTACCCCCCTGCCTTTGCGTGCACAAAGCGGCAGGCACCGCGTGGTGCCTGCCGCTTTGTGCATGCAAATGCACAGCTTCCATTTTTAACATTGCGGCGGGTGCTGCTTCAAGCAGCACCCGCCGCAATGTTAAAAATACAGGATGTGACCGCCAGGGTGGCGGTCATATCCTAATTTGCACGGAGGGACCGTCGCTGCCCCTGCGGACGGTCCCTCCTACTCTGGGGTGGCGGACAGACGCAGGTCCGTCCGCCATCATAATCGGCCCCTAAGTTGGTGTCCCTTTAAGGCCCCTGGGACCCCAATAGGAGGCAGGGAAGGCAAGCAATAAGTGAAATAAATGAGTCAAGTAAAAGCTGTTGTCCTTTCATGTCCCAGGGGACCAGTATGGGAGGCAGGCAGAAGTCAATTACATTAACTATATTATAGCTGATGTCCCTTAAGGTCCATGTGACCCCATGGAAGGTAGGCTTTAATTTGACTATGCAAAATTACAGGGGTTACATCAAATTATGACAACGTATTGAAAATTACATCCAGACCTAAATAAACCCCATTAAATCATGGGAAAAAACTGATTACGGTTCACTGAACACAAAGCCAAGAAAGCCCTGAAATCTGCCAGTTATGGTGTGCAACACACAAAGCACACCATAACCACACCTTCACTTTGCCCAATATACCCCAAGAAAATAACATGCAAAGAATGCCTTAAACAAAGAGCAAAATATTTATACTGGATTTGAGACTTATTTGACTGTACCATGAAGAGCTGTGCTGGTTTAGAGCAAACTAGAGGTCCTGCTATTTTATGTTTGAGGTGTCTAAAATTAATACATATTACTCTGAATATTTACAAATTAAAGCATCTAATGCAGACAGCTCAAGTTGGAATCAGTGAGTAGTTGTTGCCACTCCCTGTTTTCAAAATGTACCATCAAAAGTGTATACTTTCTGGGTAATATTTATGAATGTTAACACCTCAAAGGCAAAACAACATGCTTCTTGGCTCTGCTCTGAGCTAGCAGTTGTCATAATGCTATGGGCACCAGGTGTCCATTGTGTGTTGCACAATGCACACCATGGTTTTGGTGCAATCCTAAATCACAAGTCCAAAGGTTGAGTGAATTAGAAATGTCACAAGAACCTCAAGATTTAAATTGAGAACACAATACTTATGTTTTTAGTTATACATTGTTTTATACTACCTGGTTATTTATGCGTCCTTGGTTTAAATACGCTGTTTTCTTCAAAGTTTTTCTAAAAACTGCCACAGATTGGAAGTAGATTGTTTAGTTTTACCTTTCAAGAATAAATTGTTGATAAAACAATGTGTTGCTCGTAAATTATTTTACCTTAAATAAATTAAAGGAGAAGAGGCATTTGGTAAAACAGGATCAAGTTGATTCCATTAAGCGCAGCAGCCAGGAATGTATCGATGGAGGCGAGTCTGAAGACAGTCTCAGAGAATAGCACTTTTGGCCACACACAAACACATTTTGTGGGTACAATGGAACTGTTGACATTCTTCGAAAAGCATCATAGTCAGAAATACCAAGAAAAAACATCTGCTAACGAGGACACAGATGGTTCTCTACTTCTGGGTGAGCTAGTGTGGGCCAGTGTATGCGTGTCCAGATGTCCGGTGTGGTGAGCGTGTGATCATCTTGTGTCCTGATAGGCTGAGTGTTCCTAACTACATGTGGCATCTAACTCATTAGTATTTTGGGAATGCGTGCCTTTCGCCAAACATGTTTCATTGAGGTCAATCTTCCCGGTCCTCTTTGTGGTGTGACTTCCTATCTGTGAGATCGATCAGGGTTTTCCTTGAGTGCGCATTTGTCTTTGGGCTAAGTGTAACCCCACCTGTGACCTATCAATCGGTATGCTTGGGTTTGGGACCCAGGCCCTGTTTGATCTCTGTCTGTTTGATGGAGAGGTCATCTCAGATGAATCTGACAGCAGTAATACGAGTTCATAAGAATGTGTAGGTATAACATGGCGGTCATTGATATCATGTTTACCAATATGCTCATTAATATACATACTGTTATTACATTGTACATCAACACTGCATTCACTGATATTGATACCATTATGCATGCATAAATTACAGTGTACATCAACATTGGATTTAATAGTATTGACATCACTGTGCATCCATAAATGACACATGCATTGACATTGCATTTATTGGTACTGCAGCTGCTATGCGTACATACATCAGGGTGTACATTGCTATCGTATTTATCAATCTCAATAAATGGACAATGGTGTGGGACAAAGCGCAGAATAGATGCAAGAAATTGGAAAGAAAACGATGTACCAGCAGGAACCACATTGACTGACCCACGTTCAAGTCCGCCCTCAACTTTTACCACTGCCAGCTCAAAGTCACAATGAGGAGGCCTTGACTCACTGGATCAAAACCAGCACCAAGCAAACCAAGAAAACGTTCACCATCGTCAAAGCGATCTCCTGCCCGTCAGCCACCAAAAACTCAATCCCCTCCTCACAGAAACTCTGCAACACTCTTGCCGACCACTTCCAAAACATAAAAGCAACCATCTACACAAACTTCTATCCCCAACTCACCGACCTTCTCAGCATCCAATCGACCACTACCACTGACCACCCTCTCTCAACATGGGAACAACTCAGCACACTGGACACTACTCATCCAAAAAACAGCAACCTGCTCACTGCCATCCTCAATGACTACATCACCACAACTACCTGGATGAAGAACAATTGCCTGAAGTTCAACATGGACAAAAGTCCTGATCTTCAGTGGACACATCGTCCTCTGAAATGACTCCTGGTGGCCATTGGAACTCGGACCAACCCTCACTCCGAAAGATCACACCCATAACTGAGGCATCATCCTGGACAACGAACGCTCCATTAAACATCAGTTTAACGACATGTCCCCAGCCTACTTCCACACTCTCTGCATGCTCCACTAAGTCTTCAATGGCACCCTACATGTGCTTTAAAAAATGTACTTGTGCCTATTGAAGCTGTGATAGATGATACGTGGAGTCCCCAGCCAGCACACAATGCAGCCCGCACGTGGGAGTCTGTTGAGCTCTATAAGTGCTAGTCCACTCACCCTGCTGCAGGTGATGATGCGTGCCTCCTGGTACTGTGATAGATGGGACGTAGAGTCCCCCAGCAAGAACACAATGCAGCCTTTGCTTTTCGAATCTAATGGGCTCTAGGAGCACTAGTCCGCTTGAAGTCTAATAAAGCTTATTTTGACTTTTGACTCTCACTCAGAACAGCTTGAGTGCAAGAATTCCTTAATTTTATAGCCTGACAAATATAAACATAGATATATAACCTTTCTTTCTCTCTCAATATATATATTTAGAACATTGGAATGTTGGGAGCTCGATTCGTAACAATAGAGTTATCCAAGGTTGTAGTTCACAGTTGTTGCTGTGAACAAAGGCCTCACAGAGCCCGAGGGAATTTCAATCCCCTTGGGCTCCTTAGGCCTTTTGTTTTATTTGATAGAACATTCTGCACTGTAGTGGCGGAATGTTCCAATGGCCTTTTTTCCCCTCCATAGCTCGGCTATACTGGCATTAAAGTCTTGCTTACTTGGTAAAGGTAACGCAGGAGTGGGCCTTTATTGGCCAGTGAGTATTGACCACTACGGTGGGCTATAAGGCTATGATATTTTGCCACTGGATATTTATATTTAGGTCAGTGTTGCCATAGGCAATGGATTTTTTGTTTTGCTAATTACTTTGGTACTGTATGATGAATATCCATAAACGTTTCTCTATTTTGCCTAATATGTGCATGGAAAGTTCCATCATGAAAAGGGGGGTCTCAAACTGCAAAATCCCCATGCATTTTCGATAGACTTTTTTAGGCAATGCTGCTGCAAAAACTGCTTAATGGAATTGCACTAAATTTGCCAGGAAGCTAGATTTTAGTCCAGGAGGAATGCTTTTTGTAATTTGGTGTTTTGGAGATGTTAAGCTGCATAATATTTGTATATCAGGAAGGTTGGGCTTCATACACTCTC
Source organism: Lissotriton helveticus (assembly GCF_964261635.1). Taxonomy (NCBI): domain Eukaryota; kingdom Metazoa; phylum Chordata; class Amphibia; order Caudata; family Salamandridae; genus Lissotriton; species Lissotriton helveticus. The sequence continues at coordinate 831,882,460 of NC_136061.1, read as the reverse complement.
ACAAGAGTCACTCAAGCTCAATAAAAAAAACTATAGCCTTCTGATTGGCCTAGAGGCTTTATTTCCCTTGCGCCATCTTCCTCTGATGGTGCAAGGCAGATGGACGTTCCACGGGGCCAAAATATACATATATATTTTTTTAAGTTGCAATCCTGCGACTGTCCTTCAGGACTTCTGGGAATCCTGAAGACCATGTAGAGTATAGAGGGGCAGGGAGCCCCTTTTCCAAGCCGTTCAAGGCCCAGTGGATCCATTCTTCCGATGCCAGCTCTTGGTGGGTAACACCGTCCACTGCCATGAGAATCAACACTGCGCATGGGCTATGGCAGTCCAGGCACCGCTGTGGGAGAAATGGTGTAGGGAGGAGGACGTGGCTTAAAATTTGGCTTTAAGCTGAACTGGGAGGGGGCTGATTGTTGGGGCCAGTTGGCGGACTGGACCTGGTAGGGAGAGAACCCTCTGAGCTAGAGGCATCTGTGGCTGTGGGAGCCTGAGTGCTGCTTGGACTGGGTGGAGGGGTGGCAAGTGGAGGTGGAGACATGCTGTGTGGAGGCACAGTGGTTCAGTGTAAATGTTGAGGGCTCAGTCTCAACTGTTTGGAGATTCAATAGTCCATAAGAGTCTTGGCCGGAGCGGGAGGTGAGGTGGGCACAACAGCCTCACTCTCCACCAAAGGTGTATCAGGCGCAGGTGGCTCTCCCCGTGGGGATTTACAGGACCTGGTGGTATGCTTGGGGTGGCCTTGCCTCTCCCCTGCATCCCCTGTTGTCGAGGTAAACCCCCCATTGTGCTCTCTTGTCCCTGCTTCACACAGGTGTGGGTGGGAGTTGACGTTTTGGGTGAATCTGCCTTTGAAGTGTACTTGGGGTTAGTCGTTGCAGGAACCAGGTTCACAGCAGACAGGGCAAGTGTTTGTGGGTCTTTTGGAGCAGGTGTGGTGATGGGAGTGCCCTTGGGTGGTGGTGTCAGGATCCATGGCGGCTTGAAAACAAAGTTCAGACAAGTTTGCGGCTCGAGGTTCTCTCGTTGTCGAAGTTGGAGAGAAGAACCAAATAGGAGCCCGATTTGGACTCAAATGTGGCAGATACGGAATTCCAAGATGGCCGCCACAGAGCCTAGGTTGGCGGTCTAGTTCTTCTAAAGTTCACCCGGGGAGAATTGAGATGACGCGCGCTCACCTGTGAAACTGCGCACTTCACCAATGCATTCACCCGGTATGGTGCTAAGTTTTGTTACTCGCCAGAAAAGTATTTACTTGAGACACATTTTAGAAAAGGAAATTCCCCTAGAGTTTTTTCTCAACCCACAGAGGCTCAACGTGGTACGAATTGGAAGTGCGACTCTTCAGGTGTCAATTCATCTTGACTCGAGTCTCCTGTCAGATGTCGAGTCACCTCAGCGGCAGTGGACAGGAAAGAAGCATCCTAGTGAAAAAACAAAGAAAACTAAGCTAAGTTATTCTTTTTTGATAACTCTGTAGTAGAAAAGACTGAACACAAATATTTCGATATAAGCTTACCTGATATACAGTCAGAGTCAGAGCCTCCTTGAATATTGTTAATGAACCTGAATATAAGAGAAAAAAGACAATAGTTAAGTCAATAACGACTAGGAATATTATTTGACAAGAATTTTGGTTTATTTGAGAAACTTAAAACTTACCTGAGTCTTCTTCAGAATTAAATAGGAGAACCTCCTAGAAGGGAACTAAGGTTAAAGCAGGAAGATATTAAAAGATACCAGACAATTGAAAATACAGAATACTTCATTGAAAATATTAAAGAAGAGAACAACTATAATAAGCTGGTAGGTTACTGATGAATACAAGATATAATATTAGAGTAAATAAAGAAATAGGGCTAACCACAGTTAAATGTTTTACAGATGTTGATTCCAGTACGACACAATAGGAACAGCGTCAGACCATAAGAAGAGAGGCAGGTTACTACAGGACCTAGGGTAGGTTATTAGAACAAAAGAATTAATAAGAGCCAGAGTTAGAATAGAGCAGCAAGAGGGAACTTATAATACTTGTATGTGTTTATTTTCCTAGGAATCTTCAGTAGGCTGATTGAAAAGCTGACGGAAGAACCAGGCGGAAACCAGAGGGTCCAGGACCAGTCTCTTCTTGTTCTTTATTATTTTATCCAATTCCCCTTTCCCCCTTTTGAATTAATTAGAGTTAGATTTCATTCTGGCTCTGAGGAATTCGGAGGCGGGAGTTGGGACTTAGCATCTTCTGCTCCTGTGCAAGTCACTGAAGACAACAATTGGTAAGAATTGTGGACTCTGACAGAGTGAAGTGCCCACGTTATAAAACTTGCACCTGAGCAGAATGGTTGAGGGAATAAATTTGCAGACATTGGGGGCGGTTTTAGACGCTAACAGAAAGAGTTGGTAGCGGTAAAGGAAGAAAATCAAAGTTTGAGACAGGAAGTCATAAATTCCAGAAAAGAAACAGCAGAGTTAGCTCAGAGGATAAGACAACCATATAACACTGATAGAGAGAGTCCCACCACTTCTGCTGGAGACACAAATAGGTTAACTACGCAGGTTATACACTCCTTGTCCCCGGTAATACCATTGGCAGCCCCAGAATGATTCAGTGGGGATCCACAGAAGGCACAAATATTCATTACGCAATGCTCTTTGCATTTTATGTGCCGCCCTTCTATCTTCCCTGACTCGCAATCTAAGGTAGCCTTTATCTTATCATACTTGAGTGGAGACGCAGCAGCGTGGTCAATGCCTATAGTATCGCGAGATGATCCTCTTTTACAGAATTATGACGAATTCAAAAAAGAATTCCTGCGGATATTTGACCGAAGGCGAATCTCCCAAGCGGTGGATAACGAGTTTTGGGAATTGAAGCAGGGAAATAGAGATCTAGTAGCTTATCTGGCACAGTTCAATAGGCTCATTCTGGAAACAGACTGGCCAGAAAGTAAAAGGACAGCAATATTTTATCGAGGTCTGCGTGATGAACTAAAAGACGGACTGGCGCAGATACCGAACCGCCCTACTGAAATCTCAGCTCTTATAGATCTGGTATTGGAATTGGACTTCCGTCAAGGAGAAAGAAGAGGGGAGAGAAAGCGTGAGTTTAGAAATGTAGTTCCTCGAATTGACTGAGTAAAAGCAGACTCTGGAAGGATTATGGAAGGATCATCAGCACCAGAACCTATGCAGATAGGAACCATAAGGGGTCCACTCTCCAAGGAAGAAAAAGAAAAAAGACGAACCAGCAATTTATGTATGTACTGTGGTTCGAGTGGACATTTTGTGCGAAACTGTCCAAGGAAACCTAAAGGTACCTTTAAGCCAAAGGAAAACTCGCAGCACCCCCTGTAGAAGGAGTTGTACAGGTGGATGCGAGTTTAGAAACAACTCCACAAGAGCATCGATTGGCAAACACTTTGCAGTCATCCTCACCGCATTTGATATTATCCATGACTATAAAGTTCCGTCAGGAGACCTTAGAAGGAGTGGCGGCGATGGTCGATTCAGGAGACACTGGTAACTTTTGTGACTTGAAGTTTGCAGCAAGAGTAGGACTGAGAGCAATTACCAAGACTAAAAGTGAACCGGTTAGGGCAATAGACGGAACAAATCTCTCGTCGGGACCCATCGTTAGTCACACAGAACTGGTACAGTTAATCAGAGAAGATGGGCATAAAGAAGACATTCATTTCAATTTAATTGATGCTCCCCAGTTTCAGTAAATCCTAGGACTTCCTTGGCTCACTGAGCACAATCCCACCATAAATTGGAGCGCCAGAACAATTGAAATTAATTCAACGTATTGTAAAGAGAATTGTTTCAGAAATAAAAATGGAATAAAGAGAATCTAGCGCATTCCTTATGTTCAGCAGAAGTGTCTGTTTGTGTGATTAACACACAACCAATACCACAAGTGTACCAAGACTTCAAAGATGTGTTCAGCGAGAAGGAAGCCGAACAATTGCCACCTCATCGTGTGTACGACTGCAAAATAATCAATCAATCAATCAATCATAACACTTGTATAGCGCACTACTCACCCGGAAGGGTCTCAAGGTGCTTGGGGGAAAGGGTCCGCTACTGCTCGATCAGCCAGGTCTTGAGTTGTCTTCTGAAGGCGAGATGGTCCTGGATCAGCCGAAGGTGGATGGGGAGGGAGTTCCATGTCTTGGCCGCCAGGTAGGAGAAGGATCTTCCTACGGCGGTGGCTCTTCGGATGCGTGGTACGGCGGCGAGGGCGAGGCTGGTAGACCGTAGCTGGCGGGTGGGCGTGTAGAAGGCCAGGCAGTCTTTGAGGTACTTGGGGCCCAGGTCGTGGAGAGACTTGTTATGCGTGGGTGAGGAGCCGGAACGTGATCCTCTTGTAGACGGGGAGCCAGTGCAGGTCTCTCAGGTGGCCGGAGATGTGGCTGCATCGGGGGATGTCCAGGATGAGTCGGGCGGAGGCGTTCTGGATGCGTTGGAGTCTTTTCTGTAGCTTGGCTGTGGTTCCGGCGTAGAGGGTGTTTCCGTAGTCCAGTCAGCTGGTGACGAGTGCTTGGGTGACCGTCTTCCTGGTTTCAAATATGCCATGCAGTCGCGTCTACGCTTTGACGGAGACGGAGCATCAACATTTGAAGGAATATATTGACAAATACTTGGCCAATGGATTCATTCATCCATCTAAATCACCGGTATCCTCACCTCTGTTTTTTGTGCCTAAGAAGGAAGAAGGAGAGTTGAGAATGTGTATTGACTACCGAGCAATCAATAGAATCACAAAGAAAAATCGATACCCACTTTCTCTCATTTCACTCTTGTTGGATCAGGTGAAAGGGGCGCAAGTGTATACGAAGTTGGATTTAAGGGGAGCCTATCACCTCATTTGTATCAGAGAAGGTGACGAGTGGAAGACGGCTTTCAGGACCCGATTTGGGTTATTTGAATATCATGTCATGCCCTATGGGTTATGCAATGCTCCTACGGCCTTTCAACATTTTATCAACGTAGTCCTTAGCCAATTCATTGATCAATGCGCGTTTGTGTATATTGATGACATTTTGATCTACTCAGCTAACACACAGGAACATCAAGGACAAGTCCGAAGGATTTTGCAGAAGCTTCGTGAGAATAGACTATTTGTTAAACTGGAAAAATGCGCTTTTGATGTCACTCAAGTGGAGTTTTTGGGCTTCATAATTTCACCAGCAGGAATCAATATGGACAAGCGAAAGATTCAGGCTGTTCTTGAATGGAAGTCCCCAACCAGTGTCAAGGAAGTACAAGCGTTCATCGGTTTTGCAAATTTCTATTGGAGGTTCATCAGTGAATTCTCACGAAGAATACTACCACTCACTCGACTACTAAGGAAGGGAGCACGTTTCGAATGGAATGAGGAAGCTGAGTCGGCTTTCAAGGCTCTGGAGAGAGAATTTACTTCGGCACTCATACTTCTTCATGCAGATCCAACGGAGCCTTTTTATGTCGAAACGGATGCTTCAGATTTGGCAGTCGGAGGAGTGCTTTCCCAAAGAAACAAGAGAACTGGTCAACTACACCCAGTCGCCTATAGGTCTAGGAAATTGACCCCTGCAGAAGTAAACTACACAATCACGGAAAAAGAGCTATTGGCGATAAAAGACGCTTTCAAGGAGTGGAGACATCACCTTATGGGGGCTCATCATGTAGTGACAGTTTTCACGGATCACCGCAATTTGAAATTTTTAAAATCAGCCAGAACCCTAACTCCCCGACAACTTCGTTGGTCGATGTACTTTGCGGATTATGACTTCATAAAAACTTACAGGGCAGGAACTCAGAATGGAAAGGCGGATGCCTTATCACGAATGGGGACTGGAGAAGACAAGAATCTAATGCAAACTCAAGCCATAATTCCAGACTCTAAAATAATTTGCGCCACAGATACCTTGAATCTCAAGGAACAAATTGCTCAAGCATTAAACCCAGATGAAATGCAAGAATGGGCTCTGCAAGAAGATGGAAGGGAAGTTCTCAATGGCTTACCATATAATGGAGAGGCATTATATTTACCAACACAAGCATTGCAAAAACAAGTATTACACGAATGCCATGATGACTTGTTAGCTGGACACAAAGGAGAGCTTAAGACGGCGGATTTAATTAAGAGGAAATACTGGTGGCCACAAATGAACAAAGATATCGAGCAGTATGTAAGAACCTGCGAGATTTGCGCTCAGGGAAAATCAGAACAGCAAGCTCCCAAGGGGTTATTGCAACCTTTGCCCACTCCTCCTTTTCCTTGGCACACGATCACCTTAGATTTAATAACTGACTTACCGTCCTGTCAAGGGGTGAACACAGTGCTGGTGGTAGTGGTTGCATATTCAAAAATGGCTCATTTTGTAGCTCTAAAAGGAATCCCAACAGCATAGCAGTTAGCTAATCATTTTAGTACACAGATAGTAAAATTGCATGGCATTCCAAAGGTAATTATATCCGACCGGGGAACCCAGTTTGTATCCCATTTTTGGAGAGCCTTCATGAAGGGGCTAGGAATTGAGACACAATATTCCACCAGTTTTAACCCTGAAACAGATGGGCAGACCGTAAGGGTGAACCAGGAGTTGGAACAGTATCTAAGATTATTTTCATTGAAACAGGATAGAGAATGGACAGACTATTTGTGGACGGCAGAGTTCGCTCATAATAATGCAAAAAATGTATCAACAGGGTATTCTCCATTCTATTTGAATTATGGTAGGCACCCCAAATCCACAGTGCAAGACTCTGAACTCACAGTCCCAGCAGTTAAGGATTTAGTATCTCATCTAAGTTTTGTTCACAAATCTGCATCTCAGAACCTAGAACAGGCTAAAGAAAGGTATAAAACGTATGCTGATAAAAAGACAAAAGAACCCCTCCCCCGTTGGAAATTGGAAATGAAGTTTGGTTGAATACAAAGAACCTTAGGTTAAAAGCTAACCGTAAATTTCAACCTAGATTTATTGGACCCTATCAAATAGAAGGACAGATAAATCCTGTGATTTAGAAATTGAAATTACCAGCTAAACTAAAAATTCATCCAGTGTTCCACGTTTCCCTATTGAAAAAGGCAGTTCCAGATTTAAGAAAAGAATTACCTCCAAGGCCCATCCATGTGGAGACTGGATTGGAGTTTGAGGTAAAAGAAATTCTGGACTCTAAGTGGTTGAAAGGAAAACTGTATTATCTAATTGACTGGAAAGGCTATGGTCCAGAGGAGCGGTCTTGGGAGCTGGAGTCAGATGTTCATGCCCCAAGACTGGTGAGACTTTTTCATCAACGATACCCTACCAAGCCAAGATTGGGAGGACCTTCTTTGGTGGGGGGTACTGTCAGGATCCATGGCGGCTTGAAAACAAAGTCCAGACCAGTTTGCGGTTCGAGGTTCTCTCGTTGTCGAAGTTGGAGAGAAGAACCAAATAGGAGCCCGATTTGGACTCAAATGTGGCAGACACGGAATTCCAAGATGGCCGCCACGGAGCCTAGGTTGGCGGTCTAGTTCTTCTAAAGTTCACCCGGGGAGAATTGAGGTGACGCGCGCTCACCTGTGAAACTGTGCACTTCACCAAGGCATTCACCCGGTATGGTCCGAAGTTTTGTTGCTCGCCAGAAAAGTATTTGCTTGAGACACATTTTAGAAAAGGAAATTCCCCTAGAGTTTTTTCCCGACCCACAGAGGCTCAACGTGGTACGAATTGGAAGTGCGCCTCTTCAGGTGTCAATTCATCTTGACTCGAGTCTCCTGTCAGACGTCGAGTCACCTCAGCGGCAGTGAACAGGAAAGAAGCATCCTAGTGAAAAAACAAAGAAAACTAAGCTAAGTTATTCTTTTTTGATAACTCTGTAGTAGAAAAGACTGAACACAAATATTTTGATATAAGCTTACCTGATATACAGTCAGAGTCAGAGCCTCCTTGAACATTGTTAACGAACCTGGATATAAGAGAAAAAAGACAATAGTTAAGTCAATAACGACTAGGAATATTATTTGACAAGAATTTTGGTTTATTTGAGAAACTTAAAACTTATCTGAGTCTTCTTCAGAATTAAATAGGAGAACCTCCTAGAAGGGAACTAAGGTTAAAGCAGGAAGATATTAAAAGATACCAGACAATTGAAAATACAGAATACTTCATTGAAAATATTAAAGAAGAGAACAACTATAATAAGCCGGTAGGTTACTGATGAATACAAGATATAATAATAGAGTAAATAAAGGAATAGGGCTAACCACAGTTAAATGTTTTACAGATGTTGATTCCAGTATGACACAATAGGAACAGCGTCAGACTATAAGAAGAGAGGCAGGTTACTACAGGACCTAGCGTAGGTTATTAGACCAAAAAAACATAATAAGAGCCAGAGTTAGAATAGAGCAGGAAGAGGGAACTTTTAATACTTGTATGTGTTTAGTTTCCTAGGAATCTTCAGTAGGCTGATTGAAAAGCTGACGGAAGAACCAGGCGGAAACCAGAGTGTCCAGGACCAGTCTCTTCTTGTTCTTTATTATTTTATCTAATTCCCCTTTCCCCCTTTTGAATTAATTAGAGTTAGATTTCATTCTGGCTCTGAGGAATTCGGAGGCGGGAGTTGGGACTTAGCATCTTCTGCTCCTGTGCAAGTCACTGAAGACAACAATTGGTAAGAATTGTGGACTCTGACAGAGTGAAGTGCCCACGTTATAAAACTTGCACCTGAGCAGAATGGTTGAGGGAATAAATTTGCAGACCTTGGGGGCGGTTTTAGACGCTAACAGAAAGAGTTGGTAGCGGTAAAGGAAGAAAATCAAAGTTTGAGACAGGAAGACATAAATTCCAGAAAAGAAACAGCAGAGTTAGCTCAGAGGATAAGACAACCATATAACACTGAGAGAGAGAGTCCCACCACTTCAGCTGGAGACACAAATAGGTTAACTACGCATGTTATACACTCCTTGTCCCCTGTAATACCATTGGCAGCCCCAGAATGATTCAGTAGGGATCCACAGAAGGCACAAATATTCATTACGCAATGCTCTTTGCATTTTATGTGCCGCCCTTCTATCTTCCCTGACTCGCAATCTAAGGTAGCCTTTATCTTATCATACTTGAGTGGAGACGCAGCAGCGTGGTCAATGCCTATAGTATCGCGAGATGATCCTCTTTTACAGAATTGTGACGAATTCAAAAAAGAATTCCTGCGGATATTTGACCGAAGGCGAATCTCCCAAGCGGTGGATAACGAGTTTTTGGAATTGAAGCCGGGAAATAGCGATCTAGTAGCTTATCTGGCCCAGTTCAATAAGCTCATTCTGGAAACAGACTGGCCAGAGAGTAAAAGGACAGCAATATTTTATCGAGGTCTGCGTGATAAACTAAAAGACGGACTGGCGCAGATACCGAACCGCCCTACTGAAATCTCAGCTCTTATAGATTTCGTATTGGAATTGGACTTCCGTCAAGGAGAAAGAAGTGGGGAGAGAAAGCGTGAGTTTAGAAATGTAGTTCCCCGATTTGACTGAGTAAAAGCAGACGCTGGAAGCATTATGGAAGGATCATCAGCACCAGAACCTATGCAGATAGGAACCATAAGGGGTCCACTCTCCAAGGAAGAAAAAGAAAAAAGACGAACCAGCAATTTATGTATGTACTGTGGTTCGAGTGGACATTTTGTGCGAAACTGTCCAAGGAAACCTAAAGGTACCTTTAAGCCGAAGGAAAACTCGCAGCACCCCCTGTAGAAGGAGTTGTACAGGTGGATGCGAGTTTAGAAACAACTCCACAAGAGCATCGATTGGCAAACACCTTGCAGTCATCCTCACCGCATTTGATATTATCCATGACTATAAAGTTCCGTCAGGAGACCTTAGAAGGAGTGGCGGCGATGGTCGATTCAGGAGACACTGGTAACTTTTGTGACTTGAAGTTTGCAGCAAGAGTAGGACTGAGAGCAATTACCAAGACTAAAAGTGAACCGGTTAGGGCAATAGACGGAACAAATCTCTCGTCGGGACCCATCGTTAGTCACACAGAACTGGTACAGTTAATCAGAGAAGATGGGCATAAAGAAGACATTCATTTCAATTTAATTGATGCTCCCCAGTTTCAGTAAATCCTAGGACTTCCTTGGCTCACTGAGCACAATCCCACCATAAATTGGAGTGCCAGAACAATTGAAATTAATTCAACGTATTGTAAAGAGAATTGTTTCAGAAATAAAAATGGAATAAAGAGAATCTAGCGCATTCCTTATGTTCAGCAGAAGTGTCTGTTTGTGTGATTAACACACAACCAATACCACAAGTGTACCAAGACTTCAAAAATGTGTTCAGCGAGAAGGAAGCCGAACAATTGCCACCTCATCGTGTGTACGACTGCAAAATAATCAATCAATCAATCAATCATAACACTTGTATAGCGCACTACTCACCCGGAAGGGTCTCAAGGTGCTTGGGGGAAAGGGTCCGCTACTGCTCGATCAGCCAGGTCTTGAGTTGTCTTCTGAAGGCGAGATGGTCCTGGATCAGCCGAAGGTGGATGGGGAGGGAGTTCCATGTCTTGGCCGCCAGGTAGGAGAAGGATCTTCCTCCGGCGGTGGCTCTTCGGATGCGTGGTACGGCGGCGAGGGCGAGGCTGGTAGACCGTAGCTGGTGGGTGGGCGTGTAGAAGGCCAGGCGGTCTTTGAGGTACTTGGGGCCCAGGTCGTGGAGAGACTTGTGTGCGTGGGTGAGGAGCCGGAACGTGATCCTCTTGTAGACGGGGAGCCAGTGCAGGTCTCTCAGGTGGCCGGAGATGTGGCTGCATCGGGGATGTCCAGGATGCGTCGGGCGGAGGCGTTCTGGATGCGTTGGAGTCTTTTCTGTAGCTTGGCTGTGGTTCCGGCGTAGAGGGTGTTTCCGTAGTCCAGTCAGCTGGTGACGAGTGCTTGGGTGACCGTCTTCCTGGGTTCAAATATGCCATGCAGTCGCGTCTACGCTTTGACGGAGACGGAGCATCAACATTTGAAGGAATATATTGACAAATACTTGGCCAATGGATTCATTCGTCCATCTAAATCACCGGTATCCTCGCCTCTGTTTTTTGTGCCTAAGAAGGAAGAAGGAGAGTTGAGAATGTGTATTGACTACCGAGCAATCAATAGAATCACAAAGAAAAATCGATACCCACTTTCTCTCATTTCACTCTTGTTGGATCAGGTGAAAGGGGCGCAAGTGTATACGAAGTTGGATTTAAGGGGAGCCTATCACCTCATTTGTATCAGAGAAGGTGACGAGTGGAAGACGGCTTTCAGGACCCGATTTGGGTTATTTGAATATCATGTCATGCCCTATTGGTTATGCAATGCTCCTACGGCCTTTCAACATTTTATCAACGTAGTCCTTAGCCAATTCATTGATCAATGCGCGTTTGTGTATATTGATGACATTTTGATCTACTCAGCTAACACACAGGAACATCAAGGACAAGTCCGAAGGATTTTGCAGAAGCTTCGTGAGAATAGACTATTTGTTAAACTGGAAAAATGCGCTTTTGATGTCACTCAAGTGGAGTTTTTGGGCTTCATAATTTCACCAGCAGGAATCAATATGGACAAGCGAAAGATTCAGGCTGTTCTTGAATGGAAGTCCCCAACCAGTGTCAAGGAAGTACAAGCGTTCATCGGTTTTGCAAATTTCTATCGGAGGTTCATCAGTGAATTCTCACGAAGAATACTACCACTCACTCGACTACTAAGGAAGGGAGCACGTTTCGAATGGACTGAGGAAGCTGAGTCGGCTTTCAAGGCTCTGGAGAGAGAATTTACTTCGGCACTCATACTTCTTCATGCAGATCCAACGGAGCCTTTTTATGTCGAAACGGATGCTTCAGATTTGGCAGTCGGAGGAGTGCTTTCCCAAAGAAACAAGAGAACTGGTCAACTACACCCAGTCGCCTATAGGTCTAGGAAATTGACCCCTGCAGAAGTAAACTACACAATCACGGAAAAAGAGCTATTGGCGATAAAAGACGCTTTCAAGGAGTGGAGACATCACCTTATGGGGGCTCATCATGTAGTGACAGTTTTCACGGATCACCGCAATTTGAAATTTTTAAAATCAGCCAGAACCCTAACTCCCCGACAACTTCGTTGGTCGATGTACTTTGCGGATTATGACTTCATAAAAACTTACAGGGCAGGAACTCAGAATGGAAAGGTGGATGCCTTATCACGAATGGGGACTGGAGAAGACAAGAATCTAATGCAAACTCAAGCCATAATTCCAGACTCTAAAATAATTTGCGCCACAGATACCTTGAATCTCAAGGAACAAATTGCTCAAGCATTAAACCCAGATGAAATGCAAGAATGGGCTCTGCAAGAAGATGGAAGGGAAGTTCTCAATGGCTTACCATATAATGGAGAGGCATTATATTTACCAACACAAGCATTGCAAAAACAAGTATTACACGAATGCCATGATGACTTGTTAGCTGGACACAAAGGAGAGCTTAAGACGGCGGATTTAATTAAGAGGAAATACTGGTGGCCACAAATGAACAAAGATATCGAGCAGTATGTAAGAACCTGCGAGATTTGCGCTCAGGGAAAATCAGAACAGCAAGCTCCCAAGGGGTTATTGCAACCTTTGCCCACTCCTCCTTTTCCTTGGCACACGATCACCTTAGATTTAATAACTGACTTACCGTCCTGTCAAGGGGTGAACACAGTGCTGGTGGTAGTGGTTGCATATTCAAAAATGGCTCATTTTGTAGCTCTAAAAGGAATCCCAACAGCATAGCAGTTAGCTAATCATTTTAGTACACAGATAGTAAAATTGCATGGCATTCCAAAGGTAATTATATCCGACCGGGGAACCCAGTTTGTATCCCATTTTTGGAGAGCCTTCATGAAGGGGCTAGGAATTGAGACACAATATTCCACCAGTTTTAACCCTGAAACAGATGGGCAGACCGTAAGGGTGAACCAGGAGTTGGAACAGTATCTAAGATTATTTTCATTGAAACAGGATAGAGAATGGACAGACTATTTGTGGACGGCAGAGTTCGCTCATAATAATGCAAAAAATGTATCAACAGGGTATTCTCCATTCTATTTGAATTATGGTAGGCACCCCAAATCCACAGTGCAAGACTCTGAACTCACAGTCCCAGCAGTTAAGGATTTAGTATCTCATCTAAGTTTTGTTCACAAATCTGCATCTCAGAACCTAGAACAGGCTAAAGAAAGGTATAAAACTTATGCTGATAAAAAGACAAAAGAACCCCTCCCCCGTTGGAAATTGGAAATGAAGTTTGGTTGAATACAAAGAACCTTAGGTTAAAAGCTAACCGTAAATTTCAACCTAGATTTATTGGACCCTATCAAATAGAAGGACAGATAAATCCTGTGATTTAGAAATTGAAATTACCAGCTAAACTAAAAATTCATCCAGTGTTCCACGTTTCCCTATTGAAAAAGGCAGTTCCAGATTTAAGAAAAGAATTACCTCCAAGGCCCATCCATGTGGAGACTGGATTGGAGTTTGAGGTAAAAGAAATTCTGGACTCTAAGTGGTTGAAAGGAAAACTGTATTATCTAATTGACTGGAAAGGCTATGGTCCAGAGGAGCGGTCTTGGGAGCTGGAGTCAGATGTTCATGCCCCAAGACTGGTGAGACTTTTTCATCAACGATACCCTACCAAGCCAAGATTGGGAGGACCTTCTTTGGTGGGGGGTACTGTCAGGATCCATGGCGGCTTGAAAACAAAGTCCAGACCAGTTTGCGGTTCGAGGTTCTCTCGTTGTCGAAGTTGGAGAGAAGAACCAAATAGGAGCCCGATTTGGACTCAAATGTGGCAGATACGGAATTCCAAGATGGCCGCCACGGAGCCTAGGTTGGCGGTCTAGTTCTTCTAAAGTTCACCCGGGGAGAATTGAGGTGACGCGCGCTCACCTGTGAAACTGTGCACTTCACCAAGACATTCACCCGGTATGGTCCGAAGTTTTGTTGCTCGCCAGAAAAGTATTTGCTTGAGACACATTTTAGAAAAGGAAATTCCCCTAGAGTTTTTTCCCGACCCACAGAGGCTCAACGTGGTACGAATTGGAAGTGCGCCTCTTCAGGTGTCAATTCATCTTGACTCGAGTCTCCTGTCAGACGTCGAGTCACCTCAGCGGCAGTGAACAGGAAAGAAGCATCCTAGTGAAAAAACAAAGAAAACTAAGCTAAGTTATTCTTTTTTGATAACTCTGTAGTAGAAAAGACTGAACACAAATATTTTGATATAAGCTTACCTGATATACAGTCAGAGTCAGAGCCTCCTTGAACATTGTTAACGAACCTGGATATAAGAGAAAAAAGACAATAGTTAAGTCAATAACGACTAGGAATATTATTTGACAAGAATTTTGGTTTATTTGAGAAACTTAAAACTTATCTGAGTCTTCTTCAGAATTAAATAGGAGAACCTCCTAGAAGGGAACTAAGGTTAAAGCAGGAAGATATTAAAAGATACCAGACAATTGAAAATACAGAATACTTCATTGAAAATATTAAAGAAGAGAACAACTATAATAAGCCGGTAGGTTACTGATGAATACAAGATATAATAATAGAGTAAATAAAGGAATAGGGCTAACCACAGTTAAATGTTTTACAGATGTTGATTCCAGTATGACACAATAGGAACAGCGTCAGACTATAAGAAGAGAGGCAGGTTACTACAGGACCTAGCGTAGGTTATTAGACCAAAAAAACATAATAAGAGCCAGAGTTAGAATAGAGCAGGAAGAGGGAACTTTTAATACTTGTATGTGTTTAGTTTCCTAGGAATCTTCAGTGGGCTGATTGAAAAGCTGACGGAAGAACCAGGCGGAAACCAGAGTGTCCAGGACCAGTCTCTTCTTGTTCTTTATTATTTTATCTAATTCCCCTTTCCCCCTTTTGAATTAATTAGAGTTAGATTTCATTCTGGCTCTGAGGAATTCGGAGGCGGGAGTTGGGACTTAGCATCTTCTGCTCCTGTGCAAGTCACTGAAGACAACAATTGGTAAGAATTGTGGACTCTGACAGAGTGAAGTGCCCACGTTATAAAACTTGCACCTGAGCAGAATGGTTGAGGGAATAAATTTGCAGACCTTGGGGGCGGTTTTAGACGCTAACAGAAAGAGTTGGTAGCGGTAAAGGAAGAAAATCAAAGTTTGAGACAGGAAGACATAAATTCCAGAAAAGAAACAGCAGAGTTAGCTCAGAGGATAAGACAACCATATAACACTGATAGAGAGAGTCCCACCACTTCAGCTGGAGACACAAATAGGTTAACTACGCATGTTATACACTCCTTGTCCCCTGTAATACCATTGGCAGCCCCAGAATGATTCGGTAGGGATCCACAGAAGGCACAAATATTCATTACGCAATGCTCTTTGCATTTTATGTGCCGCCCTTCTATCTTCCCTGACTCGCAATCTAAGGTAGCCTTTATCTTATCATACTTGAGTGGAGACGCAGCAGCGTGGTCAATGCCTATAGTATCGCGAGATGATCCTCTTTTACAGAATTGTGACGAATTCAAAAAAGAATTCCTGCGGATATTTGACCGAAGGCGAATCTCCCAAGCGGTGGATAACGAGTTTTGGGAATTGAAGCCGGGAAATAGCGATCTAGTAGCTTATCTGGCCCAGTTCAATAAGCTCATTCTGGAAACAGACTGGCCAGAGAGTAAAAGGACAGCAATATTTTATCGAAGTCTGCGTGATAAACTAAAAGACGGACTGGCGCAGATACCGAACCGCCCTACTGAAATCTCAGCTCTTATAGATCTCGTATTGGAATTGGACTTCCGTCAAGGAGAAAGAAGTGGGGAGAGAAAGCGTGAGTTTAGAAATGTAGTTCCCCGATTTGACTGAGTAAAAGCAGACGCTGGAAGCATTATGGAAGGATCATCAGCACCAGAACCTATGCAGATAGGAACCATAAGGGGTCCACTCTCCAAGGAAGAAAAAGAAAAAAGACGAACCAGCAATTTATGTATGTACTGTGGTTCGAGTGGACATTTTGTGCGAAACTGTCCAAGGAAACCTAAAGGTACCTTTAAGCCGAAGGAAAACTCGCAGCACCCCCTGTAGAAGGAGTTGTACAGGTGGATGCGAGTTTAGAAACAACTCCACAAGAGCATCGATTGGCAAACACCTTGCAGTCATCCTCACCGCATTTGATATTATCCATGACTATAAAGTTCCGTCAGGAGACCTTAGAAGGAGTGGCGGCGATGGTCGATTCAGGAGACACTGGTAACTTTTGTGACTTGAAGTTTGCAGCAAGAGTAGGACTGAGAGCAATTACCAAGACTAAAAGTGAACCGGTTAGGGCAATAGAACGGAACAAATCTCTCGTCGGGACCCATCGTTAGTCACACAGAACTGGTACAGTTAATCAGAGAAGATGGGCATAAAGAAGACATTCATTTCAATTTAATTGATGCTCCCCAGTTTCAGTAAATCCTAGGACTTCCTTGGCTCACTGAGCACAATCCCACCATAAATTGGAGTGCCAGAACAATTGAAATTAATTCAACGTATTGTAAAGAGAATTGTTTCAGAAATAAAAATGGAATAAAGAGAATCTAGCGCATTCCTTATGTTCAGCAGAAGTGTCTGTTTGTGTGATTAACACACAACCAATACCACAAGTGTACCAAGACTTCAAAGATGTGTTCAGCGAGAAGGAAGCCGAACAATTGCCACCTCATCGTGTGTACGACTGCAAAATAATCAATCAATCAATCAATCATAACACTTGTATAGCGCACTACTCACCCGGAAGGGTCTCAAGGTGCTTGGGGGAAAGGGTCCGCTACTGCTCGATCAGCCAGGTCTTGAGTTGTCTTCTGAAGGCGAGATGGTCCTGGATCAGCCGAAGGTGGATGGGGAGGGAGTTCCATGTCTTGGCCGCCAGGTAGGAGAAGGATCTTCCTCCGGCGGTGGCTCTTCGGATGCGTGGTACGGCGGCGAGGGCGAGGCTGGTAGACCGTAGCTGGCGGGTGGGCGTGTAGAAGGCCAGGCGGTCTTTGAGGTACTTGGGGCCCAGGTCGTGGAGAGACTTGTGTGCGTGGGTGAGGAGCCGGAACGTGATCCTCTTGTAGACGGGGAGCCAGTGCAGGTCTCTCAGGTGGCCGGAGATGTGGCTGCATCGGGGGATGTCCAGGATGAGTCGGGCGGAGGCGTTCTGGATGCGTTGGAGTCTTTTCTGTAGCTTGGCTGTGGTTCCGGCGTAGAGGGTGTTTCCGTAGTCCAGTCAGCTGGTGACGAGTGCTTGGGTGACCGTCTTCCTGGGTTCAAATATGCCATGCAGTCGCGTCTACGCTTTGACGGAGACGGAGCATCAACATTTGAAGGAATATATTGACAAATACTTGGCCAATGGATTCATTCGTCCATCTAAATCACCGGTATCCTCGCCTCTGTTTTTTGTGCCTAAGAAGGAAGAAGGAGAGTTGAGAATGTGTATTGACTACCGAGCAATCAATAGAATCACAAAGAAAAATCGATACCCACTTTCTCTCATTTCACTCTTGTTGGATCAGGTGAAAGGGGCGCAAGTGTATACGAAGTTGGATTTAAGGGGAGCCTATCACCTCATTTGTATCAGAGAAGGTGACGAGTGGAAGACGGCTTTCAGGACCCGATTTGGGTTATTTGAATATCATGTCATGCCCTATGGGTTATGCAATGCTCCTACGGCCTTTCAACATTTTATCAACGTAGTCCTTAGCCAATTCATTGATCAATGCGCGTTTGTGTATATTGATGACATTTTGATCTACTCAGCTAACACACAGGAACATCAAGGACAAGTCCGAAGGATTTTGCAGAAGCTTCGTGAGAATAGACTATTTGTTAAACTGGAAAAATGCGCTTTTGATGTCACTCAAGTGGAGTTTTTGGGCTTCATAATTTCACCAGCAGGAATCAATATGGACAAGCGAAAGATTCAGGCTGTTCTTGAATGGAAGTCCCCAACCAGTGTCAAGGAAGTACAAGCGTTCATCGGTTTTGCAAATGTCTATCGGAGGTTCATCAGTGAATTCTCACGAAGAATACTACCACTCACTCGACTACTAAGGAAGGGAGCACGTTTCGAATGGACTGAGGAAGCTGAGTCGGCTTTCAAGGCTCTGGAGAGAGAATTTACTTCGGCACTCATACTTCTTCATGCAGATCCAACGGAGCCTTTTTATGTCGAAACGGATGCTTCAGATTTGGCAGTCGGAGGAGTGCTTTCCCAAAGAAACAAGAGAACTGGTCAACTACACCCAGTCGCCTATAGGTCTAGGAAATTGACCCCTGCAGAAGTAAACTACACAATCACGGAAAAAGAGCTATTGGCGATAAAAGACGCTTTCAAGGAGTGGAGACATCACCTTATGGGGGCTCATCATGTAGTGACAGTTTTCACGGATCACCGCAATTTGAAATTTTTAAAATCAGCCAGAACCCTAACTCCCCGACAACTTCGTTGGTCGATGTACTTTGCGGATTATGACTTCATAAAAACTTACAGGGCAGGAACTCAGAATGGAAAGGTGGATGCCTTATCACGAATGGGGACTGGAGAAGACAAGAATCTAATGCAAACTCAAGCCATAATTCCAGACTCTAAAATAATTTGCGCCACAGATACCTTGAATCTCAAGGAACAAATTGCTCAAGCATTAAACCCAGATGAAATGCAAGAATGGGCTCTGCAAGAAGATGGAAGGGAAGTTCTCAATGGCTTACCATATAATGGAGAGGCATTATATTTACCAACACAAGCATTGCAAAAACAAGTATTACACGAATGCCATGATGACTTGTTAGCTGGACACAAAGGAGAGCTTAAGACGGCAGATTTAATTAAGAGGAAATACTGGTGGCCACAAATGAACAAAGATATCGAGCAGTATGTAAGAACCTGCGAGATTTGCGCTCAGGGAAAATCAGAACAGCAAGCTCCCAAGGGGTTATTGCAACCTTTGCCCACTCCTCCTTTTCCTTGGCACACGATCACCTTAGATTTAATAACTGACTTACCGTCCTGTCAAGGGGTGAACACAGTGCTGGTGGTAGTGGTTGCATATTCAAAAATGGCTCATTTTGTAGCTCTAAAAGGAATCCCAACAGCATGGCAGTTAGCTAATCATTTTAGTACACAGATAGTAAAATTGCATGGCATTCCAAAGGTAATTATATCCGACCGGGGAACCCAGTTTGTATCCCATTTTTGGAGAGCCTTCATGAAGGGGCTAGGAATTGAGACACAATATTCCACCAGTTTTAACCCTGAAACAGATGGGCAGACCGTAAGGGTGAACCAGGAGTTGGAACAGTATCTAAGATTATTTTCATTGAAACAGGATAGAGAATGGACAGACTATTTGTGGACGGCAGAGTTCGCTCATAATAATGCAAAAAATGTATCAACAGGGTATTCTCCATTCTATTTGAATTATGGTAGGCACCCCAAATCCACAGTGCAAGACTCTGAACTCACAGTCCCAGCAGTTAAGGATTTAGTATCTCATCTAAGTTTTGTTCACAAATCTGCATCTCAGAACCTAGAACAGGCTAAAGAAAGGTATAAAACTTATGCTGATAAAAAGACAAAAGAACCCCTCCCCCGTTGGAAATTGGAAATGAAGTTTGGTTGAATACAAAGAACCTTAGGTTAAAAGCTAACCGTAAATTTCAACCTAGATTTATTGGACCCTATCAAATAGAAGGACAGATAAATCCTGTGATTTAGAAATTGAAATTACCAGCTAAACTAAAAATTCATCCAGTGTTCCACGTTTCCCTATTGAAAAAGGCAGTTCCAGATTTAAGAAAAGAATTACCTCCAAGGCCCATCCATGTGGAGACTGGATTGGAGTTTGAGGTAAAAGAAATTCTGGACTCTAAGTGGTTGAAAGGAAAACTGTATTATCTAATTGACTGGAAAGGCTATGGTCCAGAGGAGCGGTCTTGGGAGCTGGAGTCAGATGTTCATGCCCCAAGACTGGTGAGACTTTTTCATCAACGATACCCTACCAAGCCAAGATTGGGAGGACCTTCTTTGGTGGGGGGTACTGTCAGGATCCATGGCGGCTTGAAAACAAAGTCCAGACCAGTTTGCGGTTCGAGGTTCTCTCGTTGTCGAAGTTGGAGAGAAGAACCAAATAGGAGCCCGATTTGGACTCAAATGTGGCAGATACGGAATTCCAAGATGGCCGCCACGGAGCCTAGGTTGGCGGTCTAGTTCTTCTAAAGTTCACCCGGGGAAAATTGAGGTGACGCGCGCTCACCTGTGAAACTGTGCACTTCACCAAGGCATTCACCCGGTATGGTCCGAAGTTTTGTTGCTCGCCAGAAAAGTATTTGCTTGAGACACATTTTAGAAAAGGAAATTCCCCTAGAGTTTTTTCCCGACCCACAGAGGCTCAACGTGGTACGAATTGGAAGTGCGCCTCTTCAGGTGTCAATTCATCTTGACTCGAGTCTCCTGTCAGACGTCGAGTCACCTCAGCGGCAGTGAACAGGAAAGAAGCATCCTAGTGAAAAAACAAAGAAAACTAAGCTAAGTTATTCTTTTTTGATAACTCTGTAGTAGAAAAGACTGAACACAAATATTTTGATATAAGCTTACATGATATACAGTCAGAGTCAGAGCCTCCTTGAACATTGTTAACGAACCTGGATATAAGAGAAAAAAGACAATAGTTAAGTCAATAACGACTAGGAATATTATTTGACAAGAATTTTGGTTTATTTGAGAAACTTAAAACTCATCTGAGTCTTCTTCAGAATTAAATAGGAGAACCTCCTAGAAGGGAACTAAGGTTAAAGCAGGAAGATATTAAAAGATACCAGACAATTGAAAATACAGAATACTTCATTGAAAATATTAAAGAAGAGAACAACTATAATAAGCCGGTAGGTTACTGATGAATACAAGATATAATAATAGAGTAAATAAAGGAATAGGGCTAACCACAGTTAAATGTTTTACAGATGTTGATTCCAGTATGACACAATAGGAACAGCGTCAGACTATAAGAAGAGAGGCAGGTTACTACAGGACCTAGCGTAGGTTATTAGACCAAAAAAACATAATAAGAGCCAGAGTTAGAATAGAGCAGGAAGAGGGAACTTTTAATACTTGTATGTGTTTAGTTTCCTAGGAATCTTCAGTAGGCTGATTGAAAAGCTGACGGAAGAACCAGGCGGAAACCAGAGTGTCCATGACCAGTCTCTTCTTGTTCTTTATTATTTTATCTAATTCCCCTTTCCCCCTTTTGAATTAATTAGAGTTAGATTTCATTCTGGCTCTGAGGAATTCGGAGGCGGGAGTTGGGACTTAGCATCTTCTGCTCCTGTGCAAGTCACTGAAGACAACAATTGGTAAGAATTGTGGACTCTGACAGAGTGAAGTGCCCACGTTATAAAACTTGCACCTGAGCAGAATGGTTGAGGGAATAAATTTGCAGACCTTGGGGGCGGTTTTAGACGCTAACAGAAAGAGTTGGTAGCGGTAAAGGAAGAAAATCAAAGTTTGAGACAGGAAGACATAAATTCCAGAAAAGAAACAGCAGAGTTAGCTCAGAGGATAAGACAACCATATAACACTGATAGAGAGAGTCCCACCACTTCAGCTGGAGACACAAATAGGTTAACTACGCATGTTATACACTCCTTGTCCCCTGTAATACCATTGGCAGCCCCAGAATGATTCAGTAGGGATCCACAGAAGGCACAAATATTCATTACGCAATGCTCTTTGCATTTTATGTGCCGCCCTTCTATCTTCCCTGACTCGCAATCTAAGGTAGCCTTTATCTTATCATACTTGAGTGGAGACGCAGCAGCGTGGTCAATGCCTATAGTATCGCGAGATGATCCTCTTTTACAGAATTGTGACGAATTCACAAAAGAATTCCTGCGGATATTTGACCGAAGGCGAATCTCCCAAGCGGTGGATAACGAGTTTTTGGAATTGAAGCCGGGAAATAGCGATCTAGTAGCTTATCTGGCCCAGTTCAATAAGCTCATTCTGGAAACAGACTGGCCAGAGAGTAAAAGGACAGCAATATTTTATCGAGGTCTGCGTGATAAACTAAAAGACGGACTGGCGCAGATACCGAACCGCCCTACTGAAATCTCAGCTCTTATAGATCTCGTATTGGAATTGGACTTCCGTCAAGGAGAAAGAAGTGGGGAGAGAAAGCGTGAGTTTAGAAATGTAGTTCCCCGATTTGACTGAGTAAAAGCAGACGCTGGAAGCATTATGGAAGGATCATCAGCACCAGAACCTATGCAGATAGGAACCATAAGGGGTCCACTCTCCAAGGAAGAAAAAGAAAAAAGACGAACCAGCAATTTATGTATGTACTGTGGTTCGAGTGGACATTTTGTGCGAAACTGTCCAAGGAAACCTAAAGGTACCTTTAAGCCGAAGGAAAACTCGCAGCACCCCCTGTAGAAGGAGTTGTACAGGTGGATGCGAGTTTAGAAACAACTCCACAAGAGCATCGATTGGCAAACACCTTGCAGTCATCCTCACCGCATTTGATATTATCCATGACTATAAAGTTCCGTCAGGAGACCTTAGAAGGAGTGGCGGCGATGGTCGATTCAGGAGACACTGGTAACTTTTGTGACTTGAAGTTTGCAGCAAGAGTAGGACTGAGAGCAATTACCAAGACTAAAAGTGAACCGGTTAGGGCAATAGACGGAACAAATCTCTCGTCGGGACCCATCGTTAGTCACACAGAACTGGTACAGTTAATCAGAGAAGATGGGCATAAAGAAGACATTCATTTCAATTTAATTGATGCTCCCCAGTTTCAGTAAATCCTAGGACTTCCTTGGCTCACTGAGCACAATCCCACCATAAATTGGAGTGCCAGAACAATTGAAATTAATTCAACGTATTGTAAAGAGAATTGTTTCAGAAATAAAAATGGAATAAAGAGAATCTAGCGCATTCCTTATGTTCAGCAGAAGTGTCTGTTTGTGTGATTAACACACAACCAATACCACAAGTGTACCAAGACTTCAAAGATGTGTTCAGCGAGAAGGAAGCCGAACAATTGCCACCTCATCGTGTGTACGACTGCAAAATAATCAATCAATCAATCAATCATAACACTTGTATAGCGCACTACTCACCCGGAAGGGTCTCAAGGTGCTTGGGGGAAAGGGTCCGCTACTGCTCGATCAGCCAGGTCTTGAGTTGTCTTCTGAAGGCGAGATGGTCCTGGATCAGCCGAAGGTGGATGGGGAGGGAGTTCCATGTCTTGGCCGCCAGGTAGGAGAAGGATCTTCCTCCGGCGGTGGCTCTTCGGATGCGTGGTACGGCGGCGAGGGCGAGGCTGGTAGACCGTAGCTGGCGGGTGGGCGTGTAGAAGGCCAGGCGGTCTTTGAGGTACTTGGGGCCCAGGTCGTGGAGAGACTTGTGTGCGTGGGTGAGGAGCCGGAACGTGATCCTCTTGTAGACGGGGAGCCAGTGCAGGTCTCTCAGGTGGACGGAGATGTGGCTGCATCGGGGGATGTCCAGGATGAGTCGGGCGGAGGCGTTCTGGATGCGTTGGAGTCTTTTCTGTAGCTTGGCTGTGGTTCCGGCGTAGAGGGTGTTTCCGTAGTCCAGTCAGCTGGTGACGAGTGCTTGGGTGACCGTCTTCCTGGGTTCAAATATGCCATGCAGTCGCGTCTACGCTTTGACGGAGACGGAGCATCAACATTTGAAGGAATATATTGACAAATACTTGGCCAATGGATTCATTCGTCCATCTAAATCACCGGTATCCTCGCCTCTGTTTTTTGTGCCTAAGAAGGAAGAAGGAGAGTTGAGAATGTGTATTGACTACCAAGCAATCAATAGAATCACAAAGAAAAATCGATACCCACTTTCTCTCATTTCACTCTTGTTGGATCAGGTGAAAGGGGCGCAAGTGTATACGAAGTTGGATTTAAGGGGAGCCTATCACCTCATTTGTATCAGAGAAGGTGACGAGTGGAAGACGGCTTTCAGGACCCGATTTGGGTTATTTGAATATCATGTCATGCCCTATGGGTTATGCAATGCTCCTACGGCCTTTTAACATTTTATCAACGTAGTCCTTAGCCAATTCATTGATCAATGCGCGTTTGTGTATATTGATGACATTTTGATCTACTCAGCTAACACACAGGAACATCAAGGACAAGTCCGAAGGATTTTGCAGAAGCTTCGTGAGAATAGACTATTTGTTAAACTGGAAAAATGCGCTTTTGATGTCACTCAAGTGGAGTTTTTGGGCTTCATAATTTCACCAGCAGGAATCAATATGGACAAGCGAAAGATTCAGGCTGTTCTTGAATGGAAGTCCCCAACCAGTGTCAAGGAAGTACAAGCGTTCATCGGTTTTGCAAATTTCTATCGGAGGTTCATCAGTGAATTCTCACGAAGAATACTACCACTCACTCGACTACTAAGGAAGGGAGCACGTTTCGAATGGACTGAGGAAGCTGAGTCGGCTTTCAAGGCTCTGGAGAGAGAATTTACTTCGGCACTCATACTTCTTCATGCAGATCCAACGGAGCCTTTTTATGTCGAAACGGATGCTTCAGATTTGGCAGTCGGAGGAGTGCTTTCCCAAAGAAACAAGAGAACTGGTCAACTACACCCAGTCGCCTATAGGTCTAGGAAATTGACCCCTGCAGAAGTAAACTACACAATCATGGAAAAAGAGCTATTGGCGATAAAAGACGCTTTCAAGGAGTGGAGACATCACCTTATGGGGGCTCATCATGTAGTGACAGTTTTCACGGATCACCGCAATTTGAAATTTTTAAAATCAGCCAGAACCCTAACTCCCCGACAACTTCGTTGGTCGATGTACTTTGCGGATTATGACTTCATAAAAACTTACAGGGCAGGAACTCAGAATGGAAAGGTGGATGCCTTATCACGAATGGGGACTGGAGAAGACAAGAATCTAATGCAAACTCAAGCCATAATTCCAGACTCTAAAATAATTTGCGCCACAGATACCTTGAATCTCAAGGAACAAATTGCTCAAGCATTAAACCCAGATGAAATGCAAGAATGGGCTCTGCAAGATGATGGAAGGGAAGTTCTCAATGGCTTACCATATAATGGAGAGGCATTATATTTACCAACACAAGCATTGCAAAAACAAGTATTACACGAATGCCATGATGACTTGTTAGCTGGACACAAAGGAGAGCTTAAGACGGCGGATTTAATTAAGAGGAAATACTGGTGGCCACAAATGAACAAAGATATCGAGCAGTATGTAAGAACCTGCGAGATTTGCGCTCAGGGAAAATCAGAACAGCAAGCTCCCAAGGGGTTATTGCAACCTTTGCCCACTCCTCCTTTTCCTTGGCACACGATCACCTTAGATTTAATAACTGACTTACCGTCCTGTCAAGGGGTGAACACAGTGCTGGTGGTAGTGGTTGCATATTCAAAAATGGCTCATTTTGTAGCTCTAAAAGGAATCCCAACAGCATAGCAGTTAGCTAATCATTTTAGTACACAGATAGTAAAATTGCATGGCATTCCAAAGGTAATTATATCCGACCGGGGAACCCAGTTTGTATCCCATTTTTGGAGAGCCTTCATGAAGGGGCTAGGAATTGAGACACAATATTCCACCAGTTTTAACCCTGAAACAGATGGGCAGACCGTAAGGGTGAACCAGGAGTTGGAACAGTATCTAAGATTATTTTCATTGAAACAGGATAGAGAATGGACAGACTATTTGTGGACGGCAGAGTTCGCTCATAATAATGCAAAAAATGTATCAACAGGGTATTCTCCATTCTATTTGAATTATGGTAGGCACCCCAAATCCACAGTGCAAGACTCTGAACTCACAGTCCCAGCAGTTAAGGATTTAGTATCTCATCTAAGTTTTGTTCACAAATCTGCATCTCAGAACCTAGAACAGGCTAAAGAAAGGTATAAAACTTATGCTGATAAAAAGACAAAAGAACCCCTCCCCCGTTGGAAATTGGAAATGAAGTTTGGTTGAATACAAAGAACCTTAGGTTAAAAGCTAACCGTAAATTTCAACCTAGATTTATTGGACCCTATCAAATAGAAGGACAGATAAATCCTGTGATTTAGAAATTGAAATTACCAGCTAAACTAAAAATTCATCCAGTGTTCCACGTTTCCCTATTGAAAAAGGCAGTTCCAGATTTAAGAAAAGAATTACCTCCAAGGCCCATCCATGTGGAGACTGGATTGGAGTTTGAGGTAAAAGAAATTCTGGACTCTAAGTGGTTGAAAGGAAAACTGTATTATCTAATTGACTGGAAAGGCTATGGTCCAGAGGAGCGGTCTTGGGAGCTGGAGTCAGATGTTCATGCCCCAAGACTGGTGAGACTTTTTCATCAACGATACCCTACCAAGCCAAGATTGGGAGGACCTTCTTTGGTGGGGGGTACTGTCAGGATCCATGGCGGCTTGAAAACAAAGTCCAGACCAGTTTGCGGTTCGAGGTTCTCTCGTTGTCGAAGTTGTAGAGAAGAACCAAATAGGAGCCCGATTTGGACTCAAATGTGGCAGATACGGAATTCCAAGATGGCCGCCACGGAGCCTAGGTTGGCGGTCTAGTTCTTCTAAAGTTCACCCGGGGAGAATTGAGGTGACGCGCGCTCACCTGTGAAACTGTGCACTTCACCAAGGCATTCACCCGGTATGGTCCGAAGTTTTGTTGCTCGCCAGAAAAGTATTTGCTTGAGACACATTTTAGAAAAGGAAATTCCCCTAGAGTTTTTTCCCGACCCACAGAGGCTCAACGTGGTACGAATTGGAAGTGCGCCTCTTCAGGTGTCAATTCATCTTGACTCGAGTCTCCTGTCAGACGTCGAGTCACCTCAGCGGCAGTGAACAGGAAAGAAGCATCCTAGTGAAAAAACAAAGAAAACTAAGCTAAGTTATTCTTTTTTGATAACTCTGTAGTAGAAAAGACTGAACACAAATATTTTGATATAAGCTTACCTGATATACAGTCAGAGTCAGAGCCTCCTTGAACATTGTTAACGAACCTGGATATAAGAGAAAAAAGACAATAGTTAAGTCAATAACGACTAGGAATATTATTTGACAAGAAGTTTGGTTTATTTGAGAAACTTAAAACTTATCTGAGTCTTCTTCAGAATTAAATAGGAGAACCTCCTAGAAGGGAACTAAGGTTAAAGCAGGAAGATATTAAAAGATACCAGACAATTGAAAATACAGAATACTTCATTGAAAATATTAAAGAAGAGAACAACTATAATAAGCCGGTAGGTTACTGATGAATACAAGATATAATAATAGAGTAAATAAAGGAATAGGGCTAACCACAGTTAAATGTTTTACAGCTGTTGATTCCAGTATGACACAATAGGAACAGCGTCAGACTATAAGAAGAGAGGCAGGTTACTACAGGACCTAGCGTAGGTTATTAGACCAAAAAAACATAATAAGAGCCAGAGTTAGAATAGAGCAGGAAGAGGGAACCTTTAATACTTGTATGTGTTTAGTTTCCTAGGAATCTTCAGTAGGCTGATTGAAAAGCTGACGGAAGAACCAGGCGGAAACCAGAGTGTCCAGGACCAGTCTCTTCTTGTTCTTTATTATTTTATCTAATTCCCCTTTCCCCCTTTTGAATTAATTAGAGTTAGATTTCATTCTGGCTCTGAGGAATTCGGAGGCGGGAGTTGGGACTTAGCATCTTCTGCTCCTGTGCAAGTCACTGAAGACAACAATTGGTAAGAATTGTGGACTCTGACAGAGTGAAGTGCCCACGTTATAAAACTTGCACCTGAGCAGAATGGTTGAGGGAATAAATTTGCAGACCTTGGGGGCGGTTTTAGACGCTAACAGAAAGAGTTGGTAGCGGTAAAGGAAGAAAATCAAAGTTTGAGACAGGAAGACATAAATTCCAGAAAAGAAACAGCAGAGTTAGCTCAGAGGATAAGACAACCATATAACACTGATAGAGAGAGTCCCACCACTTCAGCTGGAGACACAAATAGGTTAACTACGCATGTTATACACTCCTTGTCCCCTGTAATACCATTGGCAGCCCCAGAATGATTCAGTAGGGATCCACAGAAGGCACAAATATTCATTACGCAATGCTCTTTGCATTTTATGTGCCGCCCTTCTATCTTCCCTGACTCGCAATCTAAGGTAGCCTTTATCTTATCATACTTGAGTGGAGACGCAGCAGCGTGGTCAATGCCTATAGTATCGCGAGATGATCCTCTTTTACAGAATTGTGACGAATTCAAAAAAGAATTCCTGCGGATATTTGACCGAAGGCGAATCTCCCAAGCGGTGGATAACGAGTTTTTGGAATTGAAGCCGGGAAATAGCGATCTAGTAGCTTATCTGGCCCAGTTCAATAAGCTCATTCTGGAAACAGACTGGCCTGAGAGTAAAAGGACAGCAATATTTTATCGAGGTCTGCGTGATAAACTAAAAGACGGACTGGCGCAGATACCGAACCGCCCTACTGAAATCTCAGCTCTTATAGATCTCGTATTGGAATTGGACTTCCGTCAAGGAGAAAGAAGTGGGGAGAGAAAGCGTGAGTTTAGAAATGTAGTTCCCCGATTTGACTGAGTAAAAGCAGACGCTGGAAGCATTATGGAAGGATCATCAGCACCAGAACCTATGCAGATAGGAACCATAAGGGGTCCACTCTCCAAGGAAGAAAAAGAAAAAAGACGAACCAGCAATTTATGTATGTACTGTGGTTCGAGTGGACATTTTGTGCGAAACTGTCCAAGGAAACCTAAAGGTACCTTTAAGCCGAAGGAAAACTCGCAGCACCCCCTGTAGAAGGAGTTGTACAGGTGGATGCGAGTTTAGAAACAACTCCACAAGAGCATCGATTGGCAAACACCTTGCAGTCATCCTCACCGCATTTGATATTATCCATGACTATAAAGTTCCGTCAGGAGACCTTAGAAGGAGTGGCGGCGATGGTCGATTCAGGAGACACTGGTAACTTTTGTGACTTGAAGTTTGCAGCAAGAGTAGGACTGAGAGCAATTACCAAGACTAAAAGTGAACCGGTTAGGGCAATAGACGGAACAAATCTCTCGTCGGGACCCATCATTAGTCACACAGAACTGGTACAGTTAATCAGAGAAGATGGGCATAAAGAAGACATTCATTTCAATTTAATTGATGCTCCCCAGTTTCAGTAAATCCTAGGACTTCCTTGGCTCACTGAGCACAATCCCACCATAAATTGGAGTGCCAGAACAATTGAAATTAATTCAACGTATTGTAAAGAGAATTGTTTCAGAAATAAAAATGGAATAAAGAGAATCTAGCGCATTCCTTATGTTCAGCAGAAGTGTCTGTTTGTGTGATTAACACACAACCAATACCACAAGTGTACCAAGACTTCAAAGATGTGTTCAGCGAGAAGGAAGCCGAACAATTGCCACCTCATCGTGTGTACGACTGCAAAATAATCAATCAATCAATCAATCATAACACTTGTATAGCGCACTACTCACCCGGAAGGGTCTCAAGGTGCTTGGGGGAAAGGGTCCGCTACTGCTCGATCAGCCAGGTCTTGAGTTGTCTTCTGAAGGCGAGATGGTCCTGGATCAGCCGAAGGTGGATGGGGAGGGAGTTCCATGTCTTGGCCGCCAGGTAGGAGAAGGATCTTCCTCCGGCGGTGGCTCTTCGGATGCGTGGTACGGCGGCGAGGGCGAGGCTGGTAGACCGTAGCTGGCGGGTGGGCGTGTAGAAGGCCAGGCGGTCTTTGAGGTACTTGGGGCCCAGGTCGTGGAGAGACTTGTGTGCGTGGGTGAGGAGCCGGAACGTGATCCTCTTGTAGACGGGGAGAATGTGCAGGTCTCTCAGGTGGCCGGAGATGTGGCTGCATCGGGGATGTCCAGGATGCGTCGGGCGGAGGCGTTCTGGATGCGTTGGAGTCTTTTCTGTAGCTTGGCTGTGGTTCCGGCGTAGAGGGTGTTTCCGTAGTCCAGTCAGCTGGTGACGAGTGCTTGGGTGACCGTCTTCCTGGGTTCAAATATGCCATGCAGTCGCGTCTACGCTTTGATGGAGACGGAGCATCAACATTTGAAGGAATATATTGACAAATACTTGGCCAATGGATTCATTCGTCCATCTAAATCACCGGTATCCTCGCCTCTGTTTTTTGTGCCTAAGAAGGAAGAAGGAGAGTTGAGAATGTGTATTGACTACCGAGCAATCAATAGAATCACAAAGAAAAATCGATACCCACTTTCTCTCATTTCACTCTTGTTGGATCAGGTGAAAGGGGCGCAAGTGTATACGAAGTTGGATTTAAGGGGAGCCTATCACCTCATTTGTATCAGAGAAGGTGACGAGTGGAAGACGGCTTTCAGGACCCGATTTGGGTTATTTGAATATCATGTCATGCCCTATGGGTTATGCAATGCTCCTACGGCCTTTCAACATTTTATCAACGTAGTCCTTAGCCAATTCATTGATCAATGCGCGTTTGTGTATATTGATGACATTTTGATCTACTCAGCTAACACACAGGAACATCAAGGACAAGTCCGAAGGATTTTGCAGAAGCTTCGTGAGAATAGACTATTTGTTAAACTGGAAAAATGCGCTTTTGATGTCACTCAAGTGGAGTTTTTGGGCTTCATAATTTCACCAGCAGGAATCAATATGGACAAGCGAAAGATTCAGGCTGTTCTTGAATGGAAGTCCCCAACCAGTGTCAAGGAAGTACAAGCGTTCATCGGTTTTGCAAATTTCTATCGGAGGTTCATCAGTGAATTCTCACGAAGAATACTACCACTCACTCGACTACTAAGGAAGGGAGCACGTTTCGAATGGACTGAGGAAGCTGAGTCGGCTTTCAAGGCTCTGGAGAGAGAATTTACTTCGGCACTCATACTTCTTCATGCAGATCCAACGGAGCCTTTTTGTGTCGAAACGGATGCTTCAGATTTGGCAGTCGGAGGAGTGCTTTCCCAAAGAAACAAGAGAACTGGTCAACTACACCCAGTCGCCTATAGGTCTAGGAAATTGACCCCTGCAGAAGTAAACTACACAATCACGGAAAAAGAGCTATTGGCGATAAAAGACGCTTTCAAGGAGTGGAGACATCACCTTATGGGGGCTCATCATGTAGTGACAGTTTTCACGGATCACCGCAATTTGAAATTTTTAAAATCAGCCAGAACCCTAACTCCCCGACAACTTCGTTGGTCGATGTACTTTGCGGATTATGACTTCATAAAAACTTACAGGGCAGGAACTCAGAATGGAAAGGCGGAAGCCTTATCACGAATGGGGACTGGAGAAGACAAGAATCTAATGCAAACTCAAGCCATAATTCCAGACTCTAAAATAATTTGCGCCACAGATACCTTGAATCTCAAGGAAGAAATTGCTCAAGCATTAAACCCAGATGAAATGCAAGAATGGGCTCTGCAAGAAGATGGAAGGGAAGTTCTCAATGGCTTACCATATAATGGAGAGGCATTATATTTACCAACACAAGCATTGCAAAAACAAGTATTACATGAATGCCATGATGACTTGTTAGCTGGACACAAAGGAGAGCTTAAGACGGCGGATTTAATTAAGAGGAAATACTGGTGGCCACAAATGAACAAAGATATCGAGCAGTATGTAAGAACCTGCGAGATTTGCGCTCAGGGAAAATCAGAACAGCAAGCTCCCAAGGGGTTATTGCAACCTTTGCCCACTCCTCCTTTTCCTTGGCACACGATCACCTTAGATTTAATAACTGACTTACCGTCCTGTCAAGGGGTGAACACAGTGCTGGTGGTAGTGGTTGCATATTCAAAAATGGCTCATTTTGTAGCTCTAAAAGGAATCCCAACAGCATAGCAGTTAGCTAATCATTTTAGTACACAGATAGTAAAATTGCATGACATTCCAAAGGTAATTATATCCGACCGGGGAACCCAGTTTGTATCCCATTTTTGGAGAGCCTTCATGAAGGGGCTAGGAATTGAGACACAATATTCCACCAGTTTTAACCCTGAAACAGATGGGCAGACCGTAAGGGTGAACCAGGAGTTGGAACAGTATCTAAGATTATTTTCATTGAAACAGGATAGAGAATGGACAGACTATTTGTGGACGGCAGAGTTCGCTCATAATAATGCAAAAAATGTATCAACAGGGTATTCTCCATTCTATTTGAATTATGGTAGGCACCCCAAATCCACAGTGCAAGACTCTGAACTCACAGTCCCAGCAGTTAAGGATTTAGTATCTCATCTAAGTTTTGTTCACAAATCTGCATCTCAGACCCTAGAACAGGCTAAAGAAAGGTATAAAACTTATGCTGATAAAAAGACAAAAGAACCCCTCCCCCGTTGGAAATTGGAAATGAAGTTTGGTTGAATACAAAGAACCTTAGGTTAAAAGCTAACCGTAAATTTCAACCTAGATTTATTGGACCCTATCAAATAGAAGGACAGATAAATCCTGTGATTTAGAAATTGAAATTACCAGCTAAACTAAAAATTCATCCAGTGTTCCACGTTTCCCTATTGAAAAAGGCAGTTCCAGATTTAAGAAAAGAATTACCTCCAGGGCCCATCCAAGTGGAGACTGGATTGGAGTTTGAGGTAAAAGAAATTCTGGACTCTAAGTGGTTGAAAGGAAAACTGTATTATCTAATTGACTGGAAAGGCTATGGTCCAGAGGAGCGGTCTTGGGAGCTGGAGTCAGATGTTCATGCCCCAAGACTGGTGAGACTTTTTCATCAACGATACCCTACCAAGCCAAGATTGGGAGGGCCTTCTTTGGTGGGGGGTACTGTCAGGATCCATGGCGGCTTGAAAACAAAGTCCAGACCAGTTTGCGGTTCGAGGTTCTCTCGTTGTCGAAGTTGGAGAGAAGAACCAAAGAGGAGCCCGATTTGGACTCAAATGTGGCAGATACGGAATTCCAAGATGGCCGCCACGGAGCCTAGGTTGGCGGTCTAGTTCTTCTAAAGTTCACCCGGGGAGAATTGAGGTGACGCGCGCTCACCTGTGAAACTGTGCACTTCACCAAGGCATTCACCCGGTATGGTCCGAAGTTTTGTTGCTCGCCAGAAAAGTATTTGCTTGAGACACATTTTAGAAAAGGAAATTCCCCTAGAGTTTTTTCCCGACCCACAGAGGCTCAACGTGGTACGAATTGGAAGTGCGCCTCTTCAGGTGTCAATTCATCTTGACTCGAGTCTCCTGTCAGACGTCGAGTCACCTCAGCGGCAGTGAACAGGAAAGAAGCATCCTAGTGAAAAAACAAAGAAAACTAAGCTAAGTTATTCTTTTTTGATAACTCTGTAGTAGAAAAGACTGAACACAAATATTTTGATATAAGCTTACCTGATATACAGTCAGAGTCAGAGCCTCCTTGAACATTGTTAATGAACCTGGATATAAGAGAAAAAAGACAATAGTTAAGTCAATAACGACTAGGAATATTATTTTACAAGAATTTTGGTTTATTTGAGAAACTTAAAACTTATCTGAGTCTTCTTCAGAATTAAATAGGAGAACCTCCTAGAAGGGAACTAAGGTTAAAGCAGTAAGATATTAAAAGATACCAGACAATTGAAAATACAGAATACTTCATTGAAAATATTAAAGAAGAGAACAACTATAATAAGCTGGTAGGTTACTGATGAATACAAGATATAATAATGGAGTAAATAAAGGAATAGGGCTAACCACAGTTAAATATTTTACAGATGTTGATTCCAGTATGACACAATAGGAACAGCGTCAGACTATAAGAAGAGAGGCAGGTTACTACAGGACCTAGCGTAAGTTATTAGACCAAAAAAAATAATAAGAGCCAGAGTTAGAATAGAGCAGGAAGAGGGAACTTTTAATACTTGTGTGTGTTTAGTTTCCTAGGGATCTTCAGTAGGCTGATTGAAAAGCTGACGGAAGAACCAGGCGGAAACCAGAGGGTCCAGGACCAGTCTCTTCTTGTTCTTTATTATTTTATCCAATTCCCCTTTCCCCCTTTTGAATTAATTAGAGTTAGATTTCATTCTGGCTCTGAGGAATTCGGAGGCGGGAGTTGGGACTTAGCATCTTCTGCTCCTGTGCAAGTCACTGAAGACAACAATTGGTAAGAATTGTGGACTCTGACAGGTGGTGATTTTGATGAATGCGATGCTGATGCCTGCTTTTTGGCCTGATGCCCCTGAGTGTCACGTGATGGGCTTTTGGTTTTGCGCTCATGTGTGCCCATTTTGTGTTGTGGTCATGGTGCCTGTGCCCTAGTATGCTTAGAGTGCTGCTGTTGTGTGCTGCATTTCGAGGATTGGTGCCTGAGGGCTCTGGCATGTGGGCATTATCGTCAGGTGGTGCCACTGGCAGGGTGGTCGCTGAAGAGACAGGAGCTGGACTGGGTGCTTGTGATTGCTAAATAGCTGCTGTCACTGAGGAGGACAACGACTGGATAGTTTGGTGTAGGCCACCCACTTCCGAATGGAGGCCCTCCATGAATGCAACTTCCTGTGCCAACTTCTTGTCATGATCCTGGAAGGCATTCAGGAGAACAGTCTGACCCACACACAGCTGGTGCAAAATGTGTATGGCCTCCACACAGAAGGCAGCAGGTGAGACAAGGGGCAGGGGCAGCGGTGCCTGGGGGGAAGGAGACTCTACCCTTCCCAAGGCTGCGTGCATGGACAGCACTTGGAGGAGCTTCCGGGAGGGTGGGCACTGGACGAGGTATGGCAGTAGAAGAGGCAGATCTTCGAACTTCCTGTGCCTGCCAACATTGAGGAGTCACCGCTGGAGTGTGAAGATGTGGAGGTTGAGGTTTCCGGGCATGAATCATCAAGGGCCCTCCTGATCTAGCGGCGTACCAGCAACAGATAATCCAATATCATATACTCACCTGGGCCCATAAACACTCATAATTTGTGTAAACCACTGGAGTCAAAGTTTATTATTTTCATACCTCAAGATTGATTATTCCTTATTCCTAACCAACCTTTCACTGATCAAAAAGTTCTTTCTTCTGGTCGATGGATCATTAGTTGAACTAGTTGATGGCGAAAATTAACTAAATTCTAACTTTTGTACCTTAAAGTAAATAACCACAGACTCTGGAAAGTTTTAAGTCTTTATCTAAATTATTTGCATGTGAACCACTTCAAAGTACAGCACATTCACCAATACTCATAGGAGAAAAAATTCAATTAATCATCATCAACACATACTTTAAACTTGCAAAGACTTATGCTCAGAAAGGAGAGGACAGAGAGAGAAAAAAACACCT
Organism: Lissotriton helveticus; assembly: GCF_964261635.1. Taxonomy (NCBI): domain Eukaryota; kingdom Metazoa; phylum Chordata; class Amphibia; order Caudata; family Salamandridae; genus Lissotriton; species Lissotriton helveticus. The sequence goes on along the minus strand of NC_136061.1, from coordinate 831,847,182 downwards.
GCAAATTCACGAAATGTATATTTACCTAGGATGGTGTGAAGACCAACCCCCTGGCCAAAGGGCGGGTAGGGGTCCCCTGGGATATATCAGGAGGCAAAGACTACAGGACAGGATTCAGGACAGGATAGATGACCTCTCTAACACCGACAATCATGTCGCACCCTCTCTGACACTCTCTTCCTCCTCGAGATTCTACCGCGATCTTCTTTGTTAGCCTAATATTTTAGGATATTAAGCTCTGCATTTGATTCTTCATCAGCATCTCTCCCTACTCTGACAGCACCCTCGGCTCACAGCATCTCTGCATCGACGTCTAACTAACTACAAACCACCTTAATTATACCTTTTTGTTACTCATTTACCACCCAATAATTATTCAATATCGTTAAAAAAACTAACACTGATTGGTCAGGCAAGGGGGGAAGATAATCACACGATGCTTTTATAACATTATTTTCAGTTAGTCCTTTGTTAATGAACCAATCCCCTTAATTTGTATTCATATTTCATTTTCCAACCTGCATTCACATTACATCCGATACAAATGTTTAACTTTAATATGCAGTTGAATTCATTCAGGTCTTGTACTGCTGGCTTCTCAGGCTTCATGCAGGCTGTGGCCTTGCACTCTTCTTGAACCAAACGTCATCCAAATGCGCATTAGTAATAAAGTCAGAAAGACAGATGTTATTTACAAGAATAAATGGTTTCACTGTATACCACCCATCTTTACTCCAATTCCCTTTACTCATTAATACTTTTCCCGCATTAGCCTTAGTAAATTCACTCCATTTAGTTTCATGCAAGCAGATGCAAATCAAGTGAGTTCTCAAAAAGCAATACTTCTGCTCATGTGCAAGAATTTCCCTCCAAGTGGCAGCTCATCATACTGCGTAGATGCAGTTGACGCATGCGCAATAAAGATTTCCCGTTTGCAGCCATTTTAGAAAGCCACTTGAGTTATTCAAGTTAGCAAACACATTCGCAAGCTTCACTAACCCTTGTTTTTATGTGCTGCGTATTAGTTTTACACAATACGTAGTTAATAACCTGTTAGAGAGTTACATGAGAGGATCGCTTCCAAGCAAGTCTCTTTTCTACGAGTCCTTGCTCCATCAATCCCCTCTCTGATGGCATTTTGAGCCATCACAAAATTACTCATCACAATCAGATGCCAACTTTAGCATATCTCAGTTTCTTTTCCCCCTTTTCTGTTCTTACTCTCATCTTTGTTTCCAAATCTTTTATCCTCTTATACAACTTTCCTTTCATTTCTTCTAACTGAATTTCTTCAAACTTCCTTTTCTTTCCTTTTTCATTCACTTCATATCTTCCCTTTCCTTGGATTTCACAACATTTACACCATATCATTATTGTTAAAATTATTATTGCTATACCAACTAACTGAATAATTATTTGACCTAAAATACTTTTCCCTCAATCAGAAAACTAACAAGTACATGCATCAATGTAAGATTTTGCGAATCCTTCATTGCGATTATTAAGGAATCACAATTAAGGAATTGCAAAAGCCTATGCATGTAGGAATCGCTATAAAATTAGCGATTCCCAAACATTCCTGAATTGCGAGTCGCACATTGCTGCATTTGATTCTTCATCAGCATCTATCGCTACTCCGACAGCACCCTCGGCTCACAGCATCTCAGCATCGACATTCACCAGCTCAAATGAGGTTGGAGTTCGGTCTTTTACATCAAGACTTAGCCAGGGACGGCTCTTATGTCATTTGCTGGCATAGTATCGGAAACGCCACTACAAACACGCTAAATTACTTGTTGTGGCATGACATACAGCATAGGGAGCACTCTCAAGCTAGAAGCTCTCTTCAGCTAGCCCTAGAATCTACCAAACTCACGGGACATTGGGACATGCAACTCGGCAATTTAACCATTAAAAAACGAGTCTGGAAGTCCATAAAACAAATGTCCTTGGTGGAGGACAAGGCTAGCTTCTCAAAGAGATTTCATGCCTGAATGATCTTGAATTCTTAAAAAACCACTTGCCTCACAAACATTCTTTATCCAAAGCCATAAAAATAAACGTTTTAAGGCATAGACTTAGGATTTTTCCATGTGCCCAGCATCTTCCACCATGGCTGAGGACAACAGTACAAGACAGGAGATATTTTACATTTAATCTGCTCATGCAAGGAACTGCACCAAGAATGGCAATAGCTCCTAAAAGAACCTCTCAAGCAGAAAGGCACCCACACAAGGAGACAAGCAGTTCTGGCCTGTTTAAACCCAAAAAACATACAATTGAATTGTAGATTTTAAAAATTCCTTATACTGGCAGAACAAAAAATGCCCCAAATACTGGAAACTTGAAATATCAATCATAATGCTCTGATGGCGCAGGTCATCCTGAAGACGGGAAGAGGCCTTTGCCTGACCACACCAAGGACAGACCACCTGCACTATAATGGAAACCTTGCAAGAAGTCCAGATAATCTGAACAGCATATATAACACGATTTTGGTCAATGGGCAAGCACGGCTGGAGCAAAAAATCTGTGACTGTATCCTACAATACCCAGCAAACTAAAGACATTCAAAAATACCATTATTATTAATTCTTATTTTAATCTGTAAGGAACCTCCCCTACCTCTGGGTTTTAACTGGTTTTACTTGAAGATTAACCTTTTATAATTACAGTGCTTTAAAGGGTAGCAAAGGTGGATGAAATTATATTGAATGCTTGGCTATAATGTTATTCTTTTAAATGTTAATATTGCAATGGTTTTAGTTAACTATGCAAAAATAAAGAAACTTGAAACTTGAACACTATATTTAGTTTCAAGCAAGAAGATGCAAAGCATGTGAGTTCTCAAGTAGCCATATTAGTAACTTCTGCACATGCACAAGAATTTCCCTCCAAGCGACAGGTCGTCATACTGCGTAGATGCAGTTGACGCATGCGCAATAAAGATTTCCCATTTGCCGCCATTTTAGAAAGCCACTTGAGTTATTCAAGTTAGCAAACACATAAGCAAGCTTCACTAATCCTTGTTTTTATGTGTTGCGTATTAATTTAACACAATACGTAGTTAATAACATGTTAGGGAGTTAAATGAGAGATCGCTTCCAAGCAAGTCTCTTTTCTACGAGTCCTTGCTCCATCACTCCTGTACCCCTCCAAACCGCTGGGCCCCTCAGTGTCCATGAACTCATGTGTAGCAGGCGTGCCAGTAGCTTCCCCACTGGTGTTGGTCCCATGTCCTTCCCCGCACTCTGTAGATGGTGCAAGAGACAGAGACATAGGTTAGGATAGTGCTATACTCACACACATCCTATGCAAGGAAAGCACAAAACTTTAAAATGATACTCCCATGTTGAACTCCTGACTGTGCATTCAGCATATGCTACATGTATGCAATCATCAGATGATGCATGGAAAAATGCATTATTGATAGTAATGCTCCACGTGGAGTTCACACAGCCAAATAGCTGGCCCTGTGCCTTCCTGTAACCAAACATACTATTGTCTGTAAGCACCCCTACGTGCCTGTAGGTGAGATAGCTATACATCAAACCATGTTGTCTCTGTCACATATGGAGTCTCACATATGGAGTCTCATTAAAGGAACACCACAGATACAATTTCCAAAATGTTCTTTTGCAACGGCAACAAGCTCCTGATATCCACCATGTTGTGCTTCGAAACACAACTACAGTTGTACATTTGTGTCAGCTGTGTAGATGTCACAATTTATCTGTTGTGCACAGCACACATCTATGAATGCACACTAACAAGGGTCAGAGTTTTAAACACATGAGAACCCACATGATGTACAAATGTAGAACAGCTGATCTCAACACTGAGGCCACTTAGAAGACATTGCATCACACTGGAGACATCACAGAGCTTCGCACTGGCTCACGGTTGTGATCCATGCAGTCACTCACACCCAAAGTCAGACTTCGCACAATACTCACCCCCAACTTGCTGCTGATGGGCCCTCAAGCATCCATCCAGATGTGGCTGTGTCACGGACATGATTCGGGCCATTAGTGGTGTCATGCTCCTAAGCACCTACCTGCCACTCCAAGGGAGCACCCCAGCGTCATCTCTTCCACGCTGTTGCTGAGCCACAGATGTCATCCCACCTCTTGTGACAGTATGCATGCCGTGGGTTGGAGACACCCAGAGCCTGTATCTTGAATGCAATGGCCCTCCATATCGCCTTGCGCTGATGTACCCTAAGCTGCGGGCAACCGCGCATTCACATTTCTCGCAAGAAATGCACATGCACGGGCGCCAGTGCGTGCGCAGTTTTCACCTTGAACACGATGAAGAGAGGAGGAGGCCAGCCAGGGACGCCGCAGATGCCGCAGATAAGGTAAGGTGCTTTAAAGTTATTTTTTAAAACTTTTGTAATTGTTGATAAAAGGGCGGGTGGGAGGTGGGGGCAGGCCAACTCCGCTCGGCCGCGGAGTGTGTGGGGTCTAACCTACTCTGCATTCTACTAGGCATGGGCGGATTTTGCGGATCCACGATTCGCGGATTTGCGTATTCACGGATCGTGGATCCGCAAAATCCGCGGATTTTGCGGATTTGCGTACCCGCGGATTTGGGGCGGGGCTTCCATGCGAGTGCACATGCCTCTTGTGTGTATAAAAGGTCAGAGACCGATCAGAGCAGCAGATGAAAGATGCAAAGGCCTCTGGGTAGATGTATAGTGCTTTTACTACACTACAGCTGCCTAAAGTGCCAGAGAGTTGTCTACAGCGACCAGGTGTGTGTTACTATGCAATTGCGCCGAAGGGCGCAGGGGTCCCTTGAGTGAGCTGCCCATCATAGTGGGTAAATGGCAGGAAGACGGTGCACACCGCGAGTGTGTGGGCGGGGCCAAACGGACGGCGCTTCCATGCGAGTGCACATCCCTCTTGTGTGTATAAAACGTCAGAGACCGATCAGAGCAGCAGATAAAGATACAGAAGCTCCTGGCCACAGGAACAGCACGAGGATTGCGCTCGTGAAAGTCAAGAATGCAAAGGCCTCTGCCCAGCATCACACCTAATTTTCGATGGTATATTTAGGAAGAAGGCACATCTGCCCAGCCTTGACAACGCTCACGATTGTTTTTGGGCAGATGAATGAGTCACTGAATTTAAGCCTCAACTAGGGCACATGCTTAATCGGTATCTGAAAGTGCCTGCGGTTGAGGTTTAATTTTTGTGCCAGGACCGTCGTGCCAGAATGAACCCTGCCCTTCATATTTATTCAAGAAGACGCCACCGTTTTGTGCCTGTTGTAACTAATTTACGATGGCGCCGGCAAGCTGCCAGCGCCATCCTAAAATAGTTACTAAATTAGCTTCAACAGGAAGCTCTAATAGATAAAATAAAGCAGGCGCTCGATGACCTGCTTTATCTTATCTATTAGAGCTTCCTGTTGAAGCTAATTTAGTAACTATCTTAGGATGGCGCTGGCAGCTTGCCGGCGCCATCGTAAATTAGTTACAACAGGCCAGCAAGGCTTGAACTTTTGCCCCCGGAATCCGCCGCTCGCGGATTGCGAATTTTCGGTAAATTCGCGAGAGTTCGCAGATCGCGGATTTGCCGAAAATTCGCAAAATCCGCGAGCGTAGCGGATTTTGCGCTCATGCTTGCATTCTACGCGGAACATGGAGAGTTCTCCGCCCATGGTTAGCATAATGTACACATCACCATAGGAGCAATTTTAAAACTGTACTCACATCATTCTGTACACTCTGGACAAAATACATTTTTATTGACACAAATGAACATGTGAAGACTTAATGGACTATGACATCACATAGCACAGGCAATGTTTGTTCAGACTTTGAGTGTCTCAAACAAGCAGTGTAAATGTATCGCTGCAATACCCCTGCAAGTCACTCTCATCCCTCATTGCAGACATGTATCTGTGGAAATAAGCCTACACACCACATTGACATGAAGTCAGCATGCCAGGCAGTGTATCACACATTTACATTACCCAGTCTCAGACCAACGAGTGTTTAGTTTTTACTTAAGAAGATCAGTAGAAGTGTCCATGTTGCCACACTCCCCACATACTCAAATGCAATTCATAATAGGCCATGTATGGAGCATGTTACAGGCAAAATCTGGAGGCAAGCACATTGACTTGCACTGACATGCACATACTACAGCACAGTAACATCTAGTGAGCATTCTGAGCACTCTCAAACTTTTACTCGGACACTTACCAGAACATCTGGTGCACCATATAGCCTCCCATACTGGGCAAGGACCTCGTCCACCAGGTCCTCCAGCTCCTTTTGGTGAAGGGACGGGCCCTGATGTTCTCCCTTTTCACCATGACTGGGTCCAGAATACAGGAACAGCAGCAGTTGGTGGTAATGAATGGCAGGCAGCAGTGTCTGATTGCAAGTGAAATGTGTGACTCTCTCACAGACATTTATAGGCCCCTGGGTTGTTTCAGTGGTGCTCTGCTGCTGCAATTGGTCTGCCTTGGTAGCATTTTTCAATTGTATGCAATAACCGGCACCGCAGTGGTGGTGCACGCCTACTGTGAGTTTGAAATTTGGATTGAACTACTGTGATCGAGGTTCCCATTGGCTGCAATTGCATTGGCATATGCATGGTCACACCGCTGGTGCCATGCGGTCTCTACCGCAATTTGGCATCTTTCAATCGGATCCAAGGACTGGGCCTGTGGAAGCGGAGCACGCCTACCGTGGGTTTCAAAATTGTATTGCACTACCGCGATCGTGGTTCCCATTGGCTGAAATGGGATTGGCATATGCGGTGCCACACCTCGGGGTCCAGGCGGTCTCTACCACAATTCTGCATCTTTCAATTGTATTCAATGACCGGGACCGCGGTGGCGGTGCGCGCCTACTGTGGGTTTCAAATGTGTATAGCACTACCGCGATGGCGGTTCATATTGACTGCAATGGCACTGGCGTATGCGTTATCACAATGCAGGGTCTAGGATTTGACATCTATCAATTGTGTCCAATGACAGGGACCGCGGTGGCAGTGAACGCCTACTGTGGGTTTCAAATGTGTATAGCACTACCGAGATGACGGTTCCCAGCCTGCATGAACTCTAATAAAAAAATGGGGCAATAGCCTTAACCGAATCAATGTTCCTCTGGGCATGAGACTCGCCGCATATTTCAACCTTTTTGAGCAATAATGGAGTAGTTGTAACATACACATTGCAAATTCCTTTGTTTTCATAATAATGCCCCTGAGGAAGGGACCTGTGAGTCCCGAAATGCATCGGGCTTTGTGACATCGATGGGCCACTTGACAGCTATGCATCGACTGTTATGGGAATTGTAATGCTAAGTAATACTGTATCGAAAAAATTGTACTGTACAATACTAAGCCTTTTTCTGAAATTTAAGGCTTTGTTCTGTTAAAGCAATTATGCTGTTGTCAGATGGTAGCGTGACAACATGCTGATAAATGTAAGAATTGTATTATGCGTCATAATTCATTGTTCAATAATAAGTTCTTGAAAAAAAAAAATATTGATTTAGTATGTTTCTATAGTAAAAAAGTTTTTTTTCCATTAGGCAAAGTTTTGTTCACTAGGAACAGTGCTCACTACAATCAGGGTCTACCCTGTAAGGTTCTTAATTCTATTATTGTGTGATGTCAACACACAATAGTGGTGTAGCACCCTTGATTTAAAAATTACTATCACAGAGTAACTTGATTTCGAGTGCGCCTCTATTCACACAGATAGATGATTAATCAAACCACAGTAATGATGGACTGACCACATAATGTGCCTAGGTCACTGCGTACATTGCTGTATTCATTTTGATAGTTGATCAGCTCACACAAACTGTGCTCATTGTGTAGAAAGGTTGTGCTCTGTGTGACTGAAGCAAGAAGGTGTGTCAGGTACAACAGCTACGTAGAAGTCAGCAGTGTTACTGTTTCCAACATGTGCTGTGTCACCTACACCCAGGGTTGGTGACACAAGATGGAGGAGTGTACCATTTACCATTCACATACTCAGATTATGCTTTGGAAGTAGTCAGTATGTACATACTGACCACATGTACAACTACATGAGATCAAGGTGTCTCTGCATGTGACTTGTGCAGTAAACTGTTGTTACAGTCCAGTCATTGTTGGTGCTGTGTCAGTCAATATGTCAGATATTAGACACATCTCAGTGGTGAATTTAATTTACTTGTGGCCCCTTTATGTAGAAGATGACCAAATGTGCATCGGCCGTTCCCAGTGCTGGTGAACATGGAGGATAAGGACGTCATAAGAAAATTCTATCTGGATCGCCTTACCCTTCAATACCTATGTAGTAAGTTGGAGCCCCATCTGAGGCCTCACCGAACATATCCGACTGCTTTGACGCCAACAATTGAGGTGATGGCTGCCCTGCATTTCATTCCAACTGGTTCGTTTCAGTACACGGAGGCCCTCGCAGGTGAGATGTTTCATGCGATGTTCAGCATGGTGCTATGTGATGTCCTGTCCGCATTTTTGACCTACAAAGACTGCTACATCCACTTTCAAAGGAGACATGAATTGGCAGATGTGAAGGGGGATTTTTATGATCTTGAATACATGCTTAATGTGTTGGAGCCATTGACTGCACACATATTGGCCTAGTTCCACCACAGGCACGTGAGCACTTGTACCGGAACAGGAAGCATTTCCATTCCATTAATGTGCAAGTGGTATTCCAAGTGGATATAATTATCTCCCATGTCTGTGCCAAATTTCCTGGTTCTGCACATGACTCCTACATACTGTGTAAGAGCATCATCCCACAATTGATGGAAAATCTGCATCCGAAGTGTGCGTGGCTTGTTGGTGAGTACGTTGAGTCAAGTAGTGTGGCGTATGTGTGACATGCTGTTCTCTGCTACTGTTTATATTACAACTTTGCTCTGTGCATGTCACACCTAGGTGACTCTGCAAATCCCAACTGGCCTTGGTTGCTGAGCCCACTGAGGAATCCAAGCACCCCCGGTGATGTCCGCTACAATGATGCACATGGGAGGACACTTTGTGTAGTGGATCGTACTTTTGGGCTTCCGAAGTCTAGATTCTGGTGTCTGGACAAGAGTGGGGGTGCACTACTGTACTCTCCCATAATGTGTGTCAGATCATAGTTGCATGCTGCCTGCTCCACAACCTGGCCTTGCGCAAAGAGGTCCCCCTGCTCCTGGACGATGATGAGCAGTGGATGCCCCCTGCAAATCCACACATGCCCAGTGAGGACGATAGTGGAGAAGAGGAGGGTGTTGACCTACGTCAGCAGCTCATCGACAACTACTTCCCTTGAGTGTAGGTGACATTGTACAACAGTGACATTGTTTGTTGGCTTTGATGATAGCGGCAAGGCACAGATTATCTTTTTGACTGCTGGCTGTGTGCTAATGGCTGATGTGTGTGGCACAGGGTATTGTTTTCTACGTACATCATGTCTATGTTGATGTTGTTGCTCATTGTTATGTGTGCTGGTTTTTGTACGTTGATGATTAGTGTTGTGTTTTAGCTGCAATGGCTTCACACTACAAGTAAATGTCAATCTCTTGTGTCTTTCTAGGTTCCTTCACCCTCTCAATGCCTCCCCACAATCAGAGCTTGTGGTACATTGGAAGCTGAGTTGACATTGTACATACTGTGAGAAACATGGAGCTGAGGCAAAGACATAGGTGTATAAAGAATGTTTATTTACAATAAGTATTTGTGACAGAGAAGTGATTATTTACAAAATTGTGCAAAGTGAATTCATGAGTTGTCAGTAATGGTAAATGAGACAAATAGAGTAGTCACCACATTGATGTAGTCACAGAGTCCAATAGACTCCTGCCTTCAACATGGCAATGTGGGTAAGGATAGTGAACAAAGTCAATGTCAAGTGGAGCACGGGTGCCATCATGGCTGGCTCAGCGACTTGCGCTTGGATGGTGCAGTGCCACGTGATCCTGCCCTTGTGTTTCTCAGTTGCCCCCTTGTGTGTTTGGCAGGGGGCCTCTGCTGCAGGCACAACGGTGTCTCAGGAGACATTTTGTTGCAGCTCACCCCTCTCTGTGGCCACAGCTGAGGTGGTGGGAGTATCAGCAGGCGAGCCACTGGATGGGGCATGAACCGTCATTTGGGCCGCATGTCTGTACCTCAGAACACCCACTAGCTGGCCATGTGGTCTACAAGTTGGCCCATACGTGTGTCCATGGACCTCAGCAGCAGGCGAAGCTCACGCACTTCTTCCACAACCTGGCCCATCAGGCCTGGTTCTGTTCATATGCCCCAAGGACTCTTGTGATGGTGGCCAGGGCTTCAGTGTCAGTGTCCTCCTGTATTTGTCCCCCAGTTGCCCTCCCACCTGCCCTGCTGACACGTACCTGTGACATTGGGACTCAACGCACATGCACACTCTCCCTGGCATCCTCTGATTGTGGTGTGGTGTTGGTAACCACTGAGGTAGAGAGAGTGTTGGAGGCAGCAGTGGTGATGGTGATGTTAGCTGCCGCACAGGTTGTTGTAGCAGGGGTCAGTGATGTTGTTGTTGCTGTGGTGGTGATGGGACAATGAGGGCCTGAGATGTAGTGCACCCTGGAAGTCCTGAGGGACCAGGTTGTTGCTCCTCCTCCGCGAAACATAGGGAGTCTGCATCCGAGAGTTCAGGTTCCGGGGGGGGGAGACTAGCTCTGCAGATTGGTGATGTTTTCTGCTGCAGTTGCTTGTGGATCTTCTGTTGAAAAGAGGTTAAATGGTCATTGAAATGCACTCCACAAGTTTGGTGTTTGACCTTTGGATGTTACATTTGATACACCAAACACTTTACCTTGCAATCACTTGTTATGGGTGAAAGATCATGAGCATCATGACAAGATGTTGAGGTACATACATTACTTGTCCGTGGTGTGACATATAAAATTAAGGAGAAACATTGTTTTCCTTATAAAGCCCTCACCCACCGACCTAGTCGGTGGCATGCTTCATCATCGGGCCCACCGCAGTGGCACCGAATGTGCCCTGGGTGTGCTTCAACGCCAGGTGACTGCGGAGCTGGTATGTTGCTGAGTGTGCAGTGAGTTGGGGGAGAAGGGTGAAGTTTAAAAGCTATACAGCTGGTCCCAGTACCCGAGGGTAAAATATTTTAATGAACTGGGCCTCTGTTAGCGGATAAAAGGCAAGTAGACGTTAATAAGCTTCATGGGTTGCCTGGCAGAGAAAGAGACCGAGTGTTGCAGTCTGGTTCCTCCTTGGACCTATTCGTCCTTCCGCGGCGCCCGTTAACGGGCGCCGCGGAAGGACGAATAGGTCCAAGGAGGAACCAGACCCATGAAGCTTTTTACAAGACAAAACTGATCAAGCTTGAGGGAATCCCCCTCTAACAGTTATAGCGCCTTAGTGTGCGCTTCACTTAACCTAAAGATAACACAACCACTATAATTTAATTTTTATCTGCACGTTTTGCACATATTAAAACGGTCCTGAGGAAAGCCAGTATAAAATCTATAAGGCACTGGCTGAAACATGTAGACCACACTAGACGCTGGAGGTCATAATTAGCACTCCAATTAACGTCTACTTGCCTTTTATCCGCTAACAGAGGCCCAGTTCATTAAAATATTTTACCCTCGGGTACTGGTACCAGCTGTATAGCTTTTAAACTTCACCCTTCTCACCCAACTCACTGCACACTCAGCAACATACCAGCTCCGCAGTCACCTGGCGTTGAAGCACACCCGGAGCACATTCCGTGCCACTGCGGTGGGCCCGATGATGAAGCATGCCACCGACTAGGTCGGTGGGTGAGGGCTTTATAAGGAAAACAATGTTTCTCCTTATTTGACGTACTGCTCTGAGTCTCCCACTTCTCTTAAACCTTAGCTAGTCCTTATTGATACATACATATAACCCAGGGGATACGGTCTAGCCTATCTAGTCCTCTCTCTCTCATTGATTAAAGCACATATAAAATTAAACCATGTGCCACGTATAGATTGTGTTATTACAGAGACATGTCATCATTTACCAACTTTCACCACATCAGCTTTTGATGATGCGTGTTTTTGGTTTACTCTTCATGGAATCTATTTAAGTGAAGCAAGAACTGGCCATTGTAATGTTATACATACCTTTTTCATCTTATGTATTTTCCTTTGTCTTTCAGATTGTCCATGCATGTTCGGTGTTCATATGGGCCTTCATGCTCTGACACCATGGCACATACACATTGCATTCTGTGCTGTGCATGATTGGGATCTGAATTTCTTCTACATGTGACTTGGTGAGTCAAAGTTTTATTTCAGTGAAAGTTACATGCGCTTAGCTTTCTGCACACTGGAAGTGGCTTTTGGATCTATGCCAAGTTGGCTGACATGTGAGGGCTGGTTTGGTCATATTGCTCCATGTATTTTGAGAAGGATGGCAGGGTACATTCACTGACTACCTATCTGTTCGATGACACAGTGGAGAAAAATAGCTGCCACATGGTTCTGGCTGTGGGGGGAGTGTTCCATCCTGCTCGGCTGTGGGACAAGGGAGCCAGGTGGAAGTTGTGGTGATTGCTTCCTAACCACAAACACCCCTCCCTGTTAAGATGGCCACCTACCTCTTAGTTTGAGGAGTGCAATAAAATGGCTGCCACATGGTTTTTGATGAGGGGGAGTGCTCAATCCTGCTCAGCTGAGGGACAAGGGGCCTCGGTGGGAGTTGGAGTGCTGGTTTCCTAACCACAAACACCCCTCCCTGTTAAGAAGTCTACCTACCAATGAAGTGGAACAACAGAAGGGAATAGGTTACACATGACTCTTGGATGGGGGGAGTGTTCCATCCAACTCATGTGTGAGACAGGAGAGCATGAGAAGAATACCTACCTGTTAGTTTGAGAAGTTCTCCATCCTGCTCAGTGTGGGCCAAGGGGGCCTGGTGGAAGTTGGAGTGCTGGCTTCCTAACCACAACACACCTCCCTGTTAGGAAAGCTACCTACCTGTGAAGTGGAGCAAAGGAAGGGAATAGGTTACACATGGCTCTTGGATGGGGGAGTATTGCATCCTGCTCAAGGGTGAGACAAGAGAGAAATGGATGGCACATGGTTCTGTCTGTGGAGGGAGTGCTCCATCCTGCTCAGTTGTGAGACAAGGGGCGTGGTGGGTGTTGTAGTGCTGGCTTCCTAACCACAAACACCCCTCCCAGTTAAGAAGGCTACCTACCTGTTAGTTTGAGGAGTGCAATGAAATGGCTGCCACATGGTTCTGTCTGTGGGGTGAGTCCTCCATTCTGCTCAGCTGTGGGATAAGGGGGCCTGGTAGGAGTTGTAGTGCTGGCTTCCTAACCACAAACACCCCTCCCTGTTGAGAGGGCTACCTACCTGTAAGTTTGAGGAGTGCAATGAAATGGCTGTCACATGGTTCTGGCTGTGGGGGGAGTGCTCCATCCTGCTCAGCAGTGGGACAAGGGGGCCTGGTGGGAGTTGTAGTGTTGGCTTCTTAACCACAAACACCCCTCCTTGTTGAGATGGCTACCTACCAGTTAGTTTGAGGAGTGCAAAGAAATGGCCGCCACATGGTTCTGGCTGTGGGAGGAGTGCTCCATCTTTCTCAGCCTTGGGACAAGGGTGCCTGGTGGGAGTTGTAGTGCTGGTTTCCTACCCACAAACAGCACTACCTGTTGAGATGCCTACCTACCTATTAGTTTGAGGAGTGCCATGAAATGGCTTCCACATGGCTCTGGCTGTGGGGGGTGTGCTCCATCCTACTCAGCTATGGGACAAGGGGCCTAGTGGGAGTTGTTGTGCTGGCTGCCTGTACACATGCCCCCATGGGAATTTTGCTGGCTATCTTTGAGGTGATTCAGTGGTAGGAAATGTTAGATATGTGAGACTTGTGATGGAGAGAGTGTGTTGTATGTAAGTGCATTTGTGTAGCTTTCTAGTTGTGAAAGACAGTACATATCAGTGTGATGGGAAACATCTGTTGGTGCTTACCAGCCTCCACTCCCCTGGGTATCCCTGCGAGACTCTCTGAATGCAGTGTGGCAAGCACCTTCTCCTCCCATTCTGTGAATGTAAGTGGTGGAATAAGAGGGCCACCGCCAGTCCTCTGAGCCAGCTCATGGTTCTTGTTGGCTCGCTCTTTTACCCTGGTATAGAGGACATGCCACCTCTTCTTGATGTCACGCAGTGTGCGTGGGGTGGTCCCTACTAAATTGACTTTGTTGACTATCCTTTCCCACATTTTAGTTTTTCTGGCTACTGGTGTGTGTTGGACCATGCTTCCAAACAAATGCAGTTCTACTCTCATCTACCATCACTGACAACACATTATCAGTGAATTTGGGCATCTTCTTCTGTGCCATGTTGTGTGATGTGCAAGTGGGTGAAAATGCAGGTGTGAAGGTGGTGATGGTGATGTGTGTGGTTGTGATGGTGTAATGTGTGATGATTTACCTCCCCTTTGTGCTGTGGGGTTGGGATCTTCACTTATGGAGTTGTGCAAAGGATTCTGGGCAGGGAAGGGGTTGGTTTTATAGTCAACAATGTGGGTGGGTACCAATAGAGTATTCATGCCAGGTGTGTAGTCTGGGTTGCCCTGGAATTTGTATTTTTTAATTGCCCTGGGATGTTTCATTATTGTGGTGTGTCAGATGTTTTTTTGAGGCTGAGCCAGATATACAGCTGCACTTGGTAGCCTTGTTGTGTGGTTGCTTTCGACCGCCATTCCTCTTTCCGTGCAACTGCAGTGGTCTGAATGCAATAATCTTTCCTCCGGCTTTCCCATTCATCATTTCTTGTGATCGTGGCAGTCAGAAACAACTGATCGTTCTGCTGGCACCGCCATCGTATCGTAATTTCACTTGCAGTCATCCCGCTAGTTGAACATCGTTTTTTGGTCTTTAAGCTGTAAATCCGACCGCGGCGGATAGATTTTCAGCTTTTCTGGATTTTCCCAGTGAAGTTGCGTGGAATCTGTCTGCCGTGGTCAGATATTTCTGCCAGTGCATCCTATTCTGACCACCAGATTTGCCGCGGTACATGCAGACATTTTTTTTCTGCTACCACTACAGTCAGAATGCTTTTGCGACCGCCATCGTAATCGACCCCTATGCTCAGAGCTCCAGATTATTTAATCAGATACTAGCAATGAGTTTTAAGAATGGTATGTATAGCTCTTTTAGAGACCCTCTATCATTTATTTCAGTTTCTGAAATTCATATCTTCTTGCTATGACATCACAATAGCTGATAGCAAAGCTGGTTATCAACTGGTGTGATGCCCTCAAGGCCTTCCAGGGCAAGTGACAGTGACAAATGAGAGTCTGAGAGACAAGTGAGAAGACCTCTACTTGTCTGCTTTTACGGAGAGCAGAAAGCACAGCTGTATGATGGGTACAGAAGGCAGGGAATGTAGTTTTTTTTTTAAATTAAGGATAGGTAAGGTATTTTTTTTTTATTTGGGGCAGGCAGACATAACAGAGGCCATGTTATGTATGGCGCCTCATTACTTCTCTGTCACTGTGTAGCAGTTGAAAGCAGGGGCACAACATTTTGACGAAACAATTAACATAAGAGGGGCAACAGATGCCTGGAATGCTCTACCCATATACATCAAAACATCTAACAATCTACTAGCATTCAGGAAGACCTTGAAAACCTGGTTATTTACCGAATACTAGTTGTTATAATCTCCCGTTTGGAAGCTTCCTTCCACCCCTCCCTTCCTTTCACCTTGGTAGCCTCTTAGAACCTTCAGGTGAAGGCAGCATTAGAATGTTGGTGTGCTGCGCCTGACAGATCATCACCGGCACCAGCAGGCTGAGGGAGCAGTTTCTTCTTACTCATAATAAAGAACTTTTCAACTTACATTCGTCATGGTCACATACTACACTAGTCTTTTTCCAATAAGATCCAGGCTACGAACTAAATAGATAATACCGGAAACTAGTAGGTTGTTCCTCTTCAGGATTCCTTGCACTGAAATTCAAGCCAGCACCAAGACCCCTTCAGGTAATCAAGCGCTTTAAAAACTATTTAACATAACATAACATTATAGATGTGTAAAAAGTGCATTACGGGGATCTTTTTCATCTTGGGGTTCTTAGTGACATCACAGACTATTTATGCTTCTCTCTCATTGTCTATTTGACATCACTCAGAACCCCTCGGTGAAAACATCCCTGTAATTCACTTCAATGTCCGTTGTTCCTCCATCTCCTTTGCAACCTGTCTCTGTATCCTTTTCTAATTTCAAGTATAAGCAATCCAGTTTTGCAACATTACCCAAGTAAACATGAAAATGTTCTTCTCGCTGCATAATCCACCATCAACTGTGTAATTTGACTTTTTTTTACCAAATAAAAATGTTTCTAGCTCAAACTGATACAACGTTATTGATGCACACAGGATGGCTCACTGCAAAATGCAGCAAACAGTGACTAGTAACTGTTGTGTTAAGTTAGTTCTTCTTAACAACACATGCCATTTTTTGACTTTTATTGTCATTTGCCAATAGTACACATCGTTATGCCTACAACCCTGAGGCCGGCTGCAACACTTAACGTTCGTCGAAGATAATTGATACACAGCTTTTCAGCCGACAACCTCCGGTCCGGTAGCACATTTTAACATAACGGCAATAAACACGATATCAGTTTCTTGTCAAAATCAAAGTTCATCCCACTTTTATATTTTTTTAAACATAACTCAACTTGTAACTCAATTGTTTTGGTAGACCACTTACAGCTTCGCAACCATTCAGTTAGTCTTCTACACTGATAGTTCAGTCTAGACGGTTCCAGCACCCCTCCCAACCCCTAAGGTTCCCGTAAAGTAACTGTTCGGGCAGTCTAGGAACCCCTACTGTACCCTTTCATCACTTTTGCCAGTCATCGATCGGAGCTGTTCAGTCTACTTCCTCCTTATCCTCTGAGCTTTCAATGTCTTCCTCCAACAGAGATTCACACAGGTCTCCCCGGTAACTATTCCAAGGTAGCCAGATCTTGTTCCACTTGCGAGGGTTGGCTCTCATTTTGTACACCGCTCGTTCAGTCACCATAAGCATATCCATATTTCTGCACCATTGCGCCAATGTCGGTGATTCCACCGCCCCCCATCTCTGTGCTATATCTCGCTTGGCGACCATGATACCCACAATGGCCCACAGTTGTCCCTGGCGCGTTAGGTCATTCCGGCCCCACACACTTAGCAGGCATGCACGTGGGTCGGGTGTAAGTGATACCACTAGACTTTGGGAGATGGTGCGTAGCACCTGCCGCCAGTAGTCAGCGATAATCGGGCACTCCCAGAGTGTATGTAGGAAGGTACCTTCCTCTCCACAGCCCCTAAGACAATACGGGTGGTCGACCCTGTGCAGTTTATATAGTGTGGTCCTCGTAAAGTATACCCGGTGCAGTATCTTAAGCTGCACCAGTCGGAATCTAGCCGAAATGCCCGCTTCCCTCTGGGACACCAGCGCAGCGTTCCAGTCCGTCTCGTTCATATCACCTAGTTCGCCCACCCATTTTTCCCGCAGCTTGCCCAAGGGGTCTGGCAGGTTATTCAGCAGCTTACGGTATGTGAGGTAGGTGGCGCTAGTCTGCATGTAATCAGTAAGTAGGCGATCCTCCAGCGGAGAGGATGCCGGGACTTCTGTACCTGCCGCAATTGCTGTCATCAGTGCATGTCTAATTTGGACATATCGGTAGGTTTCGTTGGGACCCAGGTTGTACTGTTGCTGGAGGTGTGAGAACGGGACCACCCCTTCCTTTGTCCACATGTCTCCCACTGTGGAGATTCCTATATTGTCCCACTGAGTGAATCCCTTGCTGTGTCGTAGGTGACCCAATGCCTTAGTGTCCCATAGGGGTGTTAGTTTTGTTATGACTCCCCCCCACTTAAGCCTCGTCTGTGCTTTGTGCCACAATGTCACTGTGTGTTTAGTCGGACCCATTAGTTTTGCTGCCAGTCCCTTGTGGTACAGCGGTGCCAGCAGACTGTGCGTGCCCAACTGTGTTCTGTCTGCGAGGTAGGCCGGGTCGTTTTGCGGGGCGTGCAACCATTGGTTGAGAACCTTAAGGTGTGCCGCCCAGTAATACAATTGTATATTTGGCAGGGCTATCCCACCGTCGTACCAGCTTCTATTGAGCTTCAGATGCGCTATCCGGGTTGGGTGGTCGCCCCATAATAAACCAGTCACCATTGCCGTCACTTTTTGGAAATACCGTGGTGGCACCAGTGTTGGTGCATTCTCAAGCACATAAAGAAAACGTGGCAGCGCCATCATTTTAAACAGCGCTGCCCGCCCCACCAGCGTCAGAGGAAGGGCCTTACAGTGTCTCACATCATTCCTTAATCGAGTAAGTGGTGGCAGCAAATTTCGCTCATAAAAGTCCGCGGGACTGTACGTGACGTGAATCCCTAAGTATTTAAAGGAGGTGTCAACTACTGCTAGCGGGCAGTCACTGGGAAGAGTCGGAGAAGGACCCCTCAGCTCGTAGATCACTGATTTCGTCCAATTAATCGTATACCCAGATATTCGCCCGTGTGCGTCACACAGTGCCAGGAGCTCCGGGATACCCTTCTCCGGGTCAGTCAAGTATATCAGCATGTCATCAGCATAGAGGGAGACTCTGTCCTCCCAGTTTTCCCCCCAGCGTATCCCTCTCAATAACGGGGTAGTTCTGATTACGGTGGCCAGTGGCTCTAGGACTAACGCGAACAGCAGAGGTGAGAGCGGGCATCCCTGCCTCGTCCGCCTAGCCAATGGTATTTCTTGGGAAATGTGACCGTTCGCCGCCACGTGTGCCACTGGACTCGCATATAAGAGCCGTATCCAGGAAATTAATTTAGGGCCAAAGCCCATGTGGGCAAGCACCGCGAAGAGATACTGCCATTCCACCATATCGAAGGCCATCCTGGCATCCAATGACAGGATGGCTGCCGGTTCCGTCAATAGCGGCGCGCACGCCACCGCTCCGTGCACTCTACGGAGGTTTAACGCGGTACTCCTGTGCGGCATAACGCCCGATTGGTCTGGGTGGATCAGTTGTGCGAGGTGTGGCATTAGTCTGGTAGCCAGTAGTTTCGCCAGAATTTTGGCTTCTGCGTTGAGGAGTGATATCGGGCGATATGACGCAAACTCAGTGGGCGGCTTGCCCGGCTTCGGAATTGCCACAATGGTCGCCAACCGTTGTTCGAGTGGTAGGATCTTCCGCTGAAGACTCTCCATGTACATACCCAGCAGGGGGGTACTTAGCGTTTCCGACATTGCCTTATACCATTCGATAGGGATTCCGCTAGGGCCAAGTGCCTTGCCGGAATGTATCGCATTAATGGCCAATTGTACCTCCTCTGGCGACAATTTGGCTTCAAGTTCATCCACCGCCTCCTGCGATAGGGTCGGTGTTGGTATATCGCGAAGAGCCACCATTGCCGCCCCCGCCGTTACTTCGACATCCGGGGTGTAGACCTCCTGAAAGTGGTCGGCCAGCGCGTCGACTATCGCCGATGGGCGCGTTTGTAACATCCCGTCAGCATCATGCAATTGCAGTATACTCCTACTTCCACCCTTCTTTTTGTCCAACCAGGCCAGGAGTTTACTCACCTTTTCCCCTACGTCATATATTCTATGTGTGGTCGCCGTAATGTTCTCTACCGTCCGCCTCCTCAGGTGGTCGCCATGGAGCTGTTGCCAAAGTTGAAGCGAGTGTAGTGTGTCTGCCGTCGGGTCTGCCATGTGTGCTGCGTTCGCCGTGTTAAGTTCTAGCTCTAGTTCTACCAGTTCCCTTCTCTGCGTGCGCTTGTATCCCGCTATGGTCGAGATGGCTTGCCCTCTCAGAACTGTTTTGTAGGCTTCCCATAAAACCGTGGGGGATTCCACCGATGCCGCATTTTCTGCGATATAATACCGGGTCACCTTTTTCAGTTCCTTCCGTATGGACGGCACCTTAAGGTATCCCGGGTAAATTGGATATAATCTTTTACGGGCCCTCTCCGGGCAAGACAAAGTTAGTGTCAGTGGAGAGTGGTCCGATATGCCCCTTGGTCTGATCTGCACTTCATCTATGGTGAGGAGGCCGTCGCCCAGGGTGAGAAAGTAGTCGATGCGGGACAAACTATTATGAGTAGCGGAGTAGTAAGTGTACTGCTGTTTGTCAGGGTGCATGAACCACCAGATGTCTACCAGCCCTTGCGCCTCTAGAAATTCGCTGATCCGGGAGGTTCCAGGCGTCTGTGTTCGAGCAGGGAAACGATCCTGCGTGCTATGTGCAACTGCATTGAAGTCCCCCCCTATAATAAGGTCGCCCTCCGGGAGCTCCAGGAGGAATTTCCCTAGGTCGGGAAAGGCGATTGTGTGGAGTGCTGGTGGAATGTAAACAGACACTACGTTTAGCGGTTTGCCTTCCCACTGCCCGTGCGCCGCCGCAAAGTGGCCTTGGTCATCTGTTTTGGTGGTCTGAAGTATAAATGGAGATGATTTTCACAGCAGTATGCCCGTCCCGCGTGATCCTGAGGTGAACTCTGAGTGCACTATCATGTGATACCCCCGCCTATCTAATGCTTGACTAGCAGTGCCCACCAGGTGTGTCTCCTGAAGAAGAACTAAAGCCGGACCCAATCTCCTAATACCCTGCATAACCAGCCGCCATTTAATCTTGTCCCCCAGACCCCGTACATTCCATGACAGTAATTGCAGTGGTGCCACCGGTGTTGTTCAGGGACCCCTATCTAAGGTGTCAGCCTGCATGTCGTGTGCCATTTCCATCTTGGAGTGAAGTGTATGTGTGTGCCATGGGCGGGCACCTACGTAAGTCATGCTGTGGCCTGTCTCTCCTCTTATCTCTGACAGCGTGTCTTATCCCTCCACCTTGAGTCAACCTTGTAGAAAGCAGTACCCCTTGTCGCGGGTCGGTCATTGTGTCACTGTCGTCGTGTCTTACCTTACTACTTTGAGTCAAACAATTAGAACAATCAGAAAACAGTACCCTTTGTCGTGAGTTGAAAAACCCGGAAACAACACCCCCCTGAACTCCCCCCCTCCCTTCCCCCCTGCTACACGGACATTGAACCGCCCGCCCCCCAACTTAGCAGAGTGCTTAACCCATCCCCCACACAAAATACTTGCTTGCTGGGGTGAAGGACTCTCCGGAGTCGGCGGCCTCTCTTACCCTCCTCGGAGGCCCTCAGTCCAGTGTCCAACGGCAGTCCGTTAGGCAGTTAGCTTGATCAACAATTGTCCTGCAGTCACCGGGTGGTTATTGTTCCGCATCGGCGGCGTCGTCCACGCCTTCCCTCTCTGGCGAATTTTCCACCTCCATACGTCCTGAGGCTTGGGAGCCTCCATGATCTTCTGTGACCTGATCCCTAGGTTTCCTGTTCGAGCGGCGAGGCTGAGTGGCCGGCCTCCATCCTTTCAGCCAGTCCTGGGCTATCTCAGGAGTATCACAGAATCAGGTCCTGTTGTCCGCTACCACCCGCAACCTGGCCGGGAACAGCATTGAATATAGAAGTTCCCTCGCCCTTAATTCTCTTTTCACATCTAGGAACGTCCGTCGGCGGCGAGCGACTTCCGCCGTATAGTCTGGAAAAAAGGCCAGCGTGGAATTTTGGATCTTAACAGGAGGGGAAACCCGTGCCGCCTGCAGAACGGCGTCTCTGTCCCGAAAATTGAACAGCCGAGCTAGAATAGGTTGTGGGGCTGCACCTGGTTTTGGCCGGCCTTCCTGGACTCGGTGTGCTCTCTCAACCGAAAAGAAGGTGGATAGGCCCTTAGGTTAAAGCTTCGTTGTGATCAGATCTTCCACGAATAGATCCGTCGCTTTAGTACCTTCGGACTCCGGAACCCCAAGAATTCTGATGTTTTTTCTCCTGGAGCGCCCTTCTTGGTCGTCCAGTCTCTCTCTCAGCGCTTTGTTCTCCGCCTGCACTCGCTCCATTGTCGTCTGTAGCTCCGACACGTCCTCCACCAGCGACTTTGTAACCACTTCCATCGAGCTCACCTTCTCGGACATTTTGTGGAAGTCTGCTCTTATCAGGGTGATTTCGGTAGAAATCGAGGCCACCGTACCCTGTACCTGCGTCAGTGCCCGCATAACATTTGTCCAGTGTCACCTTTTTCCCACCCATTCTGTCTGTTGGTTTTCCGGCGGGTGTTCTTCCTTCCGTTGGGGAGGAGGTGTTCTTGTCACAGGCATACCTGTCAATTCGGGTCTGCGTCGTGCCACCTTTAGAACCCTTGCCCGCCATGCTGACTTCCACAGTGTCTTATAACTCTCGCTGTCTTTCTTGGCCTCCGATTTGTCAGTGTGGTGGAGGACCCAGGAAGAGCCACCAACAATCCTATGTGTCGTCTGTGATGCAACTGACCGCTCTCCTATGTCACCCCCAGTTGATTCGTGGTCAATATGCACACCACAACAGTCAGGCAGGCGACACAGTTCCTTAATTGGAGTCCTGTGGTGCTACAATTCTCCCATCTTAGCCGGTGGGTGTACCCCACCGCTGTAGTTCCAGGTGGTTGGGCAGTCCATTTCCTCCAGTCTACACGCCTGGTCCAGAGCGTGTCGCCACCCCTCTCGCTGGTGTCTTTCCCCGTTCCGTCTCTGTTAGGGGTATCCCCGTGTATTCTGTGCCTCAGTTGATTTCCACTGGGAGAGGTCGGCTCTCGCTGCTGCCCGTGGGGACCCGCAGCCGCTCAGGCGCGTGCACGACACCTCAGTTGAACAGTATGCCGCAGGTGTCCCCTTGTCCCTGCACTTGAGATGCAGGATTGATTTCAGCACACAGGCAAATCCTAGGCTATTGCCAGTACCAGGGGCGTTTTGCGGAGGCACCGCTGCCTGCTGTCGTGTCTTGGATCTTTGTGTGCCCCTGATGCGGCCTTCGCGCCTCAGTGCTCTCTCTGGGGCTATATTGCTGTTCAACGCGCTATTCCGCCCAGGGGACCCTGATGTGCGCCAGTCCACAGAATTGCCCCTCTGCCACCTCCCAGTTACCATTGCTATTCTTTGCTACGCACCAATGCTGCCATATATCCACGATGTCATGGGACAGAAACTGCATTGGCAACCATGTTGGACACTCTGCGAATGCGAGCCGACAATGGTAGTTCCTCAGTACTGGTACTGTTGGATATGTCTGCAGCATTTGACACGGTTAGCCATGCAGTTTTGCTAAACAGGCTGGAGAAACTGGGCGTAAAAGGCAAGGCTCTGAAATGGTTACAATCTTATCTGTCCGATAGACAACAGATAGTGACCCTGACTCCGTTTGCTTCCCCTAAGTCCTCGGTCCATCATGGAGTACCACAAGGCTCGTCAATCAGCCCTATCCTTTTTAATATATACTTGCAGCCTCTGATCCCTATTATAAAATCTTATGGGATCGAATTGATTAATTACGCTGATGACACCCAACTGGTGTTCTCTCTGGAGGGGAAACATGCGGTACCTATGGACAGATTCCAGGAGTGCATGGGTCGGGTCTCCGCCTGGCTCAAAGCAAACTCCCTTCAATTTAATGAGGGGAAAACGGAGGTAGTCTGCTGCTCAACGGTTAAATTAAATCAACAGATACCGTGTGAGCTTAGGCTCTCGCCGGGGGCCGATCCCTGCATCCCAGTAAAGACTGTGCGGAATCTGGGAGTGTTATTTGATGAAAACCTTCAAATGGTGTCACAAACTAACAAAACAATTAGTGTCTGTTTTGGTCTGCTAAAAGCACTCAGGCAGATTCTCCCTCTCCTGCCCGATGACGCTAGACCCCTGGTGGTAAGGAGCACAATTCTGGCTAGACTGGATTACTGTAACTCCCTTTATTTGGGCGCCCCCTTATACATCTTGCAGGGGTTGCAGAGAGTCCAGTCAATAGCGGCCAAGTTGGCGCTTAATAGATCACGTAGCTCCTCTACCACAATGGGCCTGAAAGACCTCCATTGGTTGCCTGTACGGGACAGAATCACCTTTAAATCTCTGTGCATAGTTTACAGAGCATTACACAGTATGGGTCCTTTACCAATGCAGGAAAGATTCACATGGTACAAGCCCACTAGGTCTCTTCGTTCCTCTAATCTAAGTCTGGCAACCACTACCAGATTTAAGAGATCTAGGATGGGAGGCAGAGCCTTCAGCATAGCAGCCTCCCGCCTATGGAACGAGCTGCCCCAGAATATCAGGCAAGCCGACTCCTTGATAGGTTTCAGGAAGAGCCTAAAGACGTGGCTATTTGCCAAAGTCTGAGACCCCGGTGCCCATTATTTAGCCTTTCAATCTGCAGTCTCCATCTGATAATGTTATTCCCCCAGAGCGCCAGGATACCCGTAGGGTGACAGTCGCGCCATACAAAAGCAAAATACAATACAAATACAATGTCTGTGTGGCCAGGAGCAGTCCAGGGTGGGCGGATCTCGGCCGGGCGGCTCTCCGGTGGTGTTCCACTTACTGCATGTTCATCGCGGTGCAGGACAGTTCACGGGACTCGGTTTTGTTTTCGGTGCCGGCGCTGGGGGCTCCCTCTAATTCAATGGTATCTCTTGCGGTCACGTCGCCCGCTCTGCAGTATTAATGCGCCACCACTCATTACTGTAGAGAGGATCTACTCGTCCTCTTGGCCGGCCGTGGTGTCCCAAAATGGCGGTGATGTCTCTTGTGGCGGCTCCTCCGTCCCTGCACTTCAGCCCGAAGTCCGGCTGTTCCTCACGGAGCTCGAGCCACCACTTCCTTGCTACAGTCGATTCCACCCTGCCCGCCTGCGCCGATCCACGTTACTTGCTGTCCTTCAAGGCGCCGCGGTCCCCATTCACCATCTACAGGGCACTTCCGGCGAGTCTCACCCAGGCTGCAGGCACTTCCGGCCGGGCTCCCTGGATACGGCTGTCCCCGGACCCCTGTCGCTTCACAGGCCACAGGGGCTTCCGTCGATAACTTCGCCACCCGGTCTCAGTTTTCAGCCGAAGTGACGGCCGCCGGTCCTGCCCGGTCCTGGGCGTCGGGACCCTCCGACAGAGACCTGAAATTGCTTGGGTTAATAAACGGATCTAAGGAGAGGCCGCTCTACTCGCGGAGCTCGTCCTCTAAGCTGCCGACATGATCGGCTGCTAGCCACGCCCCAACACATGCCATTCTAATGTATGGCATGGCATTCTAATGCTGTTGTCATGGGGACTGTGAGATTCCAGGTTGGACAGTCGGTCCTGGTCTGCCAGGGGTCGGTTGTATTAATCTGACTTCTGAAATAAATCTCTTAAAACACATTGCTGTGTGGTCTCAAAAGTAACCTTTCCTCTCTTGATTCCTTTTTTGGCAATGTAAAGTTTCACATTTATGCCCTGATAGCATACACATCCCCATTTAGTGGGTTGGGAGAAGGACTCTGCTTGCGCGAGCAAAGATCTGAACTATTTACGTCATTTAATAACTGTCGAATGATTGCTTCTTCTGGTTTTGTTTCGCTAATAACCTGAATGAATGCAAAATTACAAAGTGTTCTCAGAGTAGTACTTCCAAAGTGCACTAAGACTTGAGAATAACCCCAAATATAAGGAGTTTCTTTTTAATTTCCTCCTCGAAGTGCCTCCTACTTGAACACGTTTAAAAAATATGAATATACTATACTATTCTATTGAGGTATTTCTTGAGGGAAGAGGTTATGTAGAGCGAATTGTGGGGAAACTGAAAACTGAACACAAATTTAAGTAGATAAATGGAATGCACTGAAAAAAAAAGGATTTATTTCCTTTCTAAGATATCTGCACGTACAGGCTTTTTTCTGCATGCAGCATTTTAAGTGTATTATACAATTAGCCTACAGTCACATATTTTGGATTTCCTAGCCACATAGTTAAGCTACAACCACCATGTAATTTTCTCACCCCCCCTAGCGCATAATTCCAGTGACCATAGATACAAGAACCCTGCAAACTTAATTTCTCTCGAAGAATAACCACTGCCTCACCAACCTCTGATTGTGGAACATCTTTGAAAGATGCCTCCCTTCGTTTATTGGTAGAAAAATTCGCCACTGGCTCACCTGCTGGCTCCAAATGTAAATATTTTTCAGAGTTTTCGCAGGAAACTATTGAAGCTAAAACTTTAGCGTTCCTCAGTGGATATATGCAGATGCCCAGAAACCTTCTTAGGTTGCGAGGCCACGGATGGAGTACACCTTGTGTAATAACCCGTATAGGTATTTTTATTGTGTTGCTGTAAATCAGTCTTTTGTTAACCTAATTTCTTCAGGCGCCGTTATGCAAACAGTGTATATTGCTCAGAATGTTTCTCTAAACACACCCACACTGTTTTCCTTTTGACAGTGAATGATCTTCGGCTTCCTCTGGGAAATAACACTTCCTGTAGGCGGGATATGTAAATCTCCCGCCTGCATGTACACACTAGCAGTAAATCTAAACACACCATTGCATTGATTGAGAGCCAATTATCACAGTCTGATCGATGAAACCCTCAGCTTTCATATATATTTCAAAATGTTTCCGTAAAGTATTCGAGTTTCCTTTGGCTGTTCTGCACATAGCTGATCTCACTCTTAGATTAATAGAAGTGAGTGAAGGGAACCAGAGAATACATAGGAAGAGCCGAGCCAGAGCTGAGACAGGGATATGGGTTGCCTGTACCAGCGAGCAAAGAAAGAAAAGAAATCATGCCTTTTTTTGTAAATTTTGAAGAGACGTGCATTGTGCTATATAGGTTCACAGATGAAAAAGGACTCCTCAAAATGTAGAAAATAAAAGTCTGTTTACCGAACATTTGAGTTTCAACCTTCTCCAACAATTGCCATTGATTGTGTGTAACAAGCTAAGCATTTCAACATGTGAAGCTTTTAGGCATGGTGTTTGCTGTGCCTCACAACCACACACTTCATGTCCCTACCTATAAATAATAATATATATTGTATTCATATTGCATCTTTATTCTCGCTTCTAATGGGGTGTGTGATCTTGGCCAGGTATGGTTTTCTCAATGCAGTCTCCCATGGAGAATATATATATATATATATATATATATATATATATATATATATATATATTTAAGGGTGTGCGTAGTTCGCGAAGTAGCGCTATGCGAAGCTACGCGAAGTGCACTTCGCACTACGCGAACTTCACGTAGCACTACGTGAGCTGTGTAGTAGCATGTTCGCACTGTGCAAGATGCGTTTTCAATGATTGCACAGTGCGGACAAGCATCCGGCACTGTGCAAGCATTGAAAACGGCATCTTGCACAGTGCGAGCTGTAGTTTTCTGCTGCTCGAGTAGATTATTACTCGAGCGGCAGCTTTCTCAACGCGAACATGTAGTTTCTCATTGAGAGCGGTCGCGAGCATGCGCAACGACTCACAATGAGAAACCTGACCTCCTCGCGTTGAGAATCTTGCCGGGATGTCATTTTGCTTGCTCGCGGTCGCGAACATGACGTTCAGGACCGCGAACAAGCAAAAAATGACCGCTGCACTACGCTACGCTGCACTACGCATGTTCGCACTGTGCTACATGCAGCTCGCGTAGTGCGAAGTTGCAAAAACTTCGCAAACTCAGCGAGCGTAGCGTAGTGCTTCGCCCAGGGTTAATATATATATCAAATAGCAGCGCTCAAAGGTGGTTTAAGTATGACTAAATCAAGGGAAGATATGATTGCCAGATTAAAAAAAAAAGAGGACACAATAAAAAGGTGCAAAACATTCAAGTTTTAGCGGGATAAGGATGTTTACAACAATGGTCAAATCTTTACGTTAGTCCAGAAGTATGATGTGGTAAAAGCCTCCCATAAGGGAGTGAGATATAATGGATCAAAAGAGGTAACAGCAGTTCCCAGTCGGGCAACTCAAGAGGCATCCTCAATGTCGGACCTCAGCTCTGCAATTGACAGCGGCTCGGACATTGAGCTAAATCAAGGAGCGACAGGGGGTTTGGATCAATGTAAACAAAAACACACACTCGCTGATTAATTGAATTTTTTAAGAGAAGAAAGGCACCAAACGTTGCGCCCGAGGAATCCAAACAACAGAATAAACAAAGGCACAACAGAAGACGCCAAGAACGAAAGCAACGGAGGCACCAGCAACAAAAAACGCTACAACAAGAAACCAGCAAACAGGGGCTGGCAACAGAAGTAGATCACAGACCACCATCTAACATCACCATCATAAACCTATCAAAAGTCAATCTAGATGCTGCAGAACAACAGCTATTGTCACTGGGACTCTCATAGAGTCCAGAAAGCAATTTCAATTACCCTCAGACCAGGGCAGATATTTACAAGTTCATCCAGGAACTGAAATTAAAAAAATTCCATCTACTAGAGCATAGCAAAGTTAGCACACTAACAACATATGAAAAAACACCAAGGAATGTTACAGTGCTAACACCTTCAGATGTAAGCCAGGTGGGTGACTTGCAAGAATTAAAATATCAGGAATCTTCTCCATTGATATCGCAGTCTACACAACAATTCATGGAACAACAAGGAGTCAAAAATAATGCTACAATTACAACTGGGTTCAAGCCCAAATCGAAATTTGTACCAATCATGCCAAGAGACACAATAGACATCTTTAATGAAGTAATAACATCAGACATCAAGAAGTTAAACAATAAAACATCAATTAGCAAGATGAAATGTAATAGGAATCAATACAAATATCATCAATTGATCAATAAATTGCAACTCGGATAAAGGCGGTAATGTTGTAATTTGTCCCAAACAACAGTACTTGAAGGAAGCCATGTTACAACTGGGTGATCGCAACTGTTACAGATTGGGCAACAAACAAACTTTACTGGCAGCACGAAACGCACAATATAGTAAACTTTTGGCACGGAAAAGTGCGGGACTCATAAATCAGGAGGAGTATCGATTTATGAAAAATGATCATCCCATAACGCTGAGGTTCTGTAAAATTACGAATTCGTTCGTGCTCAGCCTCCATTTTGAAATTGCCGCCATCTTGTGTTGCCCTCACTCAGGCAGCGCGGCGAACGCGATGTTTTTGTGATTTCTGCATCTCACGCGTCAGGTGTCTACTTCGCTCGTGTTTACTAACGAGTGTCAGGGTCTGGCCGAGTACACTAATCCCTGTCTGAGCTGATAAAATCCCCGTCCGGACTATGTGTTGGCTCACACCATTCTTTCCTCCAGGCTATCTTATATGCTGTCCTTCGCTACCCATCCCATGTATTCTCCTGTTTCACGACTGTTTCTCTAACACATACAGCTGTGTTTTCTCTACTTGTAAATCTGATTGTGTGGATT
This sequence comes from Lissotriton helveticus, assembly GCF_964261635.1. NCBI lineage: Eukaryota > Metazoa > Chordata > Amphibia > Caudata > Salamandridae > Lissotriton > Lissotriton helveticus. The sequence goes on along the minus strand of NC_136061.1, from coordinate 831,817,956 downwards.
CATTCGATGTTTAACTTAAGGGGTCGAGTAACAAACGCAACCGGGAAACTTGAGTTACTTTGGGCTTAAAGCAGTGTTCACAACATTTGTTTATATCTCTTGCTCTCATGTGATTGCATTTTGCATTGTATTGTACCATATATAAACCTGTGCGCCACGGTGTTAAGTGGCAGTCTCTTTTGAACCTCGTTGTACTGACGACTTCTAAGACCACTGTGCTAGCTGCAGCTAACAAATAACATCTTCTACGCCAGACGAAGGGTCCGTGTCTCTGTATTTGACAAAGCAGGTGAATCCAGGGGATCTCAGGCATACCCTGCGCCACCGGGCCTTAAGGCTGCGGTTCTCAAACTGGCGCCCAACGTGGGGCAACTTCAGAGGTAGCGGTTAGGCCCGAGGGTCGTGAGGAGCCTCGCAAGAAAATTCTGGAGGACGCGCACCAGGTGATCGACCCCTGCATGTCGTAAGTGGACCGAAGGTCTTTGACAGCGTGGCTACTCCTTTCCGACGGCTACTGAAGACTGCTGCCCTGACAGTCGCCCTACCTTGGACCCTTCTGATGATGTTTGGTAAAGCGAGACGATAGACGGACCTTCGCTGGTGTAGGACGATCCTTAGTTAAGTATTTGGTGGGTCGCTCCCACAGCCCTTTGTTTTGTTTTGTTTTTGGGTTTTTTGATTCAGTCATTGCAATAACTGAAGCCAAGGGGTAAGTGTGTTTGTGCTCTTCTTTTGATCTATACCCCTTGTTGTTTGTAATAACCTAGAGAAGTAACGATGCCTGGGTTAAGTAAGTTCAGAAGAATTTGTTGTTTAGGTTGTACGAGCGATTCCCAGTTGGAGGATTCATGTCCGATTCCTCTGGTTGGAACTCCCACTTATGAGCTCTATTCTAAACACGGTATTGGTCCCATTACATTTAATGAGACATGGGTCCGACATACGAAAAATAGTGGAGTTTTGAAATGGCCCCTAAATGGTAGCTTTGACTCCGCTGTATTAGATAATTTGGAAACGATCCTGTTCAGACGAAAAGCCCGGCTGGCAATGTTTGACTCTTTTCGCCTTTGGCGTAAGGAAGCCAAACAGAAAGAAATTAAGCAAGCGAAAAAGGATAAGAAAACTCGTGATATGTCAATTCTAGAGGCTGCTCAGCAGTTTAAAAATAAAAAAGCGGATGGTGCGAATGAAATATCAGAAAAACAACATCGCATGGCAATAGATAGATGCTATCCAGTGTTGCCTACTTCCTCCTCAGATAAACATAAGGAATTAGAGGAAGATTCTTTAATGTCTTGTTTGTTGAATTCGCCTCCGCCTTATGCCCAAAATCCTACTGCACCTTTGTTGCCCCTTCCTATGGCTCAACCAGTTGTTGCCCAATAACCGGTTATCCAGCAACAGGCTCAGCCCGTTAATGCTTCCCTGCCTGCTTCTATTCCCACAAATCAGCCCCCACCTTTACAAGTGCTCACTCCTGTTCCTCAGTCAGCCTCATTTCAGTCTCCTTTACCTTCTGCGTCTGTATTGTCTCCCATCCTCGCAAGGGATTCCCCTATGTCACGCAGGAGATTGGTTGATGCTGTCTCCAATTACTTTTCTCCTCTTTTTGGTTCTTTGAATTTATCTCCAGCTTTTTCTAGACGACAATCTCGTCGTCAACTTCCCCTTACGGATGAGAAAATGGTTTTGGGTTCCCTCGCTCGCCAATGGATTGAAAAGGGATTTGAATATACTACAGAAGATATTATGGGTTCCTTCCACCAATGGGTAGAGCCCACACAGAGATATGTTTTTATTGTCATGTGTCAGACTCTCATTAAAGGTTGGGAAGATCTGGAGTTAGATGTAGTTCCTTCTGAGCTATTGAAGCTACAAGCCGACTTTGACAAAGGTTTTATTGTAGGACCTCAAGTTGAAGACGCAGTAAAGAAAATTGTTGCGTTTCGAACAATGATTCTGTCCTTGTCCCTTTCCAATACCGATCCTACCAAAACCAAAGGCATTAGGAATTATCCGATGCGTGAAGTTCCTCCCGTATGGAGGGACGCAGTGCTTGGTCTGCCTGCTATCCCCGCTCATTTCCAACGTATTTGGGTCCATGAGCATTGGAAAAGGTCTGAAGTATTGGCGCTTAAACAAACTCTTCCGGACCCGCGTAAAAACCCAGCTGGGTACTATAGGGAACTGTCCCAGACAGTTGACGCTTGTATTATGAATTTGGCTGATATCGATATGTTGTTTGGGAACGTTGTTCCACAAGCACTATGGGCACGAATTCGTAGGGAAAATCATAATGCTGAATTAGGAGGTGATTGGGCTGCCATTAGAGCCGCTGATGCAGGTCAAGTGGGTGGTGCGAAACCCGACGATCTGATTACGGCTCTACCAGGCAGAATAATTGAATTGATGAAAACTATGATGCCCGCGGTGCGAGTTAATTGGGATAAGTTGGCCGCATGCAAGCAAAAGAAAGACGAAAGTGTCTCGGATTTCTTCACCCGTTTCGAAGAGACGTTTATTGATCATAGCGGTCAGGATTTAAGTACAGAGGGTGGCCAACGGTTGTTTGTGGATAAGTTTGTATACAATTTGCTTCCTGAATTATCGAATAAATTGAAAAGTTCTGAGAGTGCATGGGCTGTCTCTTCCCCTGCTAAAATACCGGCTACTGCACAGTATTACGAGAATAGAGATAAGGAGGAGGAGAAACAAGAGAAGAAAAATAAAGATTTGAAGACAAAGGTTCTTTTACAGCAAGCTTATCCTCCGCGTTCTGCACAGCCTCAGCTTTCTCAACCCCCACAGTTTCAGAAAGTGTTTCAGAAACCTGAGTATTTTACGCCACATCTTCCGTTGGGTCCTAATCAATGTGCGTATTGTAGAGAAGAGGGACATTTCAAGAATAATTGTCCGGTCTTATTACAGCGTAATAATGGGATGTCTGTTCCACGAGGATGTGGAAATTCTCAGTCAGGATCTAGAGGTAGAGGACGAGGTGTGTCCTCTCAGGAACAGCGTTCTGCTGTTCCATCTACTACGAATTATTTTGATCAACAGAGAGTTCAGTCTGCGCAGTATTATAACGACGATTATTTTGAAGACAGGGTTGATGATTTTCCGATCGAATAGGACAGCCATGGACAAAGTGAGGGAGTTGTGTCGATTCCAGTAGATTAAAATGGGCCATATGTCACGATCAATGCTATCGGTGTTTCGGAACCGTTTCTTTTGGATACTGGTGCGATGAGAAGTTCTATCATGCATGCTAAACTCCCTGGGGCACCTTTGTCTGGCTTAATAAATACTTCTGTAGGATTTTCTGGCGCCCCAGTTCGTAATCCGGTTTCTTGTCCCTTGCCTGTTTCGATTGGTCCCTATGATTTGAATGCTCCACTTATTCTGACAACTGGGTGTGGCGAGAACTTGTTAGGTTTGGATTTGTTGAAACGATTATATGCAACATTGTACTGTTCCCCTTCGGGTGTGCATCTCACATTAGGAAAGAGAATGACGTCTTCTGTGTATATGTCTCGAGACAAATTCCCATCTGAGTTACTTTCCCTTCCTGAAAGTCTTTGGGCTACAGGCTCGAATGACGTGGATTGTCTTGTGATCCCACCGTATGTTGTCAAAATTAAGGAAAATGTGAGGATGCCACGCATTCCCCAATACCGTATTTCCAGTGATGGAGAGAAAGCGCTTTTGGCTATTGTTGACGATTTCATTCAGAAAGGTGTGGTGGAAGAGACGAGAGGCAATATGTGTAACAGTCCGATTCTTCCAATACTCAAAAGAACAGATCCTTCACAGCCTCCGGTCTATAGATTTGTTATTGACCTTAGAGAGGTCAATAAAATAGTTGTGCCACAGTTTCCTGTTGTTCCGGACATTACGGCTTTGTTGACGATGATTCCTGCTTCGGCAGTATGGTTCTCAGTTATCGACCTCAAAAATGCTTTCTTTTAATGGAAGCGGGACCGGGAACTGAGGGTCGAGTAGCCCCGATCAACCCTTGGTATCTCCGTGACCCTAAGCTCCGCATGGAATTGATCAAATCACTCGACCATTACTTTGTGGAGAATGTGGGGTCTGTGTCATCGTCTGTTTCGCTATGGGAAGCCTATAAGACGGTCATCCGTGGCCACGCCTTATCGTTAATTAATAACGCTAAGAAGCATAAGTGCGAGGCAGTGGTCCGACTTGAAACTGAGATATCAGACATAGAAAGGGAGCTGGAATCTGATGTTACCCAGGACAGGTTGCACCTTCTCAGCCTCAAACAAACTGACTATAGGGCGTTGGTCACTGATGCCGCCAAGGTGATGAGTAGAGAGCAGCAAGGCCGTTTGTACGATGTGGGTGATAAGGCCGGAAAGTTGATAGCTTGGTTGGACAAGAAAGAGTTGGCTAGTCATGTGGTTCCTTTGATTGTGAAGGATGATGGAGTGAGAGTGACCGACCCGGTTGAGATTGGGGAAGGTTTTTCTGAGTATTTACACACCGTGTACTCCCCAGTGTCGGACAGAACGGAACAGGATTCGCATTTGCTTTTGAGAGACATTGCTTTGCCCTGCTTGTCGGATTTGGATAGGGAACTGATGGACGCGACACTCTCAGTCGAGGAGGTCGCGTCCGCAATCCGCTCTGTGAGATCGGGAAAGGCCACGGGTCCGAATGGTCTTCCCATCGAACTCTATAAGCTGCGCCCAGATAAAATAGCGCCATATCTTCGCTCAATGTTTTTAGAATCGCTAGATGCGGGTATCCTTCCACCCGATCAAAGGCTTGCGTCTATCGTCGTGATTCACAAGGAGGGGAGACCGCGGGATTGCTGTGCGTCGTACAGGCCCATCTCGCTCTTAAACGCTGAGCCTAAGATCCTCGCAAAAGTGGTTGCTAATCGTTTAACCTCTGTTGTCTGTGACCTGATCCATCCGGATCAGTCCGGATTCATTCCGCACCGGAACACGGCTCTGAACCTTCGGCGTTTGCATGGCTCCCTCGTGAGAGCGTCCTCGCTACGTGAACCGGCCATCTTGGCTTCTTTGGACGCCACAATGGCGTTTGATAAGCTGGAATGGCCATACCTTTGGGCTGTCCTCGCCAAGTTTGACTTTGGCCCGGTTTTCATCAGCTGGGTGAAACTACTATATCAAGACCCCTTGGCCCAGGTAGTTGTTAATGGTCGTGCTTCTGGCTCCTTTTCTCTCGGAAGGGGTACTCGCCAGGGGTGCCCGTTGTCTCCGCTTCTTTTTGCCCTTGCTTTGGAGCCTTTGGCGGCTTGGCTGCGCTGGGAGCCGTCAATGAAGGGTATACGTTGGACCCCAGATTTCGAGGACCGGATATCGCTTTATGCTGATGACATCCTGTTATACCTTACCTCGCCTTGGAAGTCGCTATTAGTAGTATTCGATGTCTTGACTTCCTTCGGTAAGAATTCTGGCCTTGTGATCAATTGGTCTAAGTCCTGTGTGTACGTTCTCTCGGGAGACTCTCCTATCTTGCCGCGTGGGTGCCCAATACAGGTGGTGCAGGCGGGATTCAAATACTTGGGGGTGTTTATCACCTTAGATCCTGTGGTTCGCTATGAACGTAACCTGCTGCCCCTGATCTGACGTTGTGGCATGACGTAAACTTCCGCTGTCCCCGCTTGGACGTGCGGCTTTATTTAAGATGATGTCTCTGCCCCGATTTTTGTATGCCCTTCAGAATACTTGCGATACCATCCCGGCCAGCTACTTTCGGGAGATTGAAAGCTTACAGCGACACCTGATATGGGGTGGACGGTCTCATATAGCACTCGCCAAGTTGACACTTCCTTGGTGGAATCGCTCTCCCTGATATTAAGCGCTACTACTGGGCCTCCCAACTGGGGGCAATTAATCACGGCACGTACGATCCCGCGTCGAATCCCGCGTTTGAAATGGATAAATGGTTGCTGCCTGGTGGTGACTACAACAGGGCGCTTTATGCAAAATCCGCAGGGAAACAGCTCACTGGCCCTACTAAAATAGCGGTGCAAGTCTGGCATCATGTGAACGATGCCATGGGATGGAAGAATAGACTTACACGCGCTACTCCGCTTTATGCTTCCGAGAGGCTGGGTTCCCTATGGAAGACGAAAGGCTTTGATAGATGGGACGTGATTGGCATATGCAGGGTGAATGATGTGTGGACTAAGGGTAGGATCAAAACCTTCGACGAGTTGAGATTGGAGTATGACCTGAGTGACAGGGAGTTTTTTAGATATGCTCAGATCCGACATGCGCTGATGGCGGTTTTCCCTCCGGGTACTATTGTCCCGGAGGCGTCACCGCTTGAGGACCGGGTCCTGGATGGGCACTTTCCGGACAGTACGATTTCGGTTATTTATAAGAAGTTGATAAACGACAGGACCGACCTCTTACAGCGCCTCAGGGAAGCTTGGACTGGTGACGGTTTGGAGTTAGATGACGAGGACTGGCAGCAAGCCATATCCTTGCCGAAGGAGGTTGCAATTCCGGCCCGCCTTACGTTTGTGCAGCTTAAGATTCTCCACAGGATCTATGTTACCGGTCCGCGCTTGGTCAGTATGGGTTATGCTTCGGATATGCTGTGCAGGCGTGGATGCGGCCTTCCGGGCACTTTTCTTTACATACTTTGGGAGTGCCCGGCGGTTGTTAGTTTCTGGAATCGAGTGCATGCAGTAATGGAAGAGGTCACGGGTGTCGTGTTGTTGCCTGAAGCCAGACGATGCTTGTTGAATGTGTGGGAACTGAATGACTATGATTTGTCGCAGACTCAGTGGGTGACCCTAGGCAATATGATCGCTAAGAGGGATATCGCCCAGTTGTGGGGCTCTCAGAGGCCACCCACAGTTCTGGCGAGGAAGGAGAACTTGGATTGGTGTAAGTTCAGGGAGAAAACGGTGTATGTGGCCCGTGGCAAGCCCCGCAAGTGGGGTAAGATTTGGGGTCAATGGAACTCCTACCGGGGAGACATATGTACGCCCCCCTTTACACAAATGGTGGCGGACCCTCCCACCCCTTGACCCGACATTCCTGCTATCATGTTGCTTCGATTGTCTCTGAACTCGCCGTATCCCTCAATCCTCCCATCCTGCAATGTCAGTAATTATATTATGATCGCATGCTTTCCTCCGCCCAGGACGCTTCGCCATTCGATTACTTGTACTGCCTTGATTATTTCCTTTTTGTTTACGTTGTTAAAAGTTTTAATAAAAAGAAATATAAAAAAAAATGCTTTCTTTAGTATTCCTATTGCTGAAGAAAGTAGGGATATCTTCGGTTTCTCTCTCGGTGGACGAAGTTTTAGATTTAAGAGAGCTCCTCAAGGCTATTGTGAAAGTCCTTCTATTTATAGCAAGGCTCTTAAGTCACAACTGGATGCTTTTTCCTTGCCTCCTGGTGCTACGCTTGTTCAGTATGTGGAGGATTTGTTGGTTGCTGCTGATACGGAAGAAGTGTGTAAGGAAGTGACTGTTGCGTTGTTGCATCATTTATCTACGCAACATCATAAGGTGTCTCGCTCTAAGTTGCAATATGTCCGACAAGAGGTTACCTATTTAGGTAATCTCTTGTCGAAGGAGGGAAGGCGATTGACCCCAGAACGTATTCGTGCTATTGCACAGATGTCTGTACCCACCACACAAAGAGAAGTGCGTGCCTTTTTGGGTATCACTTCCTACTGTAGACAATGGATTCCTAATTTTTCACTTTTGGCTAAACCATTGTTGGCATTAACGTTGAAAGATACGCCACATCCGCTCCCTTGGACGGATGAATGTCAGAAAAGCTTTGTTGACTTACGTACTGCTTTGTGTTCTGCTCCGGTGTTGGGTACACCAGACTATAGCAAATCCTTTACATTGTATGTCCATGAGAGAGAGGGCTGCGCATTGTCAGTTCTGACACAATTATTTGGAGATGAGCAGAGACCATGTGCCTATTTCTCCGCTACATTAGACCCAGTAACTAAAGCTTTGCCTAGTTGTCTCAGAGCCACAGCAGCCGCAGCAACTTCCATTAGACAATCTGCTGGACTAGTGTTAGATAACACACTCATTGTTATGGTTCCACATGCAGTGGACACTTTGTTGAATAGAACCAGAACACAGCATCTTACGAGTGCTTGTTTGTCTGGGTACGAGCTGACACTTCTAGCGAGTCATATACACATCAAAAGATGTAATACGTTAAATCCAGCTACATTGCTGCCATTGCCAGACGAGAAAGATGGTCAGGGAAAGCATGATTGTTTTCTCCGAACGGAAGAAAGGACACTCCACTCAAGGAACCGGATGGGATCCTATGGGTAGATGGCTCCTGCTTCAAGCTTCCTAACGGAGAGACTACTTCTGCCTATGCTGTTACCACCTTATGTACGATTGTTGAGACGGCACGTATCGGACATAATTCAGCCCAAGCAGCTGAATTGATAGCCTTGACTAGAGCGTGTGTGTTGGCAAAAGGGAAAAGAGTGAATGTGTACCCAGACAGTCAGTATGCTTTTGGTGTCGCACATAGTTTCGGTAGGTTATGGAGGGAGAGAGGATTCTTTACCTCTCACGGCACAAAGATTCAACATGGCCAGTTGGTGACTGATCTTCTCGAGTCACTTACTTTACCTGCACAGATAGCGATCATAAAATGCAGTGGACATAAGAAAATTACAGACGATGTGGGTCGTGGAAATGCATTTGCAGATGAAGTAGCAAGAGCCACAGCTGATACAGCTAGTCGAATGTGTGTAGCAGGTCCTGCAAATTGGGTTAGGGAAATTGGAATGTGTGAAGACACGATTGAGAGTGTGAAAATGATTCAGGGAGAAGCCACTGAGACAGAATTAAGAACATGGAAAGAAATCACAGGAATGTTAGACTCGACGGGTTGTTGGACGGAATTGACAGAACAACAGCGATGGTTACTACCGGACGCTTATGTATTGCCGGTTGTAACTATGGCCCGTGGTCCAGCTCACATCAGTGCGAAGGGCATTTGCAAGCTCTTGGCTCCAGTATGGCAGAATGAGTAAATTCCGAAATGTGCAGAGAATGTGGTTAAGCATTGTATTGTTTGTCTAATGCATAACCCAGGAAAGGGTACCCCAACTCCGGCAGGTCATTTTTCTCCCCCGTCATATCCTTTTGAAGTGTTGCAGATCGACTACATTCATATGGATCGATGCAATAACCTTAAGTATGTTCTAGTAGTGGTGTGTGCCTTTTCCCGAGGGATAGAGGCCTACCCCTTGAAAGATAACACCGCTCTGTCAACTGCTAAGGTGTTACTTAAAGAGTTCTTCCCTAGATTTGGTTTGCCGCGAATTGTCTGGAGTGACAATGGTAGTGAATTTGTGGGCCAAATTATGAAAAAGGTATGTTCTGGTCTTGGGATCAGGCAGAAATTTCATGCGGCAAACCACCCACAGTCAACAGGTTTGGTTGAGTGCTACAATGGGACACTCAAACTGAAATTGGCCACAATTCAAGCCAGTACAGGTCTTGCTTGGCCAGATGCCTTGCCTCTAGCTCTTTTGTCAACTAGAACTACTGTACACTCTCGTATGGGACTTAGCCCGTATGAGGTGGTATTTGGACGCCCGGCAAATGTTTGGGGTGTCCCTCGCCCCAAGAAGTATTCTGATATACCATATCCTTTACTAATTGACTATTTACATGATTTGACTACTACATCGAGTATTATTCGTCAACAGGTACAAAGTGCTTTGCCAGAGGCCTCCACAGACCCAGGTCACACCATTCTACCCGGTGACTGGGTCTGTATTAAGAACTTCCAGCGGACCAAGAACTTGGAGCCTCGTTGGTCTACGCCTACGCAAGTTTTGCTCGTCACCCGCACGGCCGGGAAAGTGGTTGGCAAACAAAACTGGGTGCATGGTGTGCACTGTAAAAAAGTGCTGTTACCATTACCCTTTGACCAGTGGATTCGTAGTGGTATAAGGGAATCAGATACCGATACAGTCCCTTGTTTTGTGCCTTTCAGTGATGCTCAAATTTATGGAACTCAATCCGAAAAAGCAGATGACGACATTCTTCAAGCGGCAGTGCCTGCGCACCTTCGAATAGACACTACAGATCCAAAAACATTATTTAAGGACCAGACAGTGCCGAGCAAAACTCGCTATAACCTTAGGTCGAGAGCCGACCAGAAAAATTGAACATTTTGAACACTTTTTCTCTTTGTGATACTCAAAGACTTCTTTTTTTTAATGAACAGATCTCTTGCCCCCTTTTTTGTATATGTGTGATATTTAGTATTAGAAGTGCCATCCGTCTCCGTCGCAGGGTCACGGTAGGAGACTCAGACTGTAACCTGATTTTTTTGTTTCTTTTAGTGAGTGGCTAGTGCCTCAGGATTTACAGAGATACATAGCTGAGCGATTGAAGAAGATTGCTGTGAGCGTCATTTTTTTTAGAATAAAGATGGATGGTACAACAACTATAGGTAGGGAAAATAGGAAGAAAGAGATGAGATTGAAATATTGTAAATCATTGCGTAGTCGATTTGGCGTGACTTTGTGTATTTTTATGTTTTTGTGTATTTTATTAGCTGGCATAGGTTGGGTTGTCCATATTTTGCAGCCGGAAAATCTCCACAACTTCTTTGCTCTCTCGTCTTTCCGTCCTTTCACATAAAATGCATGTTTTACCCCCTCATGAACAAATAAGGAGAATTGCATACATGAATAATACGTTTATTCAGCTGTTACACCAACACCAGTTGGCTATCAATATGACTGACTGTTGGGTGTGCGATCTTATGCCACATAATACGCAGAAGGGAATGTCTTATTTAGTCCACCCTTTCTCATATGAAGGTTCAGCTTGGGCCTATTTTAGTATGTTTTCGGACGCATACCACAATAAACTTAGAAATCCTGTAAAAACGTCTGGGGCTGGATTGGACTTCAGTCACAGCAATAGTGGTAATGCCAAGATTGTAGAAAAGGGAAAAATTCCGTTAGATGAGAAGAGAGCTTATGATGGATGGAATGTTACTCACTACGTTTCGAGTCTTGGTGACAAAACTAGAATGGGTGAGTCCTCTCCTGTTTGGACCGTACCCCATCAAGGTAATATTTGTCTCCAAGTAAATAGTAAGAAAGCTGATAATAAGCAGAGTGGTTTATACACATACATTTTCTCATCCTCCGATTTCCCTCCATTGGTTCCGTCTCAAGGAACATATAGTCTGTAAAGACAGAGCGTACACTTGGCTTCCTTCCAACTTTTCCGGAACATGTTATGTAGCTTTCCTTCTTTCCCCTACATACTCGGCTCCATCAGACCATCACAGAAGCAGATATAGCAGAGGCATATTTGACACCAAAGATACAGCAGCTCAAGAAGGAGGGGATTTCCTAAAAGGATTCCTCCCCTTTTGGGGACCGATGATTAACAGTAGACACATTAGGCAATTGGTTCGTGTGGTCGAAACCACTATCAATGTTACCGCAGGTGCAATAGGTAACATCACAGCAGAGCTTCAGGCTGATCGTCTTATGACATTGCAGAATCGAATTGCGTTAGATGTGATCCTAGCAGACCGAGGAGGTGTCTGTAAATTGATCGGATCTAGTTGCTGCATTTATATTCCAGATGACGCTCCAGCAGTATATCAAGCCATTTCTAAATTGCATACCATCTCCGAGTCGATTCATCAGGATGAAGGAGATTGGTCCTTTATGGGATGGTTTTGGAGGATATTGTCGACATGGGGATGGAAGATTTTGACATTCCTGGGAGCAATTTTGGCTATTATATTCTCTTGTTGTCTCTGTTTCCAGTGTGGTCCCGCAGTGTGTGGCCTGCTGGCTACCTTATGCGTCTCACGTCCTGCAGCACAGAGGAGGGAGAATATTAGGATGATGGTGCAGCAACAGCTCGAAGACTTTATGAACATCGATGCTGATTCCGACTCAAATTAGCATGAGTTGGTTTGTTATTGCCTGAGTAATGGCAAAAGGAGGGACTGAGGTTCTGTAAAATTACGAATTCGTTCGTGCTCAGCCTCCATTTTGAAATCGCCGCCATCTTGTGTTGCCCTCACTCAGGCAGCGCGGCAACCGTGATGTTTTTGTCATTTCTGCATCTAACGCGTCAGGTGTCTACTTCGCTCGTGTTTACTAACGAGTGTCAGGGTCTGGCCGAGTACACTAATTCCTGTCTGAGCTGATAAAATCCCCGTCCAGACTATGTGTTGGCTCACACCATTCTTTCCTCCAGACTATCTTATCTGCTGTCCTTCGCTACCCATCCTATGTATTCTCCTGTTTCACGACTGTTTCTCTAACACATACAGCTGTGTTTTCTCTACTTGTAAATCTGATTGTGTGGATTCATTCGATGTTTAACTTAAGGGGTCAAGTTACAAACGCAACCGGGAAACTTGAGTTACTTTGGGATTAAAGCATTGTTCAGAACATTGGTTTATGTCTCTTGCTCTCATGTGATTGCATTTTGCATTGTATTGTACCATATATAAACCTGTGCGCCACGGAGTTAAGTCGCAGTCTCTTTTGAACCTCTTTGTACTGACGACTTCTAAGACCACTGTGCTAGCTGCAGCTAATAAATAACATCTTCTACGCCAGACAAAGGGTCCGTGTCTCTGTATTTGACAAGGCAGGTGAATCCAGGGGATCTCAGGCGTACCTTGCGCCACCGGGCCTTAAGGCTGCGGTTCTCCAACGCCGGTAATCTATTTCATAGCGAAGGTGCACAAATACATCATGAACCCACCGGGCAGGCCCATATTATCGGCAAAACAAAGTCTATCAAAAAATGTTTCAGTATATATAGACTCCTTTTTGCAAAGCCACATAAGGACACTTCCATCATATGTCCAGGACACAATTGACGTTTTTTAAACAAATTTACAACGTGAAGTGGCAACAGGTATATTGGCTAATGACATTGGATGTGTCAAATCTATGCACGTCCATTCACCACAAAGATTATATCAAAGCCGTGGAACATTTCCTGGACACAAGATCAATTGAATACTACCAGCACAATAAAATGCTCACCAGCTTGATACAGTTTTGCCTGGACAATAGCTTCTTCCTATTTTGCCAACCGATCTACAAACAAGTGAGTGGGGTAGCATAGCGCCTTTCTAGATCTGTAGAGCTCTGTCTTTCTTACCTGTAGGGCGAATTGAGCGCAGAGATACTCCTTTGGGAGTCGATTCTTGCGCTATACAAGCCAATAAATAAATAAATGGGGGCAAGCTTTTCTCCCAGTTATGCTTGCCTCCACATGGGGTACTGGGAGGAAGTTATACTGAACATTGACTATGCAGATACAATATCAGAGCATGTAGTCAAATGGACAAGATATGTTGATGATTTATTTGTAATTTGGCAGGGGACAAGAGAAAGTGCAGAATAATTTGTTAACAAAATCAACATCAATGCTTTGAATCTGTACTTTACAACTAATCTAAGTAATGAGAAAATGTGCTTTCTGGATGTCGAGATCGATGTAGCAGGTGATCAATTACTACCGAAACTGCATCGAAAATCCACTGCGGGTAATACAATTCTACACTCCTCAAGTTTCCACCCAGGCATACTATAAATAGTATCCCATATGGGAAAATGCTTAAAATTTGTCACATATGCAGTGACCCAAATGACCTCTCAGAAGCACAAGAAGCAAGCAAGATACGCTTCTTAGAGCGAGGTTACTCTGAGAAAATTGTAACTCAGGCTATCCAATGTACTACTAAGCTATGCAGAAAGGACTGAGGCCCTCATTTATGAAAAGTGACGCATCACTACAAGAAAACAGGGATGCGTCACTTTTCATTCCTTCCTCCTTGTGACACCAATGATGCGTCAAATTTAGAGTATGACGCATCATGGCGCAAGGAGTTACAGATACGTCAGTATTTCTGACGTATCTGTAGACGCAAAAATGAAGCATTGCTGGAGTGTGTCACAAAAATTACGCAAATCCAGCAATGGGTCATTTACACATGGGCAAGTCCCATGGTAAATGTGCCTGCGTCAGTCTTTCACCTGCCTAGAGGCAGGCGTAAGATATTGAGGCATTTGCGTCCTAGAAGTGGCGCAGTGAAATCTCATAGATTTCACTGCGTTACTTCTACGACCCTTTCCTGCATCGTAACGCCCCCCTGCATACATTAACCTGGTGCAGGTATAATGTGGTGCAGGGGTTTACAAAGTGCCGCATCTACCTAGATGCTGCACTTTGTAAATATGGAGCAACATGGCTAATTTTTTACACCACTAATGCGTCACAAAAAGTGACGCACCAGCAATGCAAAAGTGACGCAAGAGCCCCTAAAAGAAACCCTTACTATTCAAACCACACAAATTAGTGACAGCAACCACAGACTCATTCTCACATATAATAAACCGAAGGACAATGTGATGCAGATTATCAAGAAGAACTGGCATTTAATCCTCAGTAATACGGTCGTGGGGGACACATTACCTGCGTTGCCCACCATAACATATAGAAAAGCCATATCCACAAGTGATCTATTAGTTAGTAGTAGTCCTGAGGTTAGAACAGGTGTAAGTTGGCTCTCAGGACAAAAGAGTTTTGTGAGATGCTCGGCATGCATGCAAAGCCTGCAAATATGGCAATAATAAAACATCATTTAAAATGCCATTTGGAGGCAAGCCTAGAAAAATAAACAAACCTGCAAAACAGAGTTTGCCATCTATGTGCTGAAGTGCTCTTGTAGACTACAGTATGTGGGAAAGCACAAAGCTGCAGGTCCACAAGAGGATCCTCCAGCACTTGCGGGCAATAACCAACTCCGACCCCAGTTACCTAGTAGCTCGCCATTTCAGGGCAATACATGGCAACCATCTACAACATCTTAAATTCTTTGCCATAGATTCGGTTCCATCACTCAGACGGGGAGGAGACAGGGAGGCATTATTGAGAAAACTTGAAACTAGATCTATTTAGAATTAGATAGCAAAAGCCCCCATGGGCTTAACACTAAAGAGGACCTTCACACTTGGCTGTAATATTACATTATTTATCGTTTTCTAACTTTGAACTGTGAACAAACAATAATCAACTGCATTCAGGCACACATAAATGGTATAACACGCTGATAACTTGAACCTGGCATATTGCTTTCCCAGCAAAAAAAAGTAATTAGTACCTTATGCTATTGTTTTTTTTTCTTTTTTATCAATTGAATGTATTTATTGTCACTTGCACTTTAGAGGCTTTTACTATAATTTTTTTCTAGTACAAGCTGTATCACGAGGTATACACTTTGGACAATATGCACGGTTTTACAATATTACAGCAATTTATATATGGCATAACAAACAGTATTGATGCCCAGTGTTATTCAGTGCAATAAATATAGGAAGCAACTCTCCTCTATTTTCAAAAATATGCAATGATGTATTATACAGTGATTTTAGAATATTCACAAGTATTTAATCATAAACAAATAGAGGACTGAGGGGCTTTGGACATTTATTCTTAATATTTAATATTTATTATATTATTTTTATATTTATTATATTAATATCAGTTTTGCTCTATGTATTTATACAGGTATAACAAAATTGCACATGATCAACAACATTGCAATTGCAATAGATTTTTAATGTTGGGAGTATGTCTTTTATGTCTATTGTATGTACTTGCACTTTAAATTTAGGTTAGCCTTGTAGGCCCGTCATGTGATCAAGGCCTGCACAGGCCAAATCGCATCATGGCGGGACAGCACAAAAAGCAATAAAAATCTTTGCACAAAACAAGAGGAGTCTGTTCCTATTTTCGGTTCTCTGGAAGAAAAGAGTTTTTGCGATATATATATACATTTATATGTGTGTTGGGATATATATATATATATAAGTATATATATATATATATACATGTATATATATATATATATATATATATATATATATATATATATATATATATTCACTGAAAAAACCATAGGTTATAGACCATATATAGTTAGGAATTAGCATTTACAAAACCTTGAAAATTCACTGAAAAAACCATTGGTTATAGACCATATATAGTTAGGAATTAGCATTTAAAAAACCTTATTTTACTCACACAAAACCATTGAAATTCCATATATAGTTAGTTGTACTAACTATATATCGCGCACCCGCAATCCACTGCTAATCATGTCACATATTACATCATTCATGACATGGTCAGTGACATCACTGATGACATCACTGATGGCATCTCAAATGACATCACTGATGACATCACTGATGACATCTCAAATGACATCACTGATGACATCACTGATGACAACATCCAGTGACTGTATTTTTCTGTAAAGTTAAAATATGTCTTGAGTGGATGTATAAGTGTCTGGATGAAGGATTTAGTAGGTGCATGACTGACTGTATGAGTGAGTGATTAAATGTGTCTCACTGAATGCATGGGTTAGTGACTAAACTGTCTTAATTTGTGCATCATTATGTCTGTTGTTCTGAAAACTGCTGCATGTGTTGTTCAGTAGCTATATGAGTAACTATATGGGTTATTGATTGGTTGCCCAAGTATTTGTATGGGAGACTGAGTGTATGTGTGGGTGGCTGGGAGGTGTATGACTCTGTGCATAGATGTGTGAGCAGTTGATTCACTAGATGTATGGGTTCAAAAGTGCATGTGGAAACAGCTGTATGGGCGGTTGACTGTGTGCATCAGTGTATTGGTGAGTGAATGGATTTCTCAGTGCTACATGTCAAAGTAAGTACATATGTAAAACACAGTACATGTGAGACTTGACATATATAAATAACTGTGCATAAGAGCCAGTGAATGTGTGAGTGGCTGTATGCATCATTGTGAACTTGTATCCAGGATTGTATAAGAGAGTAAATATGTTTTAGTATATGTTTGAATAAGTAAGGTGTGTATAACTGTATAGTTGAGGAAATGGAGGTGTGATTGATTGTTTGCATGACTGACTAGGTGTGTGTGTAACTTCATGGATGAGTGACAATCTGTGAGTCTGTGTTTACACTGAGTGTATCTAAGGTTATATTAGAGTCTGAAGAGGTTCATCGTATTATCACATGAATGATGTCATCAGTGATGTGATCAGTAATGTCATTTGAGAAGTCATCAGTGATGTCATCAGTGATGTCATTTGAGATGTCATCAGTGATGTCATCAGTGATGTCATTTGAGATGTCATCAGTGATGTCATCAGTGATGTCACTGACCATGTCATGAATGATGTAATATGTGACATGATCAGCAGTGGATTGCGGGTGCGCGATATATAGTTAGTACAACTAACTATATATGGAATTTCAATGGTTTTGTGTGAGTAAAATAAGGTTTTTTAAATGCTAATTCCTAACTATATATGGTCTATAACCTATGGTTTTTTCAGTGAATTTTCAAGGTTTTGTAAATGCTAATTCCTAACTATATATGGTCTATAACCTATGGTTTTTTCAGTGAATTTCAATGTTTTTTTAATAGCAAATATCATCAGCTTTCGAATGTCAAGTACGTGGTAAGAAAAAACATTTTCGTGTTTATGCACACTTATCTGCTTTGAATGCTGCCCCCCCCTCATTTCTATTAGGAGTACTCTCTCTTTGCAGATAGTGAAAGGTAGTTAACGCAGGCCTTTGCCCCCGTTGTAATCCGTCGTGCCTGCTTCTCTCTCCATTTGATTGATTGTTATCCAAGCATTTACTGTTTTAGAATTAGTTCTCTTTGGTTCATTCTCTATTTACAAACAAGCACAGAGTCGCAATACTCTGTTTAGTCTTTGCAGATAGCGAAAAATCGTGTAAAAAAACAAAAGGAATCGAGCAAAATCAGTAGGCCACTAATGGGATCTCTTTTTGACCTCGCTAAAATAGAAACATTAGGAACAACCCCTCATGACAAACACGAAACTAGTGAGATGAACTGAACTCCACACCATGATGGCTGCAATACAGCTCGGCTCCGCCACCCACCCCGCCCAAAATAACGATAAACTCTATGCAAATATTACAAATATATACAACACACCAGCAAAGTAACAGGGTAAAACATTTTATTAAACAACTATTTACATAACTATTTTATACTTTTTGTTGCCCGATCCGGCTAGCTCAATCGATCGAGCATGAAACTCATGCACTCTGATAGTTCAAAGTTTTGAGGAGTGCTTGTAACACTGTCTGAAGTCTATTTGCACTTGCTTCAGCTTCACTATTCTCAAAGTAAAGTGGGGGCTGTTTGAGGACGTGACTGCATTTGTGAACAATGTGATGCGGTGCCACCCTGAACCGCTTGACGGAGGCCCCCGAGGGACGGTGTGATGGCGCGGACTCGGAGGGGGCGCTTGGCTCCGGCTCCCTCCCCAAGTCGTGTTCTCCTGGTGTAGCCTGAGATCGCCCCCGACATAGGTGGCCGGCTCCCGGGATCAAGCGGAACTTTTTGCCTTTTGGTAACTCTTCCATTCTTGACCTTGTCCCACAATCCGTTTCACCTAAAGACACGCTGTAGTGGGGCGCCCCTTTACCATTTCAGTTGCCATTCCGCCCGCTTTTGCTACACTGTGCCTCTTCCGCTATTCAGCTGTTTACCGCCCGCTCTTTCGACTACAGCGTCTCGCTCACCATGTAGTTGAGTTGCTCCCGCTCTTGCGGTGCAGCGATAGGCGGCTGCCACAGTACTCTCAAAATGGCGGCCGGCTCTTCAGATTTGGGCGTGGTCCACTAAAATTGCCCTGCGACACCTTGGAACTCGGACGCTTGTCTGCTAGAGATTGGGCTCCATTCTCGAAAGCGTCCCCTCAGCCTTGAATATTCTACAAAAGTCTTGGGGGCCCCCGACTCCCGCAGGCTTCTGGTGGGGAGCGGCTAGCATTATTGCTCGTGGAATGGCCACGACGGAGCTACGAAATGGTGGTGCTCTCATGCTAACGCCAGCTTCAGTCTGAAACATCCAGAAACAATGTAGACTACCAATTCGATCAGTTCCGGTAGCGCCCCAACGTGACCCGGTAGAGAAGAACTAGCCCTCCCCTCTTTGACTGATGGTTCTTGTTGCCTGTCCCTTCTGTTGTCATTTAACAGAACTATTTAGCCTGCTGAAAGGGGTTGTGTTCCGACCGCTGGTTGGTGGAGACATTTTGACTATATTCTGGACCTGCGTTGTCGCGTAATGCGTCATATGACGCGCCGCGTTAGCGCATCCGGAAGTGATCCGGGGCGCAACGCGCAGCGCGTAACGTAAGCATAACAGGTCATGTGACTTGTTAATAAAACTTTTCATTGGTTCATTTTACTTTTCTTATTCTAATGATGAAAGGCTTGGTCATATGACCTAAAAATTACGCTTTTTATTACTTTCGAACATTATTTTTTCTTAAATATATGTTATAATGTTCCAGGCTAATGTACTTTCCCGGAAAATTTACAACTGTCCTGCAAGTAAAATATATTCCTTTTTCAAGAAAAAGGGCGTTTCTTCGTCCCATGACGGAGCCGTTGAGCAAAAGAGGGTCGGCCTGCTGTCTTAGTCGCCGATACGCCTGAATATGAGATTCTTATCGATCACTTTATGTTGCAGGAGTAGAAAACACAACAGCCCTTGACCATTTATCTTTACTGCGTTCCTGCGTATTATACCTTTTACCCTTCATGTAATTGGTCTGCTTTATTTCACTTGCCTTTTACTGATTCTAAAACAGTGACTATTATTAAAAACTTTACCAATGTAAATACTACTACCATGTTTTCTTTTAAAAACCTTTATTGTGAAAATGTCATTATACAAATATGGGCCTATAACCACGTGGGCCGGCCACGGAGCAAACTGTAATCGTATATGATGAGTAGACATTTACACTGTAGAGGAACGTAACGGGCGGGCCATTAGGTTGCAAGAACTAAGGTGTCTAACAGTTGCGGAATCAGTGGACGTACATTTTATAATTAAAATACGACAGGGCCAGTTACAATAAAATTATCTAGATATACATTTGCGGGCAAGTACCATGGGTGACGTTAATTCGAACTTTCAATAGTACAGTAATCAATAACACATCAGAACTTAATATCAATAGGGATATCGAAATATTCAATCTATTCTCGTCCCCGCCCGCCATGTGCTTCAAAACTGCATACGTATCTCGTGATATCAAGGTTGTGCAACCAGTACACAACAAGGAGTTACGAGTCCCATTTATTCCGGCGCCATTTTGGGCGAGGACGGGCAGGTCCAGGATATAGTCAAAATGTCTCTACCAACCATCAACTATGATGATGTTCATATGCTGTATTTATTAGAGTAACACTCATCTGTCCACATGAAATTAATTTGCCACAATCTAAACATGTCATTTTAATCTTTCCAAAGTTCTTCTAAATATTTGGGACCGTTTCCCTTGCCTCTGATGCTGTCAGTGCCACTTCTTTGATGAATGTACTGGCAGGTCGGGGGTTCTCCTCCAAATCTCTCTTTTATGCAGCACTATAATTAATCGGTGCCACCTCTCCATATGACGATGCATGGTATAGTTACCATAACTATATTTTTTTTCGGTTCCTCTGGAGAGTACATCGTGGCAGATGAAGCGTGTAATGTACCGGGCATTTACCTTTTTTTGCATGTAGAGGAAAGGAAAAAAAATTCGAGCGTCCGAGTTCTAAGGTGTCCCAGGGCCATTTTAGTGGACCAGGCCCAAATCCAAAGAACAGGCCGCCATTTTGAGAGTCCTGTTGCAGCCGCCTGTCGCTGTAGCATCAAGAGCGGCCGAAACTCAGCTGAATGGCAACTGAAACGGTAAAGGGGCGCCCCACTACAGCAGACGAGCCTCCACCTAGGAAGGCCCGTTCACGCCGTCTCCCCCCCCCCCCTTCGGGCACCCCACGCCGTTATTCGGAGCAGGATTGTAGGATGGCCACACCAGTACGGCAACTTGCTAGACACCACCTCGGTGCCTACCGAATCTCAGCGCCTTGTGGTGTCTTCTATTCAGAAAACATTGTTGTGCTGCCTTCGACCTATTCGCCGCAAGTGCGCACGCAACTCAGCTGCATAGCTTGCTAGACACCACCTCGGTGCTAACCGAATCTCAGCGCCTTGTGGTGTCTTCTATTCAGAAAATATAGTTGCGCTGCCTTTGGCCCCATTCGCACATCGGTCCGCTACTGACGCCATCTCACAGGCCAACGGGGCGCCCCACGCCGACTTTCAGCATTGTAGGATGGCCACACCAGTGCGGCAACTTGCTAGACACCACCTCGGTGCCATCCGGATCTTGGCATCTCAGCGCCTTGTGGTGTCTTCTATTCAGAAAATATTGTTGCGCTGCCTTTGGCCCCATTCGCACATCGGTCCGCTACTGCCGCCATCTCTCAGGCCAACGGGGCGCCCCACGCCGACTTTCAGCATTGTAGGATGGCCACACCAGTGCGGCAACTTGCTAGACACCACCTCGGTGCCATCCGGATCTTGGCATCTCAGCGCCTTGTGGTGTCTTCTATTCAGAAAATATTGTTGCGCTGCCTTTGGCCCCATTCGCACATCGGTCCGCTACTGCCGCCATCTCACAGGCCAACGGGGCGCCCCACGCCGACTTTCAGCATTGTAGGATGGCCACACCAGTGCGACAACTTGCTGGACACCACCTCGGTGCCATCCGGATCTTGGCGCGTTGTGCTGCCTTCGGCCTATTCGCACATCGGTCCGCTACTGACGCCGCCTCACGTGCCAACAGATTTTCTACGCTTTTTATACCCTATGCCGCATAACAGGTCATGTGACTTGTTTATAAAACTTTTCATTGGTTCATTTTACTTTTGGTTTCCTAATGATGGAAGGCTTGATCATATGACCTAAAAATAACACTTTTCATTGGATGAAAACTTTTTTTTTTTCCCAAACGATGAAAGCCCCACCTTGTTTCTGGATGTTTCAGACTGAAGCTGGCATCAGCATGAAAGCACCACCATCTCGTGGCTCCGTCGTGGTCATTCCGCGAGCAATCATGGCAGCCGCTCCCCACCGGAAGCCTGCAGGAGTCGGGGGCCCCCAAGACTTTTGTAGAATCCTCAAGGCGGAGGGGACGCTTTCGAGAATGGGGTCCAAGACCTAGCAGACAAGCGTCCGATTTCCAAGGTGTCCCAGGGCCATTTCAGTGGACCAGGCCCAAAAAGGAAAGAGCCTGCCGCCATTTTGAGAGTCCTGTGACAGCCGCCTATCGCTGCACCGCAAGAGTGGGCGCAACTCAGCTGAATTGCGGATTTTGACACAGTGGACCAAAAGCGGACGGAATGGCAACTGAAACGGTAAAGGGGCGCCCCACTACAGCAGACGAGGCTCCACCTGGGGAGGCCCGTTCACGCCGCCTCCCCCCCCCCCCCCGGGGCGCCCCACGCCGTTATTCGGAGGGCGGCAACTTACTGGACATCACCTTGGTGCCATCCACATTTCAGCGCGTTCTGCTGCCTTGGAACTATTCGCACAACAGACCGCTACTGACGACCCACCCCCCGGGACGCCCCACGCCGGATACCCAAATCAGTGCGGCATCCAGGCAACATCACCTGGGTGCCGTCCAGAAATCTGGACGTTGTGCTGCCTTGGGACTATTCGCACAACCGACCGCTACTGACCATTGTTCCTTCTTTTTCCCTAAAAATGTTTAAATGTTTTTACTGTTTTTGTTTTGTTGTATATATTTATAAGTTATTAAAGTTTTATAATCCTACTACTTTGTTGGAGTGCTATATATTTTTAATGTGACACATAATTGTAAAAACTTTGATGTACAAAGAGTCATCCCTGGAATCTTCCGCTTCAGGCTCGGTCCCCTCCCCAATCACAATACAGGATGGTTTTCAGATAGTAGGAACGCGTGTGGTGTGACGGATCTCATCGGGTGTGGGCCTTGATCTACTATAACTCCTTTGAAGAGGGGTGATTCTTTACAGCTGGGGCCATAAACTACATCTGCAAGGCTAGCTGATAGCCTGGGACCGGCCTGGACAATCGGACACAGAGGAAGAGGAGTGTCAGAGGGTGCGGTAGTGAATAGGGCGAAAGGGAGGTGTCGGGCGGGCACAGGGTGTGATTCTCAGGGAAGAGCAGCGCAGATGGGGGGAGGTTTATTGCCCATGCATAAGACAGAGAGCGGGGGTGACCAGTGCCTGGGGGAGATGCTTGCGAGGGTGGGGAGCCATGCTAAGGATCGACAGCGTGCAGAGAGTGGGTCTGGTCAAGGCATCTAAAATGGCTGCCGTGCACGACAAAAGTGTGGCATTTGAAAAAAGGCAAGATGGCGCAGACAATGTTTTTCAACACTTCCTGATTTCCTTCTAATCGAACGTTAACAGACGTTGGGGCATATTACCAAAGTTAAGCGGTATTTATCCCTAACGATGCTTAGCAACGAATTTTTTACCGCTAAGCATCGTCACAAATTATCGCAGATAAACCTTGCTATTATCAAGGTTTATCGCAAATGCGATAAAAAACGGCCGCAATGCATTAATATCGCTGAAAAGTCAGCGATATTCATGCATTACCGAGCTAATGCTCTTAGCCATGTTATCCACCTCCCATTGGATAACATGGCTAAGAACTGCTCAGGGCAGGTGTTACTTTTTGGAGATATTCGCGCTTAGCGCAAATATCTCCAAAAGTTGGTAATAGGAGATAGCGATGTTAGCGACTGTTTCCAGTCGCTAACATCTTGGAATGCCCACTTTGCATGTCATTAGTGATAAATATCACTGACATGCAAAGTGGGGCCCAAGATGGTCGCTATCTCCTACTAGCGGTCGATAACTGGTGTTAGCGACAGCTAGGTAATACGGAGATAATTTTATCTCCGCTTTCTTGGCTTTTAAAGCCAAAAAAGCGGAGATAAACCCCCTTGATAATATGCCCCGTTATCTCTCCCACACTACCGGTCCCCCTGGGCTTAAACGCCGAGATGGTAGGGACTGCATCCCGTGGAGATAGGCCGAGACGTCACTCAGCAGAAAAAAAAGTTTTAAAAAAGTCTATAAACATACAATAAGTTAAAAGTCAATCATTCTTCTTTCCTTGTAGTACGCTCCCCAGTCCACTTCCCGTTACGCTAACCGGGCATGCCACCAAAAAAACGATTTTTTTGGTTTTTTTTTTTGCCCCGCGGAGCCCTTTTAAAGCCTCCACATCAAACCTATGGGGTCAGGGAGGATCTACTATGCCCCCTTATGGTCATTTGCCCCTTCGCTTTGGCCTCCTCTTGTCTCTCGATCCTACCGAGAGACAAGATGGCGGCCGCTACGGACTGTTTGGAATGTTTACAGACGCCGGAGAACCAATCAGCTTCGCTTCACAAAGCTCCGTAACGCGAAAAGTACGCGAAGTGGAGCGCTGCCCGGAGCGCTGTTACAGATATATATCTTTTTTTGAACGTTAATTTCTCAAAATCCACTGGAACACATATATTGAGACCTAGCAAAGGCACATCGGGCTACCAGTCCCTACAATTTTGCCAAGTTTCGTGCAAATCCATTCAGCCGTTCGATTATTTTTTTTTTTTTTTTTTTTGCCCCGCGGGGCCCTTTTAAAACCTCCACATCAAACCTAGAGGGTCAGGGAGGATCTACTATGCCCCCTTATGGTCATTTGCCCCTTCGCTTTGGCCTCCTCTTGTCTCTCGATCCTACCGAGAGACAAGATGGCGGCCGCTACGGACTGTTTGGAATGTTTACAGACGCCGGAGAACCAATCAGCTTCGCTTCACAAAGCTCCGTAACGCGAAAAGTACGCGAACTGGAGCGCTGCCCGGTCCGCTGTTACAGATATATATCTTTTTTTGAACGTTAATTTCTCAAAATCCACTGGAGCACATATATTGAGACCTAGCAAAGGCACATCGGGCTACCAGTCCCTACAATTTTGCCAAGTTTCGTGCAAATCCATTCAGCCGTTCGGGCTAAAAGTGAGGCCAACCGCCCTATGAAAATTAACATTGGAAAAACGCGTTTTGGGACCCCCCTTTTTTTCTCGGCCCCCCCTTGACGAACCCCCCCCAAATTTTCAGGGGCTGCTCAGAAACAAAATGTGCCATTTTCCTGAAAATTTCAGCCAATTCCGTCCACAAACGCCAAAGTTATTAGACATAGAATTTTCAAAAATCCCATAGAGAAAAAATCCTAACTATATAAACCTACTGGCGACCGCCAGTAGGTAATATATATATATATATATATATATATATATATATATATATATATATATATATATATATATTTATATATATATTCACTGAAAAAAACATAGGTTATAGACCATATATAGTTAGGAATTAGCATTTAAAAAACCTTATTTTACTCACACAAAACCATTGAAATTCCATATATAGTTAGTTGCACTAACTATATATCGCGCACCCGCAATCCACTGCTGATGATGTCACATATTACATCATTCATGACATGGTCAGTGACATCACTGATGACATCACTGATGACATCTCAAATGACATCACGGATGACATCACTGATGACATCTCATTTGACATCAATGACCACATCACTGATGATATCATTCATGTGACAATACAATGCATCTCCTCACATTTTAATATAACCTCTGTTACACTCAGTGTTAAATACAGAGTATAATTTTTGAAACCATTGACACACCAATACTAGTTACTACATACGCACTCACTGATTCCTACGTCTACACACACATTCACTCATTCACCCATACAATCATTCATACATACAATCAATCATCTTTACAACACTATCATATGCACTCATACACCTATACAGACACTCACACTCTGCCACTCATCCATGGAGTTACTCACACACCTAGTCAGTCCTGTAAAGAATCAATCACACTTCCATTTTCTAATGTATACAGTTAAACATAGAGCACCTTACGTTTTCAACCATATACTAACACATACTTAGTCTCTTATACAATCATTGATACAAGTACACATTGATCTGCACAGAGTCACACACCTCCCAGCCAGCCACACACACACTCAGTCTCCCATGCAAATACTTGGGCAATCAATCAATAACCCATATAGTTACTCATATAGCTACTGATCAACACATGCTGCAGTTTACAGAACAACAGACATAATGATGCACAAATTAAGACAGTTTAGTCACTAACCCATGCACTCAGTGAGACACATTTAATCACTCACTCATACATTCAGTCATGCACCTACTAAATCCTTCGTCCAGACACTTATACTTCCACTCATTCTTCAATATGTAAGACATATTTTAACTTTACAGAAACACACAGTCACTGGATGTTGTCATCAGTGATGTCATCCGTGAAGTCATTTGAGATGTCATCAGTGATGTCATCAGTGATGTCACTGACCATGTCATGAATGATGTAATATGTGACATCATCAGCAGTGGATTGCGGGTGCGCGATATATAGTTAGTGCAACTAACTATATATGGAATTTCAATGGTTTTGTGTGAGTAAAATAAGGTTTTTTAAATGCTAATTCCTAACTATATATGGTCTATAACCTATGGTTTTTTCAGTGAATTTTCAAGGTTTTGTAAATGCTAATTCCTAACTATATATGGTCTATAACCTATGGTTTTTTCAGTGAATTTCATTGGTTTTTTAAAAGCTAATATCTGTAGCTGTAAAATGTATTCTTCTTTAAATCCAAAAATATATTTTATGTTTATTAATAAAAAAAATTTAAATATTTTTTTTGTTTCGCTCCCGGTTCGCGAACCGGGAAGCTTTCCGTTAGCTCAATTTGATGCCGCGACCCGGTCCGCGAACCGGTAAACGTTCCGTTAGCGCAACTGCCGCGTTAGAAATCAATATCGTGACGCGTCGCGGAAGCGCGACGTATCACGTTGTCGCGTAATGCGTCTTATGACGTGCTGCGTTAGCGCACCCGGAAGTGCTCCGGTACGCGAACCGAGGCGCGAAGCGCAGCGACCCGGAAGCGATCCGGGGCGCGTTCCGCAGCGCGTAACATAAGCGTGAGAGGTCATGTGACTTGTTAATAAAACTTTTCATTGGTTCATTTAACTTTTGGTTTCATAATCATGTAAGGCTAGGTCAGGTGACCTAAAAATAACACTTTTCATTGGTTTAGAACTATTGTTTTTCCCAAATGATGAAAACCCCTCCTTCTTTCCTCACTCTGACTTTCATCATTGTGAGAGGAAGACCTTTATTCATAGTAGAGCAATGGCTTCAGTACTTGCTTCAGTTGGTGCACCCCCACCACCACCTCCACCTCCTCATGGGAAGAGAGGACCACCTCCCCAGGTCATCACCAACACAGAGGAGGAAGAGGAAGAAATAGAGGAAGAGGAGAGAGAAGGACCACAGTTCTTGGAAGAGGTGCCCCGGGTTTCCCATAGGAAAGCCAGTTTCATTTGGCAGTTTTTTTCAATCCCTCCAGGGCAGAAGAAAGTGAATGCGAGGTATGTCACCTGCCTCATTTGCAAAGAGAAATTATCAAGAGGGACTGATAAAAAGTATAGCTATGGGAACTATACCATGCATAGGCACATGAACAGGTGGCATCCACTCAATTACAGCCGGGCGGAAATTCGTGACATGGAACAAAACCCAACAGCAACTCCTGTGGCCAGGTCAACATCGTTAATATCATTGACAGCAGCAGAGGCACGGGAAACCGTGCCAAACATCCAGGATAATTTTGGGCATATGAAATTTACTTGTCTGCACTGTGGTGCATTGATATCATGTGGTAACATGAGTATTAATTCCATCAACCTGGCTTATAACAATCATAATTGCCCTAACCGCCCCAGACAGTAATTTTTGTTTTGCTCCTGTTGAGCCCTTTTCAATGCCTGTTTTTTGTTGTTTCCCCCCCCAAAAAAACCAAAAAAAATATAAAATTGTTCAAAAAATACAAAAAAACAAAAAATGTTAAAAAAATAAAAAAAAAATATAAAACAACAAAAACATTAAAAAAAAGTTCTTTTCAGAACTACCTCCCCTTTCAAAAAAAATTGCTAGAATGTTTAGCACTCTGGCAAGCTCTATTTCTTTTAGTTCGCTTCCCAGTTCGCTTCCCGGTTCGCGAACCGGGAGCGAACCAAAACATTTTTTTTTAAAAAAAAAAGAAGAGTAAGTATAAGGAAAGTAAACAGAGAGTGATGGTAAAAGAAAGACAGCTATAGGGAGTAAACCAGAGATACTGTTTAATAGATCTATTTACCGAAGAAAAGACGGAAGAGGGTATAATTGTGGAAAACAAAATAGATAAGGAAGTGAAAGAAAAAAAGAGAGTAGAACAATAACAAAGAAGAGTTTCTTGGAGAATGTGAGTGAATGTTCAAAATAAGATTAAAACATGGGGAATAACAGAGAGAAAAAATAGAAAACAGAAAACAAAAAATAACAGAAAAAGATTAATTGAAACAGCAAAGAAATGTAAATAACATAGAGCCATATCATCAACATAGGCAATAAAAGTTTTGCAGCTTTTATCGGCAGAAATATGTCACCAAAGCCGCTTTTGCGGCAGAAAACTGCCGCTAAAACCACTTTTGCACCAGTTTTCTGCCAATAAAAACAGCAATAATTTTATTAGCTGTGTTCATAATATGCCCCTTAGTGTGCTTCAACTACACAGAGAAAGCATTATGAACAAGTAGTGAAAAAGTGATCAGTCAAAGACACTAAGAGTAATAGAGACGGAGTGAGTGAACAAGAGTGAGGAACTATGAGAAGAGAGGGACTGAGAAAAAGAGTGGAAGGAGTTGAGTAAGTAGGTAATAGAGAAAGGAATGAGGAAAGTAGCAAAGGCAGGAAACTGAGGGTTAAAGAAATGAAGCTGTGGAACTAATAGTAGGTGAATGTGATAGAAATGTAACGCAAAGAATACAAAACATTTACCTTATAATTGTCGTTAAATTACTCACTTTTTGTTTTTATACTTTCAATCTGTGAAAGAGAGAACAAACATTTGAAAAATATTAAAACATGTATTTAAAAATTACAAACGACAAGGGAAAAGATTGAAGGACAAACAGTTTTTCAACAACTTTGACACTGACAAGAGCTTCTGCTTCTCCAGGCCCCCTACACAGTCCTAAAGATATACATTTTAAACTAACAGTATCTTGATGCAGATGAAGTGAGGCCTATCTTAAAACATGGTGCATCTTTTGCACTGCTGTTGTCTCAGAAAAGTGTCGCAAGACACTAACATTTTAAATGATTGCTTCAGGATGCCAATAAGATGTGTCCTATCCAGAGGTTTGTTTGAGGTGAGACCTACTCAGGGTTCCAAATGAAATTTCGAGTTGTTTGAAGAGAACAGAGGACATAATACATGTGAAGGCCTACCAATGAAGTAAGGCATGTCCACTTCACTCTTGAACAAAGGCCAGACCTCTTCTGTGTCCGTGGACAGACCTAAACTTCATCTGCACAATGTCATTCATAAACTTAGGAAACACAAGTGATGTAATTGAAAAATGTGGAGTTTCTTTTCCTCATTTCACAATCACATCACCTGTGTTGCCTTTGCTTAGGTATCTCATAGTGCAGATGTAGTCCAGCATATTAAACAGTACCTAGAAGTGCAGCACTGCATGCAACAACTTTGACACTTATAAAAGCTTTTGCTTCTGCATGCCCCCTACACAATGCTAATTATATACATTTTAAACTGATGGTATCTTGCTGGAGATGAACTGAAACCTATCTTGCAACATGGTGCATCTTTTACACAAAAGTGACCCACAATGGAGCAAAAGAGGCGCACGGCCACCATAAATCTGACCCTAACATTTTAAATGATTGTTTCAAGATGCCAATAAGGTGTAACCTATCCACAGATTTGTTTCAGGTAAGTCCTACTCAGGGTTGCAGATGGAATTTAGGTTTGTTGAAGAATACAGAGAAGATAATACATGTGGAGGCCTACCAACGAAGTGAGTAATGTCCACTGCACTCTTGAACAAATGTCAGACCTCCTCTGTCTCCAGGAACAGGCCTAAACCTCATCTACACAATGTGGTGTGTAATGTTAGGAAACACAGGTAATATAATTGAAAAACATGCACATTTTTTTGCTCATTCCACAATCATATGACCTGTGTTTCCTTTGCTTAGGTATCTCATTGTGGAAATGTAGTCTATCATATGAAAGACTACGTAGAATATGAGCACTGTATGCAAGAACTTTGACACTTACAGAAGCCTCTCCTTCTCCATGCCTCCTACACAGTTCTAAATGTACATCATAAATGGAAACAGTACAGAATTAAATATACATGTTAAATGGTTTATTTTTGCTGGTCTCAGAATGTATCAAATTTCACTAAAAACAGTGACTTGAAGGTATTCATCATATAACAGCGGGGAAAAAAAACACAATCAAAATGATTGTGTTTAAAAAACCCATACAACATAACAAATCAGAATTCAGAACTCCTTAAAGTTAACTTACTTTCCATGACGTCAAAAGATGTCCTATGAACAGCTTACACTCTGTTGTGCTGTTATTACTTTCAGCCCGCCACTTTCTGAAAGAAAACATTCCATTGTTTTGAAAAACATGTTACATACAATAAATGACTTCTTGCTCTCTACCACAAGTTTCCACAAGGCCAAATCTTGTCAGAGCCATTTATAACTCTTGGATTTCTTGTAAGCCAATCCCGTCATTTGGCATTTCCGCAACTTTCAGAATTAAAATGTTGAAGATCATTTTCACAATCCTGGACTAGTAATATCTTCCCCTTCTTTCTCAGTCATGTTCTACATTTCCTATGACACTGATACTGCTTACTATGAAGCAGACTTACACTACCTCTATGACTACTACAATTATTTAATTCTCTACATCACTTTTAATCACAAAGCAATGTAAAACAGTAGACAGCATTGCAGACTTACATTCCCTCTACTCTATGTTTTGATTGGCTGCTTCAATTAGCTTATAAAAAGAAATAGTTTTTCTGAACTCATTCAAAGTGCACTTATTTCTCCATGACGTCCAGTCTTATCGTTAGAAGTTATGTCTCTGAACTACACTTATCCTCAAGGCCAAATCGTGTAGGAGCCATTAGAACTTCTTGAAATTCCTCAGAGCACATCCCGAGATTCTTTCCCTAAAATTTTGGTTTTAAAAACACCAGGTAAGAGTTTTTAAGGTCATACGGCAATTTTTTTTTGAAAATTAAAACAGAATCATTGCAGAATGACCAGCCATTTCTAGACTTTAAATAAGCTGTGTAATGTCCTGATGTTGTTGAAGGACCGTCATGATATATAATTGCTGCAGTTACAAAAGTCCTTCCTGATATTGACAACTGCAAAGCCACAAAATTTTTAATTAAAGTTGTCAATTTTGTTCCATCAGGCCTACATCGTTGGAACATTAAAATGACATACTGGCCATATGTTCGTATAAATAATGTGGACATCATTTCAGATTTACATTGGCTACACTCCATGTTGTGATCAGCTGCTTTTACTAGCTTATTAAAGGAGACTGATTTACTGTCTGGCAAAGTTAAATATATAAATCTTTCTGAGTCTACACTAGTAGTACTTGATACCCTACAGTTCTCGCAGTCATGCTGCCATTGATAAGAAAGCCCAAACAGCTGATCTACATCTACACCTTCAGCATGCAATACATCAAGCATATACATTAAAAACTCCTGACAATCTTGCTGAATATTTTGAGAGAATTGTGTTTGGCCTGAACATCTGTCTAACAGATTTCGAATTTCAGACACACTTTCTATGTTTGTTCTATCAGTGCTACATTTTTCTAAGACAGAATTTAACAAACTGCAAAATCTTTGATCAGAATTGACCACAATCTCTTCTTTTACATTTTCTAGAGAAAACAAAACATTAACCACTACATTAGCATAGCAGTTGACACCAGAACTGTTTTCAAATTGAAAACCAACAACATCTTCAACAGAATCCTTTTTGTTTCTGCTTATAATTTCAGGTTCATCGACTTTTTGTCTTTTTGCTACAACCTCACCAGTATTGGTCACATTTCTTCGTTTCCGGCCTACCACACGTTTCTCAAACAAAGAATATTGAGGCAAATGTGGCGCATACTCTCTTCTTAACCTATTGTATTCCTTAACACAATCTAGATCCGCACAAATGCTTGTGACATCACACTCAATCAAGTACAATCCCGATAAAGTTCTAACTCGTGACAATGCCACATATGCCATACCCTCCTTGAACACAGAACTGCCAATATTCACCAATGCACTGTCTACACTTAAACCTTGCGATTTATGGATTGTCACCGCATATGCCAAGCAAACAGGAAACTGCTTACGGCGAACATATAAGTCTTTTACAAGCAAAAATCTAGCAGAACAACTACCAATTAGCTGTACTTCCTCAATGCCATCAAATTTAATTTTTAAAAATTCAATTCCATCTCTATTTCTGTATTTTACAAAATCAACAACATTACCCATTGATCCATTTACCAGACCTCTTTCAACATGTAAATTCCTTCTTAAAATTATACGGCAGTTCAAGCACACATTCAGATTCTTTTCAAAACCTGCAGTTTTAGATATACTCTTCTCTAATGAATCCAATTTTGTTTTCAGATTCTCAGACAAAATAATTGTTGATCCCATATGCTCTACTCTGTCAATAGCTTCCAGTTTCACAATCTCTTGCTTTTCTAAATGCAACATTTTGTTGTTGAATTTGGCACATTCTGCAAGAGTTGGCATCAAACATATTCCAGATTTCTTCTCAGTAATTTTCTGAAAAATATTCTCAGGCACAACATCTTGTTCTGGATATAAATTTGACAGTAATCGTGCATGTAAAGCTTCTTTCCCATGCTCGGTCACTTTTCCAATTCTAACATCTTGTAGAATAGTCTTGTAAACTTCATCCTTCGCCTGACGCATATTTTCATGCAGTTCAGCATAATTGAAGTTTAACCATATATTGACGTTGCCAATGCTGCCTAGGCACTTCCTGGTATCTTCATGCGTGAGCATTTTGAACACAGGTTGCCCTTTCACTGGTGTCAGCTGCAGAAGATCTCCGAAAACAATGATGTGTTTGCCACCAAATAACACATCATACTCTGTTTTGAGAACTTCTTGCATTCTCAAATGCACAAAGGCAAGCATGACATTGGAAACCATGCTTACTTCGTCAATGATAAGAAGTTTCATTTTCCTCAAGATTCTTGAAACTTCAAAACAAGCATCTCCAGATAGCTTGTGATATTGTAATTTGTTGTCATGCTCCACTGGCAGCATCAGTAAATGATGTAAAGTAATCCCTTTAATGTTATGTGCTGCCAGTCCAGTTGGAGCGGTGACAACACAAGACAGCGATGACTCTGTCCTTTCCTGCAAATAACATGAAATTGCTTTAATAAGGAAACTTTTTCCAGTTCCCGCTTCTCCACTCACGTACAGTCGGACAGGCTTCAACGACGTACATGAGCACTCTTTCTTGTCATGACTTAATCCATGATCAATTTGCATGGTAACTTCGTCATATATTTTCCTCTGCTCAACGTTGAGTTGTCTTTCCAACTCTTCTAAGTTAACCGCATCCTCCTGAGCATGTGCCATGGCTCTTTCCACTTCATTCATAGCAGTGGCAGCTTCATTTTCGATAACAGGTCCTCCTAGTGGATCCTGACTCAATGAAGCAGAACTCTGACTGTCCTGAGAACTGTCTCTGGCAATCTCGGCTGCAATCATTGCTTCCTGCTCAATTTCCGCATTCAACATTTCTACATATTTGGGAAAAGCAGGACATTCTATGGTCTCCTTGGCGGCATTGAAAGAGTCTTCGTAACAGAGAAAATCTCCAAGCAGTTCCTCTTCTGCACGCCAAGGCTTGAAAAGTTGCAAAAGTGCTAAATAGAAAAACTCCTTTTTTTCAGGAGATTCGCCACTCAATTTTCGATGGTTTACCAAGTGGCATTTTCTTTGCTTGACCAGACATCCCTCACTTCCTATTACAGCATACACTCCTTTCTCAGTATCTTCTTTGATGTTCCTCTTGAATATGTAATTTTGAAGAACCTCATACAGACAAACATTCTCGAGGTGAATGCTTCGATTTGGATAATATGTATCCAACATGTTGGTCTTCAAAATGTCGGTACTGTTTGGCTCCTTTTCCGCCAAATACTCAATTTCCCGCACAGGTTTGAGAACTCG
The DNA here is from genome assembly GCF_964261635.1 of Lissotriton helveticus. Classification (NCBI taxonomy): domain Eukaryota; kingdom Metazoa; phylum Chordata; class Amphibia; order Caudata; family Salamandridae; genus Lissotriton; species Lissotriton helveticus. The sequence goes on along the minus strand of NC_136061.1, from coordinate 831,783,750 downwards.
ATTACGCGTTGCAGCAAGACCAAGACTCGCCCAAACGATACTCCTGGACTTGGCATAGAGACTTGCTGAAGACAACCGGTCAGAACATTCGTACGCTCCAATTTCTCGATGCGACAACATCTTCAGACTGAAACTGTACAACTTCTTGCTGAGGCCCTTTTCATGGGAAATGTCCTCCCACATATCCTTCAATTCTGTCTTCTCTTTTTTGGTGATGTAAGACGTCACATACCGAGCCACAGCCATACAGTTATCAGCCACAAACTGTATATCCATGTTAGCATTCCACATGGACAAAATCACCGGGTTGTAGTCGTTCATGTACTTGGACTCTTCGTTCCTCTTCAAATTGTATGTGTTTTTAGGTGATTTCTTCATCACATTATGTCGCAGCGAAGACATCAAACTGTTTACTCTTCCTTTAGAAATCACCGGTCGTGGAGAGCCGAAACGACATTTGGTGTAGAACTTGTCCTTGTTTTCGGAATTTACGACGACAGTACTTTCCACATCGATGGCTTTGGAAACGCAGAACTTTTTCTCTTAGGCTTTTCTTCTCCTTTGCGTTTGGAACAGCACACGTAGAATACTGTTGTATAAAACTCATCACTGAGTCTTCTGGATCCGTTCCAAATTTAGGTGCATCCTTGATCCACAGCAACATATGTATATGAGGAGCACCTCTTGCTTGGTACTCCTTTCTCCAGAAGAAATCCAACACCTCTCCAAGAGGTGGATTCTTCTTATTCATGATGAAAGACATCATAGCTTCAAATCTATGATTGAAGTACCTACATACATTGACTGGATCCAAAGAGCACAGTTCTCCGGGTGTCTTGAATTCGATGTTTTCTACGTTAGCATTTGCCTCTCGTAGAAATTCAAGTAAGTCTTCCCAGCCATATTCGGCACAGCTCAGACTGAGGAACCATGTGGGAGTTCCTAAGTTCCTCAGCATACATTTTAAATCACCATGACGACGGTACCAGTACTCATTAGTACCAAGCTGACACGCCATGAGATTAATCAAGTGAGAATCCAAAATACTGTCTTGGACATTGACTTTATCCATAAAGTCACTTGCCGAGATGTTTTGCATGTGTATACCACTTTTCAAGATGTGGTTCACTGCATATGACAGTCCAGACAGATCGCTTTCAAACAGGAGATGAAACAAATAAGGAATGCATTGTCGAAACCTAGCATCTCCTGCATACAATCGCAAAGTCCGGTATTCAGAAGCAGGAATTTGATGAGGTCGCTCATCATATCTTCCTCCCTGACCTGTTGGAAAAAGCTGTGGGAAACACCGAGCTTCCAAACATTCCTCCCAAACACTAATGGGACTCCCTTTGGCTTGTTTCATTTGAAACAACTCAATAGCATTCCCCATGACTTCCTTGGAATGCAAAGGATGAACACTATAATGTTCATATATTTCTTCACTAGTAGAGGGTTCTACTTTCTCAATTTGACCAGCACACAAATCGCTATCCTCTTCCTCACTTACTTCCTCTTCTGCAACATATACATTCTTATAGTATTTATTATTTTTTTTCAAATACAATGTTGCCTTTTTAACTTTCCTAACATCCACTAAATCTTGCCATATTTTCTTATTCTTTGTCGGAACCCCATTAACTAAGATAACCAGAGGTTCCTCTTCCACTTTTTCTACTCCAATTGTGTTAATGTTTTTCTTCAAATCTAGAGGCAAATAAACAACTCTTCCCTTTAATCCTCTCTGTAAATCTGATGGAGGCAATTTCCCTGTCTTTGGCTCCATTCTTACAATAGCCTGAAAGGGATAGATACTTTGAATCAAAATAGATTCACAAGTATTTAAATCCTTCAACTCAGAAGGAATCTCAACCAATTCCAGATTATTATGAACTGCTCTAGCAGGCATCTGGTTTTGATTTAATTTGCAACAACAATAAGTACACACACGTTGATCCAATCCCAAATCAAAACAATTTTCTGCCATCAAGTATGTTGCGAAATCCTTCCATTCACTATTATTTTCCCTTTCACTTTTTGCATATAAATCCACTAACTTAGTCTGATTCTTATAATAAGTGCGTCGACAACACACACAAGTGAAATTTGGCCTCTCACTTGATTTGACCTGAAACGTCGCAATTTCCCTCTGGAAATTATCTGTACTGGAAACCTGTACACTGTCTTCCACATTACCCGCTTCTTCTTGGTCAAAAACATTCTCCTCTTTACTTCCAAAGTAACAAAACTCAATTTCTTCACATATATTCTTCACATCTATTTCAGAACCATGCAAAAGAGCAGCGCATAATTGTTTAAGCATAATTGCTGGACTCTTAGCATAATACAACATTCTAACTAATTTCCTCACTTTATTATGATGCACTGCTAGCATCCTGAAATGATGAAAAACACTCTGGCATACTCTCCTGGAAAGACAAGCCAGTGAATGACCATGCAAACCTGTCACTTCTCTCACTCTGCAAGGATCTAATTCTTGCAACAACCTCATTTTCTGCTTCAAACTTTTCTTATTAAATGACCGTACAAAATCACAAAGCAAATTGATGGAATCCTGTCGCACACTGCAAATACTACTACACTTCCAGGTGTACACAGGACCCTTAGCACGTCTTCCTAAAACCTCATTACCTAACACCTCTTCTGCCTCTGTTGTCACAAGTTTTTCTTTTTCAACTGGACAACCATCTTTCACTTCATAAGCTCGACCACTGGTGTCAACTGCATGCACCAAATCATTATCCTGGAAATAACTCTCCTCATTAAAAAATGCCTCACAGCTTGAACTATGCATCCATTCTCCAGAAAAAACTTCACAAAAATTACTACGATTAACTATTCTCTTCCATCTACTATTTCTTTTAAAATCATAAATTGCCTTGTTTAGCTTCCTAATTCTATTGATTATCAAAATAAATAACTTACGTTTAATTTCAAATGCCTGATCAATAACTTTCTCAACTTTTTTTTTTCTCTTATAAAAAACCACTTTCTGTTGACCTTTCTTAATATTTTTTAACAAATTGCCAATTATCCTGTTGCGGAACATTCGTTTACGAATGTCCCTAAACTGTTGTTTCCTTCTACTATCATGCACAGAGTTATCTCTTGCTCTAGCAGTAACATTTTTCATTGGCCTTTCCTTTCCGTTGGAATTGCTTCTCTTTTTCTGGACTGAAACATTTTCTGTAGTAATATTTTTTTTACTACAAATATTTCTTATGAATGTTTTTGTACTCTTACCCGGTGCTTTCTTGGTGACTTGACAAATCTTTTTGTTAGAGGACTGCTGCATTTTTGCAGCCTTTCTCACTCTTTCTTTGGTTGGCATGCTGAAATCTTGAAATTATCTGCAGTTGAATCTGTGGTAAAATATAATAAAAAATGTTATTAACCACTATTACCCAACAGTAAATCAATAACAGTAATCAAAAACTTAAAACACTACTTGACATTTTTACATAGAAGATTTTTTAGTGCTTGGCAAATTTAGAATACAGAAATAGCAGAAAAGAAATGGAATTTATATTCATGTTACCTGTGCTATTTTATATGTGAATCTGATCTAATTTTATGAGCATATTTTAATATTTTATTGAAGACACTACACATAACCTGTTTTTGAAGGTGTCTTTATTTTTAAATTAAACGGTTTACATTTTTACTTTTTATTTATTATAAATTTTTAAAATAAATGTTTATAGCTCCATAGGCTCAAGCACGTCAGCTTCCCATCCTATGTCATATAATTCGGACAAATCTGCATCCTCATCACGTTCTTCTTCATCCTCAGGATTTAAATCATCCAAAGGATCAACATCCACTGATGTTTCAATTACGAGTTCAATGATGAGGTCAAAATCAACTGATTGCTGATTGTCGCTCATGTTGATGTTGTCTTTATCTTTAAAGAAAGATAACAACAATGAGATGTTGCAGAGTAAGAGACAAATCTCAGAGATTATAATAGTAAAATTGTTTAACAAGAGTAACATTTTGCAGCTATTATATAGCCATGTCCAACGATGCTGAGCAGGTGAAGCCTATGTCTAATTTTTCAGTGAACAGGACTCATCTCTTCTTAACCTTGGATAAGCCTCACCGACTCTGTGTCCCCTGCACATACTTAAATGTAAAGGGGCAGATTTATGTTAAATGGCACATCCCCAGGCATGCACCAGTTAACGTGCACCGCTGCTCTGCCACTCATGGTGTGCCGCATTTACAATCAGATAGGAGAAAGCTACGTCAAAACCCTGCGCCTGCTTGAAGCAGGCATAGGTCTTGACGCAACATTGTGGAGAGGGGGCACCCCTGAGCCTTGCTGGAGCTGAATCACACTTGCGATACAACTCCAGCAATGCGCCACCTTTACGGCACAGATGCGTCACGCATCTGTGCCATTTTTGCCCCATGCTGCGCCACATTGTAAATGCAGCACACCATGGGTGGCGGAACAGCAGCGCAGGATGACTGGCACATCCCTGGTGATGCGCCAGTCATCATAAATCTATCCCTAAGCTTCTTATCTTGTTAGAGATGAACCGCCATATGTATCATCAAACTATTTTGCATTTCCTAAATAGCGAATTTTAAGGGATAAATAGCAATTCTTTACCATTCCTAATTTGCGATGAGCAAATTGCTAATTGCAAATTACCCATTCATTTCCATGGGCCAGGAGGCCCATAGGAATGAAGGTGCAATTTGCGATTAGCAATTAGCTCATCGCAAATTAGGAATTTTTCCAAAGGTGCAGGGGTGTCTCAAGAACACCCTGCTGCACCCCTGAAAAAGAAATTTGGGGGCATATGGCGCCCATACATGCCCTAAGGGCATGTATGGGCATCATATGGCACCTTTTGTTTTTTGGAAAAAAAGCTTTTTGAAAAGAATTCGCAAATTACCACCAACTAGAAGTTGGTGGTAATTTGCAAATCCTTAATGGCATTTTTTGCATGTTTTTTTGTTTGATACATTGCATTTAAGAAATCACAAAATTTGCAAATCCTTCAGTGCAATCGCAAAATAAAGAATAGCAAATTTTGCTATTCCTTATTTTGCATCAAACTTGTTTGATACATACCATTTGTCTAATTAGCATTCGCAAAGGCCGAAATTCACAGAACTTCGGCCTTTGCAAATGCTAATTAGCTTCATACATATGGCCCCAAGTGAGGCCTGTCTTGCAACATGGTGCATCTTTTGCATCACTGCTGCATCAGTTTCATGTGGCACGGTGTTTTTTACACCATGACACATCTGCCTAAATGCATCAATTTGTAATTTTGTCGCCTCATAGCATATCTTTTGCACCGCCGCTGCATCACAAAAGTGACGCACAGTGGCGCAAAAGAGGCATACACCTATCATAAATCTGTCCCTAGCATTTTAAATGATTAATTCAGGATGACGATAAGGTGTGCCCTATCCAGAGGTTTGTTTAAGGTGAGGCCTACTCAGGATTGCAGATGAAAGTTACGCTTGATGAAGAATCCAGAGGAGATAATACATGTAAAGCTCTACCAATGAAGTAAGTGATGTCCACTTCATTGCGCCAGTCATCATAAATGTATCCCTAAGCTTCTTATCTTGTTACAGATGTACCGCCATATGCATCATCAAACTATTTTGCATTTCCTAAATAGCGAATTTTAAGGAATAAATAGCGATTCTTTACCATTCCTAATTTGCGATGAGCAAATTGCTAATTGCAAATTACCCATTCATTTCCATGGGCCAGGAGGCCCATAGGAATGAAGGTGCAATTTGCGATTAGCAATTAGCTCATCACAAATTAGGAATTTTTCCAAAGGTGCAGGGGTGTCTCAAGAACACCCTGCTGCACCCCTGAAAAAGAAATTTGGGGGCATATGGCGCACATAAATTTTAACAACATTCCTTTACCTCAAAAACGATTTTCAAGTCATAATTTGAAAACACTGCCCACGGGGAAATGACTTAAAATGTCCTTAAGACACATGAAAGTGTTTTTTTAAAGCCTTTGCAAGTTTTTGGGTCACTTTTAACATGGCTATGTAACTCAAACAGTCAAAATCTAAATTTACCATGCACAGGTGGGACCATATTTACAAAGAATGTGCCCCACGGGGAAAGGTCTTTTAATGTAATATGGGAAAAATGACATCAGAGACACTGAAATGCCTTATAAAGAAGCATACACCATTATATCCTTGTCATAAATTTACAAACCATTCCTTTTCCCCAAAAACGATTTTCAAATCATAATTTGAAAACACTGCACATGGGGAAATGACTTAAAATGTCCTTAAGACACATGAAAGCGTTTTTTGATTGCCTTTCCAGCATGGTTGGGTCACTTTTAACATGGCTATGTAACACAAACATTCAAAATCTAAATTTGCCATGCACAGGTGGGAGCATATTTACAATGAATGTGCCCCACGGAGAAAGGTCTTTTAATGTAATATGGGAAAAATGACATCAGAGACACTGAAATGCTTTATAAAGAAGCATACACCATTATGTCCTTGTCATAAATTTAAAAACCATTCCTTTTCCCCAAAAACGATTTTCAAATCATAACTTCAAAACACTGCACATGGAGAAATGACTTAAAATGTCCTTAAGACACATAAAAGCGTTTTTTGATTGCCTTTGCAGCATGTTTGTGTCACTTTTAACATGGCTATGTAACGCAAACATTCAAAATCTAAATTTGCCATGCACAGATGGGAGCATATTTACAAGCAATTTGCTCCACAGAGAAAGGTCTTACATTAAAATGGGAAAAATAACATCAGAGACACTCAATTGCCTTATAATGAAGCATACACCATTATGTCCTTGTCATAAATATTATAACCATTCATTTTCCTCAAAAACGATTTTCAAGTCATAATTTGAAAAGACTCCACAGCTCCTATGCACAATAACACCCTGTCAGTACTAATACTTCACATTTTCTCCAATTACATTTTCTCAAAGAAACAAAATCTATTTGTAAAACACTTGAGACAAAGCAACATTTGAAGAACACAACTTTCTTCATAATTTTCTCCTTAAAGCACACTATTCTCTATCTAAATTAAAGAAATCTTTTCTCACCTTAGCAAATACTTTGAGTTTCAAAACAGTCTCATAAACACACCAATTTGTCTTCAGCAGAGCAAAAGGTATGCACTCCAGAGTCTGCAGCTATCAAAAGCACAGAAATGCTGTAATTCTTCACACATATCTCTCATGTCACCCAATCAAAACTCTTCCCTCACTTTTTTCAAATGAAAACCCTTCCCCCCTCTGCGATTTCATGCCTTTTCTGCATGGCAACCACGTCTTGGAAGACCTCTGGTGTTTGCAAGTTCACACAACAATGTTGCAATTGAACTCTGAACTCTCAGTGCACCTCATATCCAGTGCATTCTTTCATTTAATGATTTTTTCTTGACCACTCAAAATACATCTTTCAAACAACTCATCCATGCACCCTAACTTTCTGTTTTCAGCAATCAAAATCCACCAATCACTGTTACTGCTTCATTAACACAGAAACTCCACCGTTTTTTTCATTTTAAACTCTTATTTTTTCAACTGCCATTTCATTGCCACACTTCATCTGACTGCAGGAGAACCTTCTCTCACCATGTTTTCTGTCTGGATTGTTGGACATAGTTACATCTATTGGGCTCAGAGGTATGCTGAGAACAGGAATTTACCTAACCTCAATTTACAAGATGTGGAAATTAAGTGGTTTGGCCACAGAGGATTAAAATGTCACCAATTGATACCATTGGTGAAAACCTTTATGCATTTGCCAAAACCTGACCTGTTAATTGTGCACTGTGGAGGTAATGATTTGGGCACTTTGACTGGGGTAGGTCTGGAAATGCTTTTAAAGGACACCTTTGAGCAATTGATGGCACTTTTTCCTCAGACTGCCTTGGTATATTCAAATATATGCCAAAGACAGAAATGGAGGTGGTCAAACCAATTTTGTCCACAAATTGAGAAGTCGAGGAAGCATGTAAACAAATCTGTTTCAGCTTACATGAGAGACCATGGAATGGGCTCCCTGTACAACAATAACTTGCGTTACTACATGCAAGATATCTACAGAGGAGATGGAGTTCACTTCTCAGATGAGGGCAACAAAATTTTCATTCTGAATTTAAGACTGTGCATTGGTACCTACTTATAAGTACCTAAATGTACCATAAACCCAAAAGCTCTTCTCAGAGCTACCCTACATCTGATCACTCACAATTATTATTTTACTCTAACATTTTTCACTAATTTTCAACAAAGTACGCTCCCTGGGGCGCTACCCGGTACGCGAACCGGGAGCTAACCTCGCTAAATTTTTTAAAAAATGTTTTTTTTTCTCACATATGGGCCTCCTCAGCCACCCTCAGAAAACCTAGGGGGTCAAGATAAGTCTACCGTGCCCCCTTCTACCCATTCTGAACATTATTTGCCCTCCATCTTGTATCTTAATTCGACCGAAACACAAAATGGTGGACTCCCGTAACGCTTAAGGTTCGCGAACCGGGGCGCTCGCCAGTTCGCGTACCGGGTCGCTCCCTGGGAAGCGCACCATCAAAAAAGGTGGGAAAGTAGTTTACAGAAAAGCGACTGGAGACAATTTCACCAAATATAGATTACCTCATACTACATACCAATGCCTACCATTTTCACAAATTTGATTGAAATTCCATTTAACCATTTAGCCTGTAGACCTCTCTAAATACCCTGAGGTAAATTACTTCACAAAACACATCTGAAGTGTTGGAATTGACAACCAATTAAAATGTTACTTTCATTTTCTACTTTTTTTACCTGACATTTGATTGGCTATGTACCTGAATATATATAAAGGAAGAGAGAGAAACACAGCCATTTTGACTACTACTTCCTGAACTACATTGCAAGATCATTTTCACTCACAACTTAAACTTCTTTTTAGAAGGTGAGATATTATTTTATAAATTTGAAAACATTTTCAGATAGTTATATATAAGCATGAGCGCAAAATCCGCTCCGATCGCGGATTTTGCGGATTTTCGGCAAATCCGCGATCCGCGAACTCTCGCGGATTTGCCGAAAATCCGCAATCCGCGATCGGAGCGGATTTTGCGGTCAAAAGTTCAAGCGCGCCTAATTAACGATGGCGCCGGCAAGCTGCCAGCGCCCATCCTGCAATAGTTACTTAATTAGCTTCAACAGGAAGCTCTAACAGATAAGATACAGCAGGGGCTCGAGCGCCTGCTTTATTTTAGCAGTTGGAGCTTCCTGTTGAAGCTAATTAAGTAACTTTTGCAGGATGGCGCTGGCAGCTTGCCGGCGCCATCGTAAATTATTTCAACAGTGGTGTCTTCTTGAATAAATATGAAGGGCAGGGTTCATTCGGGCACGACGGTCCTGGCACAAAAAAATAAACCTCAACAGGAAACACTTGCAAATATCAATAAAGCATGTGCCCTAGTTGAAGCTTAAATTCAGTGACTCATTCATCAGCCCAAAAATTAATCTGCTGCTCTGATCGGTCTCTGACCTTTTATACACACAAGAGGCATGCTCGCATGGACGCCCCGTCCGTTTGGCCCCGCCCACACACTCGAGGTGTGCACCGTCTTCCCGCCATTTACCCACTATGATGGACATTTCACTCAAGGGACCCCTGCGCACTTCGGCGCGATTGCATAGTGACACACACTTGGTCGCTGGAACTAGTTGAAGCGCAAATGCAGTGACTCATTCAGCATACGAGCGCAACCCCCGTGCTGTTCCTGTGACCAGGGGCTTCTGTCTCTTAATCTGCTGCTCTGATCGGTCTCTGACCTTTTAGACACACAAGAGGCATGTGCGCTCGCGTGGAAGCCCCGTCCGTTTGGCCCCGCCCACACGCTCGAGGAAGCCCCGCCCCCAAATCCGCAAATCCGCTGAATCCGCGGATTTTGCGGATCCACGATCCGTGAATCCGCTGAATCCGCGAATCGTGGATCCGCAAAATCCGCCCATGCTTAGTTATATACTATCTCTCTGTAAGAGTTAGACATTGAGAAAGGCTTCTTTATTATAATTATGGATTGATTTAGGTTTCTGTGGTATAATTATGAATTTACTTAGGCTTCTTCACAGGCACTTTTTAATAGTACTACTTCACGCCTGAAACCATACAGTGCCCATAGATTACTTCTCTGTTATAAACTCACAAGTACCTTTCTGAACTTAAACCCAACAGTGCCCTATCTCTACTGATATATTTATTTTTTATGCAAATTACAGCAATAAAATGGAAGGTGAGCAGAATGTTTCCTTCGAAATTGTTCTGGAGAACAACACAGAAAAAGATATTGAGGACAATGATGACTCAGATTTCATGGATGAATCACGGGACCATGAATTAGTTCAATGTGTAGAATCTGTGGATCATTTACTTCATTATGATGACGGTCAAATGTGGGAACTTATGTTCACTCAACAAGAGGACATATCGGACAGTCAAATGCTAGACGTTCTATTAAATTTTGAAAAACAATCCGAAAAATAAAATTGTATGTAATATTAAAAAATTGTTTGAGTCTTTAATCATTTTTATATGTAATTCATAAACTAGTTAAATGTTAGAAATGTTATTAAATTTTCAAACACAATCACAATAATAAATAATTGCTTAAAAAATAAAAAAAATTAAAAATAATCAACAAAACCAACAATCAATTAACATACAGTATTTGAAAAGTCTATCATTCTTTTTTCCTTATAGTACGCTGCCCAGAACGCTTCCCGGTTCGCGAACCGGGCGCTACCCACGCAAAAAAAACTAAAAAAAATTATTTTTTTTGCCCCGCGGGGCCCTTTTAAAGCCTCCACATTAAACCTAGGGGGTCAGGGAGGATCTACTATGCCCCCTTATGGTCATTTCCCCCTTTGTTTTGGCCTCCTCTTGTCTCTCAATCCTACCGAGAGACAAGATGGCGGCCGCTCCGGACTGTTTAGAATGTTGACAGACACCGGAGAGCCAATCAGCTTCGCTACGCGAAGTTCCGTTACGCGTAAAGTCCGCGAACCGGAGCGCTGCCCGGTCCGCTGTTATAGATATATATCTTTTTTTGAACGTTAATTTCTCAAAATCCACTGAAGCACATATATTGAGACCTAGAAAAGGCACATCGGGCTACCAGTCCCTACAATTTTGCCAAGTTTTGTGGAAATCCATTCAGCCCTTCGGGCTAAAAGTGAGGCCAACCGCCCTATGGAAAACTCAATGTTAAAAACACGTTTTGGGACCCCCCTTTTTTCTCGGCCCCCCCTTGACGAACCCCCCCCAAATTTCCAGGGGCTGCTCAGAAACAAAATGTTCAATTTTCCAGAAAATTTCAGCCAATTCCGTCCACAAACGCCAAAGTTATTAGACATAGAATTTTCAAAAATCCCATAGGGAAAAAATCCTTACTATATATACCTACTGGCGACCGCCAGTAGGTAATATATATATATATATATATATATATATATATATATATATATATATATATATATATATATATATATATATATATATATATATCCGTCATTTCAGGAAGCACAAAGGAGGAATCCACACAGAAGATCAATGGTTGAAGTGCTTTCTTTAATTGAGCAACCTGCCAGCAGTCATCTCGCTCAAATACAGGCATCTCATGTTTCTCAAAAGCCAGACGCGTTTCAGGATATTACCTCCTTTCCTCAGTGGCAGCGGGGAGAAATGAAAAGTTCTCGCTACACACGTTCAGTTAATATTCAAAACACCTGCCATAGTGGAGAAGTGTGGCTCACTGGTTAGAGGCGGCAGACCCGTAAGCAGAGAACGGCCCGGGACCAGGGTTCGATTCCCGACGCGGCTGGGTCGTGGACCAGGGTCAGCGGACTCGATAATTCTCGCCTCGGTGCCTACTCTAGTCAGAAACCACACTCGGCAACTCTGGGCATCAGCTTGCCTCATCTTCACAACGGCCCCCCCAGACCGCCGGGGATGCTTGGTCGCACCTTGGAGATACCCATCAGGGACCATCTCTCAGGGTGAGCCAGGACGGGTTCCCCAGCGGTCGAAGCGTGGAGATACTCCTCCGGGAGTCGATTCCTAGCGCTATATAAACCCGCAATAATAATAATAATAATAATAGTAGGCGTGGCGCTCTCGCAGCTTCCTGGTATTCGTAGTCTGTGTGTACATGATTCCCCTGTGGGTGCGTTTTTCATTCTCAATAGTCCCAAAATAATAACTCATGTGAGTTGATGTCCTGTTAAAAAAGCACTGTGACTGCCCTGCTTTTCAGAAGTCCAAACGCACTGATACAGGTTCCCGCCCTGAACAGGCTCCTGCACCTCTTCTGCCCGTCACTTCTAACCTCATCGTGAAGCCAGAACGGGCCCGCCTCTCAGCAGTGGGTTTCCTCGCCGGCCGTGCATGCCGTATAAATCCGTCATTTCAGGAAGCACAAAGGAGGAATCCACACAGAAGATCAATGGTTGAAGTGCTTTCTTTAATTGAGCAACCTGCCAGCAGTCATCTCGCTCAAAGAGGCGGGCCCGTTCTGGCTTCACTGGCTTTTGAGAAACATGAGATGCCTGTATTTGAGCGAGATGACTGCTGGCAGGTTGCTCAATTAAAGAAAGCACTTCAACCATTGCTCTTCTGTGTGGATTCCTCCTTTGTGCTTCCTGAAATGACGGATATATATATATATATATATATATATATATATCCAAAGATTCTCACTCTCCAAATTCCATCTGGAGAATGGAGAGACACGGACCACAGGGATGGTATGGCTTAGATCTTATTTATTCCTTTTTAAAAATTATGCGCTTCGGACACCATTTGTCCTTGCTCACATTCAGGGAAACGCAGTCCACCTTGTAATTTAAATATGCTTTCGGTAATCACCACGTGTTCAAATAGACATAGAAGAAATACTTAACATTTCTCGCAGCTTGTCATATTTTTTGTCTGTTTTCTAATTTAATTCTGTTGGTTAAGGTATTACTTTAACTGCTTAAATATCTTAAATAGATAAAGCATGATATTGACTCACTACATGAATAAATATTGTTAAAAACATATGCGTTCTAAAAGGCATATAAAGCTAATGCTCACAATCACGAGTCATTGGTAAAATATTTCAACATTTTAAAATATTTAAAATATATTAAAATATTTTAAAATATTGCGCACAGTTAAAAAGGCAGGGCCATAAATTAACATCGGTCAATCACATAAAATAATGTCTGCCTTTAAGAACACGGTAAAAACCCTTAGGGTTGCATGTTAACATCTGAGGCATTCTAAAAGTTATGAATGTAACCAATAGAAATATCCTGTGCAAATTCGCAATAATCCATGTTAAACTTTTTTTTTAATGTAAATTGTTCGTAAAACCTAAAAACACCAGTTGGGTACAGTTCATTAATTAAATGCAAAAACAGATTAATCATGAATACATATATTAGTATATGCATTGAGAAATAACCGCATAAATACGACTCCGTTGTACAGATCCTAGGCAATGTGCAATGTGCAAAATGCTGCAATGTTGTTAGAGTGCGAAGTATTTCAAAAGTGCTTTCACAGGTCACTCTGACCTAGTAAAGTGCAAGTGCTAAAACAGACACAAGAAATAGTAAAACTTTGCACACGTGATTAAATATGATAAAATATCCTAATAGGAAGAGTGATAGTATAAGATATGTATTATACAAGATGGATAAAATTGCACAATTTGAAATTAAGGCCTAAAGTCTGTGGGTAACTATCTCAAAAGGAAGAGGGCAATATTGTATTCATACTGACCCCCCAACCTAAGTTATATTTCATTATAGAAAGTAATGTAGATTCTCTGTGTTGTTCAGCCCATTAGGAGTCTTACTATCTAATTCCAAAATCATTCTGGATTCCAGTTGTCGCAGCATTCTCTCTCTATCCCCGCCTCTCCTTAATTTGGGGATAGCTGCGATGACAAATATTTTAGACACTTAAGATCAATATTGTATACAGTCTTAAAATGTTTTGTGACTGGATACATAGGGTCATTATTTATAATAGCACGTAAGTTTTGCAATATTCTGACATGCACCTGTAGCTTGGTACTACCAACGTATCTCAGTCCACAAGTGCATGTCAGAATATAAACCGCAAATTCAGTTCTGCAATTAAAGTTGCCTTTAATGGCAACCTGATTGGGGCTAAATGGAAAAGAGTAATATGTGGTATTCGCCCCACACTTACATGCTATGCATAACGTGCATCTAAAAAACCCTTGTCTAGAAGATAACCATATTTTAGTAGTAGTAAGTTCTAGGCTGTTTTTCACAATTTGGGTACGCATTGAAGGACCCTTCCTAAAGGTAATGGTGGGTTGTTCTGGAAGTGTTGGAGCCAGTATTCCATCTGTTAACCCCTTGTATGCTCATGACGAGCTGAGCTCGTCATGGCATACAGTGCTCGGGTGCTCATGACGAGCTCAGCTCGTCATGAGCCCCACCCACGGGGGGAGCGCTGGCACTCCCCCCGTGGGTGCCCGTTCTAAATCTTGTTTACGGGGAAGGCAGGGGAAGACCTTCCCCTGCTTCCCCCCCACCCGCGTCATCAATGACATCAGCGCACGAGGCGCGCTGACGTCATTGGAGGTTCCCCTTCTCCTCCAACGCGCAGGGAAGCCATGTGCTTCCTGTGCGTCGTAGGAGAAACAGGTAAGTTTAGGGGTTGGGGAGTGGAGGATTTAAACTAAAGAGGTATCGGGGGAAAGGAAAGGGTTTTCCTTTCCCTCGATGCCTCTCTTGAGCATTCCTGCTGCACGATCGTGCGATCTTGCCGCAGGAATGCCCACTAGACGCCAGGGATTTTTTTCTTTTTTAATTGGCAGTGTTTGTTTGTTTGGGGAGCGGCCCCTTGGGCAAGGGTCGCTCCCCCTTTTGGGGGCAATTTCTTTTGCTTTGTCTGGCCCCGGGGGGGTAGAATTTCAATATTTTTTTAAAAATCATCGCACTGGGGCATAGAGCAGGGGAGTGGCCCCTTGGCCAAGGGTCACTCTCCTTTTGGGGGCCATTTTGAGTAGCCCTAATGTTTTTTGTTTGTTTTGGGGAGCGACCCCTTGGACAAGGGTCGCTCCCCTTTTGGGGGAAAGTTGTAAGCCTTTGGCTGACCCCCGGGGGTGGTCCAATTTTTAGAAATGTATTAGGATGTGCTGGGGAGTGGCACCTTCGGCAAGGGTCACTCCCCTTGGCGGACATTTTAGGAAGCCCACATTTTTTGTTTTTGTTTTGGGTAGCGACCCGTTAGGTCAGGGTCGCACCCTTTTGGAGGCCATCCTTTTTGCTTTGTTTGCACCCCTTGGGGGGGGGCAGATTAACATTTTTTATAATTTATTTGACACACTCTGCCAATTGTGTAAATGTAGTGGGGAGTGGCCCCTTGGGCAAAGGTCACTACCCTTTTTTGGTGCATATATTTTGCCTTGCCATTTTGGTATGCCCATGATGTTAGGTTTTAGTTGGTGTAGCTAACTCCAGCACCCCAGCTCAGACATGGCCATATGCAAATTAGTCTGACCCTATACCTCATGGGAGCAGTCTAGCCCGAACTGCCAAGCCATATCTTCCCTGCCCCGGAAACAACCATAATGGGACCGGTTACTGGCTAATCAGCCGTTATCAGCTAGGTTAGCTTGAGTCCAGTGGCAAAGTGAGCAAGGGACCCACATCTGCCAACTTAGGGCAATCAAAGCGCACAGGGTCAATCTGATTTGCATATGGCCATGTCTGAACTGGGTTGGTGAAGTGAGCTAAACAATGATGATGGATGAAACCAAGATCAGTTGACTGGGGGTGAGTGTTAGATTTGCTCATGCGCACCGGCCATCATCCCCTTCGGTATCACTTTGAAGGCCAGTTCTGCTGTTTTTTTTGTAGGGCCACTAGGGCACCAGGGTTTACTTTTATGTTGGGGATCCGAACCCTTGGACATGGGTCGTTCGCCTTTATGGGAGGATGATTGTGGCCTTTTCTTCCCTCTTTGAGTGGCAGAGTAGCAGTATGTGTTTAGTCCCATCTGTCCCCAAGGGGGGCAGAAGCCACTAGACACCATTTTTGTTTTAATTTTTGTCTTGGTGGGGGTGGCCTCAAGTGCAAGGGTTGATCCCCTATTGATGTTATACTGTTAGGCCCACCTACCCCTTAGCTTGGCAGGTTGGACTGGTGTATTTTTTGTATATGTGATTCTAATGTTTTTTTCTTCTTTTTAAATCTAGTCTAAAGCTTTTGATTCCTGTTTGCGGTTTTGACAGTGGTTGTTCTGCAGTATTGTGTAGTAGCATTTTTTAGGTATGAAAAACATTTTTGTTGTATGTACTCCAAATGAGTAATATTGCAATGTATGAATTATTTTTTTTGTAAGTGGTGTCATAGTGGCAATTAGTTAGTGTTTTGTGCATGAAAATCTTTGTGATGTGTTTTGCATTGTCTCATGTCTATTTTTTTCTCTTTCTTTTTTAGTGGGATATTGTTGATCCATACTGTGTCTGTGCAGAGTACGTGGTGGTGAGTTTAGCTGCTTCTGGCAAGTGAGTGGTATTGTTTTGCAGTGTATAGGTGTTTTTGATAAAGGTGAATTTTGTTCATTGCTTCATTTACATAGTGATTGTTGTTGTTGACTTGTGTGCCAAGTTATCTTCATTAGTAATCATTATGGCTAGCCGTAGAAGGACTGCTCAGCAGGTGGTTGGTATGCTTCTTGAATCTTCCTCTGAGCCGGATTATGACACTGACAGTGCATCTGAGGGAGAGGAGGGAGGGGAAGATTCGGGCAGTGAGTTTTCTCTCCACATAGAATCATCGGATGATGAAGGTTCTCTCAGTGCAGATGAAGGGCCTGTTTTAGAGGAGGATACTGCTGTGCCGATGGTGCAAGAGGCATCTGGATTGCAGCCTGAGGCTGCTAGTCTTCCTACTGGAAGTGCTGGACTCTGGGTTGATCCTAACATGGTGCAGCCGGTGTTGCCTGCCTTTAGCGGTGATGCAGGGTGTAGAGTGGATTGTTAATTTTTTTTGCCCAAACAGTATCTTCAGTTATTTATGGATGATGTATTTTTGGGTGAGATTGTTGAGCAGACTAATTTGTATGCTGAACAGTTTTTGAGGGACAACTGTGACAAACGTAGGCCCCACTCTAGAGCTACCCGGTGGACTCCCACAAATCTGGAAGAGCTGAAGAAGTTTTTGGGTTTGACTTTATTGATGGGTTTCGTAAGAAAGCCGAACCTGGCTTCATATTGGTCTTCCAGTCCCTTGATGGCAACAGCCATATTTCCAGCAGTTATGACTTGTGATCGGTATTTACTTTTGCTACGCATGTTGCATTTTGTGGATAATTCTTTGGCATTGCCATGTAGTCACCCTGACTGTGACCGTCTTTTTAAGATTCGGCCTGTTCTTGTTCACTTTGTTGATCAACTTTCAGAGATTTACATTCCAGGGAAAGAAATATCTATTGATGAGTCTTTGGTTTTGTTCAAGGGTCGTTTGGTTTTTAGGCAGTACATCCCTAGCAAGAGGGCACGCTATGGAATTAAACTGTATATGTTGTCTTAGAATAAGACAGGATATGTTTTTAATTTTCGTGTGTACACTGGTAGAGATTCCACTATTGACCCCCCTGGTTGCCCATCCACTTTTGGAGTTTCAGAGAAAATTGTGTGGGATCTTGCTAGAAGACTGTTCAACTGAGGCCACCATTTGTACCTTGATAACTTCTACACTGCTGTGCAATTGTTTAAGGAATTGTTTAAAGTGGACACTTTTGCATGTGGCACAATCTGCTCTAACCGCAAAGGTTTTCCGAAAGAGCTTGTTTGCAAAAAACTTCAGAGAGGTCAGTGCAGTACGTTGCGTAGTGAAGAACTACTAGCTGTGAAATTTGTGGACAGGAGGGATGTGTACATGATGACTACCATAAGAGTACCTCACCTGTGCCTGTTTGGGGTCAGGTTGCTGATGTGCACCAACCTGTGTGCATTCTGGACTACAGTAATCACATGGGTGGTGTTGACAGAGTAGATCAGAGGTTGGAACCTTACACTGCTATTCAGAAGGCTTATGTTTGGTATAAGAAGTTGGCCATCCATTTTTTCAACTTAGCAACTTTCAATGCTTTTATTGTGTTCAAGAAGTGTTCTCCTGCATCCAAGTTGACATTTCTTCAGTTTCAGCACTCTGTGATATCTAGTCTTGTTGTTGTGGAACAAGTAAGTGTTCCTAGATTTGGAGTGGTGGAGGATGTGGCTCGATTGAAAGATCGCCACTTTCCTGATTACATTCCTCCCACATCTACAAAAGACTTTCCCACCAGGAGATGTAGAGTCTGTTGGCGAAGAGGTTTGCAGAAAGAGACTCGTCTGTTCTGCCCTGGGTGTCCTTCTAACCCTGGGCTGTGTGTGCCTGCTTGTTATAGAGCTTACCACACACAAAATAGTTTTTTGGAGTATCCATGAGTGGTGAAATGAGCTGCCTGGTCTGTATTGTTTAACATTTGTATTCTGTTTTAAGGTTGGCATTAGTGCAATGTTTTAAGTTTTAGATTTTGTGTTACTAGATTTGTATCTATTTGCAATTTCTTTCTGTTTGTTTTGTAAAAAGAATTCAAAATGTGATGGCGGTGTGTGTAGGCTGGCGCTTGGCTGGTGGTATGTGTGGAGTAGCGCTTGACTGGCGGTGTGCGTAGAGTGGCGCTTGGCTGGCGGTGTGCGTGGAGTGGCGCTTGGCTGGCAGTGTGCGTGGACTGGCGATTGGCTGGCAGTGTGCGTGGCGTAGCGCTTGGCTAGCGGTGTGCGTGGAGTGGCGCTTGGCTGGCGGTGTGCGTGGAGTGGCGCTAGGCTGATGTTGTGCATGGCCTGGTGCTTGGATGGTGGTGTGGGTAGAATGGTGCTTGGCTGGCGGTGTGTGAGTAGTTACTTACTGTTGGTCACTACACACACTGCTAGCTGAGCGCCACTCCACGCAGTCCATCACTTTGTGTAGTGCTGTGTCTGGAAAGTGGGCGTGTGAAAGTGATGGGCCCTTGAAAAGCTCTGTCTGCTTGTGTGAGTGTTGTAATGTGATGGGCCCGCGGCTGGCGGTGTGAATGTTTTGTATGTGTCACACGTATGAAAGGTGTATGAATGGCCTGTAAAGAGGTTGGTGCCTTGATGTGGCTTTACAGCTCACGAGCTGTGAGTCAATGGTTCAGTTTCTCATCCTTTCAATTATTAACAGTGCATTTAATTTTTGTAAAGTGACATGCTAATACAATTGTATATACTGAATCATCACTCACCCTCGTGCCAAATCCAACCAGTATGTGTGTGTGCTTGAGGATTAGATGGATGTGCAGTAATATTAGTCTATTTTCTCTTTCTGAAGCAGTGTGTTCCTTGTCTCTTTTTGTGAATGTTGTAATGTGTTGCTTTTGCTCCCGGCTGGTGTGAATGGTCTTGTGTGTATCAGGTATGAAAGGTGCATGAATGGCCTGTAAACGGTTGGTGCCTTGTCGTGGCTTTACAGCTCACGAGTTGCGAGTCACTGGTTCGGTTTTTATGCATTTAATTATTGACAGAGCATTTCATTTGTGTGAAATCTCTTGTTAATAAAATGTTATGTACTGAACCATCACTCGCCCTCATGCCAAATCCAACCAGTATGTGTGTGTGTTTGAGGAATAGATAGCTGCGCTGGAATGTTTGACTTTTGAGTGTTCCTGTTAAGGTGTACATTCCATCTAAGAAAAACCTACTAAATGTAGATATTATTATTAAACCATGGGAGTATATGGTGATGTCTTTCTTGTGAATGGCAGGTTATTTTTCATCCACAATGTCCTGCACACTTGAAAATGTCTGTCACAATTTCCATGCAATAGTGCTCCAAAAATCTCAAGCTGTAGAACTGAACACATTATTAAGTCAAAACAATTTGGTTTTGCAAGGGAGGTCACCATGGTTTTTGGTCCTGTAAACTGCGGCCATCTCAGGAAACCTATCAAACCCACACACTTCTGAAAAGTAGACATCCGGGGGCTTCCAAGGAGGTATGGCTTACATGAATCCCCCAATGTTCCCTTACCCAGATTCCCTTGCAAACCTCAAATTTAGCTGAAGAAAATATTTTTTTCACACATTTTTGTGTGGGAAAGCATGGCATCACTGGGCTCACCCAAATTTCCTAGCACCCAGTATTCCCCGAGGTCTCCCGATAAAACTGGTGCCTCACTTGTGTGGGAGGCCCAAGTATACGCGATAGACAA
Source organism: Lissotriton helveticus (assembly GCF_964261635.1). NCBI lineage: Eukaryota > Metazoa > Chordata > Amphibia > Caudata > Salamandridae > Lissotriton > Lissotriton helveticus. The sequence continues at coordinate 831,763,436 of NC_136061.1, read as the reverse complement.
GTGCCCAAAACGTAGTGTGGCGACCTCAAAATTGCCTTTGTCAAAACCACCTGCTTTTGCAAGGGGGGTTACCTGGGTTTTTGGCCCCGTGCTTGACGGCCATCAAGGGAAACCCACCAAACCCACACATTTCTGAAAAGTAGATACACGGGGGCTTCCAAGGAGGTATGGCTTGTGTGGATCCCCCAACGTTCCCTTACCCAGAATCCCTTGCAAACCTCAAATTTAGCTAAAAAAACAGTTTTTTCACACATTTTTGTGTGGGAAAGCGTGGCATCACCGGGCCCACACAAATTTCCTACCACCCAGCGTTGCCCCAGGTCTCCCGATAAAAATGGTGCCTCACTTGTGTGGGAGGCCCAAGTTCCCGTGACAGGCAAGGGCCCAAAACGTAGTGATGCGACTTCAAAATTGCCTATGTCAAAACCACCTGCTTTTGCAAGGGGGGGTCACCTGGGTTTTTGGCCCTGTGCTCGACGGCCATCTACGGAAACCTACAAATCCCATACATTTCTGAAAAGTAGACACACAGGGGCTTACAAGGAGGTATGGCTTGCGTGGGTCCCCCAACATTCCCTTACCCAGAATCCCTTGCAAACCTAAAATTTAGCTGAAAAAACTGTTTTTTCACACATTTTTGTGTGGGAAAGCGTGGCATCACTGGGCTCACACAAATTTCCTACCACCCAGCGTTCCCCCAGGTCTCCCAATAAAAATGGGGCCTCATTTGTATGGGAGGCCTAAGCACTTGCGGCAGAGCTAGGGTTCACAAACTACAGCTAGGCACTTTGCCAGATAAGTGTCATTGTTCACTGTGAAATTGAGGTATGAGCACGTTGTGTTTTGCGCTGTTTCCTGTCACAGGCACTAGGCCGACCCACACAAGTTGGGTACCATTTTTCTTGGAAGACTTTGGGGAACGCAGGGTGGTAGGACATTTGTGGATACACGCAGATTCCAGAACTTTCCACCATAGAAATGTGGAGAAAATGTGTTTTTTTTGTCAATTGTTTAGGTTTGGAAGGCATTCTGGGTAACAGAACCTGGTGGGAGGCAGTAAGTCACCCCATCCTGGATTTCCCTGGGCATCTAGTTTTCAAAAATGTATAGGTTTACCAGGTTTCCCTAGGTGCCGACAATGCTAGGGTTCAAAAACTACAGCTAGGCACTTTGCAAAAAAAGGGAAAATTTTCACTGCGAAATTTCGGTGTGACCACGTTGCTTTTTGCACTGTTTCCTGTCGCAGGCACTAGGACGACCCACACAAGTGAGGTACCATTTTTCTCAGAAGACTTTGGGAAATGTGGGGTGGGTGGAAATTTGTGGACCCACGCAGATTCTAGAACTTTCCACCACAGAAATGTTGGAAAATTCGTTTTTTTGGTCAATGTTTTAGGTTAGCAAGGGATTCTGGGTAACAGAACCTGGTGGGAGGTAGTCAAGTCACGCCATCCTAGATTTCCATGGGCATCTAGTTTTAAAAAATGTATAGGTTTGCTAGGTTTCCCTAGGTGCCGGCAGAGCTAGGGTTCAAAAACTACAGCTAGGCATTTTTCCAAAAAAGGGTAATTTTTCACTGCGAACTTGAGGTGTGACCACGTTGCGTTTTGTGCCTTTCCTGTCGCAGGCACTAGGTCGACCCACACAAGTGGGGTACCATTTTTCTTGGAAGACTTTGGGAAACCCGGGGTGTAAGGAAATTTGTGGATACACGCAGATTACAGAACTTTCCACCACAGAAATGTGGAGAAAATGTGTTTTGTTTGTACATTTGTTAGGTTTGCAAGAGATTCTGGGTAACAGAACCTGGTAGGAGGCAGTCAAGTCACCCCATCCTGCATTTCCCTGGGTGTCTAGGTTTCCCTAGGTGCCAGCAGAGCTAGGGTTCAAAAACTACAGCTAGGTACTTTGCAAAACAAGGGTCATTTTTCACTGCGAAATTGAGGTGCGACCACGTTGCGTTTTGCGCCGTTTCCTGTCGCGGGCACAAGGCCGAACCACACAAGTGAGATACCATTTTTATTGGGAGACTTAGGGTAATTCAGATTTGTAAATCAACTGTTATTACATATTGAGTTGTCATGCATTTCTCCCTTCCAAATGAAAGACATTGTGTAAAAAAGAAGTCATTTTGAAAAATGACCAATAATTCTTATGCTAGTATGAGTATTTCCAATTTTGAAAATGTGCAAATATATACTGTTTCTAAACTCTATAATTTGTACCCATTTCATAAATACATAGGTGTCTTTCGTACCGATTTTTCCATGTATACATTTTCCCAGAATAATTGCTCTATACCCTGTACATAATAAAATACCATTGCAAGTTGCTGCTCAGTTTTTGGCTCTGGGTTCGTCAGGTTCTTGGTGAACCTACAAGTCCTATATATCCCCACAACCAGGAAGGTTCAGCGGATGTAATGGTATATTGATTTTAAAGAGCTGTCATAATTACAAGAAGTTACTGGTGAAAACGTTGAGACAAAGGGCTGTTTTTTTCAACTAATTTTCAATGTTTCCAATATTTAACTGTTAATTTCTATAAAGAAACCTTCATGGATTTAGACAAATGACCCCTTTCTGAATTTAGAATTTTGTCTAGTAAAAATAGACTATGTCCCAGAAAAATGCCAAAATTATGTGTGAAAAATGTTGATTCTCTAACAAAAGACTGTCATTCCCTAAAAGCTGGGAAAATGGTGATTTCAGCCCCACAAATCCTTTTTTGATAACATTTGCAGGGAAAAACCCAGAGACTTTCATTTGCAGCCCGTTTTTCCCATTTTTCTGAAAAAAACAATAGTTTTACTGTATTTTGCTTAATTTCTGGGACCCCTCCAAGAGAATCCACAAACTCTGGGTACCTTTACAATCCCCATGATGTTGGAAGAAAAGGACGCAAAATTGGCATGGATAACTTATGTGGTCAAAAGGCCTAGCAGCAAAGGGGTTAACACTATAGGCCACTTCTGTTTAATAACCGACCTCATCTTTCTCTCTGGCTTATTATATGTAGTGATAAGCCTAGGTGCCTTTTCTCCTGATGTCAGTTCATGGTCTACTTTTGCCATAGGCATAAGGGATTCCCTCTATCTGAGGTTAATATTTCTCTGTGCCTCTTGTAAACATTTCTCATTGTATCCTCTCAGTTTAAATGTATTGAGTGCCTCTTGAGTACATATCTCTAAGTCTTCTTGATTACTGCAGATCCTCTTGAGTCTCAGAAGTCCCCATATGGGTTGTTGTGAATTAGCTGTTTTGGGTGCAGTGCGCTGCCATGGAGTGTACAATGCCAGCAGTGGCTTTTCGATGCAATGTTGTGGCTATTTTTCCATTCTTTATGTACATTTTAACATCTAAGAACTCAACACTTTCTTTACTTATGTGAGAAATAAATTTAAGTTTAGCAGAATTCTGATTGATGTTGTGGATAAAATCAGTGGCACTTTTTACATCACCTCGCCATACAACAAAAACGTTGTCAATGTATCTTAACCAATGCTCAGAGTGTGTGCACCTGAGGACCTGCTCCTCCCACCAGCCAAAGTGTAAACACGCATAGCTGGGAGAGAAGCGGGCCCCCACCACCAACCCTCTCTTTTGAATGTGTAAATTATTTTCAAATAAGAAGAAATTGTTATGTAGGCACCAAGAGATTAAAGTTAGCAGCATTTTGTTGTGGTTGTAACATTCCGCTGGTCTAGTGTTGAGGAAATGATTGATCGGTTTTAGACCAGTGATGTGTTCAATGCTTGTGTAAAGTGATTCGATATCAAGAGTGATACAAATCAAATCGTCTGCCCATTGAATATTGTGCAGTTTCATTAGGAAATCTCCTGTGTCCTTAATATAAGAAGGGAGTTGTTTGACAAATTTCTGAAGGAAAAAGTCCACATATTCCGTGGCATGTACTCCAACGCTTCCTATTGCTGATATTATTGGTCTGCCAGGTACTGGTAATGTGTTTTTGTGGATTTTGGGGATAAAACATATCCTCAATGTTATCAGAAAGTCCACCTTTAAAAATGTATACTCTTCCCCCCGAAATCACAGCCTCCCTTTTCCATTGTGATAGATGCTTACTTAAAGTTTCCTTGGCCAGGTTATATTGTCGAGTGTTCGTTTTTTCATAACAGGTTATATATATACATATATATATTCACTGAAAAAACCATAGGTTTCACACCAGTTATAGTTAGGAATTAGCATTAAAAAACCTATTAAATTCACTGAAAAAACCATAGGTTTCACACCAGTTATAGTTAGCTGAAAGTTTTACTCGCATAAAACCATTGAAATTCCCACGTTATAGTTAGTTGGACTCACTATAACTTGCGCGTGCAATGCACTGCTGATGACGTCACATATTACATCACTCATGACATGGTCAGTGACATCACTCATGACATGCTATTTTTTTTAAAAAAAGTCTGTCATTCTTTTATCTCCATGGTACACTCCCCGGTACGCGTACCCGGCGCTCCCCCCGCGAAAATCTAAATCTTTGCTCATTTCCCCCTTTGATTTTTGCCACCTCTTGTGTCTCAATCCTACCGAGACACAAGATGGCGGCCGCTGCGGACTGTTTCGAATGTTTACAGACACCCGAGAACCAATCAGCTTGCCGTGCGCAAGTCGCGTGGCGTACCGGGGCGCGGCTCTAGATATATAAATTTTTTGAACCTAAATTACTCAAAATCCTCTGGAGCACATATCTTGAGACATAGCAAAGGCACATCGGGCTACCAGTCCCTACAATTTTGCCAAGTTTGGTGAAAATCCATTCAGTCGTTCGAGCTAAAAGTGCGACAGACCGCCCTATGGAAATTAACATGGGGAAAACACATTTTGGGACCCCCCTTTTATCTCGGCCCCCGCTTGACTATTCCACCCCAAACTTTCAGGGAAGGAGCGGAGCGCCGCGAGGCAAAGTTGCTGAAATTCAGGCTGATTGCTCAACCGGCGCCAAAGTTATTCCAAATAGAATGTTGCGATTTCCCTATGGAAATCAATCCTAACTATAACTACCTACTGGCGACCGCCAGTAGGTAATATATATATATGTTAGACACGACTACAGGCCAAATCGCTGAACAAAATGACACCAAATTTGGCAGAAAGGTAGATTTCAGCCCAGAAAGAATTCCTTTTTTGGTATCAATCTGTTCATTAGTTTTGGAGTTTTACATATATCTAGAGATGCATATCCACTGTGAATCTACCACGGATCCTTCGCAGATCCAGGTGGATTCGCGGATTCAGCAACCAACAGCAGTGCCATGATTGACTGGCCACAATCTGAAAGGAGAGTTGCAGAAACCATTTTCTTCTTTGGGAAGTTTAAAACAGATAGAAGGGGTCGGGGTAAAGGTACCCTAACCCCCTGGAATTGATGAAGGGGTCTGTGAAAGAGCCATGTTGGGCAAGAAATAGTCAAATAGTTAAAAATGTTTTTATGTAGGACACAAGGAACCACCCGGATCCTCAGTGATCCTCTCAAACTCGGGTGGATCCATGGATCCTCACATGTTTGGACAGTTTTAGGTGGATCCGTGGATCCGTGGATCCAGACTCCATTAAAAAAACTCATGCACCCACTCATAGACCCACACACCTACTCACTCACTCACTCACTCACTCACAAACCCACTTACACACCCACACAACCACTCACACACACTCAGCCACTTACAGTCCGGCTAAACCACTTAAACACCCACTCATAGACCCATGCAGCACTCACAATCCATTTTCACATACTCACACACCCACTTACACATCCACACAACCACTCAAACACACTCAGCCACTCAGAGTCCGGGTACACCACCTAAACACCCACTCATAGACCCATGCATCACTCACAATCCATTTTCACACACTCACACACCCACGTACACATCCACACAACCACTCATACAGTAACTCACAGTTAAAATATATAATTTAAAAAACATAGAAATTAGGTTTAGATTTTATACACATAAAACCATAGCAGTTGTAGTTATAGTTATCTCAAGAAACTATAACTTGTGCCCTAATTTGACAATAACTCATGCTCTGGTCATGGACTGTGAATTACCTCACATATTACATCATTCATGACTTCTTCTGTGAAATCAATGATAATATCACTGCACCATTTGGAGAAAGATAATTGATTACAGCAGCACCCGCCGCAATATTAGAAATGCGGAATGTGACCGCCAGGGTGACAGTCATATTCTAATTAGCGTGTGGACTGCCGCACGTTTGGTGGCCAGTCCCAGCACTGCTAGGGTGGTGGGCGGACTAAAGTATGCCTGCCATCCTAATGACCTCCTAAGGGTCTTATAATGAGTTTGGCAGTCACTGTGGTGGTTTGACTGCCCTATTCCAAGTCAGGTGGTCGGACCGCCATGAGACCACTGCTGCTACCAGGGATCCGAGATCCTTGGAGGTCAGTGACATGATTCATTGAATAGAACGCCGTCCTCGACTGTCCCAATCCGGATTCTGAAGCAACCACAGCACAGAGACTGCCCTACATGCTGCCTCAGACAACATCCGCACCCTACTGGACTAAGGCCACTCTGCATCCCTCATCCTACTCGACCAATCAGCGGCATTCAACACCGTCTCCCACCGTACACTAGTCGCCAGACTACATGACACAGGAATACAAGAAACAGCCCTGGACTGGATCCGAACATTCCTTACCAGAAGCAGCCAAAGGATCAGACTCCCACCTTTCCTCTCCGACCCCAAGAAAATCACCTGCAGACTACCACAGGGTTCATCACTGAGCCCTACCCTCTTTAACATCTACATGGCCCCCCTCACAGCCATCCGACAACACAGGCTCAACATTGCATCCGACGCCGACAACACCCAGCTCATCCTCTCCCTCACCAAAGACCCCACCACTGCCAAACTCAACTTCTAGAAAGGAATGCAAGATGTCGCAGTCTGGATGACGAACAGCTGCCTGAAGCTCAATGTTGTGAAGACAGAAATCCTCATCCTCTGTACCACCCCTTCTGCATGGGACAGCACCTGGTAGCCGACTGCCCTTGGAAGCCCATCTCCCCCCCTCAGACCAAGCCAAGAACCTCAGCATCATACTTGGCTCATCACTCACCATGAACAGACAGGTCCACGCTGTCACCTCAAGCTGCTTTAACACCCTCCGCATCCTCCGCAAGACCTTCAAGTGGATCCCCCAAAAGTCAAGGAAGACAGTCCCTCACACACTCATAATCAACAGACTGGACTATGGAAACGCACTCTATGCTGGCATCAACAAGTCCCTACTCTGCAAACTCCAGACAATACAGAACACCGCTGCCAGACTCATCCTCGGCATCCCCCAACACAAACACATCAGCCAACACCACTGGCTCCCGGTGGAGAAAAGAGTCACTTTCAAAATCCTCACTCACGCCTACAAATGCTTACACAACATCGGACCCAAATACCTCAACAACAGAATCAACTTCCATGTACCCAAAAGAAACCTCCGATCTTCCAACTTTGCACTGTCCAAAATCCCACGCATCCACAGAGCCAGAGCAGGCAGAAGACCCTTCTCTCACATTGCAGCCAAGACCTGGAATGAGCTACCGGCAGACATCGGATGCGCCCCCTCCCTGAACACCGTCAGGAAGACCCTCAAGACCTGGCTCTTCAGCTAAACAGATCTGCGGACGCCCCCTCAGTGCCTTGAGACCCTCATGGGACAGTAGCACACTTACAATTCCCCTGATTGTCTTACAGCAGCCTGAGGACCCTAATATTCTGGGGATGCTGCTGTGGCCGCGCCAAGCACATTAGGAGTTTCCTCACTATCACAAGTTTCATGGCAGTGGGCCCAACCATGAAAAGTGTGGCAGTGAGGAAACTAAGGGGGCCTCTGGTTGCCTATGCGCCATGAGATACATGCATGGGGGCACCTAGTGTGCCCCCCTGTATGCATGCACCCCCAGTTCATGGAGGGCATGGACTTGACAGCCCATACCATTCCCAGAAGGAACTGCCTTTGACGCTCCCACTCAAGTGCCTTTTTCATAGGCACTGCCAAAGAACCACCCACCAGTGATTTAAAAACGCTGTAATCTGGCAGGCAGTTAAGTATTGTAAGCAGTCTTGAGTTATTAGACAAAATCATCTCAGCATGAGAAGTTCTACTTAAAATAGAAGACTGTGTGCACAAGGTACTACCTATGTACATGTGCTTGCTTGCTTAGATTTAAATGATGGGCTATCTGCCAAGTGTTCAGCATAGTATGAAGGCTGCAGGTAATATCGGTATACCTTGGCCTCCCTGACTATCTACTAGGTCACTTGCAGGTGGTACAGAATGCAGCAGCAACGGTCGTCTTGTTGGTAAACTTTAGAACTCATATGACGCCTCTCTTGAAGTCACTGCACTGGCTCCTTGTGGGAAAAAGGGTGATTCTTAATCTTCAATGTGTTTCATAATGTTTGAGCACCCTACATTAGGAATAGGATCCAGCCATATACTCCTATTAGAACCCTGCGATTCTCAACTCAGAAGCTGTCGGTCGTGCCAAAATTTGCACGCTCTCGGTTGGGGGGGACGATCGTACCAGGTGACCACCACTAAGCTGTAGAATAGTTTGCCGCTTCTCCTGAGAGAGGAATAAGTTCTCCTTAGTTTCAGAAGAAAGTTAAAAATCTGGTTGTTTCAATGAGAATGGAGTCACCCGTAGCTGCTCCAGACCATTCTGTCAATAAGATTAAGTTAGCGTGGGGACACTCTTAGGAGTAGCTGTGCGCTTTACAAATACCCCTATAACATAACATGACATAACATAATGTATGACCCTTAGCACCCTCAGATCTCGGTTATTTTAAGCAAATATTGTCTCTTTGGACAAGTTTTGCATAAAGTGTACAATGTTCTTAGTAAAAACATTTTAATTCTCTGTGGTCTATTTCTCACGAGAGTGTCACTGTGGTACAGAGTAAACTCTCTCCATAAAGTAAACACTATTTACCGTTCCAACATTTCTACTCATATCAACTTATTTTTTCAATGTTGATTTGGTGACTGTGAGGGATTTGATACAGATAAAGCCTGTCAATAGTAAGGCATTCATTTTGGAACACACCTTGAGTATCATGGATTTTTCTGAACAGTTGTATATAGATTGAACACTGTGTGCAATACTGTTTTCCTTATATATGTGATTGATTATTAATGTGAACTATGCTAGCTGTAAAGTGTATGGTACACGTTAAATATTGCATATAAAGCCTGTTTTCTACACCTAAAGGATCTTTATCTGTGATAGCACTGATGATGCCTGATATTCTCCTGAGCTATTTTGTATTTACTGTCAGGCCTGTAATGCCATAGTAATAAACAAATGTGCTGGAAAACAAAACTTGGATGATTACACCAGTGATGTGATCAATGATGTAATTTCCCTATGTCATCAGTAATGTCATAAATAATGCCATAGGACATGCCATGAGTGATGGCATATGTGAGATCATAAGCAGTGCATGAAGGGACACAAGTTATAGTTAGTGCTGTTAACTGGTGAATTTCTGTGTTTTTTATGTTTAAAACTTTAATTTTGTCATTGACAAATCCATAAAGCTGTAACATTATTTTAACCTCTTTTTTTCAGTGAATTTCTAAGGTTTTTTAAAAACAAAAACAGATTTTTTATCACACCTCAGTATAACGTTACTTTAACCTTTTTTATCATTGACCCTCTAGGGGTTTTGTTAAGTAAACTATTTTTCAATGTGATGTATAGTAGAATAACTGACTAATATATTGTGTGTGGATATATTATTCTGAAAGGGAATTGCTTTTGCATCGTAATTTAACAGGCTAGGGTGCACACTTTGCAAAATGTTTCTACAAAATGATGTTTGAGAATAACAACAGTATTTGTGTTGAGATTGTCTAACTTCCAAGTTCTTCTGACTGTCACATTGTCCCAGCAAGCTCATTACCATTGTAATAACATACTTTTCAAGGCCATTGTATGTGTTTTTACGTTGAAGTTATAATTATAATTCAGAAAGAGAGTAATCAGTTTTTCAAATATTGCATAGTATTACATTTCACTATATAAATACATGTTTATGTGTGTGATTAGTCACTAGAGTTCTATATTTTGTTTTAATCTACTGTTTAGAGTTCTTTTTCATCTGTTCAGTTATTATTTAATGTTAAGCTGTAAAAATAGAGGGGTATATTAGCAACAGACGGCGATAAATATCGCAAATCGGGCTTAGCGCTTTCATATTTATCGCTGTTATTTATCTCCTGGTTAGCGCGTTATTTACAAGGTGTATAACCTAGGTGATAAATATTCCAGTGTTAGCGCAAAAATGGCAAACATCGCGATGTTCACCCAAAAACAGCGAAAACATTGCTGATATGAGCATGTGTTCGTAACCACATAATCCACATCCCATGTAAAGTATGCCCTAGTCTGACTTTTAACAGACGTTAAAATTCAGAACTAAGGGCGTGTTAGCGCGATTAGGATTACCGCTACGCCGGATTTGGGGTCCTTGTAAATATCAAGAAGCTCGTTTAACGATATTTTCACATGGAGTATTGTCAGGCACGCCTCCTTTGCATATCATTAACAATGCGATGCGGGCGTGCTGACAACGGCGCTAAGACAAGGAAACACGCATTAGCGTATCCTTGTAAATAAAGCGATAATATTATCGCCACTTTTCGCCTGAAAACAGATGCAAAAGTGGCGATAATATTATCCTTACCCTTGGTATATGCCCCAGAGTCATTAACAATATAGATGTAATATTCTCCTTTTTTTTTAAGTTTCAAAGGAATTTTTACTAAGCAGAAAAAATGCAACAGAGAAATACAGTACAATGTCAAAATGAAATACAATTCAGTGCATAATGAGAAAAATATGATGAAATATGGGAGAAAAAAGAATGAAAAACAAAGAAAGAGGGGACACAGAAAAGTGGGGAGAAATACCAAGTTAATATAATACAGTCTCTAAATATAAAATATGTCAGGTAAAGTACATAAATCTTCCAAGAAAAGGAAAAGAATAATAACAATGTATTATGCAACTGAGTAATAAAAAAGAACTAACAATAAGTAATACATTTTTCTGGGAAGTCTCGTTGACATATGGACATCTGTCCCCTCTAAAACCTCCATTGTTGATCTTCTTTTGGCGGTGGCTTTTCAACAAGTTACTAAATCCTGGAAAAACACATCAAATGTCTCATTTCAGGATTGGTGGAATGGTGTTTGCTTTAACCATAGATTAGATAGAGCATATGTTTATCCTGTTTCACTCGCTATTAAACGGGATTTGTTATGGTTACCTCTTACTACTTTTTTGGATGTTTCAACTCATAATTTCCCATTACACTCTGCCTATGTGGAAGAAGTACCCAAACCTCTGTGATGCTTATATATAATTTCATCACTGTATATTCTTCTTTTTTTAATGTGGTAACTCTCGCAGCCTGCTGGCAGGAGTCAAACACACAATGCCCTGCATGGACTCCAAGGCTGAGGTACTTCCTGGAAGGCTCTCACAACCCTCTTGCAGAAGCGTACTTTTGGTATTAAGTTAAGAACAGTGTTTTCCTGTAATTCTGAACAAAGTAGCAGATTACAGAAGTTGATTATATTAGTAAAATTAATTATGATTTGTTCCATTGAATTTATAAACCATAATGTTTTTACGATCTTGCAAAAAGCATGCAGGAGTTGAACACGCAATCCCCTGCGTGGATTTCGAGTGGGCTATACTTACTGTCAAGCTCTTGCGATCTCCCTACAAGATTGTGTTTTTGAAATTAAGTTAATAACAGTAAGTTCTTGTAATTCGGGACAAATTTAGACATTAGAGATGTCACTTAGCTTGGGAAAATTGATTATGAATTGTCTCATGGAATATATAAATCAATAATATTTGTACGCTCTGGCGAGACACTAGCAGGTTTCTCATGAAATGTTCGGGAGAGGGACCACTCCCTAAGGCAGGATTGTGATTGGCTCATATAGATGTCTTTATTTAGAAGAAAAAGATTCCATTGTTTTGCTTTATTTTTCTATTAGATTTTGGTGCCAGTAGACATATTTAACTTTCTCTCCTTTCCTGTTTCCTGTAGGGGTAAGCCACAAAACTCCACAAAGTGATGTAGAATGGTGTTTTTTCTCTTGTGTGACTTTCCAACGTTAAGTTAGAGAGCGCTCGTGAGATGAAAATCACATGCTAGACCTCCTCCCTGTGAGATTTTTCAACGAGGGCCGTTGCGGCAGGTCGCAACCGCTCGAGTTGAGAAATCTGCTGCTCGGGTTGGGGAAGCTGCTGCTCCAGTAGAATGTCTACTCGAGCGGCTGAAAGCAGCAGCGCCCTCCAGCATGGCACAGAGTGACGTTTGTGCTGATTTTACAACATGGACCAAACTCCTGGCGCTTAAAATCAGTGCAATCAGCACAACTTAATAGACTCCACCGCTGTTGGAACTCCGCAGCGCGGCTGAGTTTTTGTGCCACTTTGCAGAATTCTGCAGAGTAGAACTCCACGAGCTCTGACCAGGCCTAGTCTTCATCATGTGTACCACAGGGATGTGAAGACACCTTAGATCCGTGCATCAGCAAAAGGCTTGCAAAGGCAGGGATGGCTGGTGCTGGAGGGCTAGACAACTCTACAGGGGTTTCAACATCATTTTCTCCAGGAGATACTGTGCCTGAGTGGAAAAAACCCTCCATTTTTAAATAAAGATCTATTTCACTGCTTGTGTAAGCAGGTCATTTGTTCATCAGAGACAAACAGTTCTGCCCAGGAGAAACTTGTCCAAGAGCACAGGTGTCCCCCTAGGCTTCAGTTTTCTTTTTTTAACAGTTTTTTGTACGTATTTCTATTTTTTGTTTTCAAGCAGATTCTGTTGGTGTTTGTTTCACATTTCAAGTTGTAAGCTTCTCTTATATCCTACTAAAAAAAATGAAAACACCCAAAAATATTACAAATATTTAAAAACACAATTTTTATATAACTGTTGAAAACTGTTAACAAAAACAGCCTCTCTTGAGATTGAACTTTTTATAATGGACTTTGCATTTACACAGAATGTATATCCTGATGTAGTATGTATAATTACATACACCAGAGTAATAACAGTGTGTTTAATTTAATGAACGTCAATCCATTATATAATTTTGGGGGAAAAAATCACCTAGAATTATGAAAAAAAACACTTGCTTTATCACTACTTTTTTTACGATCCCATGAGAGTCTTGTGAGATTGTACATTTTTTATTAGAGGAACAATTTACACTTTCCTGTAATATTATAGGGTGTGGGGGGAAAGTAGACTCTCAAATGAGACATTTTCATAGTATAACAACAGTGTACAGTAGGGTCTAGGGAAACATTGAGATCTCACTGACACCTCTCCACACAGCCTAACAACTGTGTATGGTAGACTATGGGGAGAGACTGGCTGCTCCAGTGAGACCTTACAAGAAGGTAGCAGTGTGTAGAATAGGGTGTAACGAGACACTGCGTCTCCACTGACACCTTTATCAAGGGTCAGCAATATGTCTTGTAGGATGACGAAGGAACATACCTCACATTTAAGACATTATTATTGCATATGAAGTACAACAAGTAATGGCCTCTCTATTGAGACCTCTCACCAGGAAAATAACCACATATATTAGGATATGGGAATGGATTTGACAGTGCAGTCACAGCTCTCCCCAGGATGACAGCCATATATAGTAGTGCATCTGGAAATATTTTCTTCTCCACTAACACTTATCTCCAGAACAACATCGATGTGTAGTATGGTGTTGCAAGGACTGGCCTCTCTGCTGACACCTCTCCCTAGAACAACAGGGATATGCAGAGGTGTGTGTCTGGGAAGGGAATGACCTGTCCTTCAACACATCTTACCAAGGTGAGTGGTGTCTGTAGTAGAGAAAACTGAATCTTTCTGCTCATACCTCTTCCCATGATGACAGATATGCATAGTAGGCTGTGGGGAAGAACTGCCCTTTTTGCTGACAGATCTCTATTTCATAATAAGACGGCACAGTACAGTGTGGGGAGAGACTGGCCTCTCTCCTGTTACCTGCATCTTAGAAAATGGATATGCAAATTACGATGTGAAACTGAGCTTACCTCTCTGGGCACATCTCTCCCTAGGATGACAGCTGTACAAGTAAGTTGTGGTAATGAAATCACCTTTATGCTGATAATTCTCTCTTGCATGACAACTATAGAGAGTATGATGTTAAAGCACGCTGTCCTGTCAGCTGAGAAATCTCCCCAGAGTAAAATATGTACAAAGTAGTCTGTAGGTAGTAGGGTATAGAAATGTAGTATCCCCTCCCAGCACCGTATCTTGGTTGATGGGTGTGAACGTCTGAATGTGAGGACACACTCACTACTCCCTTATAGCTCTCTTCATGGGCACAATGAGGTATAATAGGGTGTGCACAGGTCCAGACTTCTCATCTGAAACCTTTCTTCTGAGTCACATACATTTAGAGAACCATGTGCAAAAGAACTGTCCTTTCCACTATCACATCTCCACCAGCTGATAGTGAGTAGTAGGATACACTGGACTCTGTACCCAAACCTCTAGCTTGTTTGAGAGGTCTGTATACTACAGTGAGCACAATGACTGATCTATTTAGTGAAATCTTACTGTTACATGAGAAGTCACCATATTTGGGTAGTCAAATAATTGCCTTTGTCATTAACAATTCTCTGTAGCACAAAATATATGCACATTTCCATATCCAATGGCACATCAATGTTAATGTGACTTACCTGAGTTGTTCAAAATACAATAAATTCAGGTTGCCTACGTGAGGAGTGTATCTTCGATTTGGGGCTGTGATGTTTTGAATTAAGTTATGGCCATCCAGCCGTGGAGATGCACCACCACAGAAGAGTGGGTCCAGGGCTTTGCACATTTCCTAGCCTGACATGGAAGGGCAGGTGTAGCATTGAACACTTTTCTGAATGACTCTGAATGTCAAAGTGCCCACTGGGGCTTAATAATTTACAGACTTGACATGCCTAAATATTGTCAGCACCATGGGGTCAATATTGTTTGTGAATTTCTAATACCAACACTTGAGGCCTAATGGGGGCAATGGTGTTTTTGTCTGAAGTTCATGACAAGTGTGAGCATGGTTGCCAGTGAACAAAGACCTCATGGTTTGAAACGCGTATGGTCAATCAATGTGAATGCGACTTTCCTGAGTTGTTCAAGCTGCAATAAATTCAGGTTGCCTGCATGAGGAGTGCGTCTTCGATTTGGGACTGTTGTGTTTTGAATATATCTTTCTCTGTAAGTCTTATGAATCATGAAACGAGTTGTTGTGTAACACACAGCGTGTCCTGCCCCCACTATCTATAGATGCATCCACCGCGAGTTCAGCGGTCTTTGGTGGGATCTGTTAAATTAATACATATATATATCATCAGACAGAGGTTAACGATGACACCCTAAAGAAGGTGATCCTATGGTGCTGCTTCATCAATAATTTATTGTTGATATGGGAAGGAGACAAGGAGGAGTTGATCATCTTCTTAAAATCATTGAATAACAACCCTCAAACACTGCAATTTACTTATGAAATGAGTAACGTTAAAATCAGTTATCTAGACATTGAAGTTTACATTGATAATGGCAAAATGTGTACTAGGTTACATGGGAGACCAACACGTTGCAATAGTATTTTATTTGCAAACAGTGCATCTCCAAAAGCATTAAAGTGGAGTGGAGTGATGTGGAGTGGAGTGTTCTGTATGGGGAGCTTTTGAGTGCATGATGAAAATGCTCTGAAATTGAGGAATTTGAAATTCAAGAACAAGAAATATGTCAATGATTTATAAGACAAAGCTATTCAATCATGGTACTAGAAGATACTTTAGAAAGAGAAAGATCGAGGGATAGGGCCAAGTTAATAATTCAAAAAATAAAAATAAATAAAACATAAGACAGTGCTATGAGATATATAATGGCTTTTAATCAATCAGATTTTTAAATTTGAAAAAATTAAATACTCATTGGAACTTTCTTGAAAAACATGAAGAAAAATGTGTCAGACTACCCAAGAATCACATATAAAAAGACAGCCTCATTAGCTAATATGTTAGTTCAAAGCCACTTTGTAAATCAGAGAATGGAAACTAAAAATCGGCTAAAGAAACCAGACTTCTATAAATGTCAAAACTGAAAGCCTGTCAATTTGGCTGAAATGCCACATTATTTAAGATTGACTGAAGTGTTATGGAAATCAAAGAATAGATCCATTGTGAAACAACATATGTGGTATATATTTTAGAATGTTGTTGTGGCAAAAAGTATGTCAGAAGTACATTAAACAATTTGAAACTCAACATACGTCAACATTTTGAGAGCAACTGCCAATCGAGACTACAATTATGTAGCCGCGAAACGCATTTTGGAAGTACATGGAGGAAATAAAGAAGCACTTTATTATTAAGGAATACAGGATATATCTATCAAGATCAGAGGGGGTGATTGGGAATAGGCTTTAAGGAGATGGGAATCTAGATGGAAACTCACAATAGGCACCAAAATCCCTAGGGCATGAATACAGTCACTAAACTCTTCGTACATGTGAATGACATTTCATGAACTTTTATGTGGTTCTGAGAAAATGTAGGAAACAATTGAGAAATATAAAGAAGGGGTAGAACAGAGTTATTAATTTCCTGAAATATATTTTTATCATATCTCATTTATTCTCTGAAGATATCTGTAGTTTATCGGTTTTGGGCCCTTGGATTTCTGTTTATCCTTCTATTTATTCTCAAGCTTTTATATGGAATAAGACTTCTGAGCATGTATTTTTCCTAGCAGTATTTTTATCTTTGGCAGCTTTTTTATTTAATAGAGTCCAAATTCTTTTTTGGGTATTTCAGAAACATTGTTTGCACTTTATGAAATGATGCTGCTGAAATTATTCACTTTAAAATATTTTTGCGCTTTATTACATAATGCTGATACATTTTCAGTTTTAAGATACTTAGAAACTTTTTGAAAATTGTATGTAGGCTGAACTTTTTGATTTGATTTGATTTGATTTTTGATTTGAAACAAATTTATAAAGCGCGGCTAACACCATTAGGTTTCTTGGCGCTGTGCTGGGGCGTAGTGAAAAAGGATGTGAAACAGAATCTAAGGGTATGAGATAGTAAAAAGGAAGGTTTTAAGGAGTGTTCTGAAACCAGAGTATGAAGGTGCAAGTCTGAGGGAAAGTGGAAGGGAGTTCCAGAGGGATGGAGCCAGAAGAGAGAACCTCAGGCCCCCATGTTTTTTCCTCGTGAACCTGGGAACGGATAACAGGGCCATTTGGGATGAACGTAGGTTGCGGGACGGGGTATAAGAATGGAGAAGGGAAGAAATAAAAGAGGGACCTAAACCAGAGAGGGACTTGAAGATGGTGCAGCCTAACTTAAATTTGCAGCGGGCGGATACCGGCAGCCAATGAAGACTCTTTAAAAGTGGGCGAACATGCTGATCTTTTGGCTGGTGGTAGATCAGGCGGGCAGCTTGGTTTTGTATTAGCTGGAGTCTTCTCAGTTGGTACTCGGGGATGCCGACGTACAGCGCGTTAGCATAGTCGAGTCGACTGATCACTAGCGCCAGAAGTGCTAACGTGAGCGCTTCGGTGGTAAGTAGGCGGGAGATTTTCCGGAGTTTCCTAAGTTGGAAGTGGCTGGCGGACACCACTGCACTAATCTGGGGAGTCATAGAGAGGTCATTACTAATAATGACCCCCAGGCTTTTGGCAGAGTTGACTGGAGAGGGAGGGCTTCCAAGGCTGGCAGGCCAGATGGAAGGCTGCCAGGGGTTGGAGGCTCCCCCGACAAGAATCAGTTCAGTCTTGTCGGGGTTAAGCTTCAGGTGGTTTAGGCTCATCCAGTTACTGATGAAGCAGAGTGTATTTTGGAATGTAGAGATAGAGTCCTCAGAAGAGTCGATGTTAAAAATCAATTGAATATCATCCGCGTAGTTGAACGTGGTAACGTTCAACCCGCGGAGAGCACGGAGTAACGGAGCTAAATACAAATTAAAAAGGAGAGGGGATAGTGAGGAGCCCTGGGGGACACCACAGGACAACTCAACCTGGGTGGCGGAAAACTGAGCCAGCCTGACAGCTTGTTGTCGTTCTGTCAGGAAGGACTGAACCCAGTCGAGAGCGGTCCCTCGGATGCCGGCCTCTCCGACACGGTCGACCAGGATCCCATGGTCGACCGTGTCGAAGGCGGCCGATAGATCCAGAAGGACAAGGGCTTGTCGGGTGTTAACTTTGCACTTTGCTACTCAGCAAAATTATCTTCCTTGCATGTTTTGCACTGTACACACTATTTGCACTTTTTGTGCCTTTTCTAACTTTGAAATGTTTACTTCAATATGTGTTTGGGAAAATGTAGTTTAGACAACTTCAAATAAGGAAGAAAGGAGCAAAATTAAATGCAACTAATCATCTTGGTGGATTGCATCGGAGTAGAATTTTTCTCTTGCTTTTTCTCTTTTTCCTTCATTGATTAGTGTACGTGGCAGAAGTAAGATTAAATGACGGCCCAGGGGATGATTCAATCCATATCCATAATTTGAAGTTTATGTAATTCATGGCTTGTCTATTTAAGCAAGATGGAATTTATAGCAAAACATTATTTTGATGATTTTATTATCCATAAATCTGAATATATTTGATGGTATTGATGCCCTTTGAAAATAGTCAGTGTTATGAATGTGTCTTTTTTAAAAATGCTCTTGTTTTCAGATATCTGAATAATGAGATTTATCTGTGAAAAACCAGTTCTGAAAAAAGAGGAAGATAAGAGGGTACTTTACCCGACAGATGGAGATGATATGTACTTCCCCAGAAAAACAACAGAGAAATGTCTCAATAAATGCTTTTTTGAAAGGTGTTTTAAAAAGCTAAAATAGTCCGATGTAATTTTAAATGGGTGGTGGTAAAAAAGGGCAGTTTCTTTTTAAATAGGCACTCTGTAAAACACAACTCTATGGCTCAGTAGATGAATTTTGCAGAACCGTGTTGGCCTGTTTGTCAGCACGAAGCAAATTGTTTTTTCAAAAGGAAATTAAATAAAAGAATTTCATAAAACTGACCGAATGTGTGATGCCTCCTGTTTTGAACCTGTGTGTGTATATATCTCCCCAGAATTCACTTAGCCTTGTGCAATTCCATACAATGTGTGTCAAGTACCCACCTCCCTCCAAATTACAACAAAGGCACTTTGCCGGGATCTGGGGATTTATTTTATGAAGAAAGTTCGGGGTTCTATATAAGAGCCATTTAGTGTAATATTGCATCCGTCTTAAATCAGCCACTTTTAAAAGGGAGAGGTTAAATTTATTTATCTGATCCTAGGCTGCAGGTGTTATTTCAAGTCCTTTTTTTAATTGCCATTATTTGCACTTTGGTATAGGAATTCACTGCTTTGTTGCTGCATAGTAACAAAGCCCAGCTGCTGATTTTTGTACGAGTTTGAGGGTTTGATATCAACTTCAATAATTCCCTCATCTCCATTATACAAATGGGATTGAACTTCTGCGAAAAAAAATGTATCCCAATAAACGACCATTGCACAATTTTTTTACAATGTTTAATTTTGGGCTGTATTTCATTCCAACGTTTCCAATTTGTATCTAAAAAATTTCCTATTTCAACATAGCCCTGATTATGCAATTGAAGCATTTTGGTCTCATCCAGCAACTGGTGTACCCCTAAACGTTTTTGTTTTTTTTGTTAAACGCTTGAAATCAATGATCTCATATTCTTGATAAATTAAATCCCCACAAAAATGACCATACCTATTACCATTTAAGTACTTGGTTGATTTGTATATGGTATGTGCAAAGTTTGGGATGTAATATTCCCTTAATTCAAGGAGGGGTATACCGCCTCCCTTGCTTGGTCTCGATAACACATCTATACGTCTACGTCTTGGGCCCACATACATCATTGTTGGTATTTGCGATTCCTAAATTGCAAAAATTAAGGAGTCGCAATTTAGAAATCGCAAATACCTATGCATTAAAAATTTGCATATATTTTTGCAATTTCTTATTTTTCCTTATTTGCGATTCTCAATTTTGCGAATCGCAAATAAGGAATCCTTTACATTGATTCCTATTGGCCTAGAGGCCCATTGGAATCAATGGGAAGGCATTCTCATTTTGTGATTCGCAATTAAGGAATCGCAAAATGAGAATGCAATTTCTAGGGTGCAGGGGGGGTCCCCCTGCACCCCTGAAATGTAACATACAGTTCATTTTTCACACATACATGCCCAAGGGCATGTGTGAGTGTATAATGAAAGTGTCAAAAATTCACTTTTGTGCATTTTTGAAACTTTTCTAAAATTACATGAATGTTGATTTCATGCTAATTTAACACTTCTAATCTGCGAATTCGCAAATTTTTTCAGATGATGCATTGCATTTAAGAAATCGCAAAATTGCGATTTCTTAAATGCAATCGCAATTTAAGAAATCGCAAATAAATTGCGATTTCTTAAATTGTGAAAAAGCCAAAAATGTTTATGCATCCCAAAACAAAGAATTGCATTCGCAAACGGCCGAATTTTGTGATTTGCACCATTTGCGAATGCAAATCAGTTTGATGCATGTGGGCATTGGTGTCTTATTTGCCCACAGAAAAGAAGAAAATAGACCTTGCATTTTCCTTAAAAATGTCATTTGTGTTGCGTTTGGGATAGCGAGGAATAAAACATTACACAAAGGTAAAAGCATTATACGAATAAGGGCTTCCCGACCTAATATTGAAATGGGCATGACATTCCATTTACCAAACAGGCTTTTAATTTTATTAATTAGAAGAACGTAATTTAACATATACAGGGCATTGACGTTTGCAGACACATATACACCCAGATATCTCTTGAGTCTGGCATTGACCAGAGGGCCAAATTCCGTTAACAGAGTGTCCGAATTTGTATTACAGATCAGGATTTCTGTCTTGGATTTTTTTATTTTATACCCTCCTATTTTTAAAATAGGGCAATATCATTCGCATATAGTTTAATATTGTACATTCCTGGGAGAGGAGCTGTTGAGCTGCTAATAGTGCGTATTGCTATTGCCAGGTGTTCGATAAAGCAATCGAAATAGAAACGGAGATTTCGGACAACCTTGTCTTGTGCCTCTGCTAACTTTGCAGGCACCATTCTTATTCCCATTGATAATAATTTTCCACAATGCCTCTTTAGAGAACTCAGAGATTACAAGAATACATTTATCATGAAAATCAAATTCTTTTAAATTGTCAAAAAGGCTTTCCCAACAGACCAAATCAAAAGCCTTCTCAGCATCTATTAACACTATATGTGCCGGAATTTTGCTTTGACTAAAATAATCTAAGGCTTCGACAAAAAAGCTAGTGTTGATAGATAGTTGTCGTTCTACTATAAAACCACACTGGTCTGCATGTACAATTGACCCGAGGCACTTATTTATTCTATTGGCTAATAATTTAGCTATGATTTTGTAATCTGTATTTAATAGGCTTGTGAGCTTATAGGAATTCACTTCCTACTTATCTTCACCCTTTTTAAAAAAACTAACCAATCCTGCCTTCAGAGAAGAGCTTGGTATGTCTGCCCGAGAAAAATATGGTTAGCTAAGACAATAATGTAGGATTTAATATTGAAATACATTTCGTATAAAACTCAACCAGAAGTCCGTCTTCTTCGCATGCTTTACCATCAGCCATGGATTGCACTGTATCTTCAATTTCTTTTAACGTGAGTCCTGCAACCATGCATTGGCTTTGGCTTTCCTTTAAATGTGGTACTGGAAACTTTGTAAGGAACTCCCTTAGCTGAGGCCTATCGACTTCTTGAATAACTGAATAGACCTCTTCATAATGTTTTAAAAACTCCTTCTGTATTTGTTCTTCATTTACAATCCGGACTGTGGTAGTTTACTCAACCAAGGCGGTAATTCTATACTGTGCCAATCTATCTTTTATTTAAGATTAAGATTTAAGATTAAGAATTTACCTGAAAACTCACTCTCCTCATAAACCCACTGAAGATATGCCAAGTTTACCACATATATTTTGGTATAGAAATAATCTTGCATGGCTTTTTGGGCTAATACTAATTTCAATTTGTTCACATTTGATTTCTCCCGCATATGCTGCTCATTGGTATGTCTGATATCTACCTCCAGCTGTGCCCTATGTGTATTTCGACGACACCTGGCTGTTATGTTGTTAGAAGTTATATATCCTCTATTAGTAGGCATAAAAGCATCCCAAACATTGTCTACCTCAGCTGTGCCCTTATTTACTTGAAAAAACCTTTCTAATACACCCTGCACCAGCCTTAATTCTCAAGATGGACTCTATCAAGTGACCATTTAAGAGTTTGCTTGCCTACCCCAATTAATGAAATCTCCAATTTTACTAAAGCATGGTCAGAGAAATGAAGTACCGGGTTATTTAGAACCCAGCGGTGCCAGGGGACACACCCAAAGACTTCGAGTTCTACTGCCTCAGACTACAGAAACGCAGAGACTTCTTGGTGACGTCAAAGATCAGATTTATTGGCTGCAACCAGTAACAGGTATCCTAGAAGTACAACACGGTGTATATTCTCAGGAGACTGCTAAAAATTACAAAGCCAGTCAACCCTTTTTATACAAAATATTATGCTTCAGGCAAACATTCCTCATTTACAGTAAACCAATTCCATGTGTACAATAAAAGCATTACATGACAAACCCACTTTTCATCGTCCAGCCCACCATCAATTACCCGGCAAGGCCCAACACTTTTCATCAGATAAATCGGCTGGACCCCTAATAAAATCGGGCACCTCCTCATCGTAAAACAGGTCATAAAGAACGGATCAGAGACAGGTGTGTGTAAGATTAGACATAGTTGTGTGAAATGAAGGGTTTCTGGTATGCTGTGCCTTGATCCCTAATCTCGATCGGCCACTGGGAAAGGAACTGGCTGAACAGGTTTGGCTTCGGGCAGTGGAGTCAGCTTGCCCAGGTCACACAGAAGTCAGCTGAAAGTGTACGTGTCCCTAAGACTCGTTCGGCCTTAGTCATCGGCCTATGTGAGGGCAACCACAAAATGGCTGCCGTACACAAAATGGAACCCGAGGGTTCAGAACGGAGTCTCTGATTTCATGGTGATCACGTCGCTCGATCATGACGAAAATACTAGTATATAGTATACTCGTTATTCTCGGTCTGCTGATACCAAAATCGTCATGCTACGATGATGTTTATGACACGGGTCCAGAATCCACAGAACCACAGCCCCTCCTTTTGCCCTTACATAGGCAATAACCTATACTCATGCTAATCTGAGTCTAGGTCTATATTCATAAAATCATTGAGATGTTGCTGTAGCATCACCCTATTACTTAGCTCATCTCTCGATACAGGTTTCCTTACACATGGTGTAGCACAGAGTCCACATAAAGCTGGAGCACACTGTACGCAAAGACAGAACAGGAAAAGAATGGCTAAAATCATCCCAATGACCATCAGAATCTTCCATCCCCAGGCGGATATCAGTTCCCAAAACCATCCCATCAACGACCAGTCTCCTTTATCCACATGTATAGATTCGGAGACTTTATGTAGTTTGGAAATGGCCTGGTACACTGTAGGAGCATTGTCTGGAATGAAAACACAGCAACTTGATTGTATCACTTTACATACCCCACCTCGATCTGCAAGTATGACTTCTAACGCGACCCTGTTCTGAAGAGTCATGAGACGATCCGACTGGAGCTCAGCAGTCAAATTATTAAGGGCACCGGCAGTTTCAACTACGGTGGACTCCACTACTCTCGTCAATTGCCGTATGTTCCTACTGTTAACCATAGGTCCCTCAAGAAGTCTCCCAATTCTTGTCCTGCAGTGTCTTCCTTACTGAAGACACCTCTAACTACCTTGTCCTGTGGTAATCTGCCACAGCTGTGTAGGTGGGAGGCAACAGGAACGAAACAAAACATGTGCCCGAGAAGTCAGGGGGCAACCATGTGTATGCTCTATCATAACAGATGAAATAGATACCCTTAGCTGCTAGGAACTATGGGGAAGTCTGGGACGCAAAAACATACGTCTCATAGCAGATACTCTTACCTAGCTGAGCTCTCAGATTCTTGCCATTACCCTGCAGACAGTAGTGACCCTGATGGGGTACAACCCAAATCGGGGAGGATCTTTTCGCTCGCTGGTTCTCATTCAGGTTGACTCCATATCCGGTTACATTCCATCCAATATATGCTAGTGTCTCATCACTCGGGATAGTCTCATAGGAAGTGGCTCCTCTAATCATGTCTACTATACCCTTAACTAGAGCACTATTCTTTGGATTATCTTTTACATAACGTAGGGAGTGGACTTCACGGGCGTAGATGAACATTGTTCTGTATGCCCATACAGAACCATTGTAGCTGAATGGTAGGACCAGATAAGGGATACCTTTATCAGTAGTATGAGGCATAAGACCACACACCCAACAGTTAGTCGTGTTCACTACTAATTGGTGTTGGTGCAAAAGCTGAACGAAGGAGTTATTGACAAACTCTAATCTTCTAACGGACTCATGTTCAGGTAGAGGGTGAAAAGAATGCGAGGAAACAGTAGAAGGAGCTATGGGCTGTACAGTGGGTGCAAATGTCACTCGAGAGGAAAATAAAACATATCCTATTAAAAACATCATTACACTAAGCAACATAAAAATGCAAAATATCAGAAAACGTTTCTTGGTCATTATTATACACATTTTGGCTTTAAAGTTAATCTCTTTGGCAGGTCTCTCCATCTCGAAAAACTCCATCCTCTAACCTTGCTGCTCGCGGAGGTAGGGTGTTCCGTGCTAAGGAATGCGCCTGTCGGTCCAAGGGAAACGCCCAAGAACCAACCAGAACCGTCGACCTTGTGTCTTCGGGTTGCACTCCAAATACTTGTCGCCCACGACCCTACAGCTGAACCCGGATGGTGGTTCGAAAAACAAAAATAAAAAAGTTTCTCAGATGAGAGAGCTGCACTTTCAAAAATAGCAAAGAAAGGAATTTTTATTTGTCCATAGTTCTCGGCCTCAGATTATAACGGCTTTTCCCTGGTATTGTCTGATCACGAAACAATAGGTCAGGTTCAGTAGTGTACAGTCGAACTGACGGTGGCACGGCTCCTTGCAGAAAATCGTCGCTTTCACGCTCAGAATTTGTCCCTTTTACACGTGCATCGCTGAAAGGGAGAAAACGAGGCACAGTCTCAGTTTCAGAATCTGCAATGCCCTCCTGGACCCACCGGTCGTACGGCAGAGGCAAAGGGACCCTCTTACAGTGTACGCCGTGGATCCAGTTCTTTTTTCCTTGCACTCGTACAGCAGTTCTTGTGGACAACAGGACTAAATAGGGGCCATTCCAACGGGGCTGATCATTCTTTGTCCGTTGAAAATTCTTTACTAGGACCCATGAGCCAGGATCGATGATGTGTCCTGGATCTGCAGAAACCTGAGGCAAAGTATCGTGAACCTGTTGGTGTAAAACACGCAATTTAGCCGTCAAATCATATAAGTAATCAAGCAGTACAGGGTGTTAAATCTCGCTGAATTTTGTCGGCCTTGGCACTCCCCATATGTTGGCTGGGCGGCCGAACACAATCTCATACAGACTAAGTCCCACTCGTGAATGCACAGTCATTCTTGTCGATAAAAGTGCCAATGGCAATGCATCAGGCCATTTAAGACCAGAGCTTGCTTGTATCTTGGCCAGTTTAAGTTTTAGGGTGCCATTGTAGCATTCTACTAGTCCAGCTGATTGGGGGTGATTTTCAGCGTGAAACTTTTGGCGTATACCTAGCCCTTCACATACTCTCTTCATCACTTGACCCACAAATTCACTCCCATTATCACTCCAGACCATTCTCGGCAAACCAAATCTAGGGAAAAACTCTTGGACAAGGGCTTTAGCTGTGGATAAGGCAGTATTATCTTTCAGGGGATATGCTTCTACCCACCTCGAAAAGGCACAAACTACCACGAGTATGTATTTCAAGTTGTTGCACCTCTCCATGTGGATGAAATCTAGCTGCAAAACCTCGAACGGATACGTTGGGGGTGCAAAATGACCAGCTGGAGTTGGAGTTCCCCTACCAGGATTGTATTTCAGACACACCATACAATTCTTGACCACATTCTCGGCACACTTAGGAATTCCAGCATTTTGCCATACTGGAGCCAACAACTTACAGATCCCTTTCATACTGATATGAGCCATTCCGTGCGCCATTGTAACCACTGCAAGCACGTACGCATCGGGTAACAACCATCGCTGATGTTCTGACAATTCAACCCAACAGCCATTTGAGTCTAATTTACCCGTACTCTCTTTCCACAGACTCAACTCTTTCTCGGTAGCTTCAGCCTGAATAGACTTCACACTCTCTATCGTATCTTCACACATTCCAATGTCACCAATCCATCTTGCAGGGCCAGCAACATACATTCGACTCATCACATCTCTCGCTGTTTCTTTCGCAACTTCATCAGCAAACGCATTACCGCTACCAACGTCGTCAGTAACCTTCTTATGTGCACTGCATTTCACAATCACGACTTGCAACGGCAAAGTAAGTGACTCCAGAAGCTCATTCACCAATTGACCATGCTGTATCTTTGTCCATGAGACGTAAGGAACCCACGTTCCTTCCACAAACGTCCAAAACTATGAGCCACACCAAACGCATACTGGCTGTCAGTATATATGGTCACTTTCATTCCATTTGATAATACACACGCTCTCGTAAGTGCAATCAATTCTGCTGCTTGAGCTGAATTATGTGGGATGCGTGCAGCGTCAACAATCGTATGCAAAGTCGTAACAGCATATGCTGCAGTCGTATCACCATTCCGAAGCTTGAAACATGAACCATCCACCCATAAGGTACCATCACACTTCACAAGAGGAGTGTCCCTAAGATCTACTCTCCCTTTCGTTTCCTCTTCTGTCCTAAAAAGGCAATCATGCTGTTCAGACGCATCTGTCTCCACTGGAATTGGCGACAATGTAGCTGGATTCAACGTGTTGCATCTCTTTATGTGCACATGACTCGCTAAAAGTGTCAACTCATAACCTGACAATCGAGCACTAGTTAAGTGCTGCGTCTTGGTCCTGTTTAACAAGGTATCCACTGCATGTGGAACCATTACAATCAATGTATTATTCATCACTAAACCAGCAGACAGTCGAATAGAAACAGCTGCTGCCGCCGTGGCTCTCAAACAACTCGGCAACGCTCTAGCTACCGGATCCAAAGTCGACGAGAAATACGCGCATGGACGCTGCTTGTCCCCAAAAGACTGTGTCAGCACTGATAATGCACAACCTTCTTTCTCATGGACATATAGTGTAAAGGGCTTACTGTAGTCGGGGGTACCCAACACAGGAGCCGAACACAATGCATCACGCAATTCAATAAAACTTTTCTGACAATCATCGGTCCATGGGAGGGGATTTGGTGTATCTTTACAAGTTAATGCCACCAACGGTTTGGCCAGTAGAGAAAAATTTGGTATCCATTGTCTGCAATATGATGTAATACCCAAGAAAGCACGCACTTCTCTCTGTGGAACTGGCACACTCAACTTTGCAATCGCCTGAATTCTTTCTGGGGTCATTCTTCTTCCCTCCTTCGATAAAAGATGACCTAAGTAGGTCACTTCTTGTCGACAGTACTGTAATTTCAAAAGAGACACTTTATGATGCAAATCAGACAAATGGCGCAACAACGACAAGGTGGCATCTTTACAAATCTCCTCAGTATCTGCGGCGACTAGCAAATCGTCGACGTACTGGATAAGAGTAGCGCCATCAGGTAAAACAATCGTATCAAGCTGTGTTTTCAGAGCCTGACTATATATTGATGGACTCTCACAATAGCCTTGAGGAGCGCGTTTGAACCGGAAGCTTCGGCCTCCTAAACAGAATCCAAAAATATCCCTGCTCTCCTCGGCAAACGGGATGCCGAAGAAAGCATTTTTCAAGTCAATCACCGAGAACCAAGTGACTGAAGCTGGAATCATAGTTAGTAAGGCAGTGATATCAGGAACGACTGGAAACTGTGGTACTACAATCTTATTTACCTCTCTAAGATCAATCACAAACCTGTAAACAGGTGGCTGAGAAGAGTCAGTTTGTTTTAAGACAGGCAAAACAGGGCTATTGCAAACATTACCTCTTGTTTCTTCAATCACATCCTTTTCAATCAAATCATAAATGATCGCTAGTAACGCTTTTTCACCTTCATTAGAGATCATGTATTGGGGAATGCGCGGCATTTTAACATTCGTTTTCAACGTCACAACATATGGCGGTATTTCCAAAAGACCCACGTCATTAGGACCAGTAGCCCAAATAATATCAGGAAGAGACGACAATTCTGTCGGAAGTTTATCCTTCGACAAGTACATTGAGGATACCACTTTCTTACCCAATGTAAGTTGTACTCCCGAGGGAGAACAATACAGTGTCGCGTACAATCTTTTCAACAGATCCAATCCCAACAAGTTCTCACCACAACCTGTCGTCAGAATAAGGGGTGCTTCGAATTCACAAGGTCCAACAGAAAGGGACATAGGACTAGAAATCGGGTTCCTAACCAGGGCACCAGAAAAACCTACTGAAACATTCGTCTCGCCAGCCAAAGGTGCGCCAGGGAGTTTAGAATGCATAATAGAACTCTTCGTAGCACCAGTATCCAACAGAAAAGGTTCTGACACACCTGATGTAATCACCTCAACATAAGGTCCACTCTGATCTACTGGAACTGAAACAACTCCCTCTCTTTGTCTATGGCTGTCCTAGCAATCATCACCTTCCATATTCTCAACTTCTGCATAGTAGTCATCAGCATAGTACTGAGTCGTCCTACCAGACGCGTTATTCTGCTGATCAAAACTATTCATTGAATTTTGTGGAGGAAAGGAACGTGCGTTCTGGGGGAACCCTCCACGTCCTCTACCTCTAGGTGCTTGTGGAACACCTCGACCTCTTGCGCTAGAAACACCATTCATACGCTGTAACAAAACAGGGCAGCTACTTTTAAAATGACCCTCTTCTTTGTAATATGCACATTGATTAGGGCCTACAGGAAAACGTGGTTGAGAAAAATCGAACCTTTGCGAGTTCCTCTGAAACTGCTGAAGCTGCTGATAATCACGCTGGTTATTACGGGGCGGATACGCTTGCTGTAAAAGCACTTTCGTCTTCAATTCTTTAGTTTTCTTGTCTGCCCTATCTTTCTCATCCTTATCCCTATTTTCGTAGTACTGTGCAGTAGCCAATATCTGTGCTGATGAGGAAACGGCCCACGAACTCTCTGAATCTTTCAATTTCTTACACAGCTCGGGAAGTAAATTGTGCACAAACTTCTCAACGAACAACCGTTGTCCACCTTCTGTACTCATGTCTTGACCACTGTGGTCGATAAACGTCTCTTCAAATCTAGTGAAGAAATCAGACACGGTTTCCTCTTTCTTCTGCTTACATGCTGACAATTAATCCCAATTTACACTCATCGCAGGCATCAAAGTCTTCATGTAAGTAACGATCTTACCAGGGAGTTCTGCTACTAAAGGCTCAGGTTTAGCACCGCCTACTTGTCTGTCATTCGCAGCACTAATATTAGCCCATGTCTCACCTAACTCCTGCGCATGATCCGTATGGCGAATCAATCCCCATAAAGGCTGTGGAACAACATGTCTATATCAGCTAGATTCATAATACATGAGTCTGCAGTCTGTGATAATTCCTTATAATACCCTGCAGGATTTTTATGGGGGTCAGGTAAGGTCTGCTTAAGAGCCAAGACTTCAGCCCGTTTCCATGGATCATGTACCCAAACACATTGAAAATGAGCCGGTACAGCATCAATGTTATTAGGGGCATCAGCTGCAACGGCGTCCTTCCA
The DNA here is from genome assembly GCF_964261635.1 of Lissotriton helveticus. Lineage (NCBI taxonomy): Eukaryota > Metazoa > Chordata > Amphibia > Caudata > Salamandridae > Lissotriton > Lissotriton helveticus. The sequence continues at coordinate 831,733,422 of NC_136061.1, read as the reverse complement.
TACTGGAGGAACCTCTCTCATTGGGTACTGTCTCACGTTCCTCCTAACAGAGAGATCAGGCTCAAACAATGACCGAGAAATAGCTTCACTCCTAAATGACAACAATGTCGCAACTGCTCTCTCAACATCGGAACCCACAATCGTGCCCTTCGCAAACTTGAACCATATACGGCACAACTCAGGCGGATTGGATTCCAAATCATTATCCTCCAATTCTTCACAAAGGAAAGCACACATTTTATCAAAAACATATCTCTGCTTCGGTGCTTCCCATTGGCGGGAGACATCCATAACAGACTCTAACTCATATCTTGCAGAATCGGTAACCCATTTATGCGCCAAATGATCCAATATTTCCTTCTCTCTAGAATCAGGCAGTTGGCTACGTAACTGTTTTCGTTCTGAAACAGGGGTCGTAGTGAATGTCCCAAAGAAAGCAGAGAAAAGACTAGTAACAGTATCAGTCATTCTCTGTCGAACAGACGGAGAAGTCGACAAAAGAACAGGAGATAAAGCGGATTGAGAGGAAGCCAATGTAGGAGCAGTAGCAGAGGAAGCAGCAAGAACAGGTGGAAAAGTCATAGGGATTGAAGACGGAGCAGGTAGCAAGGTCAGCAGCCCTTGAGAAGGTGGCGCCAGAAGAGTAGGAGCCAACTGAAGAGGAGCTGGCGGCTGTGGAAGAACTTGGGGCAAAACAATTGGAGGTTGCACAACTAAGGGTTGCGGAGGTGCTGTAGCACTCTGCGCATAGGGGGGTGGCGTACTCAATAAATGAGACATTAAAGGATCTTTCTCGAGTTCCTTTGCTGCATCTTGCTGGAGAGGTGGCAAAAACTGGATAACATTTATCAATTGCCATTTTACGTTGCCTGTGCAACTGTTCACTCGCCTGTTCTTCTTCGTTATCTTTAAACTGTATAGCAGCTTGCATTATCGAGATACCTTTCTCTCTTTTATTTCTCTTTGCTAATTTAATTTCTTTCTGTTTGGCTTCCTTTCGCCATAGGCGGAAAGAGTCAAACATCGCCGGCCAGGCTTTCTTCTTAAAGAGTCTAACCTCTAAATTATCTAAAACTTCCGTATCAAAACTACCATATTGGGGCCACTTTAGAACACTATCCCTCCTGGTGTATCGGATCCATACTTCATTATATGTGATGGGGTCCACGCCATGCTTCACATAGAGCTCATAGGTTGGAGTTCCAATCAGAGGAACCGGACACGAGTCCACCAATCGGGAATTCCTATTTCGACCACAACAAAACAAATTTCCAAGTCTGCTAAGACCAGGCATCTCCGCTCTCTAGTCTAGCTTCAAACTTCAAAGGAATACCAAAAAAAAAACGATAATCTCGTGAATACACGAGTCCCTCGGCTTTGGTACTTGCAAGTTCCAAATCAAAGATCCCAAGGGGATACCCAAAACTAAGAACCAAAACTAAGGACTGGGAGACGCTCCACTCATACTTAACTGAGGTATCGATGGCGTCACCAGAAGACTCGTCTATCGTCTCGCTCTACAAATTATCAAAGGGGCCAAGACAGGGCGATAGTCAGGGCAGCAGTCCTTCGTAGCCGTCGGAAAGCGGGGAACCTCGCAGCAAAGACTTTCAGACCACGACGACATACAGGGGTCGATGAAGTGGTTGGCCTTCCTCCAGAATTTTCACACAAAGCTCCTCACGAACCTCAGGCTTGGACCGGTACCGCTGAAATCGCCCTGCGTTGGGCGCCAAATGAAGTACCAGGTTATTTAGAACCCAGCGGTGCCAGGGGACACACCCAAAGACTTCGAGTTCTCCTGCCTCAGACTACAGAAACGCAGAGACTTCTTGGTGACGTCAAAGATCAAATTTATTGGCTGCAACCAGTAACAGGTATCCTAGAAGTACAACACGGTGTATATTCTCAGGAGACTGCTCAAAATTACAAAGCCAGTCAACCCTTTTTATACAAAATATTATGCTTCAGGCAAACATTCCTCATTTACAGTAAACCAATTCCATGTGTACAATAAAAGCATTACATGACAAACCCACTTTTCATCGTCCAGCCCACCATCAATTACCCGGCAAGGCCCAACACTTTTCATCAGATAAATTGGCTGGACCCCTAATAAAATCGGGCACCTCCTCATCGTAAAACAGGTCATAAAGAACGGATCAGAGACAGGTGTGTGTAAGATTAGACATAGTTGTGTGCAATGAAGGGTTTATGGTATGCTGTGCCTTGATCCCTAATCTCGATCGGCCACTGGGAAAGGAACTGGCTGAACAGGTTTGGCTTCGGGCAGTGGAGTCAGCTTGCCCAGGTCACACAGAAGTCAGCTGAAAGTGTACGTGTCCCTAAGACTCGTTCGGCCTTAGTCATCGGCCTATGTGAGGGCAACCACAAAATGGCTGCCGTACACAAAATGGAACCCGAGGGTTCAGAACGGAGTCTCTGATTTCATGGTGATCACGTTGCTCGATCATGACGAAAATACTAGTATATAGTATACTCGTTATTCTCGGTTTGCTGATACCAAAATCGTCATGCTACGATGATGTTTATGACACGGGTCCAGAATCCACAGAACCACAGAAACTGTTTTGAGAATATGAGCAGTTCACTGAGCTTAAATTCCGAGAAATTAAACAAAATCTAATCTAGCTGCTGTTTTGTATTTGGCTGAAAAAAATGAATATTCTATCCTGTTTTAAGAATTTTCTCCACTATTCATCAACTAAACTTTACTTCTGAATGCATTCCATTAACACTTTCTTAATACGTGGTTTGATTTCTTTCTGTACCCCTAAAGATCCAGAGCTGGATCCTGAACCAAGTTAAAATCACCCCTCAATATTACAGAGCCAGGAATTGATACAAATGTGTGATACAGATCTAACAGAGGTGTGGGGTATCCTCAGTAGGTGCATAAATAGTGCAATGGTTAAGCTATTGTTTTTAATGAGACCACTCACCAATTCACACCTCCCTTACATACAGTAAAGCAGTAACAAGACTACAGATGGACAACACACCAGTTTTATATCAAAAATAAGTATTCTTTATGTAGACTTATCACAAAACCACAAATGACAAGAATCCTGTTTTAAGAATTTTCTCCACCATGCAACAACTAAACTTTACTTCTGAATGCATTCCATTAACACTTTCTTAATACGTGGTTTGGTTTCTTTCTGTACCCCTAAAGATCCAGTGCTGGATCCTGAACTAAGTTAAAATCACCCCTCAATATTACAGAGCCAGGAATTGATAAAAATGTGTGATACAGATCTAACAGAGGTGTGGGGTTATCCTCAGTAGGTGCATAAATAGTGCAATGGTTAACCTATTGTTTTTAATGAGACCACTCACCAATAAACACCTCCCTTACATACAGTAAGGCAGTAACAAGACTACAGATGGACAACAAACCAGTTTTATATAAAAAATAAGTATTCTTTATGTAGACTTATCACAAAACCACAAATGACAAGAATCCACAATACTGTACATAAAATGGTAGAATTAGCTTAGTTCTCTTTGGATGTTAAAATGTGACACTTTGAGTTCAATGTACCTTTGGGATGCTTAATGCTATACAATGAATGTGTAAATGTTTGCAATTGCCGCCCTAAGTGCGCTGGGGATGCCCAGACGTGGGTCCCAGGCACTCCACACCACTTGGAGTCAAGCTAGCCGGGCTGAAGAGAGGTGTTACCTCGAAACCGGTCCGGTCCTCGGATGCTTGATTCCAGTCTGGGAAAGATATGGCTGTTGTAGTTCGGACTGGACTGTTCCCATGGGGCAACAGGGTCAGAGCTGATTTGCATAAAGCCATTATCTGACCCAGGGTGGTGTGGAGTGCAAAAAAACGATGGATTTGGGCCCAGATCTTTTGACTGGGGGAGTGTGTGACATTGATCCACATTCAGTCCATCACTTGTTGTTTTTTGCAATTGCCGCCCTAAGTGCGCTGGGGATGCCCAGACGTGGGTCCCAGGCACTCCACACCACTTGGAGTCAAGCTAGCCGGGCTGAAGAGAGGTGTTACCTCGAAACCGGTCCGGTCCTCGGATGCTTGATTCCAGTCTGGGAAAGATATGGCTGTTGTAGTTCGGACTGGACTGTTCCCATGGGGCAACAGGGTCAGAGCTGATTTGCATAAAGCCATTATCTGACCCAGGGTGGTGTGGAGTGCAAAAAAACGATGGATTTGGGACCTGATCTTTTGACTGGGGGAGTGTGTGACATTGATCCACATTCAGTCCATCACTTGTTGTTTTTTGCAATTGCCGCCCTAAGTGCGCTGGGGATGCCCAGACGTGGGTCCCAGGCACTCCACACCACTTGGAGTCAAGCTAGCCGGGCTGAAGAGAGGTGTTACCTCGAAACCGGTCCGGTCCTCGGATGCTTGATTCCAGTCTGGGAAAGATATGGCTGTTGTAGTTCGGACTGGACTGTTCCCATGGGGCAACAGGGTCAGAGCTGATTTGCATAAAGCCATTATCTGACCCAGGGTGGTGTGGAGTGCAAAAAAACGATGGATTTGGGCCCAGATCTTTTGACTGGGGGAGTGTGTGACATTGATCCACATTCAGTCCATCACTTGTTGTTTTTTGCAATTGCCGCCCTAAGTGCGCTGGGGATGCCCAGACGTGGGTCCCAGGCACTCCACACCACTTGGAGTCAAGCTAGCCGGGCTGAAGAGAGGTGTTACCTCGAAACCGGTCCGGTCCTCGGATGCTTGATTCCAGTCTGGGAAAGATATGGCTGTTGTAGTTCGGACTGGACTGTTCCCATGGGGCAACAGGGTCAGAGCTGATTTGCATAAAGCCATTATCTGACCCAGGGTGGTGTGGAGTGCAAAAAAACGATGGATTTGGGCCCAGATCTTTTGACTGGGGGAGTGTGTGACATTGATCCACATTCAGTCCATCACTTGTTGTTTTTTGCAATTGCCGCCCTAAGTGCGCTGGGGATGCCCAGACGTGGGTCCCAGGCACTCCACACCACTTGGAGTCAAGCTAGCCGGGCTGAAGAGAGGTGTTACCTCGAAACCGGTCCGGTCCTCGGATGCTTGATTCCAGTCTGGGAAAGATATGGCTGTTGTAGTTCGGACTGGACTGTTCCCATGGGGCAACAGGGTCAGAGCTGATTTGCATAAAGCCATTATCTGACCCAGGGTGGTGTGGAGTGCAAAAAAACGATGGATTTGGGCCCAGATCTTTTGACTGGGGGAGTGTGTGACATTGATCCACATTCAGTCCATCACTTGTTGTTTTTTGCAATTGCCGCCCTAAGTGCGCTGGGGATGCCCAGACGTGGGTCCCAGGCACTCCACACCACTTGGAGTCAAGCTAGCCGGGCTGAAGAGAGGTGTTACCTCGAAACCGGTCCGGTCCTCGGATGCTTGATTCCAGTCTGGGAAAGATATGGCTGTTGTAGTTCGGACTGGACTGTTCCCATGGGGCAACAGGGTCAGAGCTGATTTGCATAAAGCCATTATCTGACCCAGGGTGGTGTGGAGTGCAAAAAAACGATGGATTTGGGCCCAGATCTTTTGACTGGGGGAGTGTGTGACATTGATCCACATTCAGTCCATCACTTGTTGTTTTTTGCAATTGCCGCCCTAAGTGCGCTGGGGATGCCCAGACGTGGGTCCCAGGCACTCCACACCACTTGGAGTCAAGCTAGCCGGGCTGAAGAGAGGTGTTACCTCGAAACCGGTCCGGTCCTCGGATGCTTGATTCCAGTCTGGGAAAGATATGGCTGTTGTAGTTCGGACTGGACTGTTCCCATGGGGCAACAGGGTCAGAGCTGATTTGCATAAAGCCATTATCTGACCCAGGGTGGTGTGGAGTGCAAAAAAACGATGGATTTGGGCCCAGATCTTTTGACTGGGGGAGTGTGTGACATTGATCCACATTCAGTCCATCACTTGTTGTTTTTTGCAATTGCCGCCCTAAGTGCGCTGGGGATGCCCAGACGTGGGTCCCAGGCACTCCACACCACTTGGAGTCAAGCTAGCCGGGCTGAAGAGAGGTGTTACCTCGAAACCGGTCCGGTCCTCGGATGCTTGATTCCAGTCTGGGAAAGATATGGCTGTTGTAGTTCGGACTGGACTGTTCCCATGGGGCAACAGGGTCAGAGCTGATTTGCATAAAGCCATTATCTGACCCAGGGTGGTGTGGAGTGCAAAAAAACGATGGATTTGGGCCCAGATCTTTTGACTGGGGGAGTGTGTGACATTGATCCACATTCAGTCCATCACTTGTTGTTTTTTGCAATTGCCGCCCTAAGTGCGCTGGGGTTGCCCAGACGTGGGTCCCAGGCACTCCACACCACTTGGAGTCAAGCTAGCCGGGCTGAAGAGAGGTGTTACCTCGAAACCGGTCCGGTCCTCGGATGCTTGATTCCAGTCTGGGAAAGATATGGCTGTTGTAGTTCGGACTGGACTGTTCCCATGGGGCAACAGGGTCAGAGCTGATTTGCATAAAGCCATTATCTGACCCAGGGTGGTGTGGAGTGCAAAAAAACGATGGATTTGGGCCCAGATCTTTTGACTGGGGGAGTGTGTGACATTGATCCACATTCAGTCCATCACTTGTTGTTTTTTGCAATTGCCGCCCTAAGTGCGCTGGGGATGCCCAGACGTGGGTCCCAGGCACTCCACACCACTTGGAGTCAAGCTAGCCGGGCTGAAGAGAGGTGTTACCTCGAAACCGGTCCGGTCCTCGGATGCTTGATTCCAGTCTGGGAAAGATATGGCTGTTGTAGTTCGGACTGGACTGTTCCCATGGGGCAACAGGGTCAGAGCTGATTTGCATAAAGCCATTATCTGACCCAGGGTGGTGTGGAGTGCAAAAAAACGATGGATTTGGGCCCAGATCTTTTGACTGGGGGAGTGTGTGACATTGATCCACATTCAGTCCATCACTTGTTGTTTTTTTATACAATGAATGTGTTGCAGGGAAAGTGATGCGTCGGTCCCTTACACGCAGGGACGGTGATGCGTTGGTTTCTTACTGCTCTTTCATGGCGATACGGCTCGCAATGCCGTGATGCGATGAAGATCTGGTGCGATGTAAACAAAGATGGCGTCTTTTGCTTGATGCGCTACGATGCGTGTACTCTCAACGGCCATGCGGTGACTCAACGATTCTTATGAGCCGCGACAAGCCCTGCGACAATCTTCTCCGTTGATGCGGGACGCTCCTGCGAGGCGATGCGACAACTGCAGTGGCGACACCCTTGTTCAGTGATGTGACAACAGCGGCTGCTGCGGTGGCACTCTCCTCCGGTGATGCGAGACGCTTCTGCGATGCGATGCGATGCGACAGCTAGGAGGCGACACCCTTGTTCAGTGATGCGACCGCAGCGGTTGCAGCGGGGACACACTTCTTCCTCGTGAGTCACGCTTCCAGCTCCTTGCGACACACAGTTCCTCAACTGCGTGGCACTTCAAAAGTACTCTTTGGAAGCTGGTAGGTAGCGTCTGTTGTCCCTGAGACTTCAGCAGGAGACAAGCTCTTTCTTAAGCCCTTGGAGATCCTTCACAAGTTGATGAAAGTACACACAAAGTTCCTCTCTCCTCTCTTTGGCTGTCAGACAACCACTGCAGGCCAATCCCCCAAGCAACACTTCAGCTTAGGGATAGTCTCTCCTCGGTCTCTCTGGTTCTTTCCCAGTAGTGATCTAAAGTTCTGGGGTCTGGGTCCCCTCGTTTATATACAGTTTCTCTTTGTTCTCTGAAGGCAGAGAGGCCCTTGCCTAGTCCAAACCAGTTCTGGTCAGTCCTGGAGCACTCTGTTTACATGACTCCTTCTTTCCTTTCACAGTGCAGGGCAGAGACTACAGATGCATAACAGGAGGTGAAGCCAGCATTGTGGAGGGAAGGTACAGCCCTATTCAGGTCCCAGGAGCAACTACTCCCCCCCATCTGAATGCAGATATTTCTATTCAGCCCTGTGCTGACTCACCCTGTCTCCTGGAATCCCCCAGCCCCTGTCACTCAAACTCCAGACTAGTGATACACAAGCTAGCAGAGGCAGGCTTGGATGGTTAGACAAGAAAACACTTACTTTCTAAAAGTGGTATATTCCAAGACAGAATGTTAAAACCAACTTCACTGAAATAAATATTTGATCATTCTGAGTTCAGGCATACTAAACTCGAATTTCTACCTAGTTCCCTGAGTCAGTTAGGATTATAGCCTTGCAATAGTGAAAATCGTAAATGGCTGTAATTCACTATTAGGACATGCCACACACATCAGGGCTTGTCCTACCTTATGCTTACAATGTACCCTGCCCTTGGGCCTACCAGAGGGGTGTCTGATATGAAGAAAAGGGAAGATTTAGGGACTAGCAAGAGGGTGCACTTGTCCACTCAACATGGCAGTAACCAGACTGCACACAGGCTCTGCAATGGCATACATGAGACACATTTTACAAGGCTGCTTCTGTGGGTGGCACAACCAATGCTGCACGCCCACCAGCAGCATTTGGATTTACAAGCCCTGTGCACACTAAGTGCACTGTACTAGAGTCTGCAAGTAAACCAAATCAGCCAATCATGGAGTCACTAATCCATACATTAATTTACCATAAGGAGGATATATGCACTTTAGCAGTGATCAGCAGTGGTAAAGTGTCCAGAGTCATAAAACCAACAAAAACAGGTGAGACAAAATACAGGAGGAAGGCAAAAAGTTCAGGGATGACCCTGCAAAAAGGGCCAGGTTCAACAATATATATATATCACTGATGACATCACTGATGACATCATCCAGCAAATGTGGTTTGGTTCGATATTTAAATATGTATTATATATATAGCAATCTGCATTGAAGAATAAGTGGATGTATAAGTGACTGGATGAAGGATTTACTAGCAGTGTAATTGACTGTTTAAGTGACTATTTTAAAGTGTGTCACTAAATATATGGGATAGTGATTAAACTGTGTGAATATCTGCATTACTGTGTCTCTTGTTGTATAAACCTCTGCATAAGATGGTTAGTAGCTATGTGAAAGTCTATATTACTTATTGATTAGTTAAGTGAGTATTTGTATGGGAGAGTAAATGTGTGTGTCTTTGGGTGGAAGGTGTGTGACTGTCCAAAGATATGTAAATAGTTGATTCAGTAGGTGTATGAGGTTAAGGCTGCATGAGGAAACAGTTGTTTGGGTGAGTGAATGACTTTATGGGTGTAGTGATGAGTAAATATATTTGTCAATGATACATGTCCAACAAAGTAGAAATATAAAAAGCAGTGTATGTAACAGTTGTTCTATATAAATAAGTATACATAAGACTCAGTGATTGTATGAGTGACTGTATGGATGACTGTATACTTGTAATAGTGATTTTATAAGATACTAAGTAGGAGTTACTATCTACATAAATACATGAAGTGGTGTTTGTATAAGTGTGTAGCTGGATAAATGTAGGTATGATTAATTGTTTGCATAAGTGAGTAGGATAACTGCAGACGTGAATAAGATGTATGCTGGTGTGTAATGTCGATATAGGTGTATAAGTATATTTCATAGTGTTCTATTGATCTTTGTCAGCATGTATGAGTAAATCTGTAGGTAAGTGTTAAGATGTGTGTATAGATCTAGGAATCAGTCAGTTGCTTTTTAGAAACTTGCATTGCTGTGTCAAAGGTTATACTAGTGTGTGATAAGGTGTATCAGATTGTCACATGGATGATGTCATCAGTGATGTCATCAGTGATGTCATTTGAAATGTCATCAGTGATGTCACTGACCATGTCATTAATGATGTAATATGTGACATCATCAGCAGTGGATTGTGGGCGCGCGAGTTATAGTTAGTAGAACTAACTATAACGGAGGAATTTCAATGGTTTTGTACAAGTGAAATGTCCAGCTAACTATAACGCCCCTGAAACCTATAGTTTTTTCAGTGAATTTCTAAGGTTTTTTAAAGGGTAATTCCTAACTATAACGTGCCTGAAACCTATGGTTTTTTCAGATAATTTCTTTGGTTTTTAAATGCTAATTCGTAACTATAACGTTCCTGAAACCTATGTTTTTTTTCAGTGAATTTCAATGGTTTTTTATATGATCATTTCTAACTATGCCTACAGAGATAGGACACGTGAAGAAAGAAGAGAAAACGCACAGAAAGAAAAAAAAGAAATGCAGAAAGAAGCAACAGAAGTCCTCAAAGACAAAGAAAAGTGAAGAAAGAAGGAAAACATGCAGAAAGAACAAACAGAAGAGCAGAAAGAAGCCTTGTTGCAAAATCATCCTTTACCCTCAACTTTTTCAGACAGATACTGGTGGTAACGGAGTCTGACTAACCAGTCGTAGAGCCAGTGCTATGTTAAAAGACACTTAGAATACAGTGAAAACACCTACATACACTAGGGAACACTGTGTGTTGGGGTCCCCCTGTGATTAGCATAACCTCCTCCGTAAGCTTCTAGTATATACTAGGGCAGGGGGATTAAAACCACCTCTTAAAACGTGTCACAGGGAGTGTTTGCACACGTCAACTCAGGGCCCGTCCTCTCCGTTCACCAGTGTGCAAACACGCTCTGGGGCCGTTTTAAGTTGGGAGATTAAGTCCCCTTGAATCCTGAGGGTCCCTAGGCTCCAACTAGCCCACTAGGTACCTCAACTAAGCGCCACAGAGCTGCGTTGCAGAGAGGTGTAAAAAGAGGCACCGCCTCGTCGACTTCTCTGCAATGCAGCACAATGGCGCTTACTGGAAGCACCTGGTGGGCTAGTTGGCCCCCAGGGGCCCACAGGTTTAAAGGGGAATTATTTCCCCAACTTAAAATGCGCCACAGGGCGTGTTTGCACACATCACCTCAGTTCCCATCCCCTATCTTCCCCACTGTGTACACATGCCCTGTGGCCATTTTAATTTGGGAGATTAGGTACCCTTGAATCCTGAGGGTCCCTAGGGTCCAAATAGCCCATTAGATAGCTCCAGTAAGCGCCACATAGCTACGTTGCAGAGAGGTGTTAAAAGTGGCACGACGTGGACCACCTCTCTGCAACGCAGCGCAGTGGCACTTACTGGAAGCACCTGGTGGGCTAGTTAGCCCCCAGGGTCCCTCAGGATTCAAGGGGAATTATTTCCCCAACTTAAAACGTGCCACAGGGCGTGTTTGCACACTTCACCTCAGGCCCCGTCCCCTCCCTTCCTCACTGTGTAAACACGCCCTGTGGCCGTTTTAAGTTGGGAGATTAGGTCCCCTTGAATCCTGAAGGTTTCTAGGGTCCAACTAGGCCACTAGGTACCTCGAGTAAGCACCACATAGCTGCATTTGCAGAGAGCTGTAAAAAGGGGCGTGGCCTTTGAACACCTATCTGCAACGCAGCTCCCTGGCACATACTGGAGATACTTGTTGGGCTAATTGGCCCACTGGGACCCTCAGTATTGAAAGAGAATTAATTCCCAAACTTACAACTCGCCACAGGCGTGTTTGCACAATGGTGAAGGAAGGGGGCGTGGCCTGAGGTGACATGTCTGCAAACACACCCTGTGGCACGTTTTAAGTTGCTGAATTCATTCTTCTTCAAACCCGAGGGTCTCTGGGAGCCAACTAGCCCACCAGGTACCTCCAGTATGCGCCAGAGAGCTGCGTTGCAGAGAGGTGTTCAGAGGCCACACCCCTTTTTACAACACTCTGCAACACAGCTCCGTGGGGCTTACTGGAGGTACCTGGTGGGCTAGTTCCCCCGGGGCATGGCCCTTTTAAAAAATATTTTTCTTATTGGAGGGGGGCTGCGTTGCCCCCCTCCTGAGGCCTATGTTTTTTTGTTTTCTACATTTTGGGGAAGAGAGCTGCGTGGCCCCCCTCCTGGGCCACTAATAGCCCTGGGGACCCCGTCCCCAGGGCTGGCCCTCTCCGTTGGGGACCGTGGGGGGTCCACAATCCCCCATGGTCCCGCCGCCCACCCACGTCCTGTGGGAGCCGGCATTGCTTTTCCACACGGGGAGCTGCTAAGATGCAGCTCCCCCTGTGGAAAAGCAATTTGCTTTGGTATTTGGAAGAGAAAGCAGGTTTCCTGCTCTCTCTTCCAAATACCAAAGTAGTTGCTATGGCAGGGCGGGAGCAATAGCAAACTACAGTGTTCCGGGGGAGGGCACTCAGGGACACTGCAGGAGCCGGCCCTGGGGGGTGGCGGACCCTAGGGCCATAACAAGGCTCCATGAAGGGAGACACAGCCCCCCTCCCACCATTCACAAAGCCCTGGTGAGGTGGTGGTACCCAGGGCTGGGGGGTCCATCACAGACCCCCCAATTGTAATGTTTAGAGCCCCGGGAAGGTGGCGGTCCCTGGGGCGTGTGGGGGGGCTCGAGCCCTCCACACAGGTTTTTTTTAAATTTATAATAAACACCAGACCCAGGGGTGGCAATCCCCGGGGCTTGGGGGGGCCTTTGAGGTCCCCCACATATTTATTTTCAAAGCCCCGAGTGTGGCGGTCCCCGGGCTGGGGGGCTGTGAGTCCCCCTAAACATTTCTGAATGAAGCCCCGGGTGTGGCGGTCCCAGGGGCTGGGGGACCCCTTTGGGCCCCCCACCCAATTATAACATTGACCCTGGGATTTGGCCCACCCGGGGGCTGAATATTAATGAAGCGCGGCAGGATCTGCACACCCTGCGTCCTTGTGAGACCCCCTAAGCAGGCCAAGGGGGTCAGGGTGTTTCTACCCTGCCCCCTTTTCGTGTTTTTCACATTTTATGCTTAGGTTTCTTGTGCCTCAGTTCTACCGAGGCACAATATGGCTGCCAACACTTCCTGATATGGAGTGTTGACAGCCAAATAGCATACAGTTCGTGCTCAGCAGGGTGCGCTTAGGGTGCGCGGATCCAACACGGCCATAGATATATATGTGATTTTATTTTTTATTTTCTCAGCAACTACTAAAGAGATTTGCACCATTTAACTAAAAGGCATGACTATGAACCAAGAGCTACCTTTTTGCCAAATTTGGTGTATTTCCGTTCAGCAGTTCGGGCTGTAGCTGCGACTAAAAGTTCCTATGGAAAATGGCATGGGGAAAGCATGTTTTGGGACCCCCTTTTTTCTTGGCCCCTGCTTGACGAATCACCCGAAACTTTTAGGAAGGGAGCCGACCGGAGCTGGCCAAATGTTTTGAAGATTTCGCCAAGATTCGTCAACCGGCGCCAAAGTTATTGGGAATAGAATATTGCGGATTTCCTATGGAAAATAGGTCATAACTATAACTACCTACTGGCGACCGCCAGTAGGTAATATGTATATATATATATATATATATATATATATTACCTACTGGCGGTCGCCAGTAGGTATATATAGTTAGGATTTTTTCTCTATGGGTTTTTTGAAAATTCTATGTCTAATAACTTTGGCGTTTGTGGACGGAATTGGCTGAAATTTTCAGGAAAATGGCACATTTTGTTTCTGAGCAGCCCCTGAAAATTGGGGGGGGTTCGTCCAGGGGGGGTCGAGAAAAAAGGGGGGTCCCAAAACGTGTTTTTAACATTGAGTTTTCCATAGGGCGGTTGGCCTCACTTTTAGCCCGAACGGCTGAATGGATTTGCACGAAACTTGGCAAAATTGTAGAGACTGGTAGCCCGATGTGCCTTTTGTAGGTCTCAATATATGTGCTCCAGTGGATTTTGAGAAATTAACGTTTAAAAAAGATATATATCTGTAACAGCGGACCGGGCAGCGCTCCACTTCGCGTACTTTTCGCGCAACGGAGCTTTGTGAAGCGAAGCTGATTGGTTCTCCGGCGTCTGTAAACATTCCAAACAGTCCGTAGCGGCCGCCATCTTGTCTCTCGGTAGGTTCGAGAGACATGCGGAGGCCAAACCGAAGGGGCAAATGACCATAAGGGGGCATAGTAGATCCTCCCTGACCGTTTAGGTTTGATGTGGAGGTTTTAAAAGGGCCCCGCGGGGCAAAAAAAAAAAAAAATAATAATAATCGAACAGCTGAATAGATTTGCACGAAACTTGGCAAAATTGTAGGGACTGGTAGCCCGATGTGCCTTTGCTAGATCTCAATATATGTGCTCCAGTGGATTTTGAGAAATTAACGTTCAAAAAAAGATATATATCTGTAACAGCGCACCGCTTCGCGTACTTTTCGCGTTACGGAGCTTTGCGAAGCGAAGCTGATTGGCTCTCCGGTGTCTGTAAACATTCCAAACAGTCCGTAGCGGCCGCCATCTTGTCTCTCGGTAGGATCGAGAGACAAGAGGAGGCCAAAGCGAAGGGGCAAATGACCATAAGGGGGCATAGTAGATCCTCGCTGACCCCCTAGGTTTGATGTGGAGGTTTTAAAAGGGCCCCGCGGGGCAAAAAAAATAAATAATAATAATAATCGAACGGCTGAATGGATTTGCACGAAACTTGGTAAAATATTAGGGACTGGTAGCCCGATGTGCCTTTGCTAGGTCTCAATATATGTGCTTCAGTGCATTTTGAGAAATTAACGTTCAAAAACAAGATATATATCTGTAACAGCGCTCCGCTTCGCGGAGATAAAATTATATCTGTATTACCTAGCTGTTGCTAACACCAGTTAGCGACGGCTAGTAGGAGATAGCGACCATCTTGGGCCCCACTTTGCATGTGAGTGATATTTATCACTAATGACATGCAAAGTGGGCATGCCAAGATGTTAGCGACTGGAAACAGTCGCTAACATCGCTATCTCCTATTATCAACTTTTGGAAATATTCGAGATAAGCGCGAATATCTCCAAAAGCTAGCACCTGCCCTGAGCAGTTCTTAGCCATGTTATCCAATGGGAGGTGGATAACATGGCTAAGAGCATTAGCTCGGTAATGCATGAATATCGCTGAGTTTTCAGCGATATTAATGCATTGCGGTCGTTTTTTATCGTATTTGCGATAAACCTTGATAATAGCAATGTTTATCTGCGATAATTTCTGACGGTAAAAAAATCGTTGCTAAGCATCGTTAGGGATAAATATCGCTTAACTTTGGTAATATGCCCCAACGTCTGTTAACGTTCGATTCGAAGGAAATCAGGAAGTGTTGAAAAACATTGTCTGCGCCATCTTGTCTTTTTTCAAATGCCACACTTTTGTCGTGCACGGCAGCCATTTTAGATGCCTTGACCAGACCCACTCTGTGCACGCTGTCGATCCTTAGCATGGCTCCCCACCCTCGCAAGCATCTCCCCCAGGCAGTGGTCACCCCCGCTCTCTGTCTTATGCATGGGTAATAAACCTCCCCCCATCTGCGCTGCTCTTCCCTGAGAATCACACCCTGTGCCCGCCCGACACCTCCCTTTCGCCCTATTCACTACCGCACCCTCTGACACTCCTTTTCCTCTGTGTCCGATTGTCCAGGCTGGTCCTAGGGTATCAGCTAGCCCTGCAGATGTAGTTTATGGCCACAGCTGTAAAGAATCACCCCTCTTCAAAGGAGTTATAGTAGATCAAGGCCCACACTCGATGAGATCCGTCACAGCAGAAGCGTTGCTATTATCTGAAAACCATCCTGTATTGTGATTGGGGAGGGGACCGAGCCTGAAGCGGAAGATTCCAGGGATGACTCTTTGTACATCAAAGTTTTTACAATTATGTGTCACATTAAAAATATATAGCACTCCGACAAAGTAGTAAGATTATAAAACTTTAATAATTTATAAATATATACAAGAAAACAAAAATAGTAATAACATATAAACATTTTTAGGGAAAAACAACGAAGTAGCGGTCGGCTGTGCGAATAGTCCCAACGCAGCACAACGTCCAGATTTCCGGCGTGGGGCGTCGCGGGGGGTGGGTCATCAGTAGCAAACTGTTGTGCGAATAGTTCCAAGGCAGCAGAACGCGCTGAAATCTAGATGACACGAAAGTGATGTCTAGTAAGTTGCCACCCAGCAAATAACGGCGTGGGGCGTCGCGGGGGGTGGGTCATCAGTAGCAAACTGTTGTGCGAATAGTTCCAAGGCAGCAGATCGATGGCACCAAGGTGATGTCCAGTAAGTTGCCGCACTGGTTTTGGTATCCTACAATGCTGCTCCGAATAACGGCGTGGGGCGCCCCGGGGGAGGCGGCGTGAACGGGCCTCTCCAGGTGGAGTGTCATCTGTTGTAGTGGGGCGCCCCTTTACCGTTTTAGTTGCCATTCCGTCCGTTTTTGGTCCACTGTGTCAAAAGCCGCAATTCAGCTGAGTTGCGCCCACTCTTGCGGTGCAGCGATAGGCGGCTGTCACAGGACTCTCAAAATGGCGGCAGGCTCTTTCCTTTTTGGGCCTGGTCCACTGAAATGGCCCTGGGACACCTTGGAAATCGGACGCTTGTCTGCTAGGTCTTGGACCCCATTCTCGAAAGCGTCCCCTCCGCCTTGAGAATTCATCAAAAGTTTTGGGGGCCCCGACTCCTGCAGGCTTCTGGTGGGGAGCGGCTGCCATGATTGCTCGCGGAATGACCACGACGGAGCTACGAGATGGTGGTGCTCTCATGCTGACGCCAGCTTCAGTCTGAAACATCCAGAAACAAGGTGGGGCTTTCATCGTTTGGGAAAAAAAAAAGTTTTCATCCAATGAAAAGTGTTGTTTTTAGGTCATATGATCAAGCCTTCCATCATTAGGAAACCAAAAGTAAAATGAACCAATGAAAAGTTTTATAAACAAGTCACATGACCTGTTATGCGGCATAGGGTATAAAATGCGGAGAAAATACGTTGGCACGTGAGGCGGCGTCAGTAGCGGACCGATGTGCGAATAGGCCGAAGGCAATACAACGCGCCAAGATCCGGATGGCACCGAGGTGGTGTCCAGCAAGTTGCAGCACTGGTGTGGCCATCCTACAATGCTGAAAGTCGGCGTGGGGCGCCCCGTTGGCCTGTGAGTTTGCGTCAGTAGCGGACCGATGTGCGAATAGGCCGAAGGCAGCACAACGCGCCAAGATCCGGATGGCACCGAGGTGGTGTCTAGTAAGTTGCCGCACTGGTGTGGCCATCCAACAATGCTGAAAGTCGGCGTGGGGCGCCCCGTTGGCCTGTGAGTTTGCGTCAGTAGCGGACCGATGTGCGAATAGGCCGAAGGCAGCACAACGCGCCAAGATCCGGATGGCACCGAGGTGGTGTCTAGTAAGTTGCCGCACTGGTGTGGCCATCCTACAATGCTGAAAGTCGGCGTGGGGCGCCCCGTTGGCCTGTGAGATGGCGTCAGTAGCGGACCGATGTGTGAATGGGGCCGAAGGCAGCGCAACAATATTTTCGGAATAGAAGACACCACTAGGCGCTGAGATGCCAAGATCCGGATGGCACCGAGGTGGTGTGTAGCAAGTTGCCGCACTGGTGTGGCCATCCTACAATGCTGAAAGTCGGCGTGGGGCGCCCCGTTGGCCTGTGAGTTTGCGTCAGTAGCGGACCGATGTGCGAATAGGCCGAAGGCAGCACAACGCGCCAAGATCCGGATGGCACCGAGGTGGTGTCTAGTAAGTTGTCGCACTTCTGTGGCCATCCTACAATGTTGAAAGTCGGCGTGGGGCGCCCCGTTGGCCTGTGAGATGGCGTCAGTAGCGGACCGATGTGCGAATGGGGCCAAAGGCAGCGCAACAATATTTTCTGATTTGAAGACACCACAAGGCGCTGAGATGCCAAGATCCGGATGGCACCGAGGTGGTGTCTAGCAAGTTGTGGCACTGGTGTGGCCATCGTACAATGGTAAAAGTCGGCGTGGGGCGCCCTGTTGGCCTGTGAGATGGTGTCAGTAGCGGACTGATGTGCGAATGGGGCCAAAGGCAGCGCAACAATATTTTCTGACTGACACCACAAGGCGCTGAGATGCCAAGATCCGGATGGCACCGAGGTGATGTCTAAGTTGCGGACTGATGTGCGAATGGGGCCAAAGGCAGCGTAACAATATTTTCTGTATGGAAGATACCACTAGGCGTTGAGATGCCAAGATTCGGATGGCACCGAGGTGATGTCTAGCAAGTTGCTGTACTGGTGTGGTCATCCTACAATGCTGAAACTCGGCCTGGGTCGCCCCATTAGCCTGTGAGATGGCGTCAGTAGCGGACCGATGTGCGAATAGGCCGAAGGCAGCACAACGCGCCAAGATCCGGATGTCACCGTGGTGGTTTCATAGTTGAGAGGCACTTCATCTGCAGTGGGGCGCCGAGATCCGGATGGCACCGAGGTGATGTCTAGCAAGTTGCTGTACTGGTGTGGTCATCCTACAATGCTGAAAGTCGGCGTGGGGCGCCCCATTAGCCTGTGAGATGGCGTCAGTAGCGGACTGATGTGCGAATGGGGCCAAAGGCAGCGCAACAATATTTTCTGAAGAGAAGACACCAAAAGGCGCTGACATTCCAAGATCCGGATGGCACCGAGGTGGTGTCTAGCAAGCTATGCAGTTGAGTTGTGTGCGCACTTGCGGCGAATAGGTCGAAGGCAGCATAACAATGTTTTCTGAATAGAAGACACCACAAGGCGTTGAGATTCGGTTACCACCGAGGTGATGTCTAGCAAGTTGCCGCACTGGTGTGGCCATCCTACAATACTGCTCCGAATAACGGCGTGGGGTGCCCGAAGGGGGGGGGGAGGCGGCGTGAATGGGCCTTCCTAGGTGGAGGCTCGTCTGCTGTAGTGGGGCGCCCCTTTACCGTTTCAGTTGCCATTCAGCTGAGTTTCGGCTGCTCTTGATGCTACAGCGACAGGCGGCTGCAAGAGGACTCTCAAAATGGCGGCCTGTTCTTTGGATTTGGGCCTGGTCCACTAAAATGGCCCTGGGACACCTTAGAACTCGGACGCTCGATTTTTTTTTCCTTTCCTGTACATGCAAAAAAAGGTAAATGCCCGGTACGTTACACGCTTCATCTGCCACGATGAACTCTCCAGAGGAACCGAAAAAAAATATAGTTGTGGTAACTATACCATGCATCGTCATATGGAGAGGTGGCACCAATTAATTATAGTGCTGCATAAAAGAGAGATTTGGAGGAGAACCCCTGACCTGCTAGTACATTCATCAAAGAAGTGGCACTGAGAGCTTCAGAGGCAAGGGAAACGGTCCCAAATATTTAGAAGAACTTTGGAAAGATTAAAATGACATGTTTAGATTGTGGCAAATTAATTTCATGTGGACTTTAGAGTGTTTAGAGTGTTACTCTAATAAATACAGCATATGAACATCATCATAGTCGATGGTTGGTAGAGACATTTTGACTATATCCTGGACCTGCCCGTCCTCGCCCAAAATGGTGCCGGAATAAATGGGACTCGTAACTCTTTGTTGTGTACTGGTTGCAGAACCTTGAAATCACGAGATATGTATGCAGTTTTGAAGCACATGGCGGGCGGGGACGAGAATTGATTGAATATTTCGACATCCCTATTGATATTAAGTTCTGATGTGTTATTGATTACTGTACTGTTGAAAGTTCGAATTAACGTCACCCATGGTACTTGCCCGCAAATGTATATCTAGATAATTTTATTGTAACTGGCCCTGTCGTATTTTAATTATAAAATGTACGTCCACCGATTCCGTAACTGTTAGACACCTTAGTTCTTGCAACCTAATGGCCCGCCCGTTACGTTCCTCTACAGTGTAAATGTCTATTCATCATATACGATTACAGTTTGCTCCGTTGCAGGCCCACGTGGTTATAGGCTCGTATTTGTATAATGAAATTTTCACAATAAAGGTTTTTAAAAGAAAACATGGTAGTAGTATATACATTGGTAAAGTTTTTAATAATAGTCACTGTTTTAGAATCATTAAAAGGCAAGTGAAATAAAGCAGACCAATTACATGAAGGGTAAAAGGTATAATACGAAGGAACGCAGTAAAGATAAATGGTCAAGGGCTGTTGTGTTTTCTATTCCTGCAACATAAAGTGATCGATAAGAATCTCATATTCAGGCGTATCGGCGACTAAGACAGCAGGTCGACCCTCTTTTGCTCAACGGCTCCGTCATGGGACGAAGAAACGCTCTTTTTCTCGAAAAAAGAATATATTTTACTTGCAGGACAGTTGTAAAATTTCCGGGAAAGTACATTAGCCTGGAACATTATAACAAATATTTAAGAAAAAATAATGTTCGGAAGTAATGAAAAGCGTAATTTTTAGGTCATATGACCAAGCCTTTCATCATTACAATAAGAAAAGTAAAATGAACCAATGAAAAGTTTTATTAACAAGTCACATGACTTGTTATGCTTACGTTACGCGCTGCGCGCCCCGGATGACTTCCGGATGCGCTAACGCGGCACGTCATATGACGCATTACGCGACAACGCAGGTCCAGAATATAGTCAAAATGTCTCCACCAACCAGCGGTCGGAACACAACCCCTTTCAGCAGGCTAAATAGTTCTGTTAAATGACAACAGAAGGGACAGGCAACAAGAACCATCAGTCAAAGAGGGGAGGGCTAGTTCTTCTCTACCGGGTTACATTGGGGCGCTACCGGAACTGATCGAATTGGTAGTCTACAGTGTTTCTGGATGTTTCAGACTGAAGCTGGGGTTAGCATGAGAGCAGCCCCATTTCGTAGCTCCGTCGTGGCCATTCCGCAACCAATCATGGCAGCCGCTCTTTATCGTTATTTTGGGCGGGGTGGGTGGCGGAGCCGAGCTGTTTTGCAGCCATCATTGTGTGGAGTTCAGTTCATCTCACTAGTTTTGTATTTGTCATGAGGGGTTGTTCCTAATGTTTATATTTTAGCGAGGTCAAAAAGAGATCCCATTAGTGGCCTACTGATTTTGCTCGATTCCTTTTCTTTTTTTTTACACGATTTTTCGTTATCTGCAAAGACTAAACAGAGTATTGCGACTCTGTGTTTGTTTGTAAATAGAGAATGAACCAAAGAGAACTAATTCTAAAACAGTAAATACTTGGATAACAATCAATCAAATGGAGAGAGAAGCAGGCACGACGGATTACAACGGGGGCAAAGGCCTGCGTTAACTACCTTTCACTATCTGCAAAGAGAGAGTACTCCTAATAGAAATGAGGGGGGGGGGCACCATTCAAAGCAGATCAGTGTGCATAAACACGAAAATGTTTTCACTTACCACGTACTTGACATTCGACAGCTTATGATATTTGCTATTAAAAAACCATTGAAATTCACTGAAAAAACCATAGGTTATAGACCATATATAGTTAGGAATTAGCATTTACAAAACCTTGAAAATTCACTGAAAAAACCATAGGTTATAGACCATATATAGTTAGGAATTAGCATTTAAAAAACCTTATTTTACTCACACAAAACCATTGAAATTCCATATATAGTTAGTTGCACTAACTATATATCGCGCACCCGCAATCCACTGCTGATCATGTCACATATTACATCATTCATGACATGGTCAGTGACATCACTGATGACATCACTGATGACATCTCAAATGACATCACTGATGACATCACTGATGACATCTCAAATGACATCACTGATGACATCACTGATGACATCTCAAATGACATCACTGATGACATCACTGATGACATCTCATTTGACATTACTGATCACATCACTGATGACATCATTCATGAGATAATACGATGAACCTCTTCAGACTCTACTATAACCTTAGATACACTCAGTGTAAACAGACACTCATAGACTGTCACTCATCCATGGAGTTACTCAGACACTTAGTCAGTCATGCAAAGAATCAATCACACCTCCATTTCCTCAACTATACAGTTATACACACCTTACTTATTCAAACATATACTAAAACATATTTACTCACTTATACAATCCTGGATACAAGTTCACAATGATCCATACAGCCACTCACACATTCACTGGCTCTTATGCACAGTTATTTATATATGTCAACTCTCACATGTACTGTGTTTTACATATGTACTTACTTTGACATGTAGCACTGAGATATCCATTCACTCACCAATACACTCATGCACACAGTCAACCGCCCATACAGCTGTTTCCACATGCACTTTTGAACCCATACATCTAGTCAATCAACTGCTCACACATCTATGCAGAGAGTCATACACCTCCCAGCCACCCACACACACACTCAGTCTCCCATACAAATGCTTGGGCAACCAATCAATAACCCATACAGTTAATCATATAGCTAATGATCAACACATGCAGCAGTTTACAGAACAACAGACATAATGATGCACAAATTAAGACAGTTTAGTCACTAACCCATGCACTCAGTGAGACACATTTAATCAGTCACTCATACAGTCAGCCATGCCCCTACTAAATCCTTCATCAAGACACTTATACATCCACTCATTCTTCAATATGTAAGACATATTTTAACTTTACAGAATTATACAGTCACTGGATGTAGTCATCAGTGATGTCATTTGAGATGTCATCAGTGATGTCATCAGTGATGTCATTTGAGATGTCATCAGTGATGTCATCAGTGATGTCATTTGAGATGTCATCAGTGATGTCATCAGTGATGTCACTGACCATGTCATGAATGATGTAATATGTGACATGATCAGCAGTGGATTGCGGGTGCGCGATATATAGTTAGTGCAACTAACTATATATGGAATTTCAATGGTTTTGTGTGAGTAAAATAATGTTTTTTAAATGCTAATTCCTAACTATATATGGTCTATAACCTATGGTTTTTTCAGTGAATTTTCAAGGTTATGTAAATGCTAATTCCTAACTATATATGGTCTATAACCTATGGTTTTTTCAGTGAATATATATATATATATATATATATATATATATATATATATATATATATATATATATATATATATATATATATATATATATATATATATATATATATATATATATATATATATATATATATATATATATATTTTACACAAACAAGAGTTACCCCCATAGAAGAGCCTCCAGGCAAAGGTGAGCTGCTCGCTTTTTAATGAAATGCTGCAGAATATTTTCGTCAGGAAAGCAGGCTTTCAAACAAATCAAAGACCTTTAGCCAAATGCGTTTCAAGTTTCCCCTTCTTCAATGGTACAGTCCAGCAATATCCCATAGGCAAAATGGTGCTGCTACTTAAATTGGTGAACCCTCCCTTGTGGGCGTGGCCGCTCCTGCGGCATTCTGGTTTCTGTAGTAGCGCCGTGTTTTCCTCTAGTGAGTTTTGCCCATGAGTATGCGTTAAAGTTATTAAAACCCCAGTGGGTAAAGTCTACAGTTCTGCAAAATAGTTCTGCTTCGTTCCTGCATTTCATTAGGCAGGTGCCTCTCGTATATTGATGTCCTCATGTCTGTAAACATCACGGGTCCACAACAGCAGTGGGGCTTCTTCTGCGACCGGGTTAGCCGCTAAACTTTACACAAACAAGAGTTACCCCCATAGAAGAGCCTCCAGGCAAAGGTGAGCTGCTGGCTTTTTAATGAAATGCTGCAGAATAATTTCGCCAGGAAAGCAGGCTTTCAAACAAATCAAAGATCTTTAGCCAAACGCGTTTCAAGTTTCCCCTTCTGCAATGGCACAGTCCAGCAATATCCCACAGGCAAAATGGTGCTGCTACTTAAATTGGTGAACCCTCCCTTGTGGGCGTGGCAGCTCCTACGGCATTCTGGTTTCCGTAGTAGTACCGTGTTTTCCTCTAGTGAGTTTTGCCCATGAGTAGGCGTTAAAGTTATTAAAACCCCAGTGGGTAAAGTCTACAGTTCTGCAAAATAGTTCTGCTTCGTTCCTGCATTTCATTAGGCAGATGCCTCCCGTATATTGATGTCCTCATTTCTGTAAACATCACGGGTCCACAACAGCAGTGGGGCTTCTTCTGCGACCGGGTCAGCCGCTAAACTTTACACAAACAAGAGTTACCCCCATAGAAGAGCCTCCAGGCAAAGGTGAGCTGCTCGCATTTTAATAAAATGCTGCAGAATATTTTCGTCAGGAAAGCAGGCTTTCAAACAAATCAAAGACCTTTAGCCAAACGCGTTTCAAGTTTCCCCTTCTTCAATGGCACAGTCCAGCAATATCCCACAGGCAAAATGGTGCTGCTACTTAAATTGGTGAACCCTCCCTTGTGGGCGTGGCCGCTCCTGCGGCATTCTGGCTTCTGTAGTAGCGCCGTGTTTTCCTCTAGTGAGTTTTGCCCATGATTATGCGTTAAAGTTATTAAAACCCCAGTGGGTAAAGTCTACAGTTCTGCAAAATAGTTCTACTTCGTTCCTGCATTTCATTAGGCAGATGCCTCCCGTATATTGATGTCCTCATTTCTGTAAACATCACGGGTCCACAACAGCAGTGGGGCTTCTTCTGCGACCGGGTTAGCCGCTAAACTTTACACAAACAAGAGTTACCCCCATAGAATAGTATATATATATATATATACGCATATACACGGGGAAAGAGGGGGCGGTACCAAAATGTTTTACCCCTTGCAATTTCCCATAGGGATTTCAGACACAAATACTGCTTGAACCGCTGTATGGAATTACCCCAAATTAGGCAGAAAGCTAGATCTTGGTCAAGAAAGATCTCTTTTTGTAACTGGGTTCAAATATGCTCAGTAGTTTCTAAGTTATTAAAGACAAATAATGTATGTATATGTAGAGAAGCAGAGGGTCCATGGATCTCATAATGAGATCTGATTGGCTGCCACCACATCAACCAGAAAGTGGTTGCCGCCATCTTGGGACTCGGACACAGCTGAGTGTCAAGAAAAAATGAAGAAGAAAAAAACATAAGGAGGCAGGGTAGGAAAGTCTGAACTCCTAGGCCAGGTAGTGGGGCCCCATTGCAGAGGGCTCAGCTGTGATAGTAATGTGGAGGAGGGACAGGTGGCCCTCTTCCCTGGGCCTTTTTTAGCCATGTGCACCCAATCCCTCAGGGCCTGACAACAATTAGAAAAGGGAGGGGGACTGCACAACCCTACTTCAGGAATCATTAATGGCTATGGGGACCGCTTCCCACAGAACTGACTCATGCTACGTCCAGAGATGCCCACCCCTGGGACATAGTGGTATGCCTGCCCAGAATGGCATGGGTATGGTACCTGTGTTTGCTCTTGCTAGGGATGTGGTCTCAGGGGGGCCGAATTTGGCCTTGGGAGGGGAGCTGTGTGTCCCTCTTGCCGTTTACAATATGGCTGGGCCCCAGGAGAATTGGGTCCACTGGTCCTAAATTGGCTAGGGAGTGGGGCTGCATGCCCCTCTCCCTCATAAATTCAGTTGAGGGTCACCAAACATGGCCCACGGAGGAGGGCCATGTACCCCAACCCCTACTAAAATGCGCCGGGACCCGGTGGTAGAATCTCTGGGACCAGAGAGGGGGGCTGCATGCCCCATCCCAGGTTGGCTGCCTTTGGGGGGTTGGTCACAAGGCCCAATCACAGGCCAGGCCTTGTGGACAACCGCTGTTGCACCGTGGCCGTGCATTGCATGGATTTAGATGCATGCAGGGGTTGGTTGCATGTGGGCATTCGCTACAGGGCCTAGCTTCAGACATGGGTTTGGCTGTATGCCGATGGTTGGCCTTCACAACACAGGACCAGAATACCAAAACAGCTTCATACACTTTCACCAATCTACCAGTCACCTACGCTCTGCCTCATTCGCACACACTCCCTGCATCTGCAGCAGCAAAGCTGGGGATTGCTCGTCCTTTTACATCACAACCAAGACATGGAACCACATCCCAGCACATCAGAGCCTCCTTCACACTCCTTCAGTTTCGTAAGAAGCTAAAGACCTGGCCTATTCGCATAAGCACATTGGGGACCACACACCTACGCATATGTCTATGGCGTGGACACCCTCTTGGGTGATTTTTGTGCTATACAAATCAACATGCAAACACAACAGTGATGGACAGAATGTGGATCAATGTCACACATTCACCCCAGTCCAAAGATCTGGGCCCAAATCCATCGTTTTTCCACTCCACACCACCCTGGGTTAGACAATGGCGATATGCAAATCAGCGCTGACCCTGTGCCCCATGGGAACAGTCCAGTCCGAACTACAAAAGCCATGTCCTTCCCAGAACTGAATCAAGCATCCGAGGACCGGCCCGGTTTCGAGGTAACACCTCTCATCAGCCCGGCTAGCTTGACTCCAGTGGTGTGGAGTGCCTGGGACTCACGTCTGAGCATCCCCAGTACACTTAGAGCGGTAATTGCAAACACAACAGTGATGGACAGAATGTGGATCAATGTCACACATTTACCCCAGTCCAAAGATCTGGGCCCAAATCAATGAGTGGAAAAACGATGGATTTGGGCCCAGATCTTTGGACTGGGGTGAATGTGTGACATTGATCCACATTCTGTCCATCACTGTTGTGTTTGCAAATACAAATCAACATGGCATAACATAACATGCAGAAAGAGGTGAAAACAAAACATTAACATATAAGGTAAAAAAAAACGGAAAATAGGTGCCCATTTAGTGGCTAATTTGAACGTAGTAAACCAGAAAAACTGAATTAATAGCAGCTTCATTGCTAAACCAAACAGTGTGATCTTAGGCACATATTTTATTTCACTGATCCTGTTTTTTTCTTCATCATCACATATGAAAGCACTTTTAAACGCATATAAAAAACTATTGTGTTTTATTTAATAGATTGCAATTTTGCTCTGTCTGTAAAATTTGGCCCACATACAGAGTTCACATATCATCTATCTTGCCTCCTATTTCACTAATGGCACTGTCGCCAGGGTGGGGTTGGGCAGGAATGTGTCTAAGTTCTATCACCTTTAGTAAGTTCTCAATTCAGTGCTATGACACAGTAATGTCAAAGCAGCCTCTAACCATAGAAAAGACTTTGCATACTGGTAGTCTTATTAGGTTTTTCCAGTAACTTAATGGCGAAAACACCAGCCGAAAATAGGTTCCACCACCACATATGAATTTCTGCACTTTTTGTTTTTTTCCCATATATGTGACCTATTTGCCTGAGTACATATCTGAGGTCCACCCAGAGCTTTAAGTGGGCCGGGTCTCACCGGTGCTGAGCACTGGTAGTTTTTGAAAGGGGGCCTTAAAGCGGGTCTCTACTGGGCTGTGTTTTGTGCCCTGGCACAGGCGGTCCGTTTTTTTCCATACTGCAGTGACAGCAGGCACATCAATGTGCGCGTGCTCACACTGCTCACTTCTCACTAGTAGAGAAGTTACGGCATGAGGTCATGCCAAGTGAGCATTGTAGGGGGAGAGAAATCTTTGAAAGAGAGCTATTTTCCCTCTGGATTTCCCTCCTCTTTTTGAAACTCAGGAGCAGCAACATTGTCGTGGTGTCACCAGGGCTTTAAGTGGAAGCGTATTCAATATTATGTCGACGTTGCTGACCTCATCTCAGATAATGATTTGGATATGCTGTTTGTAACTGAAACGTGGTTTGATGCGTATTCCAATCCGACTGTGGCATTGGCCACTCCAGCCGGTTATAAAGTTCATCGGCTGGACCGCCAGTCGGGCAGGGGTAGGGGACTCACCATTTGGTTCAGGGATAGCTGGTCACTGCTTGGTGAGCCCTCTTCGCTCCTGGGTGACTGCGAGGTCCTTAACTTCTGCATCCAATTCTCAGCACACTTTACGCTTGGAGGCTCATTGGTCTATCGACCTCCTGGACCGTCAAAGCACTTTTTAGACTCCTGTGGGGACGCTTTAGCTGAGCGAGCGCTGCGCTTTTCCCGTTTCATTTTTCTTGGCAATGTGAATATCCATCTTGACCACGCAGAAGCCTTGGATGCCTATGCCCTGTTGGATGCTCTCCATCTGGCGAACCTCACTCAAAGAGTCTTGTTTCCCACCCATCTTGGTGGTCACACCCTAGATATTATAGGGGCCAATTTTCATCTATTGGTGGAGAAACCTAGCCCGGTCGCTTGGTCCGACCCTTTCCCTATCTTTTTTTCCTGGTGCTTGGTAAATCCTTCCCGCCCGGCATATTGCTCTCGGCCCCCTGCCTTTGGGAGACCAGACTTAGGGTCCCTGAGCGCTGCTCTGGTTGTCTCTCGTCCCTCCTTCTGTGGGGAGCTTGAGGATAATGTCGCTCACTTTGCAGAGTGGATTTCAGGGTCAGTCTCAGCACAGTCCGCTTTGAGCCAGGCTAAGCTGAGGAGAGAATCCCCTTCTAAACCCTGGTTTTCTCCTAAGCTAAGGATTTTGAAGCGGGAGTGCAAAGTGGCCGAGAGAACCTGGTGTGCCCAAGGCTACAGTCTAGCAGACAAGATCACTCTCAGAGCAGGACAGAGGCTATATTATACAGCCATCGGAGAAGCTAAGGGTCTTTACTTTGCCACGCGTATTGAGCGGGCCAAAAACAACTCCAAAGAGATTTTCTCCATCGTGCAAAGTTTTTTGGCCCCCTGTGCTCAGTCGGTGGCCACTCCTGCCTCGGATGCATGGTGCAATTCCTTGGCGACCTTTTTTAAGGTTAAAATAGCTAACATCCAAGCTTCACTTTCCATCTTCTCAGGGCATCCTGTCACGGGGTTATTTCCATCAATCAGTAGGTTAGAGCCCCTCTTCTCTTTTGCGGACTTTGTCCCGGTGGACCTGGCTAGCTCTTCTAAAATCCTGAAGGCTCTTAAGTCTGGCTCTCCCAGTGATCCCTGTGCTGCCAGGCTTCTGTCGGATCTGGCCGATATCGTCAATCCAGAGGTGAACTACCTGATCAATAAGTCTCTCTGCTCGACCTCCGTGCCTAGAGCTTGGAAACTTGCCCTGATCCTTCCGCTGTTAAAAAAGACGTCCTTGGACCCTTTGGTGCCTGAGAACTATCGCCCTATCTCGCTTCTGCCCAGCTTGGCGAAAGTGTGCGAGAAGGCCGTCACTTTTCAACTTACTAAGTTCATCGAGGAGTCCAAGGGGCTTCATCCGGCTCAGTCAGGCTTCCGTGCAGCTCATAGCACGGAATCGGCTTTGCTTGAGATCACTGAGGCTATCAGGGAGTGTCAGGATGCCGGCAGGAGGGCAGCACTGGTCATGCTGGACCTCTCGGCGGCATTCGATACGGTCCCCCTTGCCATGCCGCTTAAACGCCTGTCTGCCGTTGGCATCATTGGCAATGCTTGGCATTGGATTAGTTCCTTCCTTGAGGGCCGGCAGCAGCAGGTTTGGCTTCCCCCAAGTACCTCTGCGCCGCTTCCGGTGTCTACGGGTGTGCCACAGGGTTCATCACTTAGCCCACTCCTTTTTAACATCTATGTGACCCCGCTTGTGTTTCTGGCGGAGTCACTGGGGACTGAGGTGATGGCCTACGCCGATGACACCCAGCTGCTGTTTACTTGGCCTAAGGAAGTGGACTCGGTCGGGCTGGCCCAAAATTGCCTTTCCGCTGTCTTTCACTGGCTATCCAATGCCCAGTTGAAATGCAATGAAGGGAAGTCTGAGGTGCTGTTGTTTGGCTCCTTTCCTTCTGACTTCAGAGAAAGGCTTTGGCCCCTGGGTTTTTCTCGGCCCTCTGAAAGAACAGGCGCGGTGAAAAACCTGGGCGCTGGTTCGACCAAAACCTGCATTTTGTGACGCCCGTCAAGAAGTTGGCCGGTTCCTGTTTCGGCATATTGAAGAGCTTGAGGAAGTTTCTTCCTCTTCTGCCGAGTGCTTCTAGGGAAACCGTGGTCCGGGCGTTGATTTTGTCCTGCCTGGACTACGCCAATGTGCTCCTGGTAAGCTGTTCGGGGTCTCTGGTTAAAAAACTTCAGGTAGTGCAGAATTCAGCGGTTAGACTCCTTATGGGGCTCTCTCCTAGAGATAGTGTGCGGACATACTTGCGCGCCTTGCATTGGCTGCCAGTGGAGTCCCGCTTGAAATTCAAAATGCTTACCATTGCTCACCGGGCCTTGTATGATACGGGCCCCCTTTACCTACAGAGAAGATTTACCTTTTATGTGCCTGGCAGAGTGCTGCGGTCCTCGGCCCTATGGCTGATGCAGATCCCCAAAGTTCAAGCGCCAGCGTCTCGGTGGAAACTCCTTTGTGCGGTGGGCTGGCTTGGCCTGGAATCTACTGCCTTTAGCCCTGAGGACTACCCAGGACCCAGTGCTTTTTAGAAAAAACCTCAAGACCTTGCCATTTTAACCTGACACACGTTCATCCTTTCTTCAGGAGCTAGCGTCGGGACACTTTGAGTAGCTGAGCGCTCTACAAGCTTAATAAACATAAACATAAACATAAACATTATATACAAGCCATAGTTGCTGCTTATTTATCGTATGTCACTAACAACCATTGACAAAGCCAATAGTCCTGACTTGTTATGTCTGGATGCAATGACAGAAACAGCAAAATTCAAGTCGGGCGGCACACTCCGCTAAGCACAGATTTCTAGCTTAAGTGTTTTAAGCCACGCCCTTAATTACATTGACCATGTCCCATTGAGAAAGACAAGGAAGAGAGAAAGACAAAGACAAAGACAAGGAATTACAGGGCATATTATCAAGGCGGGTGATATGAGATTATCGCCGCTTTTGCGGCTGTTTTCGGCCGAAAAGCGGCGATAATTTTATCGCCCTATTAGCAAACTATCGCTAACAGCAGTTAGCGACAGCTTGTAGGCGATAGCGACCGGTTTGGGGCCCGCTTTGCATGTCAGTGATATTTATCGCTAATGGCATGCAAAATGGGCGTACCCAACCTGTTAGCGACTGAAAGCAGTCACTAACATCGCTATCGCCTATTATCAATGCAGGCGTAGCAATGAAAAAATGCGCGAATACCGCCATAACCTAACGCCTGCTCTGACCACTTCTTAACCTGTATATCCAATGGGAGGTGGATATTCAAGTTAAGACCCCATTAGCGATAATGCCTGAATATCGCTGGATTCCCAGCAATATTCACGCATTTCGCCACTATCGCCGGATATTTTATCGCTTTAGAGATAAACGTTGCTAATAGCACGTTATCTCTGCGATAAAATCCGGCGATGCACGGCGAAAAAAAAATACCACTCCAGCCCATTTAGCGATAAATATCGCTAGATGTTGATAATATGCCCCTACATTCGCACAAATATTAAAAATTAAGAGAGCATTAGGATAACCATGATTTTGTAAATGTATAAACATGTTATGTGGAATAAACTGCGATCTTCTTTGGCACCAAAGCATGTTGTCAGTGTCTTGATTGGATGGGCATGACGGACGCAGTTGTTTGAAGCAAGTGGGGGGGGGGAACAACTCGCCTCCTGGAAGGGGTTGTGATTTTCGTGGCTCGGCTGGCGCACGGGCTCTAAGAACCAAGTCAGACTCTTGACTCGACTGTTACTCGGCTCTCCCTGTTACTTTTTTGTCCTGTGCAACTATAGTTGTTTGAGAGGAAAGTGTGGGACTCGTGTACAAGACCCGCTGGCCCAAAATCCAGTCTTTTTTGCTGCTTCTCGAGAAATGTGTTTACTACAATGCAGGATCCCAGTGGCATGCTACAGCCAGCTAGTCTCGCTCGACCGTGCCCACGAGGAGGTCGCGTTCCTGGAGTTCCACTACATCGCTGCTTTATGGAGTGGAATATTGCTCATCTGAGAGGGCTGTCGAGCAGGGAAGCCTTTCCAACAAGGCCCTTGTACGGTCATCATGTGGTCCCCCATCAGCCCTCAGTACTCCACTCTTCCATGCCTTGTTAGATTCGAGTCATGTAACTCTATGTACCTTTCGAGACAGCGTGATCTGTGTGGAATCAGCTGGTTCCCTTGAAAGGACACATAATCCACACAGAATCTATTGAATTCCTTTCCTCCTCATATGTTGAGTTTATAAAATGTCAGGTTTGTGTTGCACTTTGGTACAGTACGATTTAGCGATAATCTGCCAGGTTTGACGATTCTGTGTAGTAAATTAAGATGTACCTAGGTGAAAAAGTGCGTGTACCTTTCCTTATGCACATATTGTGAAATGCTCTCGAAAACTTCTCAAATTGAGTTACATTTGCTACATTTTTGGTGTTATCTGAAGAAGAACAAATGCTAACAAAATAGAACTTTTTTCATCAAAATATTGTATTTCACCAAAATATTGTATTGTAAAAACATACATTTGCTTTTAGCAGGCTAATTTTCTGTGGTTCATTTGCCAGGGGAGTAATAGAAAACACGCAGTCATGAAAATGCAAAATAAAGTATTGTGCCCCACTATCCCGGCAGTATTATGATCTTCAACATCTCATGTTGGTCTCCTAACATTTGGCAGCACGTCTCTAGGGGTTCTGGCTATGCCACTTCTAGGGTGAATGAAAGGCTGACTGCATTTAACAAAGCAGTGTTTCAGTTAAAGGGCCCCTTCCAGCTCCAATCACTTATTCTTTTTGAGTCCTGACTCTCTCTCTAATCCCCGAATCCTTTGTTTTAACATTGAGAGGGCATAAGGAAGTGAGTTTAAGCAAAAGGGAATCGTGGGCATGTGCCTCGACCCCTGACACATGGATGAAGGTTTCGGGAAATAATACGTTTGAAATAAATTGGAAATTAAGAGGAGGAGAAAGGCCAATTTCAGGTTCAAACGCAATTATTCTTGATTATAGTGAAAACAGCCTGTCGATGGTCTCTAACCATAGTGTGTATAAGCGACAAATGAAGCTGGGAACGTAGGAAACCAGGGTCGGTGTGGCCTATATGGCAATCAGGTAGTACCAAAGGGCTATTCTGACATGTCAGTGTGTGGGGCAGTATTTTAGCTGTTTCAAGGCCTGTTGGATGATCTAGTGGACCGGTTTGTACTGTTGTTTCCCCTAATATTAACACCAACATTGCCTGCACTAAAACAGATGCATGCAGACTCACATACCTTGCAAAATATCTGTACAGCTGTCTCTATAAGGTCAAGATTGCCCTGATTTTGCAAATGTAGGCCACTTTTTTTAGCTATCTGATTCACCGAGGGCTGTTTTTTATGCCAGGGCCCAGATCTGGGTTTTCACTGGGGGTGCCTGGTGGACAATTATTTTTTGGCGCCCCTAATGACCTCTTCCTCCACGGATTCCCTCAATACCAGCGTTCAGCTGTGACCCTTATCTCTCCTTAGACCTTCTTTCACATGCATTTATATTCTTTTATGGCGCTACTCATAGCAATGTAGTGTCTCAGAGCACTTTATATCACACACATTATGCAGAAACAATGAATCATTCAAGTGGACGAGTCGATGTAGAGGAAATGTTACATAAGAAAATGAAGACTACAAGACGTAGAACTCAGCTGTATGATAGAGGCAAACATGACCAAACATGGCCTCTACCATGCAGCCTGAACCATGAATGCGTCTTAACCACATATTCCTTTACCACACATGTCTTTGCCACGCAATTTCATGAATGGTAAAGGGTTGTATTTGGAACCACACATTCCTTTACCACGCATGCCGGTTCCAAGCAGGCTAAACAACGAAATTCTACACCAAGAATATGCCTTTTTCACGCATGCCTTGATAATGAATCATGCGTTGTTAAGGCATATTTGGTGAACACATATCCATTGTTAAGACTTTACAGGTAAGTTTTAGACCCCGCTCCCTGGCCCAGAGTTCCTAAACTACCCCACCCCCCGTCCTAGTACATTACCCCCCACCCTCCCCATATCCCTAAAAACGACCCCCTAAGCCCTAAAAAACTACCCTGCTTCTAAGTCTTCAGAAGTATTATGTTCCCTGCTCCCCACCCCGAGCCCTAAAACGGCCCTAATCCCTGAAAAGTACCCAAACCCCCAACCCTGAAAACTACCCTGAACCCCTCAGCCCTGAAAACTATCCCAAACCCCCAGCCCTGAAAACTCCCCCGAACTCCCCCAGCCCTGAAAACCTTCTCCACCTGCCCCCAGCCCACAAAACTACACCGACTCACCCCAGCCCAGAAAACTACCCCTGAACCACCCTCAGCCCACAAAACAACCCGGCCCACCCCCAGCCCCACTTAAAAATAAAATCAACCCACCACCAGCCCACAAAATAACCCTTGACCCCCAGCCAACGAAAGTACCCGACTCAGTCCAACTTTAAATAACACCAACCCATCCCCACTTGAAAAAGCCCCAACCCACCCTCAGCCCAAAAAACAACCCGATCCCCCACAGCCCCACTTAAAATAACTCCGACCTCCTCAGCCCCACTTACCTCACCGCAATATCTTCCTGCTTCCGTCCATCTGCAAGCCCTACCACGCATATGCCTTAAACACGCACATGCGTGGTTAAGGCATATGCGTGGTAGGGCTTGCGTACTTCAGCCTTCGTTGTAAAGTCTGTTCATTGTCTAGTCTCCCATGGTAAAGAGATATGCATGGCTAAGGTCATGACCCCTCCCCGACATAAGCTACAAACCCCCTACCTGCCCCCTTCCCTTAGGTCCAAATACCCTGCCCCCTCACACCCCCAATCTGTCCCTAACCATTAATATACACTACCCTGACCCCCACCCATCCCCCGCACTCTCCCTAAAACTACCCCAACCCCTACCACTGCCTTTAGGCCTAATACCCTACCCCTAATTAAAATATCTACCGACCCTCCCCAACCCTGAAAACTACCCGCCCCCCTCAGCCCTGAAAAGTACCCCATGACGCCCCCATCCCAGTCCTAAACTACCCTTGAACAACCCAGCCCTGAAAACGACCCTCAACTCCACCAGCCCTGAAAATAACCCCAACCTCAACAGCCCTGAAAATGAGCCACCACGCTGTCTGCCTTCTGTATGGACTAGCAACCTGCAGACAGCGAGGGAGTTTTCCTATTTAACATCCAGCTGGGCCCAAAACAAAGGGCTGATTTTAAGGGCCATCAATTCTCCTTTTTTCCAAGTATCATCCTGTGTGGCAGCCATTTGGAGCCTAACACTAGAGACTAACGCAATGGCAGGAAACAAAGGTGCATAGCTTGTTATCACTTTGCAAGTACTTAACAAAAACAATGCTTTCGAGGCAGGATTTTAACTTTGGTCAACTCCCTATGTATGAGATGTGCTTACACTGTACCTATACAAATTATGGTGTTAGGACAGAACAGTCCCTGCATAGTAATGGATGTGCGCCCTTACAATATGTGCCCGTTTGCACAGATGTGTGGATCCCTGTTAGACCTGTCATCCTTAGAAAGGTTTTCCCCCAAGCTTCTTGCTGCTGCCTTTTTGCCTGCTTACCTTCAATTTTTGCTGAGCACTTTACCACTACTGACCAGAACTAAAGTGCATGTGTTTCTCCCCTAAACATGGTGACATTAGTATACATCTTATTGGCATAGTTTAGTTTACCTATAAGTCGTCCCTTTTAAAG
Source organism: Lissotriton helveticus (assembly GCF_964261635.1). NCBI lineage: Eukaryota > Metazoa > Chordata > Amphibia > Caudata > Salamandridae > Lissotriton > Lissotriton helveticus. Next base: position 831,698,252 of record NC_136061.1, on the reverse strand, counting down.
TGATTTACCATATAACCAGGGCATGTAATCTAAATGCTACTAGTGAGCCTGCAGCACTGGCTGTGCCACCCACACAAGTAACCTTTCAAACCTCTGAACCTGCCATTGGAAGGCCTTTGTGTACAGTTTACTGCCACTTCGGCTTGGCATTAAAAAACACAAGCCAAGCTATAAACCTCCCTTTTATTTCACATGTCACCCCTATGGTGGGCTATAGGTAGCCCTAAGGGCAGGGTGCTGTGTAACTAAAAGGTAGGCCATCTACATTAATGTTGTACATGTCCTGGTAGTGACAAACAGCTAAATTCATTGTTCAGTACTATGAGGCCTACTCCTCTCATGGTGTAGCATTGGGAATTCCTCAAAACACTTTTAAGCTGTTATTCCTGATTAGCAAGGAGGAGCTGCATAATCGTTCATATCTTTGGAATGGTAATGATAAATCCTCTTTACTGGTAAAGTTGGATTGAGCATTTCTGTTTTAGAAATGCCACTTTTAGAAAGTGAACATTTTTCTTCTCTTACTGCTCTGTGTGCCTTGCAGCCTGTCTCCAATACATGTCTGGGATGCTTGACAACTACACTTTGTGCATTCCCTCTAGACAGCCACAAATACAGGAAGGTGGGTGTGACAGAGAACTCATCTACCTTTTTGATAGCTCTTCCTGTGCAGGAAAAAGGAGGGGGAGCTGACACTTACACTTGACTAGGCAGTGTCTTGTGTCCCACACACAGGGCTGATTACCCCCCACATATAGCCTGGCAAACAGGGCTGGGATGAAAGCGGACCTGTGCATTTCAAGGACTAGTTTTTAAGTCACCCCCACTTCACAGGCGCATTTGGGTGTAAGTTAGCTCTGACCCTACCAAGACAGTACACTACAGGACCAATTAACAACTCTACCAGGAGTAAAGAGTGATTTGCTACAAAGATTGCAACTCTGCTTAACTGACTATTCTGAAGAAACTGATTCTCCATTTTGCAGAGCTAACTTGCTGCCTGCTGATCTCAGGACAGGACTGGGCCCATCTCATTTGAACCCAGAGTGGCTCCAAGGGCTTGCTGGCTTGCTCTCTGAAGTCCCAGGGCTATCAAAGGCTTTCTACAATCCAAATGCTATTATAGTGAGTGCATGTTGAATGCATATGCTGAATGTATATGTACCTGAGTGGTACAGTACATAAAGGATACAGTACACGGCATTGCATGCATGTCTAATGCAGTTACTGGATGTATGTGTTCCTAAGAGTGGTACAGTACATGAGGGATACAGTACTGTCAAGTGCGTGTATGTTGTATAGATGTACTGGGTATATTTGTGACTTTGGATGGTACATTAGATGGAGGGCCTTGGGTTCGATTTTGGGAGACCCAGAATTGCATGGTGAAACACAAAGAGGAGGTAGAGAAATACCGCAGACTGATTTGTGTATTGATGCATTCCCGTAAGCTGGGTGGGTCACAAACCGGGAATGAGAGAGTGAGGCTTCCCCTGTACATTTCAAAGGGTGTGCTTTTATTTAGTGAGAGGTCATAAGGAAGGGGCATAGGATAATCTCAGGAAGAAGATGAGGTGGATAAGAGCAGTGTTTCTTTCTCAAAACCAAAGGAGTTTCAATGGGCGCCAGGTTTGGGGCAAATCTAGCTATATTGTGTGTTGATAATTATGAAACCAGCTTTGCTTTAACGAGGACAATCCATTTCAGAATAATATAGCCCTTTGGAGACGTTATATCAATGATGTCCTCCTAATATGGACAGGAAATGAGATTCACATCAAAGCCTTCCATGGGTGGCGTAATGAATGGTCACAGGACATTAAATTCACAATCCAATACATTTCCACCAGCATTGACTTTCTTGATATTTCGATCAAAGCAGAGGAAGGGCAACTCTATACCACACTAGTTAGAAAAAGCAGCAAAAAAAAAACCCTCCTACAGGATGCAAGGCACCGTCCCAGAAATTTGGGCAATAATTTACTGTATGGACAATTTCTTAGACTCAATCGAAACTGTGCACATAAAGCAGACTACTTCAGAGAATCAGAAGATTTACGTGACAGACTAGCTGAGAGAGTGTGTCCCAAGAGTCTACTTAAGAAGACCCTAAGAGGGCTTGGTTTACCTCCAGTGAAACTCTGCTACAACCAAAACCACGGTTGGGGGACATTATGGATAGGATGATTTATTTTATAACAAACTGGGGATGTTTTAACCACAGCACAGGACAAAGGGGAGCTAGCTTTGCCCATAGCATGCGTTCATTAGTACCACTCTCCTCACCTTCTCTCACCCACCTTTCTCGCATCTTGACTGCCCCATTGCCTAATACAAAGATGATTACAAGAACATTTATCTGGCATCTTGTCAACCCTAGATTGCCTAATACAGAGATTATTACAAGAACATTTATTTATTGATTTATTGTACATTAAAAATGACTAATACCTGCCGCCCAAGCCATTCTAATTGGTTGGGAGCCTGGATTAGTCTGAATTGTCAATTTGAAATAGAGTGATGGTTAGTAGTTGTGTTGGGAATGCCCATTGCAGTGTAGGCAGGGACAATGGGTGGAGCAAGCTGCAGTGGCCTCCTGAGGAGGGCCTTGACACCTATGTTTTTTGCATATTAAGCACTGGATAAGAGAAACATAAAGTGTAGGGCTGATGACCCGGGCTAACATTTAAATACAAATATAACTCTGGCTGACATCTAGGTCTGACCTCTGGTCACTCTAATGGCCTGTGTTGAGGAATTATCAGCTTTGGAGACACTCCTGCTGTGAGAGACTTCTTTTCAAGAGGAAGAGGGAGCAGAGGTAGTGCACACTTCAAATGAAGCAGAACCTCAATCTAAAACTTCAAAGACTCAGACCCTAAATCACATTAGGTGTCTTGAAATGGACTATATGAAGGGGAATTTGAGACCCCCAGCTAAGAAGTCAGATGAGCTGTGTGGAGAGGGAAGATCTGCAAGACATTTGTGTGTGATCAGGACTCGGGACCAAAGCCTATTAATATCCATGCTGCATCATACAGGGAATCCAAGACCAACTGTCCTAGAGCCTGAGCACCAACATCAGCATGATTTCCAAAACTAGTGTTCTCTGTGAAAAAGAGGAGAGCATTGGAGGGAGCAAGGTTCACTGGGAAACCTTGTCAAGTGGATTCCCTGTGCAAGGTGTAAGAAAATGACTGGTACACCGAACGGGTCAGTGCCCATGTGCAGAACAGAGTCTGCAGCTCCCATATGCCAGGTGAGGGCCATACTTAATTTAGATGTATCATTCTGTGCCAATCAGGTGGAGTCCTGCATAGTAGTGAGGCAGTAACCCCATATTCCATTAGGGGCTGCCATGGAAAAGACTGCTGTGTGGTACGGGTTGGAGCCTTGTGGAGAGGTTTTGAGCAGCAGCCGGGGCAGCTGACTTCGGAGCACAGGGCTCAAGGTTTGATCCCCGGCTCCAGCAGCAGCTCAGCTCAGCACCATGTGACTCTGGGCAATAGCTCACTTAATTTCCACAACGGCCCCCAGTGGCTTGAGCCCCGTAAGTGTGAGTAGTTCGTGCTTTACAAATATGGATCTATTATTATTGTGCAGTAGCGAGGCAGAGACTCCGTATGCAAGAAAGGGCGGCTGTGGAGAATTTCACTGTGTTGATCAGGCTGGAGCCTGCGAACTGTGAGGTGTAGTGACCTTGTATGTCAGAGGGGATCACCGGGGTACCAAGGACTATGACTTGTTCAGCCCCTGCCGGAGAAGTGAGAAGGCTATGGAAGCCTGCGATGACTGAATATGTGCTACCAGGAGAATACTGAATTCTAATTGGCTGAAGATGAGGAAAAAAAAGCAACATGTATTGCAGCAATGATTTATGCTGTCTCATATAATGTGTGTTCCTTGTACAGTTTGGGAGAACCTTTTTGCCACTCTATCAGACCCATACTCCATGATTTACCCCCTACCGATTTGCATTTGCCATTGCTTATTTACCCTATGCTGTTTTAAGATTTTACTGAATCTTTGAACCTTTCTTTATGGGAAGTTATGCAGTTATTGATATTGAGCTTTATGCTCTATCTCACTCTTTCCTTGCATTTTAACTCTTCGTGGGTTTTGACTGACACCATTTTCTCCCCTTTCTTAGAATAGGGATTCTTTCCTTTAGGATGGCCATTATTGACACTTGGGATGACATAAAAAGTATAAATCTTATTAAGTTTCAGAAAAATACGTTTTTTTCATCCTAGAGATTTCCAGTAAGTGAATGAGGTCAATTGGAACAAACATTCTCTGAGCATCCTTTTCATGGATGGCATTTGCTAGTGCCCCATATAAAGCAAACTAAGATTTTGGGTGGGACACACTTCTTTAAAAAAAAATATTTTTATTAAGATTTTCAGTAGTAACATATCATCTGACAACAATCTGCAATTGTGCAGGACATTATCATTGTTTACATGCTGGTAACATTTACAATATATAACCCTCAACAACACCCTTCCCGCCACCCCCTCAATCCGATAGCAAGCCATTCAGGGTTACAAACAGATGTTAGATTGTCAAACAACGGACAGTAACGAGATTAAAGGGGGCTACAGTGATCATCACCCGACTCATTCCCATTCTTGCTCCCCATCATTTACCAGGTCTTCCAAGGAATCCCTGTGTGGAGCTTGAGTAGAAGCACTCTTAGGAATTTCTACTAGAAAACTCTGTGAAATTCCGCAGAGTACCGTGGCTGACGGAGTCACCCATTGCCCCCCCTGTCCTCACTGCACCCCACTGCTAAACCCCCAGGCCCCCTCCCTCCCTCCCACTAAACTCCCTGCCACCCCCTCCCACGAACCTTCCCATTAAACCCTCCGCCCTCCTCCCTCCCACGTAGTAAGGGCTGCTGTGCTGGCAGGGAGACTTACCTTCTCCTACGTTCCCAAGGGTCACGCATGCCTTCTCGCAGTACGCTCCCATGTGCACTGCAGTTCTTCCTGTTATTGATTAATTGATCCGGATCAGCCGAGCAGCAGAAGGCGAGTGAAGGCACAGCAGCAGGAGCAGGAAGGACACTGTTGGACTGAAGGAGAAGGTAAGTCTTACTCCACTCCACAGCGATTGCAGAGTTTTGGGAAACTTCACACTCTAAACTCCACGGATTTCACTGGCATAGTGGAGTTATCCGCCCAGCCTTAGAATATTGTGATATCAATTTGTCCCACACCTTATGAAATGTTATGGGATAACCACTGCTGAGATAAGTAGCCTTCTCAGCGATCATCTGCACGTCCATGGCATTTCTCCACGTCTGCAGAACCCCAGTGGTGGGCCACATCTCTCTTAGCCATGACCAGGCCAAGGCCACAGAATGGCAACTGGGCTTAGGGTAGGTCTATATCATTGGGTGTGCTTAAAAGGATATACCTCAGGTCCGAAATGAGGGGTAGCAAAAGCCTGGCTGAAAGTTCCCCTGTGATGACTCTCCAATAGGACTGTATTTGGGGACTGCTCCATATTATCTTCAAAAATGAACCTGCTGTGTCTTCACATCTCATGTAAAGTGGGTCTGTGGCCCTCCTAATGGCATGAGTCTTGGTCTATCATAATAGACTGAATGCAAGTCTTTACACTGGACCAGCCAGAGTCGCACCTTTATTGCTACCTCCTGGAGGTGCATTAGGGCTGCCTCCCAGTCAATATCATCCGTGGCTCCCATGTCTGCCTACCACTTCTCCAACAAACCCCTCAGGTTTTCTGGATTATTATTCATGAGGGTCCTGTAGATGGAGGAAATTGCATCCCTCCCTCAGCCTTGCATCAATACCCTCCCATATATTGGTGCAAAGCCTGGGTTCCCTTCTTCCGGGAGCCCATCAGCTCTCCATCCGTGCATCAGTTGTACATACTTTAAGAATTGAGTACCATGCATGCCATAGTCTCGCAGTAGCGAGGAGAATGGCATGATGTTGCCACTTTCCAAAAGATCCCCCACCTTGGAGATTCCTGTCAGATCCCACTCCCTTAAGCCCCTCAATTTACCAAGTTCACAGTGTTTCCCTCATGGGCTTACCATGCTACCCCATGGATTTTGTGGCTCGAACCCAAACCACAATTGCCACTCTAGTGGCTGGAAGGAGATGCTGTATCCCCTGACTCCCATTTAAAGTGTGAAGGCAAGATTTCGAGGTTCACTGAGACCATTCTCACTTAAAAGTGGAGAGATCCAGGGGAGAATAGAGCCAATTATTAACATTAATAAGGTGGGAACCCAATAATATGTACGGATGTCAGCCACTGTTGTATTGGTTAGGCTCGAGCATTGCTAACGTTGTTCACGGTGTCTACCATCCTATTGTAATGTGCACAGGTCTCTAACTATTGCTGTGAAAGTCTCTGGCAGGATCGGATAGCAAGTGCGTTGGAGGGCATAATGCACGTTGAGCAATGCCATCATCTTGAATTCCGCCCACCTTTCCCAATAATGTGAGGGGCAGTCCATGCCATCTAGCCACAACTTCCCAACAGGTATGCATGATTCTCCCTAAGTTATGTGCAAGGCATACCTCTTTGTGAGGTGCCAGAAATATACCCATGTATTTAAATCTAGACATGGTGCGCGCTTAGCAATGGGCAAGAGGGGGAGCAACAATGTTACAGTGTAGAAGATAAAGAAGTGACTTACCAAATTTACACAATACCTGTTATAGTTCCCGAGTTGTCTAGTATCTGAAATCATAGCGGGAGAGATAGGGCGGGCCTGGTGATGTGGATGAGAACATCATCAGCATAGAGGGAGATTTTTTCATTGAAGTCATCCTCACCCGAGACCCAGAAGCCCCGGACCTCTGGATGGTTGAGGATCCTGCATTCCACAGATTCTACTGTAAGGGCAATAGGAGGGGAGAACGGGGGCAGCCCTGTTGAGTTCCCCAACCTACCAAGATTTCTAAGGACATCACCATTTTAACTCTCACAGAGGCCATCAGGCCTGATAAAGTGGTCTAAGCCATTTACTAAAACTGGAACCAAACTTAACTAGTGTAAGTTCTAGGAAAGGCCAATGCACAGCATCAAACACTTTCTCAGTGTCAAACGCTAGCAAAACATGTGGCTCGAGACATTTTTTTTCATTAATCTAATTGTGTGTATGCCTTAAATTGTAATGGGTAGTTCTTCCGGGCATAAAACCCGATTGATCCAGGTGGATGAGTGGTGCAATAACTTGTATCAGTCTGGTAGCCAAGATCACAGCTAGTATCTTGACTTCAGTGTTTAGTAAGATAATACGAGCAACAGTGATCTCTAGGCTTGTTCTCTTTTTGTATAACGATTATAGTTGCCCTCTGAAGCTCAGGGGGAGAGCCCCAGTCTGGTTCACCTCTTAGAACATGTCGAGAAGCCGGGGTCCCAGGATATTTGCGTATCTCTTATAGAACTCTACAGGAATCCTATTGGGGCCTAGGGGTTTATTCATTTTAAGTTGGGCTACGTCATCTCTGATTTTTGTTAGCAATATCTCAGCATCTAACACTTCACAGGTCCCTCCATCTAACACTGGGGTAGTAATTGATTCTAAATATGTTGTATCTGGGGTGCTGGCTGCAGTGGTCTAGCCTTTTATAACTCTTTATAATAGCATGCAAAGGCTTCAGCTATGTCCCTGCCTGATTCCTCAAATTACCCCTTGGGTCTGTACACCTGGTATACCCATCTTGCCTCCAGTTCCTTTCACGTCTGCTGTGCTAGCAATTTACAGCCTTTATCCCCTGCATCATATACTTTATGTAGGGTTGCCAACAGTTAACTCTTGGTGCCTTTCTGTGCTAGGGTGCGGTATTCCTCTCTAAGGAGCTCCAGCTGCCGGAGGACCAAGGGGTCAGGCTCAGGGCCTAGGATTTTCCTTAGGTCCAATAGCTGGCTTTCTAGTCGTTCTAGGGAGCTAAGTGCCTGTTTCCTTTTCTGAGCCTCCAGGTTCTGTGCCCTGTCTCAATGGACAGTTGTGTAAGCTTCCCATAGTGTTACTTTTGAAGCACCATGTCCTCTCTTTCTTTAAAGTAAAACTCAGTGTCAACCCTAAGACCAACTGCCACCTTGTGATCACACAGATCCCAGGTATTCAGTTTCCAGCCAGTCCCAGGCTTTGTGCTCCTTCCTATCCGTATCAGCAAAGGGTCAGAATCCCCAACTAATAGACGGAGCGAGGATCCTGCCTCTAAGAGAAGGCTTGCTACTTTCTCCAAGGTGAGGGGGGGTGGTGCAGTCGGGGGTGCATAGACGTTAATTAATGTGACATCTAGGGTGACCCCATAGCTCCATTACCCATGTATATTGGCCCAGCAGGTCAATCCAGCATTTTGTGACTATGAAGGGTGGGCTCTTGCGTATCAAGATAGTTACCCCTCTGGATCCAGAGGTATTTCTGGAGTGTTCTAGTGTGACTTATGTACCCCGACCCAAAAATTTACATTGTGATTCTTTTAGATGTGCTTCTTGTAAACAAAAACACAGATGGTTGATGTCTCTTTATATATTGTGAGACTAGCCCCCACTTAATGGTATCGCCCAGGCCGTTAACATTCCATATTAAGATGTGATGGTATTCTCTTCTGGTGGCATTATACTTATATCAAGTGTGTGTTAAAGGTTAAGAGATGTCATGGGTTGGGTGATGGTCTCCTTGGCACAATAAGGCAGCAGCACATTACGTGTTCCTGTTCAGGCCCATTCAGTGGGACACTGGTCTGAAGGTAAGCTGGTCTGTTTGATTTAATGATTGGTTCCCGAAAGGCTGTTGATTGGCTTAAGAATTACAGTACCCCTACATATTCACTAACAAGAATTGCTGTGTTAAACCCCATTCCCCCCTTCTCCCACCGCCCACAAAGAACCCTGCATGTAAAACCCCACATTTCTGAACATTGAACTACTCGACAGGAGAATCTTAGAGGCCTGTAGCCCTGCCCCCCAAAACCACTAATTCAACTCCACAAACCTACAACAACATCAACAACTAGAAACAAAACTGCCACAGGCAGGAGAAAATCTGAAGAAGAAATTATGAAGAGACAAAGAAAACTAAATATAAGCTCTGTCAAGCAACCTACAAATCCCTTATTCTTAAAGAAAAATCATCCTATTTTACAAAAAAGATTAAGTAAAAACTCCTCAAAAGTGCTTTTTCAAATAGTAATAAAGCGAATTATGGTTGTGTCTGATAAATCTAGTCTGTAAAGTCAATCCTTTTGAAATAGTTTAGCAGATTTCTTTCTGGAAAAGGTAGCAGGAGTTTACAATCTTTTTTCCTCCTCAACCTCCACTCCTGATAATATTGTGGCATCTACTTTGACATGTAGGAACGGACCAAATCTCAGTAGATCTATGCCACCTACCTTGAAACAGGACAGAAAGGGCCCGATTCACAGAACTAACTTAAGACAAAATCCTAAACTTACTACTTTTGGTATTCACAGAAGGCATTTAGTAGCAGTAAATTTAGGATTTTGTCTTAAGTCCGTCTTAAATCTGTCCTAAGTTTGTCTTAAGTTTGTTTTAAGTCTGTCTTAAGTCTGTCTTAAGTCTGTCCTAAGTCTGTCTTAAGTCCCTCATCAACTGTTTTTATTTGATTGTATCTGAAATAATTTTGAAAATGTATTTTAACCTTTTTAAATATGAATGTACTTGAAGTAACTCCTGTAAATGCACTCTTGCACTTTTTTGTATGGAATGTATGTCTTTTTATGATTTTTACCCAAAATCGATTAAAAGTATTTTGACTGACTGTCTTAAATCTGTCTTAAGTCTGTCCTACTAATTTTGGTATTCACAGAAGGCATTTAGTAGTAGTTAAGTTAGGATTTTTTCTTAAGTTTGACTTACGACAGACTTAAGACACACTTAGGACAGATTTTAGACAGATTTAAGACAGACTTAAGACAATATCCTTACTTTACTACTGCTAAATGCCTTCTGTGAATACCAAAAGTAGTAAGTTTAGGATTTCGTCTTAATTATGTTCTGTGAATCGGACCCAAACTTATTGAGAGCAACCTCATCCAGCTCTCCACATGACCCATGACCCCCTAAGTAGAAGGCTTGGTGGCGGTGACTATTGCTCCCCCACTCACGGCTATTTTTTCAACCGTGACTTTGGCCAGACACTTTCTTATCCATTTGGAAGAAAGCATCAATTCTTGCTCTTTTGAAAAAAGCAACCCTGGACTCAAAAACTCCAAGTAGCTACTGTCCTATATCACACCTCCCTCTCCCTTCCAATGACATTGAGGAAATCATAAACATACAACTGATGGACCATTTTGAGTGCCACAACCATCTGGACACCACACTGTTTTGTTTTAGAAGTGAACATAGCACCAAAACTACCTTAATAAATGCAACCAAAGAGGTCAGGCAGTCACTCGATCAGAACCAAGGAGCAGCACTTACACTGTTTGATCTCTCGGTTTCTTTTGATATGGTGGATCACAGACTACTGCTAAACTGCCTATCAGAAATCTACGTCGGCGGCACTGCATGGAATCTACTAAAATGTTTTTGCTCTGAAAGAGAACAGTCCATCAGACTTGGCGAGTATATATCTCAAACCGTTCTCTTTTTCTTGTAGAGTCCCTTAGGGCTCTTAACTCAGCCCTGTCATGTCTTTTAGGATAGTCCTGTCATGTATGCTACCTTTTTACATACATTGTCCCATTCGCATATCCTCAGGCACTGCATAATTATTCTGTACAAGGGTCAGCACTTGTTTACATACTAGACCAACAAGCCCGCTGTGCAAAGATCACATTTGTTTAAAAAAACATTTATGATTGTTTTCAAAACATTCATGATTGTTTTCAAAACATATGGACTCCAGAAAAAAACCCTGGACTGACCACTCTAGTATATAAGACCCTTATTCCCCCCCTGCAATTTAGAGAATTCCTTTCGCGCTGACACAGGGTACTGTATGCTGAATCTTCGACAAGAAGCGGTCTGACATCCCTTGCGGGCAGTCATCCTTGGAGCAGAGACGGGGTCAGAGACGGGGTCTTTCATCTTCTACCATCAGGTGAGGGGGTTGGTTTTTCCCTAAGGGTTTCTTGGCCAGACACACACACACACACACACACCTTTATCGTGAGAAGAGCACCACCAGGATATGGAGGAAGGAGCCGTTGGAGCAAGGGGCCATCGAGCAGGGACTGTCCCTGATGAGAATCGGCACAGCAGTTTGCTACAATAATGAAGGTGAATTAGTAGGCCGGGGCACACTGGAGTGCCTGAAACGTCACAGTGGGTTTTCAAGTTACCACTGTGAACCTTGTTCAATTATAGTGACATTGCGGGACCCACTGTGCGTAAAAGTTAGTGGCAATTGAACTACAATTCCCTCAACTCACTGCAAGTAAATACGCGCTACCAAGCGCGAATCTGCATAAATAAAGCCAGCGGAAATCCGGAACTGTAGCAGCCGCACAACATCGCACTGTCATGAAGCCCTGGAAGAAAGTGCATACAGCACTGAAAACGCGTTGGCTAAACAAGAAGAATGACGGAAGCTAAATCACCTTCAAAATGCAATAATTGGAATTTATTAACTTATCTGCTGTGGAGTGTTTTCTGCTGCAGAGCCTTGGAAAACAATATATATATATATATATATATATATATATATATATATATATATATATATATATATATATATATATATATATATATAGCTATACACTTATACATGCTACACCTACATATTTGGCTAGGTACATTTAGGAAAATTGCGCATGCCACTGCTACTTCTTAGCTGAACTGTATATGTTCATCTTCTTAGCACTATGGTAGAAATGTATCTATTGTTTACTATATTAGTCCTTGCGATTTGTTTCATATGCTTTTGTCTCCTGATTGTCGCAGCAAATATGTATTACACAAGACTGACCCTGGACCAATAAATACTTATTGAAACGTTCTAATCGCCATCCTGTGTATTTCTGAGAATAAGTGAGCATGAGTGACTGAGCGAAAAGTATTATACTGTTTGTCACGATCCCTGAGGAATTAGGGTTGTCATGTTCAGTGGTTGCCAGAAACTACCTACACCACTGTAAGATACAGGGGGTGGTAGTGGCACTGTAGAGCTAGCTGGTCTAACGGCTGACATATCCTTTGGGGGTGTCCGGAAGCAGGTTCGACTCCAAGCCCTCAGTTTAGGTCATCCAAAAAGCTCAGGTCCCGGGGATTCCTAGGAACTACACAACAGCCCTCCCTTATAAAATATTTATATCACACCCCTTGCCAACCTCATTAAAAGCTTTAGCTTCTCCCTAATATCTTATGCAGATGACACCCAGATTGTCATAGCACTGGTCAAAAAAAGATCAAAGAGTCAGCAACAGATTTAATGACAGCATACAGGTTGTAAACACATGGAGAAGTAAGAATTGTCAAATTAAATGGAGATAAAACAAGAATTATAATTTATGGAGCACAAACTTCCTTTTGGACTCCTTCATGCTGGCCAGCAGAAAAGGGCAACCTGCTCGCTCCTGTTACCAAAGCTCGGAATCTGGGAATTCTGATTGACCACAAACTAACTTGTAATGCAAATCACAACAATGCTCTCGCATCTTCGGCTTTCTTTACTTTAAGGATGCAAAAAAAAGATTTTTACTTTCATTCATTCACATTTGTAAAAAACCCTTATCACATCACTAATTATGTCTAAACTGGATTATTTCGATTAGTCGATGTTTCTCACTGCTCATCAATACACTCTTCATAGGCTACTAATTCTACAAAATTCGGCAGCACGGCTCTTGTTAAAGATACCAAGACACAAACCCATAACCTCAGCTATTAAAAATCTGACAGGCTTCCTAGCAGACAGAGGTGCACTTTCAAGGCAATCTGTATTGCGTATAAGGCACTTCATGGTATCCGCAGCATAGCTTCAAGTGGTACATCCCAGCTAGAACCCTATGATCGGCTGCAGTAAATCATGTGGGTTCTAGCTGTTTTACCCAGATTTAGACTGTCTACCTAGGGTGGCAGGAGCTTCTTTTTAAGTACAACTCAAGCCTGGAATGCTCTACCATCACATATTAAAAATGCTCCCAACCTTCTGAACTTTAGAAAGCAGCTGAAAACTTGGATCTTCAGCACTTGCTAACCAAGACATAGCTGCTTATATTTTCCTCCATTACTCTAAGCTAGCGCCAAGGCACCTTTGGGTAACCGTGCGCTTTATAAGACTTATTAATATAACATAATAGCTATCCTTGATAACAGTGATTCTAGTGGCTGTATCTAGTGTAGTCATCGCTACGCACCTGAGGTTGGCGGCAGGAAGGTACAACTGATGTCAGTGTGCCACCGTCTTGCCCCAAATAAAGTACAGAAGTGCGGTTATGGTGTCTTTGGCGGATTAGTACTTGCAGCATCGGGAGGGGCTCACCACGTGTCGTTTTCGTGGGCTGCAATAGGTGCAGCCAAGGGATGAGGAGTATCTAAGTCTATCTCTTGCTCATCTCCATGCAAACTGCGAGAGGGTGCTCTCTACCCATCTATTGCTCGATTGCAGTAATCTGTCCCACCGCCTCCATGGTAAATCAGTCTCTCTTCATGGCTGTCTTGACCTCTTTCTCTTGGGACAGCTTTTGATCTTGGGTCTAGCTCCTTCAGTCATGTACGAGGGGGAGTCTCGGACCCTTTCTTTTGGAAGCAGTGAGAAGGGCACACTTGCCACTCATCAACAATATGTTTCTTCCCACTTTTAGGTCATCACAAACATTCTAAATCAGCAAAGTCTAAGGAACAACATACCTTCAACTGATCATCCACATCCACAATATGCAATAAAGTGCATCAGACCCAGCACACACTATGCAATAAAGTGCATCAGACACATCACCATCTTTTCACTCAGTATCAGAAATTCTCTGGAAAGAGGAAGAGTCTCTTTCACCCATAGTGGCAATTTCAGAATCACAGTCAATATTCATGGTGCCTTTCACCTCCACTTGTACCCTGGAAAAGCAACCAGGCATAACATTGATTTCTCTTGGCACAAACCCCATCATAAAGCTGTACTTTTGCATTTTAGAGGCCAGACTAGCAATGAGAGTGGTGGCATTTCACTCGCCCCCTGATGAAAGAATGCCCACAGCCAGTCTGTAGCCCATTTTTAGAATGAAACTAGATCCCCAAACATAGTTACAGAAATGCTCAAATGTCCATGCAGGCAAATCTTGTTCTATCACAGCATACTACTGTCCTGAAGAATTCGGTGTTCTAGATGCAAAAGCCACATTCCACTCTTCACATCACAAACTTTCCTTACCCCACATCAGCTTGCATCTGTGGTAATTATAAAAGTCCTCTCACTGAAAAGGGCTTAAGTGATGGAACATTAACTTTATCTGACTTGATCAGGTCAAGAGCTTTCTACTGCTTAACATCCCCACACCAAGCTGGCATCTTTTCTCAAAAGTTACCTAAGAGGATTCATTTTCATAGCAAAATTAAGAACAGAGATGCTATAATATTCACACAATGCTACATAAGAAAGCATCTTTCTTTAGTATCTGGGAATGGAGCCTTCCCAATAGCTTCCACACTTTCAATACCACGTCTTTCCCTAATATCGTAGGTCTCATATATTCTGCTCAGCCCCTGAAAATGTTTTTTTCTCTTTTGTGAATGAATACACTCCTTGACATGCCAGCATACTTCCTTGAGATGCTCCACATGCTATTCTTTAGCTTTGGAGTAAACAAAAACGGTATTTTGAAAACATTCAATAAAGTTCCCAACATCCCAGAAAATATGGAACATCATTCGCTGGACAACTGAATCAGCTGAACTCAGTCAAAACAACATGTGCCTGAACTGGTAAAGCCCCATGATAGTCAAGAACACTGTTACTTTTGGATTTAAGTTATAGCAATATTGAATGGTAAGCTGATCTTCAATCAAAGGTGTAACCCCTTAAGTGCTCCCGTCGGCCAATGGCCGTCGCGATCACTAACTCCATAGTGATGCACACGTCCGTTGGCCAACGTAGCCCCTCCCACTCATTAAAACCACTGCACCGCAGCAGAATTAGTGCCGCTGTTAAGCCGCTAAAATACCTTTTCCCCTCTAATATGAGTATCAACTTGTTAATGTTAGACAGTGGGGGGATTTGGACTACAATGCTTGCTTTCAGTGTACAGAAATCCACACATAATCTAAGATTGCCGTAAGCTTTACGGGCCAAAGCCATAGGAAATAATCATTCAGATGAATAATTTTCTACCATTAACCCACCCTTTACGAGAACATCCAGCATATCTGGAAAGTCTTCACTCACACTCAGAGGCACTCCTCTCAATCTTTGCCTCACAGGACTAGCATTCTCCTTATAGCTTGTTTTTTTGTAAGAATCCCATTAATAGTCCCAATTTTTCGGTAAACACCACACCGGAACTGCTTGACAATCCATTTACCTTCTACTACCTCTTGCACCATGGACACTTGTTCCAGCTCCTTAGGATCAAATCTAATCCCCAATTTCAATAATTCATTCCAGCTAAGCACACCCACCCACTTGAGTGCAACATATAATTTCATTTCTACACTCATTTCTTTAAAAAACAATTATCCTGAAAAAAACAATCACATCAATTTTCCAACCATCAAACAACCCTGCTATAAGATCAGATGGTTCAGAATATTCAAGTTGAACAGTTGCCCAAACTCTCTGTCACAGACTTCCTTTGTGATTATTGTGCATGGTGGCACTAAAACAGCCATGGTAGTCAACTGTCTACCTAACACCATAACATGACATTGGGTGGAGCACAAGTTTGTTACTACCTTGCACACCAGCTGTTTCCTCTCTTCCACCTAAGGCCAGAGCTACACCATGATTTAATGAACACCTTCGTATTCGCCACTATCCACCTTGAGTCCATTTTGTTCTTCTGACAGTCATCTTCTTAGGTACCTACACATTCCAGAAAAATGGGCTACTGTACCACACATATTAAAACCCTTTCCATTGACACGCCAAAACCTAAATGAGGCAGCATAGCTGTTACTGCCATGATTTGTACCAAGCGTAAGACCTATTTTTCCTTTTTCCTTTGAGCTTACCACTAGGTACACAACCTGACATGCTACATACATCAGAACATCTCCGAACTCTGTTGTCCTCACCAACAACTATCAACCAAATTTCAGACTGCTTAATCACCTTGGCAGTCATGGAGACATCTTGTAAACCTAGGTTTCCCAGCACCCATAGACGATCTTGATTTTGTTTACTTTAAATATTGAAAATGATCTGGTCCTGGATGATGTCATCTGCAATATTCCCAAAGGACAGCGCCCTTATAGCAATCACAAACTCATCAAATATTCCACCCTCTCTTTGGCATCTGTTATATATCTTAAACCTATCCAGATCAGTACTCTCATTGGACTTAAACCTTTTTTCTATTCTCATAAGGGTATCTTCAAAGTCATTATGATCTCTTTGCCCCTGTTTGAGGCCTGATTTCGGGAAAAAGTCCGAAACACATCCTGCCCTGCAGACATTAAACAATGAAGAAAAAAAATGTTGTCTCTCTCTCCATAGACATAGTCTCCGGCACCATTACTTTCACATGTGAGGAACACATCTTCCATCCTGACCATGGAATAGAGGGTTTCTCCTTTATTCTGGAGACATTTGGGTGGCAGATTGGGAAAAAATCGCTGCTATTGAAATAGATGAGTCACTATTGAACATATACACATCTCGAATAAAAAAAATAGAGATTTAAACAAGAAGGGTAGCACAGCAAAGAAACTATTAGAATTCTAATCCTGCGAGAACTGGAAAATTCCCAGGAAGAGCACCTGCCTTGATGAAGAAAGGAGTTTGGGTGGGAGGGAGCTCCGCGTGATGGATCCATGATGAGATGAAAAATTGCCCAAAGAGCAGGTATAGCATTGCGATGTGAGATAGCAGCATGACGGGGGTTACCTTCACCACCTACTACTGCTAACAGGTATCTCGAGGTGCATTTTAATGTCAGAGCAAGTTGCTTAACAGGCAGCATGTACATACCACGGCACAAACTTTTTTGGTGTTTTACTGGGAGGCTGTTTTACAATACAGAGAGCCTCACATAGACATTGTTTTTAACTTGTTTCACCCCACAACTGTTATGTTACACACCACTGGGTCATGCATGTCATTATGACATTATTGTGGTGTAGTTCCTATATTCCCAATAGGCTCTGCGCATTGGAATAATATAAACAGCAGTTTAGACGTAGGACTGAGGTCGACTAGGTCTCTACTGACTATATTAGACTTAATTAGTTTTGACAGCTAGCTCAGAGGTCACTAGAAACTTTCTCGAATAAACAAGGAGGAGTTTAACTTCCCTGGATAGACAAGAAGGGATTAGCTTCTGACAACCATAAAACATGACAACTTTGCTCCCTCAGAATAAGAGTGTATCTCTAGAGTCGTGTGAAAACAATAGACAGCTATTTTACTCAGTCAATCGTGCATACTTAGTTTCACCAGAGTGCAAAGAAATAGAGAGACAGGCGTTTTCAATAAAAGGTGTTATTTATTAAGCAGTCTTCTTTCTCATGCAAGAGAAATGAATTGCCACAATTGCAATACTGAGTATAAAGTAAAGTGCGTACAGTAAAAGGAGTATTATAAAATAATACTGTAAAAGCATTGATATGGTTTCTTAGCCATATGATACTTTAAAATGGATAAAATATATACATACATATATATATTGACTAACGTACTCAACTGGTGCTTCTAAATACCTGATCTAAGCCTACTGTGTGGGAAGGAGTAAGTAAGTAGCAGTTTAAGTTAAGTTGGTTTTGCCAAGAATCTGAATCAAGAATTCTCTTTAAGGGTTTAGTCAGCTCCGTACCTGGGTAATAGAAAGCAGGAGGTCTGGTATCTCTTTCTCAGGACTCGATATCACAGCATCCCACAAGGGCGGCTGAAAACACCAGAGCTGGATTTCTCAGCTGGAGAAAAGACAGCGTCTCTCTCAGTGCGTCAAAAGGGAGGGGCGGCGTCCGTGGGCTCTCGCATCAGCTGGGCTCTCGGGCAAGTAGATAGCCGCTCTGCTCCAAACCACCGTGTGTTTGCTTAAGGCAACGTTGGTATATTTATACCTGAAAGGTGCCGGGTTTGACGTAAGGTTGGACATAAGACGTCACCAAGAACTAACAGTTCTTTCTGACTCTAGGAGTTCTTGTGCAAATCAAAACAAGAGCAGGGGGATTTCCCGGGCTGCTGGAGGCTTGGTTTGTTTAAAGAATGCGTTGTACTTTCTAGGAGTCTAGAGGAGTAGCCATGCTGTATTTGGACTGCATGGGTTGTTACTAAATATGGATATGATTCTTATGCCTTTATAAGGATATTATTTATTATAACCACATAAGGGCATAAATCAGGAATATCGAATTAGGGTCCTAGATAGAAATACAACACCCACTCCACGATCTAATGTCCCTCATTACTTAAAACTAAGCAATAGTAAACATGTAATGGTGCATGTGTTTTCCAACCCACCCCAAAATACATAATTCGCATTTGAAATGGTATATGGTAAATACACGAAAATGAGTATTGGTACTGTACGCTTTTCAAGCAGTGGTATCATTCGGTTAAAAAATGCATATATATATCAGCTGAATGAATTGCGAAAATTTACACATGAAATGGCTCTTAATACAGAAGAGAAGGTCGAGACCATTCCATCACATAATAATACAAAATTGCTGTACATGTGCTAGAGGCTGAGGTTAAATATTGTCTCTAGAGTTCCTAAAATAGAAGCTCTGTTCTCTAAGAATAGTTCTACTTTAAGCAGAGTACTTTGTGCCAGAAAAATTTAAATATTTTGGAAGGGAAAAAAAATATATAATTTCGCTTTCAGGGGAAAAAATAGTTCCAAATGTTTTTCAGTAGCTTTTGTTTATCAAAGCTGAAGGCCGAATTCAGAGTTCAGGGAACGCTGTGTGCTCGTTGCTTTAAAAGTTATTCTTTCTGTTCAGGGGAGAACATCATTTCAGTCAGACTTGCAAAAAATTGGTCTACAGCATCAGGTGAAAGTTCGACCAAGTTTGAAAATG
This sequence comes from Lissotriton helveticus, assembly GCF_964261635.1. Classification (NCBI taxonomy): domain Eukaryota; kingdom Metazoa; phylum Chordata; class Amphibia; order Caudata; family Salamandridae; genus Lissotriton; species Lissotriton helveticus. Next base: position 831,679,115 of record NC_136061.1, on the reverse strand, counting down.
CTGTAACAGTGCAGTCGTGAGAATGATTGCTATCATTGATGTCAGGATCAGCAATGCTCACTGAAGGTTGTACCTGTGTGATGCTGCTCTCATCTCGTACTCCACTGCCACATACTCATAGTGGTGAAGTCTCAACGAATGCCGTCATCAGAATAGGTAGCCGCTGGGGACAACACGATGCATGAGCCGTTACAGGACTTAGCAAGGTATCTGTATCCATTGGTACTGCTGATGGTAGTGTAAGACAGACGTCCAACATGCATTCTTCTCCGCATAGCATACATCGAAGCACAGGTAAGATGCAATTTTGCCAGATTGGTCTGAATGAAAGAAACCAGGTCATATTCAGATCTCTTAGCCGGGCTAATCCGAGGACTTTAGTTACGCGGTCCCGATAGCGTATAGCTAGGATCGTTTCTTCAATTGTTGCTGAAGTCTTGTCTGCGGTTTGGTTTGCCATATCGGAGCAGAAGAATCAAAAATAAAATTCCTGCTACGAGTCCCAAAAGTAGAGGTAGGCCGCCAAAGACAGAATGGACAAAATTGGGAAAGATGCCCAGAACTGTTTCAAATGGTGTTAACAGTCCCGAAAAAATTGTCTTAAATACATGTGCGATGCCACTGGTATCTGACATGTTTAGGATTTGGCTTAGCATTTCTACAAAATGCACGGGGCAATTTGTTGATAAAAGGGAATGTATCTCTGCCGTTGTCCTTGCAACTTGCAGATCATACGTTTCCTTGGACGAGGTTAAAGGCACAGTTGTCTGTAAAAGAATAGACTTCATTCTGCTTAAAGTGTCAATTCGAATAGAAGAGATATTCAAACGAGGCCATATTGCCGCCTCCATATCTGGAGTGCTGTTTGGATACAATACTTGCATGCAGCAAGTGACCATGGAACTCACGCTTACGAGATAGGCTTTCCCTGGCACCATGCCACAACAGTTGTGGTCATTTATTAGAATATAGCTCCCGTTAGAAAGTTGTCTAAAGAATGGCTCTATTTGTGTTGCAGGAGTGCCGTGCAGGTGACATGAAAGGTTATTCAAAGACCCTTCGCAGGCTCCATGCAAGTTAATATCTTGACATCAAGTTCAAGTTCAAAACAACTTTATTTCGGTTCATAACAAACCATAAAAAGCACACAAGTACAAAATGCATAATCAGGGGGTACGGTTACATTGGATTGATGTCGCTGTTAAAATTGAACAATTAAAATATTTACAAGTTTTTAAAAAATGCAGCAATTTTTCAATGATTCCATAAATTGTTGCCAATGTTGTTATATTGACTGTTTCCGGTACGTTTTTTAAGGCGAAAAGCAGCTACCAGGAAATTTGCGACACTGAACATTGTTAGTGGTGAATCTAATTTTTTTAGATAAAATAGAGCAGGTTTGGCTTGAACAAACCCCTTATTTTTAAGCAACGGAACAATATACTTTTTCCTAGGCAGGGTATAAATACTAAAAAAAAACATAAAGTGTATAGTGTCCTGCAGAGAGTAACTATCACATTTGCAGACAGGTAAATCCTCGGGCTTAGCCCACACCTTAGAGTCATTTAACAGGAAGTGAATCTGGTTAAGTCTTAGTGTTAATAACCGGCGATGTAACGGAAATGACACTACCGTTAAGTAAGGTTCAATGGCCAGTGTAGACTTAGAAATATAGTGCTCCCTCACAGTGGGTTTCACAAGCTCACAGTTCTCCCGCTCCATTTCTCTCATTTTAATAAAAGACACTTTGAACCATTCCAGGTCATCTTTAACAATGCAGTCCGGTTTGTAGAATAGATCTGGGCGGCCCAGGGAGCTTAGGGTATTTTTGATGTATGCAAGCCACGGGATATTTTTCATGTTGTCCAAGAGTAAGCAGTCCCTCATAATTGTGTGGTTCAGAGTTAAGTTAAAGTTCAGCCACGTTTTTAACCACATCAAAATTGGGGACTGTTTAATAGTGTCACTTATATACCCCTGGCCTAATTCCGTATGAACGGAAAAGGTGGCTGTGGATTGTGGCAAACCTAACAGCATACGTAAAAACCTGTTTTCTTCAACCTGGATTGCTTCTACATTGTTGGTATAACCCCAAATGGAAGCCCCGTACCTTGCTACTGCAATAGATTTCGCTCTGTAAAGTGCTAGCATTGCTTCTGTGGGTTTGCCACCCAGACTTTTTGAAAAACCGACAATAGCAGCTGCTGATCTTTTCATAGCGTTAATTTTGACCGTTATTTGGGGTGCCCACGTGCCCTTGTCGTCATAAACTACCCCCAAATAGGTGAAAGTTTTTACGCTAGAAATCGGTGTATTGGCACAAAAAAAGTCTTCAAATTCTTATTCTTTCTCCCACCCACTGACATGACATGTGACTTGTCTATGTTAATTTTTAAATCAAGGGAGGTCATAAAGGCATCGAAGGCTGCCAGTAATCTTTGTAGCCCAAGGGGAGTGCGTGCCACAAGCACGGCGTCATCCGCGTAGAGGAGGACCGGTGTGGGCAGTCCACCAAAACGCGGGACGTCTAATGTTGCCAACTCCAATGTGGATTCAAGGTGGTTTATATATAATGTAAATATCATTGGGGCGAGGATGCACCCCTGTCGCACCCCTCTAGTGGACTTGAAGCCAGCAGTGCTGGCTCCCTCCTGTGTCATCCTGATGGAGGCTTCTAGATCCCGATGTGCCTCAGCCAGAAAATGAACCAAGGAATGGTCCATCCCCAGGTCCAAAAGGATTTCCCACAGCCTGGACCTATTCACTAGGTCGAAGGCTGTGGACAGATCCATGAACCCTAGGTAGATTGATCCACTGGATGCCACTGTGTATTTGCCCAGGATCAGATGTAAGTTGAGGCACTGATCCTCCGTCCCTCTTCCCCTTCGAAACCCATATTGGGCGTTAGATAAGATATTGTTATTGACAGCCCACTCATCAATCCTTGCCAGTATCACTTTCCCCAGAATTTTAAACGACGAGTCAATCAGTGAAATGGGGCGGTAACACCTCGGGTCTCCCCTTTGGCCTTTCTTGAAGATAGGTATGATGGTAGCATGTGACCAGGAGACAGGGAAACTGTGATTCGTGGCGGCATTGAAAACGTTGGTCAAGATGTTAGCCCAGAAGGGGGCGTTGGCCTTGTACATATCGGCTGGGACACCATCCGGGCCTGGCGCTTTCTTCCCTACGGTGTTGGTTATGGCCTTCACTACTTCTTCCGTAGTGAAGGAGAGTGCTGGCTTGGGTGAGTTGGTTGTGAGTAAAGTAGGTGTTTCGCATACATGATCGCTCCCATAGATGATTTTGAAATGCGCTAACCAGTCCTCCTCACTAATATTGGCCTCCAGGTTATCGTTTGCTTCTCCGGAAAAAAGTGGATTGTTTATAATGGCCCAGAAGCTAGCACTGTCTCTTAAAGTTGCCTTTTCCATTAGTGAGGCCCAAGCGTCCTTTTTGAGTGCGTCTTTGCGTGCATGGATGATGTTATTGTATTCTTTTCTTAGTCTGGCAACTTCCCCCCTATCCCTTGGTGATTTTTTTAGTTCTTCCAGGAGGCAGCTGTGTGCTTTTGAGCAAGACCTATCAAACCAACCCTTAAGTGGTTGTGCCTTCTTTCTGGATTTGGCCGTTAGTTCTTCAGAAACTAAAGCACACATGGTGGCAAAGGCGGTAGTTACTTCTTCCCCCTGTTTTGAGTTGTCTTGACAGATATCCAATTCTTTGCGGGCTTTACATGTTAAATTATTAAAGAACTCAGCTGGAACTACTTTAGACCACTTCACCCTTCTACCTTGGTCCGTGGACCGCACAGCCAACTCAGTCATTTTAGTTATATCCTCCTTGAGTAAGCCAACGGAGCTAGCGAGCTCAAGGATGACTGGGTTGTGGTCACTGAATGCAGCCACAACTGCGTTGTAAAAGAAAACCAAACTTAATAGACCAGGGGAAACAAAAATATAATCAATTATGGATTCGGAGTTTCTAGCGCTGTATGTCATGACACGGTCGCAATTTTCATTGAACCCCGGTTCGTAAAGATCCACACTAGATAAAAGATTTTCCAGTGTGTGACCTTTAGGGCTGTGTTCGAAGTGTTGGTAGTGGGCTGAAGTGGGACAATCAGTATCTTCTATGTGACAGGAGAGCCTACAAGGATGAATATTAAAATCCCCCATAATTATAGTGTGGAAAAAAGTAGTTTGACGTTCTTTATAATTGGTTAAAAAAAGCTGTAGAGAGCAGAGATGCTCAGTAGGATCTCCGTCTGCTACGGAATTATAAAAATTAATAAGGATGAGTTTAGGGCCGTTAACTAAACTGATCTCTAAACATAAAAAATTAGGGGAGCCGGTGGTTATTTGTTTGGCGGAACCCGCCAGATGGACAGTGATCAGGATCATAAGGCCCCCTTTGTCCCTGCCACTGAGGGATCTAGTAGCTGGCACAAAATAGGATGCATATCCAGGAACCCAGAAGTTGCTGTTACAATCCCAGGTTTCTTGCAAGGCTATGAAATCATATTGGTTTAAAAGGTTCAGCCATGCGCTATCCTCCCTTTTTGATCGAAGGCCGGCTATATTCCAGCTTAAGATTTTAGGCCTTCTACTGGGTGTTCCTAAAGGGGGATTGTCCACTATGGGTTGTATGAGCAAAGGATCGTTGTTAACTGGGCGTCAATTTTGTTCAACCGCCCAAGCCAGAGGCGTGAATCTATTATGCAAGGGTATAGGTCTGTTGGGTGGGATTGGTGTGTGTGTGCCCGGAATGTAGTTAATCGCCCTATTAATCATGGTCCAGCTATAATCAGGTTCCTGGCTAGTATAAGCGGGATGAAAGGGCAGGGTAGCTGTCCTATCATATCCCTTGCCTTGGGTATGACCCTTGTTCGAGTATAAGTGAGATTTAGGGTTAGAGTAGAAAAAACCCAACGGTACGGCACGGGGCCCGGCGTCTAGTCCCTCTAGGGGCGAAGCATCCCAAAGTAATCTGCGGGCCTCTCCGGGATTATTAAAATTGATTATCACGCAATCACCCTCTGTTGTTTTAGTTGTTCGCCCTATCCAGCCCACCCGCCGGGCAGAAAGAATCGCACTAGAAACTTCATTGTCTCCCGAGCAAGTCGTGTTTGCCCAAGACTTGGCCCTGGCTAGCAGTTGGGGTGGTTGTTCATACTCTCCTGACTTAAGTGGGGGAACATTTACCAAAATGGCTACAAAAGATGCAGCCTCGGGGGGTAAGTTAATAAAAGGTTGACGTACAGGTTTAGGTGAATTGGATAGATTCTGTTGACCTATTGTCGCTGGTTTGGGAGGCCTATTTGTGTCTCCTGTTGGTCTGGGGGCAACTGTCAGTGTGGTTACTGGACCAGAGGGCAGGATGGGTATCATACTCTTGGCTGCTGGGGATTCTTCCCTAGGTCTTTTGCAACCACTAGTTGGTTGAGTACATGAAGGACCTGGTACCACCGGTGTATTCCCTTTAAAAACAAAAGTAGCCGGTTCAGCAGTTTTAAGGCATACGTTCAGACGCTCGCATTTCCTTAGGATGCCATCAACACACTGGTGTAGAACGTCAATGATATCTGAGGCTATTTTAGTGAGTGTGGGCTCTATCTTCTCAGTGATTACTTTTTCCACCATATCTCTGATAGCCTTTTCAAATGAGCCCACTGTGCCCTTTCCTCCCTTAAGATTATTTTTATTCTTTTTTTTGTACTGTCTTTTCGTTTGCTTTGTACATGTAGCTCTGTTTACTCCGGCTAAACTAGGAGGTTTGGGAGTCACCCCATTAGAGTCATCAGTGGCAAGAGTGGAAGGTATTGCTGTCTCCTGATGCGGGGCAATAACAATTCTTGGTTCAAGGGGAAAAGGTGTAATACCAGTTGGCGGTGGACTTATGTTCTCCTTGCTAATCAGCGATGGTTCTAACCCCAGTTTGCGTTCAGTTCTTGCAATTTCAGTAGTTAACTTCCCCACCTCCGAGGTCAAGAAGGAGAGAATGCTGTTGGATTTCTTGGGTACCTTAACCTTAGGTTTTCCACCAGCAGTGGGAGAGGGTAACTTTCTCTTACCCATTGTAGGTTTGAATCCTGGATCCTGGGCGTAAGAGGGGTGGCCCGTCCCGTCCCTCGTCGTCCCTAGACGGCCACAGACGGCCCGCCCTCTGCCCGGGCTCCGCCCGGCGCCGCCCCCGCGCGCGTCCGCGCCGCAGAGGAAGCTGTCTCCTTTTCAACGCCTCCTGGCGCTGTGAGCAGGAAGTGGGCGTTGATTACTCCGGGCAAGCTGGGAGTTGTGGTCCGCTCCGCTCCGCGGCCGTGTGATGGTGCTGCACGGCGGCGGGGGCGACCACAACGTCAGGGACCCAGCGGCGCTGTAAGTGCAGGTAGGTGAAAGCTGCGTGCTGCGACCCCTCCTTGAGCCGGTAAAGTCTCCTTGTGCCCCCCGCTCCACTCCAGGAGCTGTCTCCTTTTCAACGCCTCCTGGCGCTGTGAGCAGGAAGTGGGCGGTGATTACTCCGGGCAAACTGGGAGTTGTGGTCCGCTCCGCTCCGCGGCCGTGTGATGGTGCTGCACGGCGGCGGGGGCGACCACAACGTCAGGGACCCAGCGGCGCTGTAAGTGCTGGTAGGTGAAAGCTGCATGCTGCGACCCCTCCTTGAGCCGGTAAAGTCTCCTTGTGCCCCCCCATAGAAGTGTACCGCTTAGTGATCGTTTACAATTTGTACCACTAAGAAATACATTATTTTTCTTTTCACTGTAACATGTGTGTGTATAAGGTAAATTCCATGTTGACTTGATGTACCCTTTACCCAACCTTTCATACTGGCCCGCTGGTATATATTCTTGGCAATATTTAAATTGGAAAGTTGTTATCGGAATTGTGATTATTCCGTGTATTATTGATTCAATGACAGGTCTTTCTGACATTGTCAATGGTAATCTTTCAAGTTTTTCAATGCTCATAATCGTATAGTCTGCTCCTTTTTGTGCCAAACTGATTTGTTTATCAGTAAGGTTAAAGATAGAGAATAATGACGTTGTGTTGATTAAACGCCATGGCACGTAGCCTGAACGCAGATTTTGCAACGTCCAGCCAAGCTGTACAATAGAACGTAATTGGGACTGACCATGTTGCAACATCAGTAAGTCCTGCTCTATTATATCAATAGCAGATGATACAATACTGTCCAGTGAATATATTCTGGAGGACAGAGTCATTAACCCATTGTCCACAACAGAAAGTGATTTTTCCAAATTAATACGATCAATTTCTCGTATTGTTTCTGCTGTTTCAATTTGCATTACTTTCCAAGCTTCGTTGTACGCAGCGTATATACCGGCTGCTATGAAATGTTTTTGACGCTGTTTTCGTGGTCCCAGAATGAAATCACGCAAGTCAGCACCGTCTTTAAGTAAAGTCAAGTGTTGCTTAATTTCAGCCAGTGTGGATTTTTGTAGCCATTCGAGGCATAGTTTCCCTACACTGTATGTTGTAACTATCCCTGGATGTTGTCTCTGGGAGTATCTTGGGTCTAGCCTGGTCATTTTGAACCCCTGTATTTTGTTCAGGAATCTATCTTGACAGTTATTTGTGTCTGTGGGCCAGATCAACCATTTTTTCCAATCAGGATGTGTTCTGTTTTGGTATAAAATATGGGATACGTCTATCTCCATATCAGTAGTGCTATTACTATCAGGTATGGGCTTTGGAATAGACGGTTTGTTTAAGTCTTTAATCTTGGCTAGGCCAAGACAGGTGGTCTGTTGAATGGTGTAATTCAAGAATATTAATTGTTCTGGGATCATGCAGGCTCTAAACAATGCTTCTAAACCTTGGACCTGCCATTCTTTTGTACCCCAGATGGTTTTTCTTTCAATGTTGTTTTTCCAGAATTCAAAACCAAATGTAATCATTTTTTCATAAAATGTTTCAGAATAAATCAATTTAGTATTTGTCAACATTGTTTTCATTCCTGTCTTATTTAATATTTTAAAATAAAACGTTTCTGCATCACTTGTATTCAACCCTGAGAAGTATGGGAATTTCTCATAGAATGTTTTCGAGCTGCTTTTAGGTGGAGTTGCACAATGTTCCCATTGATTATAATTAAAAACATTTTTAGGTTGAGCAGATTTATGCAAATAGTGATGACCAAAGTGATTATAACAGTACATTTCTTCATAATTTTTTCATAATTTGATGAACCCTGTAAGTAATCATGTTCTGTAAATTTTGCTGACATTACTAAATCTGACATCATATTATTAATATTTTCAAAGTCCCAATCATCGGAGAAAGTACTTGGTTTTACAAAGTCACTTAATGAAAGTTTAAACTGGTGTAGATATTTCAAGAGCTCAATCGGGCCAAAATTGTCAAATTCAGTTCTGTCCCATGCTACCCCACCGGGTATTGGATTGGCTGTGAAGTTCACTGATGATAGTTCTCTTTTCTCCATGTGAGATGACTTGTGAGGTTTTAGGACCAAGTTGATGTTCTGACTTGCTGTGTCCATTATACTGTATTTTCCTTCACTAAATTTTCGCAAACAAAGAACCATGATGAGCCAAAGCAGGAGGAAAAGTACACCTAACACAATACAAAATTCAATACATGGAGAAATCAGATAAGTTTCTTTGAGTTGATGAAAGAGTTCTGTTACTTTGTCTTTGAAAGTTTTTGTTGTTGCTGGCGTTTCTTCATGTTCACTTGGATCATCAGAAAAGTCATCGAAATTGATGAAGTAGCCAGATACAGTTCTGTCAATTGTTGGAATTGCTTCCGAATTTTCATTTGCTTTTGGATTTTTCTTTGTTTCATTAGCATAGTCTGAGGCTACATCGTTGTAGACTGGTGTTTCTTGACGAACTGTTGCATTTTGGGTTTCAAGAGGCATAAGTTCCATGACTTTGTTGCATAGTCCTTTTTTATTCACTGCAGGTTTATCGAATGTGATTAGTCTCTCAGTTTGAACCTCTTGTATTGTAGCAAATTTTGGTACTCTGCTATTTCTTGGGAGTCCACTGGGCCTACTACTTATTATTGGCCACATGATTGTGGTTTTACCAGGTCGATGGATACAACTCGATTCTCCTTTTTACCAGCAAGGGGCGGTAGTACAACTGATCTTGTTCCGCTGACAGCTAAGACAGCTACTGCTTTTCTGTAAGAAGGCCCAAATTCCTTCTTTACCGCGATCTTCTCTCTGACCAGATCCCCAATCTTTGGAATCCAGACAGGTCTTGCTGGGACAGGTGGTTTTTCTTCAGTGGCTTTAATTTTATGTTGCTCAGGTTTCGTCTTGTTTCATTTAATTCCTGTAAAACAGCCAAACGATCTTTGATATCAAAGCATTTTTCTTCTACCACTGAAGTGTGACTATCAAGGTCCTGAATACACATTCTAGTACCGAACAATAGTTCGTACGGACTGAGACCTCTTAGAGAATTTCTTGGCAGATTATTAAGACTACGTTGGACACTTGTTAAATGTTGGACCCACCCATCACCCGAACCTAATACCCTCGCCGTTATAGATTGCTTTATGTCCCGTTTTTTTCTTTCCACTACCGCATTTCCCTCAGGATGGAAGGGACAAGAGTACCGCAATGCAATGCCCATGCTTGACGTGGCCTCCTTGTAAGCCCTAGAGCTGAAAGCAGGACCCTGGTCAGAATGTAGCATGCCAATTGCATATATGCCGATAAAGTCTCGCAAATCTTTTATAACAGTTCTGCCATCAGCCGAGCGCTGGTGTGTACATTTTAAGTGAATCTAGTCTTAAACATAAATGGAACACATTTCTCCTGCTGGATTTTTTGCGTATAGATAGCCTTATGCTTTCTAAAAGAAGGGTCCTGGCATTACTCCGGTCGGTTCGCGACTGCGATCTCTGTTGCAGTTTGGACAGCACCTTGCAAATTTGTAAAATTGCAGTCTCATCCCCGGCCACCAGTATTCTGATTGTAATTCTTTCAAAGATTCCTTGATCTCTCGGTGCCTTAGACCCAATCCCATGTGTGCGTCTGCTATTAAAAAGACTCTCCTGTTCGTGTTTGGAATTACTCTATCCCCCACTCCAGGAATTCGAGCAAAATCAACGGAGTTTGCATCAATTATGTATGTATAATTGAGTGGATAGCTCACAGGTAATGCTGTACAGTCGCCTTTCAAAGACGTTTTTACCGCCAGCATCGTTTCCCTGTCTATATATTTATCTGAACGCTTTTTTGTGGCTACGGAAGCCGGTTGAGCTGTTTCCGCTGTGGCTCTGTGAGCCAATGAATTCCCTGCAACGTGAACGCCATCACCTTGATGACTCAGAGTATGTATCACGTGAGTCTTTTGTAGTTCTTTCTGCAAAAGAACTACCTCTTCTCAAAGCTTTTTATGCTGTATTGTGGCACCTGTGTCATCTTTGTAATCGTTTTGAACCCAGTTCTGCAAGTCATTATTGTAAGATTTGACGCAGTAATGCGAATCGCACACTATTAGTGTGGGGAATTCGCGATCGGCATTTTCAAGCGCCATCTTTAAAGATCTTATTTCAGCTTGCTGAGTTGAACAGTTTCTGAGTGATTCAATTTTGGTAATTAACGGTCTGAATTTACCCAAGCGCAAGCGACCTTTAACAATCGCGCACTCTGCGTTGTAGGATTTTTTCTCTACATCGTAGTGTTGTGCAAATCTGTCCATATAGATTACACATGTGTATTGTTCGAGAGGCAGAATTTCGATTGGCAGAGGATATTCTTCTTCATATTCAAGATTTTCTAGTTTTTTCATTTTCGGGTCAAAATAGTATTTCACGTCTTCTGCAGCAAGAGAATTTTCCCATTGTATCCATTTTGGATCTAGTGCCACAGTAGTAAAATTGCGTGGGCTTGTTAATGCCTCAAGGGCTGATTCTGCTGTTAAAACAGTTATTCTTCTGCCTTGGGCTTGGGCTCTTTCTTTTGCTACAGCAGTTTGAACCGCTATTAGAATTTTCTCAGTACAACTGAATTTCATTTCAGCTTGTGTGTACAAGTGTGATTTGTAAGCTATTGGTACTGTTTCTCCCTCATTAGAGGTCAGGTACGTGAATCCGCATCTTCCTGGGATGACTCGGATTACAAGGTTGCGTACGTTTTCGCGAGTTTGTAATTTTGTTTTAGCTAACATGTCTGTTTGCAATGATCTTAAAATTTCTGTGTGTTTCTGAGTCCAATTGATTGGTTTGAAAACAGGTTTTATTAATTCATAGAGAGGTTTAACTCTCTCTGCATAATTTAGAATGTATGTTCTTCTGAAATTCAGTAAACCTAGTATTGATTGTAAGTTCTTCAGCGTTTTAGGTGCTTGGAGTACAGCGCACTTCTCTAAGAAGTTGTCTGCTAGGCTTTTGCCTTCACTTGATAATTCATATCCTAAAAACAGGACAGTTAGATGGGCAATTCGTGACTTTTTAAAGTTGAATTTGTAACCCTCAGCTGCGAACCCAAGTGAGTTTTCAAGTGAGTATCCAGGTCATCATCTGTGAGATAGATGTCGTCGACATAAGATAATGCCTCATCATCATATATCTGTAGTAACTCTGTTACCCTTGCTGAGAATAATCCTGGGCTATTCTTGAATCCCTGTGGGAGTCAACAGAAGTGTTGTGCGACCCCATTATTGAGAACGTGGTCAAATACCTGCTCTCAGGTGCAATGTTTTGACAAAAGAATCCATTAGAGATGTCTAATGTCGTTTTGTATTTTTTGCGCACGATGTTATTCATTAGTGCTGCACTGTGTGAGTTTTGTTCTGTCTAGCATTGTCTGGGCCCACTCTCCGTTTTTCAGTTGTGTCCTCAGTATCCTCGGCATGTTTAATTATTTTAATACTGGCTACCTTCTTTTTTGGAAATTGTAACTTTTTACTTTGATGAGCAGGTTCCTTGTCTTTGGACTTGACGTGCTCTTCCTTGTGTTCTGACCGTCCTCTTCTTTCCGATTTCTGTGAGGAAGTCTGAAAAGATCGAGAGGGACGTGTATCAATATCTTGATATCTATCAGGCTTTCTTAATTTATCTTGTTTCCTCGGTCCGGAGATCTTTCTCTCCCTTGAGGAGACATTCCTCTGTACTGGAATCGTTTTTCTTTGGGAGTGGATTGTTTATTACCATTCCAACTCTTTCTTGGAGTGTTTAGATTATTTTTAATAAAAGTTTTTTCAGGATTTTTCAGTTAGTTGGGGTTTTACTGGTTTCCCACCCAAACTATCTCTTCCTAGTTCTTCATAGGATTTTTCTATGATTCTGGCAAGTTCAAATGGTTGTTCTGCTATATCTGTTTCTTTCAGTTTCTGGCGGATCGCCACAGATGCTGCTTCTCCTTTTATATTGGCTAATAATATAGCCGAGACCTGCTTGTAGTCTTTCAGTAGTTTCATACCCAGAGTTAAAGCAGGTTCTGGACCGTATTAATTTTTAATCTGTCTTAACACATCTGGTATTACCACCATGGATGGAACACCATGTGTTTTTGTGTAGATGGAAGCAAAGACTGAGCCCCAAGTGTCACAGTCCTCCACATGTGGTGCGATCCCCATTGGAAGACAGATAGTCAGAATTCTGTGTTTCTCAGTAGGTGTAATACCAGGAAATCCTGCCTCTATTTGAGTGTTTTTTTGTGCTAACCAGAATGGAATTTGTTCTCATTTTGCGGGTGTATTACCAAGACATGATTGTATGTTCTGTGGTGTTATTTTGTTTGTGTTCCCATGATGAGGGGTCAGCTGTGGGATGTGAATTGCTGGTTGGACTGTTGAAGTCCGCATTACATATTGGACCAATTGTCTGTGTATTTTAATTAGTAGTTTTAGCTGGGCTAAAAGTTCCGGTACTGACATTTTATCAATGTCTGGATGTAGTGAGTAGCTGGCTAGGACCGGCCACATTGCTCCTGGTCTACCTAGCGGACCGAGCCTGATAATGTGATTTTGATGTTTTAGGGCGCCTTTAAACCAGAGCACGTGCTCTTGGTAATTTAGTGGGATTTCAACCTCCTCGAAAGGAGTGTATTCATCCGGAGGTTCCTCTATTTTGTAATAGTGGAAGTCGTGTGTCACAGCATTTGCTGCTGGAAAATGTATCCATGAATAGAATACCTCTGTCTGCCGATATTCATGGGCCTCTACCACGAATATGACTGTACCACCTTGTGATGTCAGTCCATTTTCTATAAGTTTAATAGTTATAGTTTTCCTTACATTTACCGGAATGATTATAACATTCGGGTCATTTTCTTGGAGACTTGTGTCATCCGCTAGGAGTTGAGCTGCTATTCTAGTTGCCTCCCTTTCGTCTTCACTTTCCTTCATTTTTACTAACAGAAAGCTTTTTGTTGCAGATCAAGTTTCAAGGAAACAAAGATTAGGTGCACAATATTTTGGAACACTGTATCCTTCAACGTTGACTAAACCAGAAACTATACATAGGAATCTCTTCCTACTAAGTTCCGGTGGATTTTAACCTTTTACCCACTCCAGACGTCTTTTGGAGTATTTACGTGGAAAAGTGTCTGTGTGAAAAAGCACGACTGAGTTACTCTAGTGTCTTGCGTTAGATTATCGCCTTACCAAACGTTGGGCGCCATGTAGTGTAGTTCCTATATTCCCTATAGGCTCTGCGCATTGGAATAATATAAACAGCAGTTTAGACGTAGGACTGAGGTCGACTAGGTCTCTACTGACTATATTAGACTTAATTAGTTTTGCCAGCTAGCTCAGAGGTCACTAGAAACTTTCTCGAATAAACAAGGAGGAGTTTAACTTCCCTGGATAGACAAGAAGGGATTAGCTTCTGACAACCATAAAACATGACAACTTTGCTCCCTCAGAATAAGAGTGTATCTCTAGAGTCGTGTGAAAACAATAGACAGCTATTTTACTCAGTCAATCGTGCATACTTAGTTTCACCAGAGTGCAGAGAAATAGAGAGACGGGCATTTTCAATAAAAGGTGTTATTTATTGAGCAGTCTTCTTTCTCATGCAAGAGAAATGAATTGCCACAATTGCAATACTTAGTATAAAGTAAAGTGCGTACAGTAAAAGGAGTATTATAAAAAAATACTGTAAAAGCATTGATATGGTTTCTTAGCCATATGATACTTTAAAATGGATAAAATATATACACACATAAATACACTGACTAACGTACTCAACTGGTGCTTCTAAATACGCCTACCCCGGTGTACCTGACCTAAGCCTAATACGTGGGAAGGAGTAAGTAAGTAGCAGTTTAAGTTAAGTTGGTTTTGCCAAGAATCTGAATCAAGAATTCTCTTTAAGGGTTTAGTCAGCTCCGTACTTGGGTAATAGAAAGCAGGAGGTCTGGTATCTCTTTCTCAGGACTCGATATCCCAGCAACCCGCAAGGGCGGCTGAAAACACCGGAGCTGGATTTCTCGGCTGGAGAAAAGACAACGTCTCTCTCAGTGCATCAAAAGGGAGGGGTGGCGTCCGTGGGCTCTCGCATCAGCTGGGCTCTCTGGCAAGTAGATAGCCGCTCTGCTCCAAACCACCGTGTGTTTGCTTAAGGCAACGTTGGTATATTTATACCTGAAAGGTGCCGGGTTTGACGTAGGGTTGGACATAAGACGTCACCAAGAACTAACAGTTTTTTCTGACTCTAGGAGTTCTTGTGCAAATCAAAACAAGAGCAGGGGGATTACCCGGGCTGCTGGAGGCTTGGTTTGTTTAAAGAACGCGTTGTACTTTCTAGGAGTCTAGAGGAGTAGCCATGCTGTATTTGGACTGCATGGGTTGTTACTAAATATGGATATGATTCTTATGCCTTTATAAGGATATTATTTATTATAACCACATAAGGGCATAAATCAGGAATATCGAATTAGGGTCCTAGATAGAAATACAACATTATATGCTACCGTTTAATCCTATCTATGTCTCCATTCTTTCCCAGAGTTTGACTACAGAGGGTCTCTCCCAATTTCTCGCCAATTTTAGCATTGTTTTGATGAAACTCGGTGAGCTGGGCTTCTTGCTGCAAAGCATGAATGTGCTTGACGACAGTGAACCTGACTTCGGTCCAGCTAAGTACGATCTCCTGCGTGTGGCTATAGATAAATGATCCCATTACTATATAGTATGTTCTATTATGACATGTAGATATATTCTAAAATCAATTGGGTTATGAAATATACCTATGTGAGATATTTTCACCTTGTGTGTTGAGTACAATGAGAGGGAATTACGAGTGTCTGAGTACAAACACCCATGAGCTACCCCAGGACAAATAATTTTATTACATGCTTCATTGTACTTTCCCCTAAAGATAAATGAGTGTGAGTTACTTAGGGGTACCCTACCCTTGGATATTTCAGATTCCAAGGACACCCTACTGTAGTGTCGCCATGCCGGACCCGGCATGTGACGTCAGGGCCGGGCCTGGTAGGAAGGGGAAAGCTAGGGGCGGAAAAGGATTAGTTAGCGGGAGAAAAGAAGAGAATAAAGACATGCTTACTACTACCTGCTGTTGTCTCCTTTATTGCAGGGCAGACGCGAAATCTGGCGATGAGGGTGGGATCCGTGGACACCCCCTCATTCTGTACTTGCCAATCGAGGAACCACAGTGCCTGCAACAAGACCCCACCAGCACCCTCGCTATTGCTCCCGGGCCGGGCACACCTCATTGCAGCTTGAAGGTGTGCCCGCTATGTCAGCCGGCTATTTAAACCCCGCAGCTCCCGTACCAGCTCCAAGAGGTAAGAGCCCTGCCGCAGTGCCCCATGCTTACCAGCGCTCAGCATCCGCTGCGTGCCTCTGGAGCGCTGGATCCTTCCAGCACCGTTCTGGTAGAGCCCGCGCAAGGCCGCGAGGTGTACGCATGCACGCAGTGCACACTGCATGCAAAATCTCGACTACTGTGGCCAAGACTGCTACTATCTGCCCCCATCGTGCAGATAAACTCAACTGCCACACTGAGCTGAGGGTAAGCCCTGCTGCTGCATGCCTGAAGCCAGAACCTGTCTGCTCTACCCGGTGTCCATTTTAAAGTCGGGCACACATCATTGCGGAGCCCTGGTTATTACATTGGCAGCCATTTTGAAGTCAGGCCGAAACGGAAAGCCCTGATGATCCCAACAAAGAGTGGATTTAAATATTCCTCTATGCACTACTACTGCTCATTGCATTTCAGCACTACTAGATGCCAACTGCCTGCTGAGCCAGAAAGAGTGAGTAAGGTCAGTGGCGCGTCCTCATGTCCACGCACCCAGATTTCTCACAGAATGCGCAAGCAGGTCCAACACAGAGTAAACAGCCCAGGCAAGTGATGATAGGAGTATTGTTCCTGCGCCCTCCTGAACCCCTGATGCTGACATCTGGAAACAGCTTAGTTCCTAAGTGGGAAAGCTGGCTTGAGGAGTTTGAGGACTTTCTGAAAGGATTACAAGTCAGTGACCCCGGACAACAACTTATTGCATTGTGCAATCTAGTGGGCAAGGACGTCAGACAAATTATCAAAGAATTGCCACTGATCACCTCCGCCTCGTATGCTGATGTAAGAGGTGCGCTAAACAGAAAATTCCTCCACAAGTGGAATCTTGGCTATAAACGTTACACCTTCAATTTAGCATCTCAAGAAAAGGATGAATCGATGAACGACTTCATTTCATGCCTCAAGCGTTTAGCCCGATATTGTGAATTAGACAATTTCAACATTGAAGATGCACTTCATCTACGAATCACAGAAGGGTGCCAGTCTGAGTCACTTGCTGACAAAACACTATTCTCTAGACAACATTGAGGAACTCACGGGCATAAATGGCCAAACAGACTCAAGACGCCAATCGGACCATCAGAATCCTTTTAAATCCACAAATCAAACTCGCTGCGGAAGCAAGAACAGTAGCACTAAGAAGCAACCACTAAAGTGCTATCGCTGCGGTCAAGACTATCCCCATACACTACCATTTCCCGCCATGGGGCAATAGTGTCACCGATGTGGAAAGGACAATTACTTCAAAACAATGTGCCAAACTTAGCGCAAGAGGTCCTTGCCGATTAAACGACCCACCAGTCGAGAGCAGTGCAAAAGAGAAGGGCTCGATCTATGAGCTCATCAAGATCCAGTGCTCGATACACTGTTCATACAGATCTCGACGATCGTCATCAAGAGAATCATCAGACCTCACTCCCATATCACAAGACAGTGACGAGTACGTATGCATGGTAGCAGACCCGGACTGACAGAAGAAATACCCCAGGCTGCACATTCAAATGGGAAATCACCCCGCAAAGTTTGTTCTAGACACTGGAGCATCACTTAAATATTTATGCATGACTGAAAACAGGAGAATGAACCTGAAGCCAAAATTAGAGCTAGCCACCGTGCGTGTTTACACATGGATGTCCAAAGAACCGCTGCTGTGTCTAGGACAACTTTGCACGTCCCTGACATACAAAGACAGGACAGTTCACGCGCAGATCCACGTCATAGAAGGCCCCAAAGTGTCTGACTGCCTTCTCAGTCTACCCACAGCAGAACAGCTGAAGCTAGTAGAAATTCTGCACAAAGTTGATGATTCGCCTGACATTATCGACAAATTTCCAAAACTATTCTCCAGCCTAGGAAAATTAGTTCACTTCAAAGTCTGATTGCATACCAGCGAACAATTGACACCTGTAGCCCAACACCACCGGAAAGTACCTTTCCACTTCCAGCAAGCGGTGGATGAGGAACTGCAGGATTTTCTGAAAGCAGACATCATAGAGAGGTCAACGGGACCTACTCCGTGGTTATCACCAGTGGTGGTTGTGCCCAAATCACAAGAAAGGAAAATAAAGTGCGTTTATGTGTGGACATGCGGGCCCCAATTACAGCCATCAAACAGGAGCAGCATCCAGGACCCCATATCATATCAGCGACATGATTACTCGCCTGAATGGAGCAACAGTCTTTTCCAAACTAGACCCAAACAAGGGGTACCATCAGTTGGAGCTTCACGAAAAATCTAGATACATCACCACTTTCATTACGCACCAAGGACTGTTCAGATACAAGCGTCTCAATTTTGGGATTTCCTTGGCGGCGGAAAAATTTCAAGAAGCAGTGCGGCATGTCCTTCAGCACATTCCAAACTTATTTAATTACAGCAACGACATCTTGTTCTTCGTTGAAACACGCAAAGAACACGGCAAAGCACTTGGCCGGGTGTGTCATGCTCTTCTCAATGCCACCCTCACACTCAACAGTGACAGGTGTGAATTCCACAAGTCAACTCCAAAATTCTATGGTCACATCTTTTCCAAAGACGGAATGCGACCAGATCCTGAAAAAGTCTCTGCACTATCTGACACACCATGCCCCCGGGATGTCAGTGATATACGATCCTTCCTAGGTTTGGCCAGCTACTGTGCTCAATATATTAAAGACTATGCTTGCGAGAGTGCAGACATGGCTTCACAACATCTTTGTGACAGTATATCGAGCTTCTTCTCTGACAAAATTGATGCCATTTACAGGAGAATAGAGACAACAAATACTGATAATAATAGCCAGGATTACTCTGCTTTGGTACACATGTCATCTACTAAAGCTACAAAGTGTCACTCCTTTAATGACTTTCCGGAAATCACACTGAGTGAGGTCCAAAGACTACTTATGGACATTAAAAGCGGAAGCCCGGCAGATCGGCTCCCAGCCAGACTCATGGGTCCACTAGGGAGCACACTGGGCCCTGACGTTCAGAGGCTAGTAAACCTCTCATTAACATCTGGAGTAGTTCCACAATGTTGGAAAAAAGCTCTTGTTAGACCAATCAGGAAGAATTCATCAATTCCTTGAACCAATTTGTCTAATCTTAGACCTATTTCCCTTTTACCATTCTTGGGAAAAATCACTGAAAAGCATTCCAATAAACATCTATCCACCTATCTGGAACAATCTGGCAGCCTCGATCCATCTCAGTCAGGCTTTAGGCCAAAATACAGCACTGAAACGGCCTTGCTGTCGATAACAGACGATCTTCGGCTGTACCAGGACAAAGGTTATTCTGTGATCCTGGTACTCCTAGATTTATCGGCAGCGTTCGATACTATTTCTCACAACATCCTTATCGAACGCCTGTCTGAGAGTGGAATCGGTGGTATTGCACTGGAATGGATCAGAAGCTTTCTCTCCAACCGCACCCAATCTGTCACCATGGGTGATTTTAGGTCGGAGGAGGTTAACATCACCAAGGGGGTCCCGCAGGGCTCATGCCTGAGCCCGACCTTGTTTAACATCTATGTGGCCCCCTTGGCAGATGTAACCAGAGCTTATGGATTCCACCCAGTGTCATATGCTGATGATACGCAGCTCCTCTTCCCTTTTAAACATCTTACACCGGAGATAATACAATCCTTCTCCGATGGGATGAAGGCAGTTGCAAGGTGGATGTCCTCCAATTTCCTCCAATGTAACGTTGGAAAAACGGAGGTGATGCTTTTTGGTGATGTAAAGGTCCAATGGTCTCCTGATTGGTGGCCTCTCGATCTAGGCCCAGTTCCTGAGCCCAAAACAGTAATCAAGAATTTAGGAGTCAGATTGGAACCAGAGTTGACTATGAAACATCACGTCACCATTACGGTTGGAACATGTTTTCACGTAATAGGTCTCCTCCGGAGGATTTTTCCGTTCCTCCCTGATTCTTATAGGAGAACCTTGGTTCAGGCTCTGATTATCAGCCGCCTCGATTACTGCAATGGTCTTCTGGCAGGAGCTAATGAAGAGGTTCTCAACCGCCTACAGGTGGTACAAAATACAGCAGCGAGGTTGGTGCTTAATGCACCTCCTAGGTCCCCCTCCAGACCTTTATTACACAAACTACACTGGTTGCCAATACGGCAACGAGTAAAGTTTAAGACCTGCTGTATTATCCATAAAGGCCTTAACGAATTGGGACCAGAGTATTTGGCTACAAAATTTGTTCCATACGCTCCTACCCGCACCCTTAGATCTGGTGAACAGCTTTTGCTAAACATTCCTAAAATCACTAAATCTAGGCAAGGAGGTAGGGCTCTATCTGTGGTAGGTCCTAATTTCTGGAACTCTCTTCCGCTTTCCTTAAAACAAGTTAGGAACCATCTCAATTTCAGAAAATGTCTGAAAACTTTTTTGTTTACCTCATGTTAACATATATCCGTTGGTTCATACTAAGTTTTGGCTATAAAATTATATTCCCTGTGGCCTTCTCTAAGCTCTTTTTCCCAGGTGTCATCAGCGCGGAGATACTCCTTCGGGAGTTTATTCATAGCGCTATATAAACACGCAAATAAATAAATAAAATATGCTACCATCAGTTACCCCCTGCGGGAACTCACAAAACAAAGTGAAAGTGGAGTAGTGTGGCTCTCTGGTTAGAGGCGGCAGGCCTGAGAGCAGTAGTCAGCCTGGGACCAGGGTTCAATTCCCGGCGCGGCAGGGTCGTGGACCTTGGTCAGTGGACTCGATAATTCTCGCTTCGGTGCTTACTCTAATCAGGGGTTCCACTCGGCAACTCTGGGCATTAGCTTGCCTAATCTCCACAACGGCCCCACCAATTCCGGGGATGCCTGGCTCCACCTTTGGGACTCCCAGCAAGGGACCATCCCACAGGGAAAGCCAGGACGGGTTCCCCAGAGTTATACAGTGCCGGGACGCCCCGTTGCTGGGGCAGCTGTGCGCTTTACAAGTATACTACATTTACATTTTTTACAAAGTTTCCACTGGTAAGCCAAATGCGAGCATTCCTTCAGTCAAACTAAAGCAGCTGTGAGTTTGGCTATCAACCTGGCCTACTTGAACCCTCGGAAAAAGACAGAAATGACAGTTGATGCAAGCCCTGTAGGACTTGGAGCCAACCTCGCCCAGTATGATGATGAAGAAGAACCTCGTCACATCGTGGCATATGCTAGTCGCAGCCTTACTGATACTGAGAAGGCTTACTCGCAGCCCGAAAAAGAGAGCCTGGCAGTTGTGTGGGCTTGAGAGCATTTCCATCTGTTCATCTAGGGGAAGCATTTTATACTAATCACCGACCGTCAGGCCCTACTCACAATTTTTGGAAATCTTTACGCAAAGATGCCACCACAAACCGACCGGTGGGGGATTAGCCTCCAAGACTACACGTAAACCATTCTTCACAAACCGGGGAAGGCAGAGAACCTGGCAGACTACATATTGCGACATCCCCAAGTCTCGACACGGTCAAAGTGCTCGCTGGCAGAAGAATACCTCCATTTTGTCATCAATCAAGCACTACCACCCGCTGTCCCACTAGGAGACCATCATAGAAGCCACTGCCAAGGATGCCACGCTCCAGAACATCATGCATTGCATCCGCACAGGCTTGTGGAGACACCTGGAGAATGTACCAAATGATGAAACTGTCAACATGCAAGAACTTGTGTCATTCCAACATGTCAAAGACGATCTCATGATTAGTGCCAACGGACTGCTACTGAGATATAGGAGAATCGTCGATCTCCAACAACTGAGGCAAGCAGTTGTCAACCTAGCGCATGAAGGACACAGAGGTGTGGTGGCAACAAAAAAGCATTATGGGAGTGAGTCTGATTTCCGTCCCTTGACCTCCTGGTAGAAGCTACACTTCAAGACAGTCCTCAATGCCAACTAGTAGGGTGTGAAGAACCACACCCCGCTACAAATATTTGACCTCCCTGACAGTGGAAAACAAGTCGCTATTGACTTCTATTGACTTCTTCGGCCCACTGAAGTATGGAAAATACATCATTGTCATCATGGATGAGAACTCCAGATTCCCTAATGCGCAAGAGGTCTCATCCACAAGGAGAGCCGCTGTCATACCGGCCATTGACGAAGCATTTGCTGCATGGGGAATCCCGACAGTAGTGAAAACGGACAATGGGCCACCATTCAATGGACACAAGTTTGCAGAGTTCGCAAGCCATCTAAACTTTAGACACAGGAAGATCACTCCCATGGGGCCTCAAGCCAATGTGATGGTCAAAAGATTTATGGCGGCCACGCTGAAGAAAACGATATAACAAGCTGAGCTGACCCAACCTGACATTCAAGCAGCATTTAATGAAGTATTACACGCATACAGGACCACGCCACACAGACAAGAACAAAAGACTAAGGCAGACAGTTGTTACTGTACTCAAGCACTACAAGTGACGAGGTGGAAAGGAACCATGATCACAGCTGCCTCTGGGACCAAGAGAACTAGACGAAATGTGTCACACTTCAAGCAGTGCAACCCTGCAACATACACCTGAACAGAAGAACCAGAATGGGACATGGATGGATCGAGCCAAGAAGCTGGAGATCAAGAAGAACACCAACCTGCAGTGAATCGGCACGAGCCAAGAGAGGGATTCCCCTCGCGCCGACTGCAGAGGACCATCAGGAGACCTGTCCGGCTCATCCAAGAACTCTGAGCAAGTAAACATGAAACACTTAAAATAAAAAGGGGGGAGATGTAGTGTCGCCATGCCTGACCCGGCATGTGACTTCAGGGCTAGGCATACTAATATGAGGGAGGACCTAAAAGTATTTTACGAGGGTCTTTTTTCCCCTAACAGTTGTCAGGGCCAGGCATGGTAGGAAGGGGAAAGTTAGGGGCGGAAAAGGAGGAGTTAGTTAGCAGGAGAAAAGAGGGGAATAAAGACACATTTACTGCTGCCTGCTGTCATCTCATTTATTCCATGAGAGACACAAAACCTACTCTGGTACAGAGGGTAAATACAAAACTTAGGATTCGACTGGTACTGAAGAATGCCAGTGTGACCCTATACTGTGGGCACTCTTAACATGGCAGAAACATGTCGACACTTTGGCAGTCTCCTATCACCACCATCCTTCATGTTTTTAGACCTAAATGGTGTTTCCAGGAATACATTTTTAAACTGAGACACCACTTAGCTAGTTTTAAATCTTCACTGCACTTTTCTTTTGGTGATCCCTATGCATATTGAGATAATTACTTTTTCATGTTTGTATTGTCTTCCCCTCCCTTTTGCTCCACCCCAAGCGTTGGTCTGCGCAGCGGTGTATTGTAAGCAAGCCCAATGATGAAGCATGTCACAATCCTGTGAGTGAGGGCAGTATTTCCCCACACAGCATGTGCCACCTTTTGATCACTTTTCGCTACTCCTCTGTGTGTGTTACAATTATGTGATTGGGGAGGCCAGAGTAGAGAAATGTTGCCACTCCCCCTTGTGACTACATCACGGTTGGTCATAACTTTTAACTTTATCCAAGTCTAGATAGAACAGTTACCCCCAATTGGCATTTTGTGCTTGTTAGCTCTATTTTTATTTCAAACTTTAGAAATGTATATCTCTAGATCCCTTTAATTGGATTTTTGTTGTTTTGATGTCATTTTCTTCATTAAAATATGCTCTATGTTTAAAAATTGGAGTGGGATTTTATTGTCTTGCGTTTTCAATGTTTCAATTATTTTAGAACATCTAAATGCTTTAAACATTTTCTTAAATTAAGCCGGTCTGCTCTGTGCCATAGCTACCTGCAGTTGAGCTTAAGTTTAAATTTGTGAAACCTTTACACGACCAAACACGAATTGTGGCATTGTTACTTGTGGTGGGCTACCATCCACCCCAACAAATAATCCACTTTCTCACAGAATGTACATCTATGTGCCCTTGCAGCAGTAGCTTTGCTCCTGTATCTACTACAAGCAATTTCGTTATTTCTCAGTTTGATTCTTCCTCCGCCTGTCTTCTTAATGTCTTTCTTTTAACTTCTTTGTATCCCCTCTTTCTGCATGTCCTTTGCCATTCGTTTCTTATTTCTCTTCCTCTTCCGAACACCTCTCTCTTTTTTCAGTAACACGTTTTCTTATGTTCTATTTAAACCGTTTGCTAATTTCCTCAATTTTTGTGTTCCATTCTGTATCCCACCCTACCCTTGTTCTGTCCTTCTCTGTCGTCCTTATTGTCCCCTTGTGATCGCCACACATACTCATTTTTAACTGTGCACACGTCTTTATCCCTTGCTCTTTGTCCGTGCTCTTTCCCACATTCAATATTTATCCTTCTTTTTGCACTTCTCAACCTCTGATCCACACAACTGGTATTTCGTTCTTTCCCCACCGCCAAATGTCTCAATTTTTTCCAATCTAAACTTTTTTCCTTATTTACAGACTTCTTTTCCTCCTTTCTATAATTACATTACTTTCTTCCTTCTGCCCTACCTTTCTTCACAATTTTTCCCTGTATAATCTTTTTAACCGCTCCCCTCTGCAAATCCATATGGCTCCCTCTGTGCTCGTTCTCTCACTGCACCCTGTCTCCTCCCTGCCTTGCCCACTTCCAGGGCCGGACTGGCTGCCGGGCAGTTGTGTGTGCTGCCCTGCTGGGGGCTAATTTCGTTGATGGGGACCTGCGTGTGCAAAACGAAATTCGTTTTGCTTTTTTTATTTCAAATCGCACGCAGGTCCCCATCAACAAAATAAGCCCCCACCACAGAGAAATTAGCCCCTAGCTCGGCAGCCCACACAACTGCCCGGTAGCCAGTCTGGCCCTGCCCACTTCCCATCGCTTTTTCCCTTTCTTGTTTTATCTTTGAGCATCTGTAACCAAGATCAAAATTAATGAATGCCATAAACTGTCAGTTTAAACATCACGCGCTAAATAAAATGGGCATTTATATTTGCTTCCTGTCTCCCACCCCTCCCCTCCATGACGGCTAAGAAGTACACGGAAAACAAGGCACCTCGGGTTTCCATGGTAAGCAGAATGCTGTAAGTGCCCGAAAGTAATTATGAAATACGGCGCAGCGCTCAGCCAAGCAGATGGCTGGAAAATTGGAAATCCATTTCAGAGACACTCTCTGGGTCCTAAAAAAGGGGTGTCGTGTCCTGCTTCCCGGCAGACTCTGATTAAATTAATGGGGAGGATTTAACTGTTCGTGTGAGTGAATAGCTACAAAACTGCCCATTTCAGGTATCTCCATACACAGCTGCAGCAATTGTGTTTAGCCGTCATTTAAAAGCACTCACTGTGACAATGTTGGCGAAGGGGCATTTAGCAGGTAGACTGGACATTAAGCAGGTGAAGACTTGATTTGACATTGCACTATACAGTAAAAGAGGACCTCCATATATGCAATGATTGATTAAGCGTTGCGGTTACTATTAGACACGGAGGGCCTCATTTATGAGAAGTGACGCATCGCTGCGTGAAAGCAGCAATGCGTCACTTCTCATTGTGTCCTCCTTGCGACATGATGGATGCGTCATATTTACTGTATGGCGCATCATGTTGCAAGGAGTTAAAGATACGTCATATTTCTGACGTATCTGTAGGCGCAAAAGTGATGCATTGCTGGAGTGTGTCACAAAATTGATGCAACTCCAGCAATGTGTCCTTTCACATGGGACAAGTCCCATGTGAAAGGGCCTGCATCAGTCTTACGCCTGCTGTGAGGCAGGCGTAAGATATTAACACATTTGCACCCTAGAAGTGGTGCAATGAAATCTCATAGATTTCACTGCGTCACTTCTACGAGGCTTATTTACGTGGGAACGCCCACCCTGCATACATTATACCTGATGCAGGTATAATGTAGCACAACGCTTTACAAAGTGACGCATCTGCTTAGATGCGTCACTTTGTAAATAGGGCGCACAGAAGGCATGTTTTACGCAGCCGATGGGTCACAAAATGTGACACAACGGAAGCGCAAAACTGTTGCAAGGCCTCATAAATAAGGCCCGAAGAGAGTTTCACACACACTGGACTGGCTGAAGATTGTGAGGGGGGTCCACTGATTGGACAGAGTCTGGCAGTAATAATAAAAATGAACATTGCAGGGGCAGATGGGGAAATCTTCACCCACTAAGGTGTATATTTACAAGAACGCGTGCGAAACATCACCAAAACCAAAAAATGGTAACACAACTTTACACATCGCAGCCTATCGCGGGAAAATAATCCTGTGTCAACGTGGAATTCACAACACGGCGGTAGCATGCGATAGTCTGCCGAAACCGCGGCCAATGTCCGCGATACAACCACCTCGACGGAGATAAAAACACAAACCACAACACCAAAAAACATGCGATGAGCCAATTCGCAATGAGGAAAGCAGGGATAAGCACTGCCAGGCCCGCGACACACACGGCAGGCGGGAATAAGCACGACAGAAGCCTGAAGAAGAAAGACAAACCAAACAGAAAACAGCCAAGCACCATGGAGGCAACCCAAGCTAGTACACAACCCCACAAGCCCAATTGGCAACAAAACATTGTAAATGGCAGGCCATCTTGGACAAGGTGAATGCAGCCTGAGAGCGGAGGAGGACAATGCAAGAAAAGCAGAACATCCAGAATGATGCGAAACGCACAAGCAAGCAGAAACACGCCAAAAGCAAGAAGTCAGCAATGCACACCGGAGGTGGGAGTCCAGCGCCAGACCAGGAGTTGGATGACATGGAGGAAATGGTGTCCATCACATCAGTCTGGAGATGGTGGCAGGGCACGGGAACCGGAAACAGCCCAAAACAACAGCCACAACAGCAACAGGGAGAGGAACCAGCAGGGACTGGGGGGACGGGGGGAGATGGGCACAATGGCACACATGCACAATTAAGCACAGCACATCTACAGACAAACCATGTCCAAGAGTAACAACACCAACCAAGAGCACAACTCACACAACCCGGCAACATCACACCACTGAACAAGCACAGAAATGAAGACCACCCTGCCAGAATCAGACCTGAAGGGACATCTTACACACAATGCAGCAAACACACACAGGAAGCAGAGCACCCCAACGCTGAGGTGACATGGTAACGTCCACTGAAGACAGAACACTGTGATGTTGCAGGGCCCGTGCCCATCATGCTGACCCAATGACCACATGGACACACTTGCTCAGATGGTGTGAATCGCTACGGACACGTGCACACAGCCACATTTATCAGCAGGCACACATACTGAGGGACACATGTGTTGGATGTGTGTGGGGTGTGTGCACACCAGCCGGCAAGGGGTGCCTGGTGCAGTCAGAAATCAACAACAGAGTACATCTTAAAGGACACAACCATTCAATCATAAAGGCCCCATGACTTGTGCTGCACAGAATTAGTGGCCCCCGATGCACAGTGTCCTGCACAGGCCTATGGCCACGGGCCACTGACTTCCGGGGCACTGGGGCACGGTCACGAGTGCAGAGAAGGTGTCTGTAGATGACAAAGGGGCTTGTCGCGGAGTGTCCCGGTGGACAGTGGAAGGTGTACCCCCAGGGCATGATGCAGAGGGCAGGACCACGCTGAAACAGTCACCATGGTGGAGATGAATGGAACAGACACATGTCGGACACCAAGTCCGGTCCAGCCAGATGAAGATGCTGAAAACCACCAGGCCATGGACTCAGACACCACCAAGGTCCAACCAGATAGTGCCCATGACTCATTGCGCACAAAGTTAGTGGCACCAGTGCTGTTAGGGGATTCCGCCTGTGATGAGGCATGTCCAATGGTGTGGACTCCTCCATATAGTACCCAAGACGCAGTTCCACATGTGTGGCCTACTGGACCGCAGTGTAGGCCTGAGGCAGTGGTCAGCATGGGCCATGCTGGCGTAGGTCGGATGGCCCCACTGGCCTTCGTAGTTCAGGTTCAGTGGCACCACGGGACGTGGACTTGCGGTGAACAGGGTTGATGGCACCAGGTCAGTTGTTGATAGTGTTCGATCACCTCCGTGACTCTGATCCGGCTTTCGTCCGGACTGAGCCGCATCTTCCTCTTACTCCACTCAGTGCGTTCACTGGTGTGAACTCTGCCATTGATTAATTCACAACTACGTGCTGGATGTGGGACCTACTGGTCTGCAGGGTAGGCCTGAGCCCTCATCCATGTGTCGCCGGCTTGTGTTGAACAGGGTTAGTGGCACCACGTGTCGCCGGCTTGCGTTGAACAAGGTTAGTGCCACCACGTATTACCGGCTTGATTTGAACAGGGTTAGTGGCAACACATGTCTCAGGCTTGCGTTGAACAGGGTTAGTGGCACCCCGTGTCGCAGGCTTGCCATATGTTTCCAGTCCTGGGAGGACCTGGCTTGGCAGTTCGGGCAGGACTGTTCCCATGGGGCACAGGGTCAAGACTGATTTGCATATGGCTGGGTTCAAACTGGAATGACATGGAGAGCAAGAAAATGATGGATTTAGACCCTGATCTCTGTACTGGGGTGAATGCATGACATTGTTCTGCATTCTGTCCATCAACGGTTGTTTTTGCATTTGTCACCCCGAGTGGGACGGGTAAGCTCAGACGTGAGTCCCGTGCTCTCCATGCCACTGGAATCAAGCTATCCTGGCTGATGAGGGCTGAAAGCCCGAAACCGGTCCTAGGATGCTTGTTTCCAGTCCATGGAGGACTTGGCTTGGCAGTTCGGGCTGGACTGTTCCCATGGGGCACAGAGTCAAGACTGATTTGCATATGGCTGGGTTCAAACTGGAATGGCATGGTGAGCAAAGAAATTATGGATTTAGGCCCAGATCTCTGTACTGGGGTGAAAGCATGGTTTAGAAAGAAGGAGACCTCTATATACTAGTAATGCACTTGCTATACATAGGGAAACACAATTATTTTGAGAACGGTCTATAGCCAAGTGAAAGAACGAAAAATACAAAACAGTATATATAGAAGACACTAATAGAGTGTGTAGTGATGTCGCCCAACAATACAAAGACTAACCACCCAATTGATAAATCAGTTATTCATTTTATTATTCAAAAATTGTATATATATTTAATCTTTTTTGACACTTTCTTGTCTTTTTTTCTCTTTTTCTTATAAAGCTGATTTGCAATTCAAATACAAAAATTATTAAAATCACAAAACAAACAGACAATTAGCGTTAGACATGACAGATGATGGAGGCAATGCGGTAGGGTAGTTTACTACGCGCGTTTCGGCTTGGCAGCCTTCCTCAGGTGACCGTCTATTGCAAGAAAAAATTATCCAGGCCATACAACGAGAGAGAGAGAGAGCGTATAAAGACCGCCAGTCATCGAAAGCTAAATATCCTAATTAAACTGATGATGGATGAAGGTGGGCATAATGGACAGTGCCACAATGTCAGAAACTGATAGTGATAGTTCCTCAAAATCAGCCCTGTATTTATAGCGTATTTACAGCCACATTCATTTATATGGGCACAAGACTTGATGAAAAGGATGACGATTCTGGTGATTATGCAGTTGAAAAAGGAGAGATCTTCTGATCTAAATCTGGCGGCTTGCTGATGGCCGAGAGCCGGGGATTTGATGATAATTCATGAATGATGTCTTCCTAGATATGAAAAGCAGTCTCGGGATACGGCTCTCGGTGGAAAACGGACCACCGCGACAATACCGGTGATTGGTGAATGCCTGGTTCCGACCACTGGGGTGAATGCATGTCATTGTTCTGCATTCTGTCCATCAACTGTTGTTTTTGCATTTGTCACCCCGAGTGTGACGGGTATGCTCAGACGTCAGTCCCGTGCTCTCCATGCCACTGGAATCAAGATATCCTGGCTGATGAAGGCTGAAAGCCCAAAACCGGTCCTATGATGCTTGTTTCCAGTCCAGGGAGGACCTGGCTTGGCAGGTCGGGCTGGACTGTTCCAATAGGGCACAGGGTCAAGACTGATTTGCATATGGCTGGGTTCAAACTGGAAAGGCATGGTGAGCAAAAAAATGATGGATTTAGGCCCAGATCTCTGTACTGTGGTGAATGCATGACATTGTTCTGCATTCTGTCCATCAACTGTTGTTTTTGCATATGGAATTATGGCACACTGATCGAAGGGAGTCTGGTGCTGTGGCCACTGCCACTGACTTGGGGTCACTGCCATTCAGGACTCAGGACACAGTTCCACATGTGGGACCCACTGGACCGAAGAGGATGCCAGTGGAGCATGTAAATGTGAAAGGAGTAATGTGTGTCAGCTTTGGGGGGGCTAGCGATGGTCTGCGAAGGCTGCAGAGGTCACGAGACTGGTGCTTGGAGCTGGCACCGGCACGTGGTGGGCCCTCTTTGACACATGCCAGTGTAGGCAGGTGAACGGAGCCTCGTTGGTGCACTGGGGCAGGCATGACGCGTCTGGGGACCAGCGGCCCAGGGTGCAGCAGGCGCACAGGAATGAAGGTCCTGTTGCACTCGGCGCAGGACTAGTTGCGGGCTGAGAGGAGCCGCCCTGGCAGACGCGTTGTCCATTCTGAAAGAGAACGACAACCAGTGTGACAGGCTTTTTATTCACACCCCTACGCAGGCCTGGTGTACGCAGGTTCAACCCACTACCCACGCGCATGCAGGAGGGACGTAACGTGGAGCATTTCTGCTTTCTGCCCCACAGCCTCTGGGGACATGGTAGCGTCCAGTGGCCATTACACCCCATGCCCCAGCAGTTGATCTCCACATGGCCATTACCGTGGTTTGCAATCTGTGGTCTGTCCAGCACCTACAGGCCACACCTGGCATTGGGTAGGTTCACATTCCTTAGTCACTTGCCGCTCTCCCACATGCCTGCTCCATGCCTCTCCTCACATCCTGCTATTGTGTGTCTGTGGTACCAAGCCATGGCTGGGTTGTGGGCATGGCAAGGCCGAATTCCATATGGCGTTGTGTTGTCATGTCTGGTCGATTGGCATGTTGTGTATCATGTTGAATGTAGTTGTGTTGCATGCCCATTGGCAGTGTCGTGAGTTGCATGACTGTAGGCTTCAGGTGTGGCTCTTGGCTGGGCTCCCTTTCATGCGGCGGGTAGTCGTCCTGTTTAGCACCAGCAAAAGGCAGGTGTTAAATCCCTGCTGCTACTGCGGTTATCGCCTGTTTTTGGTTCGCATCGCAGATCTGGAATTTCGTTGTGAAAGTGGTGTTGTGGTTCTTTCGTGTGCCTTTGCAAGGGAACGCCTACTCTGCATCTCATTAGGGTTATTTGGTTGTGTCCACCGTGGAGATAAACTTAGGGGCAGTTATCGTGGGAATACTGGCAGTGTCTGCCGTTTACACCAGCTTGTGAATGGGGTGTTAAATCTATCTCCACTATTGATGTGTTAAGGTGGGGATAAATCGGAGATTTGTCCTTGTGAATATATCCCACTAAGTCTGAAAAGTGGGAAGCTTCTCCTCAGTGAATGGGGTTAAGGTTTTTCCCCTCTCTCGTGCAATGCGGGGACACTGACTGATGCGGAGCTGGATATAAAAAAGACTCAAACAACACAAGTTGGTTAGCTCGCTGCACCTTGTTGCCAGAGAGGCGGCCTCTTTATGTATACTTTATCCTGACACTAGTTGTGGTGGGAGCAATGCTAGTTCGGAGCACACCAGCGCCAAGGCAATTTCAGGGTTCACATTTACTAGACTTTGAGCAACACAGGGCAGCAGCACACTGTGCTTAATTTTAGCCAGTGGTTTCCTGGCACTTAATCATCAACACCAGCGCTTTCCTGACCACCACTTAAGGAAACATTTATTTATGGTAGTGAATTGCCCAGTATAACAGGATTTTGAGACAACGCCATGACTCGAACCTGGTTCCCCAGCTCCAAAAGGGTCCGCTTTAGACATTACATCACACCCTCTTTCCATTTTCGTGGTTAGCATTTGGCTCTGTTTTAGGCGGCGCTAACAGGAGAAATGGGCTGGTGCAAACTGCCTCCTGAACAGAGCCCCAGCATTTATGTTTTTTGCAAATTCACATCTGACAGAAAACCTTCGCCCACAATCACTTGTCCTTAGTTTACTCTGACTATGGCCGCAAAAAAGGTCCATTTCCCATTCACCTTGAAAAGCAGAGATAAAGGTATGGTTGAGATGGAGACGACGCAGTGTCAAGGTCTGGTTTGGAGTCCAGAGGGAGTGGGGTAGAGAAAGAGACCTTTCTGTGGATGGAAATGAAGGGCACCTCATGAAGGGCAGGGGGGATCTTTGGCCGGAGAACTACCGAAAGTAGGAGATCTGACAGAAGTGGCTACTTTCGAGCAGCAAAGGTTCGGTTGAAGGACCGCTTACAAAATTAAGAAAAGGTGCCACCAGACTTTCATATGTGATCGGGCACTGCCTGCCTGTCTGCTCCAGCAAAACCAAACTGATTTTTTGAGGTGCATATTCAAAATAAATCATAATGCCCAGACAAAAGTAATATATGAACCAAAGTTCAACTATGACATAAGACTACCGAGTTACCTCGTTAATTAATGCACACATTACTACTGTTGTAGAATACCTAGTGATAACATTAGGTTTCAATGGAATTGCCTATTACGTAGTGCACAAGAATACAGGTGTGTGCTATTGTGTGCTTTAGGTTCATACACTTTCGCGGAACAAACATTTGCTGCTTCCTTCGCTCTTTAATTTCTCCTCTGTTGCTGTACCCTTGTGTTGTTTGCTCTACTCTGTCTCCTTCTCTCTCCCTGTCTCTCTCATCCCCATTATGAACTTTCCTTGTCCCCTGTTTCTTTCCCCCTCTCTCTCTTGACTCCTGTCAACCATTTAGTTCCTCACATTCCTACTGTCACTCTCTTGCCCAGTCTATCCTCTCTCATGCCCTGTTTTATCTTTTTTCTCATGTCTCACCCCTCCCGATGGCACCTTCTCCTTTTAACACTCACCTCTCACTGACCTGTATTTCCTATTCATTTTCTACCTTCTAGTACCCTGCCTCGCTTCCTGCACCCTCTTGGTTGTCTTCCTTTAGGGCTCTCTTTCACATCAATCTCTCTTTTTATTTTTCTTCTCACCCTCCCTTCTCTCTCTAAGCTCGCTCTTCCCTGTCTCATGAAGCAGAAAGAATGACTCTACATATAGAGGGTGCTCTTGTCTTCTGTTTTTTATCACCGCCATGGTATCTCTCAGGTCTTCTGAGGTCGGGTAAACTGTGATTTCTTTTAATTTTGCACTGCTCATGGTTCTACACTTTCTACTGCTATTGTGTATTTATTGTATTGTTTTTTTCTTTGACTTTTATGATTTTATCTCTCAAATCCGAAAAAGTTGTATTTATATTTTTATTGATTTATTCTACCCATCTTTCCCCCTTCCTAGTGCACACATCCCACTTGTTACTGCAACTGACCAGTTCCTCTCTCCACAGAGCCCAGGGTCTCATTTCAATTTAAATATGTACAATACCTAGGGATTGCTGCTGCAATAGTCCACCATGGCATCTCATGACACAATTTGAAATTTCAAGGGGCCAATGAAACTGACTTTTGTAAACTATGCAAGCATTGAACTTTGCAAAGCTTGCGAAGTTTAAAGAAAGTTGCAAAGTTATAGTGCGCTCTCTCCGTGCAAGTCGCTGAACAAGAATAGACATACCGTTGCCATCCCCAATCCTCATTCCACACCCCTCTCCACCCTTTTTACCAAAGAACAAGGAATCATACCTATGTCTTGGTTCTACCAAGACATACCTATGTCATGGTTCTAACAAGACACAGCTATTTAGTCTTGCAAAACTCCATCACAGAAGGAAATGGCAGTTTCTTAGAAGTTAGATATGAGAAGCAAGAAAGCAGAGGAAGACAATACACTTAAGGCTGATTCCGATGCGGTTGGGAATGGTTTGAATGTTGGTCAGAGCCGTTTCGATCGCATTGGAATTGCCCGCTTGGATTCCTTTCTGACTGAGCCATTTCGATGGGCTCAGCCGGAAGTAAATCTGAATTGATTTCCAAAATGGCCTCCGACTGCTCAGAGAGGCGAGGGAGGACCTGGTTTGGCAGTTCGGTCTGGATTGTTCCCATGAGGCACAGGGTCAAGACTGATCTGCATATGGCTGGGTCTAAACTGGAGTGGCATGGTGAGCAAAAGAACGATGGATTTAACCCAGATCTCTTGACTGGGGGTGAATGTATGATGCATTCAGCATTCCATAGCACTTTTCATCCTAAGTGGGATGGGCATGCCCAGACATGGGTCCCTTGCTCACTTTGCAACTGGAATCAAGCTAGCCTGGCTGATGAAGGGTAAACCCAGAAACTGGTCCCAGGATGCTTGTTTCTGGTCCAGGGAGGACCTGGTTTGGCTGTTCGGTCTGGACTGTTTCCATGAGGCACAGGGTCAAGACTGATTTTCATATAGCTGGGTCTAAACTGGGATGGCATCGTGAGCAAAAGAACAATGGATTTAACCAAGATATCTTGGCTGGGGGTGAATGTATGATTTATTCAGCATTCCGTCCATCATTTGTTTTGTAGCAGAAAGAATTCTGCCTTAACCCCTTTGCTGCAGGGCCAATTACCCCGCTGTGCTGGGGGGAGGAGGGGGCGCGCACAGCGCCCCGGTGCTCATGAGCCACGTTTCTCGTGTGCTCATGACGAGCTGAGCTCGTCATGACCACGCCCGTTCCTTAGAACGCCCAGCACAGCAGGGGAATTAGCCCCGCACCTAAGCGTTCTAACTGTCATGACGAGATCAGCTCGTCATGAGCACATGAGAACCGTGGCTCATGACGAGCTCAGCTCGTCATGAGCGTCGGAGGGGTTAATATCTGTTTTAGCTGTCAGAGCTCTCTGTCCAGGCTTTTGCCACTACTATTCACATCATAAAAGGTAGTGTATTGGACTCTGCATAAGTCCTGCTCGAGGCCGTTGTTCACGAACAGACCAGCTGGGAAAGACTGTTAGTGAATAGGGGTGGGCACAACTCTGTAATTTGCTGTAGCATATTCTTGAAATTATAGCAAAAATACCTGTGAGTACTCCAAATTGCGCAAGACCATACCCAGCATTTAGAACTATTTTCTCAGTGCAAAATGCAATAGAACAGAAACAACAGAAGCCAGCAGTCACTCATGCTCACTAAGTTCATTGTTCTTGTGCTTCCATGTTGGGATTTTTTAACCAAATTACTCATAATTACACGAACAGGCATAAGCGCGTACTTTTCCTTAATTTTGCATCAAAAGAGTAACATGAAATTATCAAAATTACTCTGATTACTCCGGTGTAATTAAAATTTCACTCAGGCCAAGTGTGAATTAGACAAAATGTGCCTGGCTTTTTCTTGGGCACTACACCAAGTGGTGAGCACACTAGGCCTTCTAATGGCCTTCTGTGCCAAACGTACCCACCAACCTACCAGTGTGCACCTCTTTGAGGTTCTTTCCCCTTGCTGTCTCTGACTGTTGTGCCACTGACTGCTGATTCTTAGGTGGGTGTAATGCTTTTGAGAGGATGCAGAAACCATCCCTAAAACCGTAGGAAAGCAGATGTGCGTCCTGACTGTATTTATAGTTCTGTAATAAGTGAGCCAATATGTACAAGCAAATAGGCGATTAGGCCGTGCCTATAGGGGCATCGGTGTCCTTTGTCTACAGGTTGTTCCTTAGGTTTACAATGTTTTCTGAAACACTTTGATTCTGGATCTCTTTGGGTTCTGCAGAATACGCACAAGTGCTTGAATTTGCAGGTGCCCACTCCCCCCACCCTCAATCTCCTCCCTGATTGCTGATATCGCACTATCACTTACGTGTCCCCTGGCGCTGTGGATCAAGGACATGCACCCAAACAGGAACTTCTCAGTTAGGAGTTAGGATTGTTGAATACCTAGAGGTTCCCGTTACCAAATTCTTCAGGGGCCATTCTACCCGTATATTATGCTGCTTATTCTCCCTCTCCTTCTCTACTTTTCCCTTCTCGAACACCACACCCACATTTATTAAGTAAAACACATCACAGCATTCCCCTTTTTATACCTTCCCCTTGATTTTTGTGGGAACAAGCCATGCTACAGCTAATGAGGGGTCAACAGTGGGTGAAGTTGTGTAGAAAAGGATGGAACCTGATTTGAGAGAGGCATGCCCTGCCTTCACACTAGCAGGCAACAAGCTCGCTGAGGGTTGCACCTTTAACTGGACTTCTGTATTGCTACCCCTCCCATCCCCCGTAACCACCCACCGATTTTGGACACTGCCACAGTACCTGTTGCTTAGGCTAAAGATGCCTTGAACACCTAAAATGAGGTATCCCTTCTTTGACCCTTGCTTTTGTCAGTGGAAGGTCTCTACAGCAGTCAGAGCTGTAGGAGGAGAATGAGCAGCCTGTGCTGAAAGAGGGGCCGACAGAGCAGCTGGATTACTCTCTCCCTGGGGTGTTGGAAAAATCCCTACATTGCTGTGTCCCACAACCCCTACATTGGCATTGGTGATGGAAGCCTTGGAACCCTGCCTGGGGTGTTGGCATTTGTACTCCTACGGACTCACCCTCCAGATCAGGCACCATCTGCGACTGGTTCCCGGCGGCACCCTCCCCAGAACCAGAAGTAAATATTTATATCAGAAAGGCACGTGTCTCTGCTGCTTAGGGAGGTACCTGTCTGGCTGTTGGTCCTCACGGATATCATCTTCAAGCCCCAGTCAATGCAGTGGGTCGTTGTTGCTCTCCAAAGAAGGCTGAAGGAGTGGCGTTCCTCCTATCTGGCTGGGTGAAACGTGTCTGCACGCGCACATTTGGGCTTCATTCCAATGAAGAACGAGAAATTATTGCCAAGGGCACCTACCATTGCCTCACATTCGCGCACCCTCCCCCTGCCCTTTGACACTAAGTTGAAAAGACGGGTATTCAACAAAACAAAGAGAACCCCCGCCCCCGTATATGGCCCAACACAAGACCTTTGAACACCTGAACTCCAACCCTTAACTTTCAGCCCGAATGAAAAGCCCAGGGACTGATACACTGAAGCCAATGGAGCTCACAGCCCCCGTCTCATGAATAAACCGAAGTTGTAGTAAATGCATCTTGAAATATCACTGCCTGAAAAATCGTTATATTTTGGGCCTGGCACTGATCCATTTGGATACGCCTACCCCAAGGCTCAGCTGGAGGAGCAGCGCCCCAGTGTTTCCTCTTCTGGAGATGAACATCAGCAAATGGCATGAAAGACAGCAGAGGACACTTCCTTAGTGTGCTGTCAAGAGGCTGGCTCCTTGGCCAGCATGCCTCTTAAATGCTCATGGTCCCCTCTAATGATGTCATTTCTCCCGCAAGAATACTCCTGGCCTCTTCTGCCTTCGTGAGTGACTAATTGCGACCCTCTACAAGATGCAGGATACTCCAGTCCAACAATCACCCGAAATTTGCAACTTCGCACACTCCTAATTTGCCTTTGTCAAACCTTAGTAGCTGCAAAAGAATGGCATCATGTCAACAAAAACTTTGAGAAGCACTTGTCTAGTACTTTACTGCTTTTGAGTGCAGAAATGTAAAGCATTGTAAGTCATAGTGATTGCAAAAATATAATATCTGCTTGACCAGTACTACAGATGCCATTTTACCAGCAAATAACAACTAATATGAGCATAGGAACCACATTTGAGCCATATCAAATATTGCTCTTGCCCTGACAGTAAAATATCTTTCACTTTGTCCCTTACACCTAACAGAGGAGATGCCCAAAGTTTTTATTAAATAGACTAACAGCCTTATTCATCAACGGGCCGTTTTGCGAGCCCCTAATAGCGATTCATAGCGAATCGCTATTAAGGACTCGCAAAACGGTATTCATGATGTATTGCGAGAAAAAAAAGCGAATCGCACGCGGCCGCAAATACCATTTCCGATCATCGAAAATCGCATTAAAAACGCTATTTCCGGCAACATCCGTGTCGGAATAGCGATATCGCTAATAGCGAGATCGTCAATAGCGGGACCGCAAAAAGCGCGAGATCAGGAAAATGGGAAGTCGCATTTCGAGCACAGCGATGACATCACAACCAGGAAGCAGCCAGTTCCCACCCCCATTCACCACAGTGAGGCAGACCTCGAGGCAGCAACAGAGACAGCTCCTGCAAGGACACCTGCTAAGTTGGACTACCACCTCCAATACCACTGCAGCAATGGCTGAGGATGCAGTACCTGGGCCCAGCAACCCCGGGCGCAAGAGGAAACTCAAGTTCTCGGAACAAGAGTTGGAGCACCTAATTGAAGGGGTGGTGGAGAACCACTCCAAACTTTTCGGGAAAGACTCAAGGAGGGTGCCCGAGCAGGAGAGGCGCAGGATCTGGCTCAGGATAGCGGCCGCAGTGAACTCTGTGGGTGTGGCCGACAGGTCACTGGATGACCTGAAAAAAAGGTGGTACGACCTCCGAGGTCGTGCCAAGGAGAGGGTCGCCGAGAGGCTGGGAGAGTCCCTGGGCACTGGAGGGGGAGGACCTACAGTCCCTCCAAACACCCCCCTGGAGGATCGCGTTGAAGACACGCTGGAGGAAGAGGCGTGTATTGGAGTCACCCGAATAGACTCATCCCGCCCCACCCAAGAGAGCCAAGGTGAGTGGCATGCGACTGCGACCCTGTCCCCTATGAATGGCCATGACCCTATAGCCTCCCATAATGTTCCAAAGTCATGCCATCGGTGCACATCAGTTAATGCCCTAAAGCATTGTGGGACATGTAGTGTGGCCACAATGTACAAGTACCCCAATGTAGCCAGACAGGGCCAAAAGTACGCAATGCTATAGGCAGTCAGGGAATGTCACCCAGCATGCATGTAGCAACTGCACGTGTGACAGATACATGCAACTAATGTACGTCCACTTCCCCTCACAGGTGGCGCTGACAGCACAACAGCGAGAGGCTGCACATAGATGAGGATGCACAGGATTACGAGGAGGTGCTGTTACACACACAGCCTCCTGCGTCTGCCGCAGCAACAACACCTGCAGCCCGGCCCACTACCACTGTGCCTCCTGCCTCTGCCCCAGCACCAACACCTGCAGCCCGGCCCACTACCACTGTGCCTCCAGCCTCTGCCGCACCAGCAATGCCTAGCTTGACACCACCAGCAGCTGGCGCACCAACATCAGGTCCCGCGACAGCGGCGACACAGCGGCCACCCACTGTGGCAGGCCAGCAGAGCAGGCGTGGCAAGGCTCGCCTGCAGACCAATGCTCCCAGCACCAGGAGGGGGAATGGACAGTGGCTGCCGAGCATGAGTGTCGAACGTCGCATGCTCCGGATTCACCAGCTACAGGTACGCCGGCAAGGGGCCATACAGCTGCAGCTGCATAACATTGGCCGCAATGTGGCAGGGGTGGGGGACCGGATAGACCGCATGACGGCAGCCATGGCAGGTGTGGGGGGGCCGGATGGACCGCATGATGGCAGCCATGGCAGGTGTGGGGGAGGGGATGGACCCGCATGACTGCAGCCATGGAGGCCAACACAGCTGCAATGATTACACAGCGCAACACGGACCGCCGCCGCCACCGTCAGCTACTGATCCGGCTGACGGCTTACACCCGGTCAAACTATGTTATTGGCAATGCCACCTCGCAGCTATCGCGCCGGTGCCTGGCGCAGCATCAGCAGCTCATTCAATGCTGCGAGGATGTTGCCAGGGTACTTGAGGGCGTGACCACTGCCGTGATGGCACTTCACCCTGCTTTACCTGCCACTGTCGGGGGTGACGATGCCAGTGAGGGGACATCAAGTGTGAGCAGCCACTCTGCCTCACACGTAGGGGCGCTGAGACGCAGCACCAGGCCCAATGCAGGGACACGTGCGGTGGATGAGGAGGAGCCGGAGAGGCGCTTGGGTGCTTTGCGCCGGAGGCGCACCTGACTGAATAGTACTTGTACAGGCACAGGCTGAACATAAGCCTGCCCTGTGTATTGGATGCAGCAGTATGCTGAAATACTGTTTGCAATGAAAGGATGTCAACTGGAAACATTATTGTGATTCAAACAATAAGATTTAATTTGGCATCACACATTGGCGTAGTGTCATTATTAACTTTTGCATGCAATTGTGATATGTTGGGTGAGGGGAGAGGGTTCACTAGAAACAGTTCATTGTGATGTGGTTGCGGCGTCTGTGGCCTTCAGCTGGGTTCTCCCCGCGTGCATGACGCCCATGTGCAGGTGGCCGGTCATCCCCTTCCGACTCACTGCCAGAGATGTCAACAGGTATCCTGCGCTTGGTGGCAATGTTATGGAGTATTGCGCAGACAGCCACAATGC
Source organism: Lissotriton helveticus (assembly GCF_964261635.1). Lineage (NCBI taxonomy): Eukaryota > Metazoa > Chordata > Amphibia > Caudata > Salamandridae > Lissotriton > Lissotriton helveticus. The sequence goes on along the minus strand of NC_136061.1, from coordinate 831,639,146 downwards.
GGCAGCACAATTCAGGACTGTAGTACATGGCCCCACCTGTCTTGTGCAGTATGCGGAACCGGCTCTTCAGTAGCCCAAAAGTCCGTTCAATACAATTCCTTGTCCGTATGTGTGCAACATTGTAACAGCGTTGCTGTGGTGTAGCAGGGTTGAGGTATGGGGTGAGGAGGTATTCCCGGAGGGCGTAGCCACTGTCACCTGAATGAGAGGAGCAGAGGGTGAGTGCCTGTGCTGCGCAGCTACTTCATTGCAATGTGACATTGTTGACAAAGTGTACTTACCAAGTAGGTGTCCTTCCCCAAAGTCTCCCCGGCCAGTCGTGTATGGAGGCCGCTGTGCCGGAATATGAATGAGTCATGGGTACTCCCTGGGTACTGGGCCACTATGTCCGTTATGAATGTCTTGGCATTGCAGACCATCTGTATGTTAAGGGAGTGGTAGGACTTGCGATTGCGGTACATGTACTCCGTTGCAGCTGGTGGGCAGATGGCGATGTGGGTACAGTCTATGCATCCTATCACATGTGGGAAATGGCACACATTGTAGAATTGTAACTTGGTCAAGTCCAGATCCTGTTGGCTGGTGGGAAATTTGATGTTTCGGTGTAGCTGGGTAAGCATTGCGTCAACGAAACTCCTGAGGCAGCGTGACATGGTGGGCTGGGATATACCCCCAGCAACCGCTACTATCCCCTGGAAGCTCCCGGAGGCCAGGAGGTGCAGGCTACACAATACCTGAACATGTGTAGGCGCGGCATTGGTCCGCCTTGTTGGGTGCTGCATCAGGGGGTCAAGGTCCTGTATTAGCTGGATTATCATTTCCCCATTCAGGCGGTACTTTGCATATATCTGCTCTCTGGTTTGGCCCAGCAGGGTGACCCGCTGGCGGAATATCCTGTCCTGGATTCTGCGTCTCCTCCGTGCTGCTCGCTGTAGCCTTCGCCGCCTGACCACCATGTACATTCATGGCATTGTGAGACTCCAACTGCTGCTGCTGAATCTCCTTATGTGTGTTTGGTCAGGCCTGCACCTGTTACTGATTGGCCAACGGTTTTTCCCAAAAAAAATTCCAATGGCTTTTATGGTTACCACCTGCTTTGGGTTGTCCTTAATTTGCGCCTCGCAAACAGCGAATTTGGGTTTTTTCGCTATTTGAGAATTTTCATGAATACCAATTGCGCTTGTATAGCGAATTCGCTATTTTTTTCTCAGAATCCGTGGTTTGTCGCACTCCTGCGGGGAATCTGAGAATCTATTTGCGAATTCGCTATTTTTTGTTTGCGCTTTCGATATTTTCTTGATGAATGCCGATTAGGGAAATTGCGCCCGCAATAGCATTTTCGCAGCTATTGCGGGCGCAATTTTGCTTAATGAATCAGGCCGTAAGTCTTAATTAGAACCTATCCATATTTCAAAGAGTATTCTGATTTGACTAGTCTTGGGTTTTCCCTACAAGCTGTCCATATTTCCCCCTAGTGGCATTGTTTCCCCACAAGTGCTAGTTGTCACTGAACATGGACGTGCTCTTTCACAAGTTAACTTTAAAGCCTCTTCCTCACCTTTACTTTTCCAGAGGCCTTCATCTATCCAAAAAGCCTGTACTATGGGTAACTAAAGGGGTTTTCATGTTCTCAAAGAGCTGTGTTCTGAGGTAAGTTCTAGAGCAGATGCTGAAAGGTAAGAATATAAAGGTGCCTATTGGTAGATTATACAATACTTAGTTACCCCTTTACCTCAATTATTTAGAGCTGATTACGATGTTGGTCGTAAAGCCTCCAACCTTAGGTCAAATGCTTTACGACCAACATCATCGGTTTCACTTCTGACGGGCTGATTACGATACAGCTGATCAGAATTGAAACCGGGCGTTCATTCCAGCTGGCTTCCGACGGGCTCAAGGAGCCCACCGCCAAATCGTAATCATCCCTTAATCCATATGGACGGCGGTTTACGCCACCTGGAATACGATGCATAGTTTCTGGCAGGGTGTCCATGTCTGCCTTTCCGACATGGAAAACTCTTTCGGAAAGTGTGTTTTGGGGCCCCTAGCAGGGCCCCCTTTCCCTTGCGCCCTTCAGCTGGGGGCCTAAGGGGTACCTATGGATCCCCCTGTTAATCCCTGTTCCTTTTGGGGTGCAGGGATTAACTCAGTCTCACTGTCTCCCATTTCTTTATGGGAGCTTGTGTTACGGCCGTTTTACAGCAATAACACAAGCTCCCATAGAGAAATGGGAGAATGCGACTGCACCATGTCCAGGACCGCCGACCGTAAGCCGGTCAGTCGCGTTTCGGCCATGGTGTTGGCCGGAGGAACCTCTGACCTACATCGCAATAGGCCCCTTCGTGATTAATTGCGTCTCTGCTATGTCTGCACCCATTGTTTGTTCCTGGCTGAGCCTAGGCTGTTTATTAAGACTTTTACCGCTGACTCACTTTTAATGGAGGTTGATATACTGAAAGTATTCACAGTGTGTGATGGAAAAGTGAAGGGTACTTTGTGTTATATGAGCCTGGGTCATGTCATGTGCCAAGAAACTATCACCATCATTATGTACTTACTTGTGCCTGCAGTGGGGGATACAGGGGCCAGAGTCGCCGATACTGACAGGTGATCCAAGTCCAGTTACCGGCCATCACGAATTACTGTGCCCAGCATTTGTGGCATTGTCAGGCACAGTTCTGCAGGCAGTTTCTCAATTTTATTGCACATATTTTCCACTTGCTGTGAGCAGAAGGAAAATGTGAGTGCTAAAGCATTGGGTTTTACCTGGTGCGTTCCTGCATGCATATGAATCCTCTGGGATTTTGTGGAACTTTGTCTCTGAAAGAGATACGACTGACATGACTTGGAATGAGAGCATAAATGTCTACTGAAAATCTTTAGACCTTTTTATCAGACGAGGCTACCCTAAAAGACATCCATATGTAGAATGTCTAGGGAAGAGTTTTGACATTAGTATGATGAACTTGTTTCTGTTCTGAGTAAAGGTGAATGTTGTTTTACTCGCTTAAAAGTAACATTAAACACGGTAGGATGCAAAACAACTCCGTTTTCAAGGTGAATGCAAACCATATTAGTTTCTCAAATGGTCTTCACTATAAACGTCTTGTAAAACGCATGCCAAAAGTTCATTCGTGACAAGCTATTTTTGAACAAAGTTTATAGTAGCTCAAAAAATCCTCAAAATTCTTCACCAGTGAAAAGAGGCCCCTTAACACTGTGAAGGACATGTTTGACTAATTCTCAATTTGCTCATTGGAACTATGGCTTAATGGCCTTGTACAGGCGCTGCTCTTCTTAATCTTCTGTAATAATTCAAGGGTTTCTTAAAGCTTTTATGGGCGTCGAGCTGCAACAAGGAGCGAAGGTTAACCAAGGAATGCCTGATGCTTTAAGAGCAAAATCAATGGATACTGAAGAGAAATGATTTTGGATGTAATAGAGACAACTGGGCACACAAAGGTCGTAGAGGATGCCTCCCTCAGTGAAACACCGGATGTAATCAATTAGGATGCTGCCAAATTAAAAATGCATCACCTGTCCTCAGCACCGGGAAGGGTCGCCTTCAGGAATAAACAATGGTACTGTGCCCAAAGGTGCTAAGAGGCAAATCACGATCACTGGTAATATTTCTTTAAGGCATATGCCCTTGAGAATGTATGTAGTCAGGCGAAGTGACTCCTGATAAGGACAACGGCAGGACAGAATTTCATTCATGCCACGTAATTAATGTAATATAGAGAAATTGAAGTTATGGTTTTTTTGTGTGCGAAAAACCCAAACCTAAACCATTATTCCACATAATGAGAATGATCAGAACAAGGCAAGGATGCACCAGTTGTGAATTTGGCGCTATTTTACTAACGCAAAATTCGTTCTCATGATTAACTTGTTTCCATTTTGAGTTATGGTGAAATTGTTTTGCTCACTTAAAATTAACATTAAATGCTGTAGGATGCAAAACAACAAAATAGCTCAATGTTCAATTTGGAAACAAAACGTTTTCATTTCTCAAATGTACTTCACTATAAAAGTCTTGTACAACTTATTCCAAAAGGTTCTTTACATGACATACCCTATTTTTGAACAAAGTTTATTGCAACTCATAAAGTCATAAAATCTTCACAATTCTGCACTAGTGAACAAAGGTGCCTTAAAGCTGTGAAGAACATGTTCGACTATATCTGAATTTACTCATTGAATCCATAGCTTGCTGGCCTTCCACATACACTGTTCATAATCTTCAGTAATAATTCAAAGTTTCTTAATGCTTCTATGGACGTCGAGCTGCAACAAGGCGTGAAGGTTAACCAAGGAATGCTGGATGTCTGCTCTAAATGTTCTATTTTGCAGAAATGTAGCGTAATCACGCAAAATCAAATCACACAGATTTTGCACACCCTTTACAAAGACTGCGAGGCATACCTCACCTTCCTCTAGTTCGAAGCAGCGCTTTGTCTGTTTCCATTTTTGAATAAATGTGTAGAGAGCTCCAAAGCCATTTGCTCTACCTAATGTTCAGATCTCTTATAGCCTGCATGGTGCAAACAGCGTCCTTGATAAAAAAAAAAATTATGGTTGCAAAAAGAGCCAACTTGGCATATCCTACAGCCTTATGCAATTTGCTGTATGCTCAAGTCATGCTCTTTAGTGGCCTGGGCAAAATTTAAATGATGCCAGGGCAATTCACGTAATTCTGGAAATTCTGGACATTTTATGTTACGCTTGTTGCATAAAATTCTTACAATTACAACAATATTCCACTTTGCATATTTACACATCATTCACTTTAAAATGTATCTCGAATGTACGATTCGCTATAAGAATTTATTACAGATGCACAGAAACAACAAAACAGTTATTTGTGGTACTGATGCATTTTTGCACTATTCTTTAACTCAAAATGTGTCCTAGCATCAAAAAGTGACGCTAGGATGCATTTTGTGGTAAAGTATAGCACAAATTAACAGATTTGCATTTCACATAATCACAGAATTTTGCATACTTTTTTCTGAAATTTCAAGTAATTGTGGAAAGCAGATGCTATTATTTTTACACACCTCTACACTTTAGTCATAACCTTTGCACAATGCCTTCTCCTTCCATAGCTGACTGCACACGATCTAGATCGCAATCTCGCACATCCTCTGCTCAGTTCTGTGGCATCCTAGCCTACAAGGCCGTGCCCATTGGAATATGTGCACAGTACAGACCCTTTAACAATGTCTTGAACCTAGTCGATAATAAGAATGCCAAAGCATGTCTGTCAGCCGAGCCCAGTGGACTCTATGTGCAGGGTGACGCCATGTCCTGCACCCAGACCCTCAGCCTGAAGACTTCACAATGCACTGGTGTGGCTGTAGTGTGGTGTCCTGCCCGCCAGGACACATATCCATATCATAGAAAGTCAAGGTGATGGAAGGAGTCATTCCTTCGTGTGTCTATTAATCTAGCTTGCAAAATCTCCTTCCTTCAAAGAGCTACACGTCTGTATATTTCTACACAACAACTTGCGATTCAACTGTGACAACGAGCTTCCTGAATTTACATGAGAAGCCTGCTACAGCAGAGATAGGTGTAGGAGGACACTTGAGAAATGGTGCCAGAGGAGGAGAGAGAGGAATAAAACTCTGCTGCATGTTAATGTCATGGACCGTGCCAGTGCCGAGAGAACAGGGAGGCCAGAGACTATAGTTAGGGCTCTCAATTAAACTTGACTCTGTTCCATTATTGGCTTAAACATAACAGCTGTGGATGAACAATTCACAGAAGACGCTCAGCCCAGACCTGTGATTATGAAGAAAGAGAAATAGAACTGCTGAGAGAGGAGGGATCCAGCACAGCTTTGGAGAGAAGTGAATTTTCTCACACGATCCCACGTTTTGTGACAGTGTCAGTGGCATGAGGTGCAAAAGACCTCTTCAGCCCATCAGCAAGAGGAGGATATGCTGGGGATTTCTGAATGTGCCCAGGGTCATAGAAGTTTGTGATGTGGACCACTTCAGAGTTCTTCTGGCTGATTAATGTATGCTAGAAAAAAAGCTGCTGGTGAAACTGAAGTAAGTAAGAAGACAGCCACTGGAGGCTGAGTGGAGATGTGCTTGCGCTTGACCATAAATAGTGTATCATCTCTAGTGTATAGTGATAAGAGGATGTTTTAGAAGTAAAAGGACGTTATTGCATTAACCTCTGCCTACCTTAAAGTGCAGCTCTGCCCATACTGCCACCTGGTTGTAAACAGCTTGTTCCTATTTTTAATATTTTCGGTGCATTTCGCCATATAGACCAATTAATACTGGTCTATTTGAGAACGGTTGTTTTAATTATGTGGTACTTTTATGACAGTTCTCTGCGTGGGTCATTGTTAAAAATGATGTGCGGCCAAGGAAAAACACTGAGCTCTTGCTTCGAGCCTACCTGTGACAAAGCAGTAAGCAAGGAGCCTATGGACGTCATTTAGCTGTTCCCTGAGTCACAGCAGCGACGCCTAATACCTGTTCTGCAATCCCTGGCGCTGTCCTTGTGACTCCGAGCATCAGAGGGGCAAAAGGGACAAAGTGAGAAAACATGGCAGCCGTATTCTTTCGGCTAGCTGTGAAATGATGGCCTAACTGTGAAATTGTCTTCACGCAAGGCAATAATACGTTGAATTGTAACAACGCTATATGCCCCCAGGGATCACAGGACTCACGAGGTAGGTAAGTGGTGCATTTATTTACTTGCGCCAGGAGAGCGCCGGGACACGTCTGATCCGTGTACGGACTGCACGCTCAATGCCGCACAAAATGGCGGCCACGCTCCACGTCATCACACAGCCGCATAATGACTGGAGCGCTACACTACATATCTCCCTCCTATATTATACACAACAAATAAAGTAATGTCTCACAGTCTATCAGCCGGCAAGGTCGTTCGCCTCCCCCATCTCATAGTCTCTGTACCTTGCTGGTCTTACCACATTTCTCGCCTACCGGGTGCGTCTCACCGGGGTAAGGGAGTGACTCTCAGGACTCTCTCCAGGCAGGAGTGCTCCCATTCTTCTGGCTCCCAGTGGAGTTTCGCTTCTCGGAGTTTGGCCGGGGCTCCCAGGAGATTCCACATCGACTGGGTTGTCTGCTCCTTCCCACTCTTCTTCTCCTCCCCTGTCCAAGAGTTCCCTTCACCCTCCCTTGACGGGACACTGTCCTCAGGTCGGACCTGATACTCCATGGGTTGCGATCCTTCTTCTCGGGCCCTCTGCAGTATCTTATTGCATTTGGACATCTGATCTTGGGAACACGTTTTTCCATCGCTTAGCAGCGCCGCCCTGTTGTATACCTCCTTTACTTGCAAGGGCGCGCTGAATTTGCTGTCCCCTTTCCTTTTCAGCTGTGCCAATTTAACTCAGACCCATTCTCCTCTTTCCAAATTTGTCTTCTTCACATTGCGCCTTTTGTTGAAGTGTTCAGTGTATATCCTTTGAGCTCTTTCCAAATTCCAATGGACAACTGCAGGGGACCATTTGCTTGTGATAGTGCGTTCTTTCCACGCTAGGTTGTCTTTCCTGAAAGGGTCACGTCGCCACAGGATTTGAAAGGGACTGTAGCCCCTGCATGTTGGGGTGATTCGGTAGTCCCACAAAGTACTCTTCACTTCCTTTTCCCAGTCCTTTCCCGCTCCAATCGCAGATTGTGTGGAGCCCATTATGACTCGGTTAAACCTTTCGGCCAATCCGTTGCCTGCCGGGTGATATATGGATGCATGTTTTATCTTGATGCCATTCCTTTCCATGTAGTTGTTCCATTTCTCTGACGTGAACTGAGGTCCGTTGTCACTCAAGATGGAGCGGGGAATGCCTTCTCGGATGAAAGTGGCAGTGAGGAACTTCAGTACCATTTCCGTGTCTATTTCTGGCCACTTGGAATACCGGTCTATGAGTACTACCACATATTTCTGTACTCCTCGCGCATCCAGTACTGGACCCAGGATGTCAATCGACAACTCTTCCCACGGGTTGGATGGGGTGTCGAACTTCCCCAGTGAGGGGCGCATCAAGGTTTGGGATTTGTCAGCCCCTTGGCACTGTTCACATTCCCAAACATGTTTTTCTATCAGGCTGTCCATCGTCAGCCACCAGTACATCAGTATTGCTCTCATCTTCGTCTTCACGATGCCTAGGTGCCCTCCATGTAGAATAGCCAGTAAGTGCGGTACCAACGAAGCAGGGGGAACCACTTTGTTGCCTCTGAATAAGAAGGTACCTTGGTCTCCGATGGATAACTCCTCCCTTACTTCGAAGAACTTCCTATGCCCGGTTTTCATATGCTTCTTCTCCGGCCATCCTTGCAGTATGAAGCGCTTCACCTCCTTGATGTCTAGGTCGTCCTCATAAGCTTTCCTCCACTCTTGCTCACTTATCACTTTTTCATGGTCTTCCATGAACGCAACACTGACATCTTCTTCTTCCACGTAGGGAGGAGCCTCCTCCATGGCTGAAGCCCAGCTTAGATAGTCAGCAACTTTGTTCTTTTTCTCCCGGGATGTACTCAACATCGTACCTGTAATCCAACAGCTTCAATGTCATTTTGGCAATGCGAGGGGTAGCCTCCGCATGCCCACTGGACCTGAGCACTTTGACTAGAGGTTTGTGGCCCGTCTTGAGCCTGAACCTTGTGCCCCAAAGAAATTGGCGGAACTTCCCCATGGCCCATACTGCAGCTAATATTTCTTTCTCTATTACGCTGAATTTCTGCTCTGTGGGCGATAGTGTCCTGGATGCGAAACTGATTGTAACCAACTCCCCATTTCTCCTCTCCTGCATGAGGACTGCTCCCAGACCTCTTTCACTTGCGTCCGTTGTGAGTATGGATTTCTCTTGCTGATCAAATCCTTGTAGGGGAACTGCTCTGCTGGTGTCTTCCTTGATCTTCGGAAACTATCTGTGTGCCTCTTCTGTCCACTCATAAGTTGTTTTGTCACGTAGGAGTTGATGTAAGTGGTGCGTCTTGGTTGGCGAAGTGCTGCACAAATTTACTGTAATACTCTGACATCCCGAGGAACGACCTTACTTCTTCCTTACTCTTCGGAGGGGGTGCCTCGCATATGGCTTTGACAGTGGCGTGTTTGGGCGTGATGCCATGATCACTGATCTCATGGCCCAAATAGGTAACCAATGGCATTCCAAATCGGCACTTCTCCCATTCTCCTGTGAGCCCGTTCCGTTCCAAGACCTGCAATACCTCAGACAGCTTTTGGTCGTGGTTGTCTTTATCTTTGCCCATCACCAAGATGTTATCCTGGAAGTATTGCACTCCATCTATACTCTTATTTTTTTTTTTCTTTCTCCTTTTGTTCTCTGTTTTTCTTTTTCCTTTACAATCATCTAAGGACAATTTAATATATATTTGTTTGTGATTAGGTAGAATTTAATGTAGCTGACTTGACGCTGTTATTTTGACTTGATCTTGTCAATGCAAGCAATGAATGATATAAGGGAATGGTTTATTTTTCAGTAGCATATGTGGTCCTCTAGTCTTATACATCGTGTATATATCTGCAATCTCTATGATCCGATCCTGCGTTGTATAATCCACTATAATTGAATGTTTGGTTATTTTTGTATCTGTGGTCTCTATCTAATAAAGAAATTAAATATTAAAAAATGAACAGTCTGTGCATCAGTTTTTGGAATATGGCTGCTGCAGACGGCAGCCCGAACGGCATCCTGCAAAACTGGTAACATCCGAACTGCGTTATGAAGGATGTGAGCTTGCGGCTCATGTGGTGCAGGGCTATCTGATGATAGGCCGAGGTGAGGTCGATGGTGGAAAACCATCTTATCCCTTTTGTTTTTGCTAGCATCTCGTCTATCCTAGGTAGTGGGAATTTTTCAACTATTATGTTCTTGTTCAGTTCCCTCAAGTCCACGCACAAGCGGACTTTGCCGTTGGGTTTCTTTGCCACCACCAGGGGGGCCAGCCATTCCGCACTGCTTATCGGCTCCATGATGCCATTGTCCTCCAATCTCTGCAATTCCTGTTGTACTACTTCTCTGATGACCAGCGGTATATTTCTCACCTTGTGGGATACCAGTTTGGCATCGGTCTTGAGGTCAATTTTGTGTGTAAACTTCGTCAACTTTCCGACTTTGACTCTGAACACAGTGGGAAATACATCCTTCAATCTGGTGACGTCAGGTTGACATTCCGAGCTGGTCATCAAAACCTGTGTGGTGCCTCCCGGGTTCAGCTGTATGCCTAGATCACCCTGATCCATCCATCCGAGCACGAAAGGGCCCTTTTCGGCTACATACTGCTTGCACTCAGCACTGCGATCTTTGTATTCGAATTTCAAGACACGATATCCTACCATGGGGATTGACTCACCCGTGTAGGTGACCGGCCGAATGTCCGGAGATTCTAGTTGAGGTTCTAGGTTGCGTCTGAAGCGTTCGTTCCACACCGTTCGTTGTATTATGGTATACGGGGACCCTGAGTCTGCTACCATCTTGATCGGTATCCCCCCTACCATTAGGTCACATTGCGGTTTCTTGGAGTGGTTGCAGTCAATGCCCAGTATGTGTTCTTCTATGCACAGCACGCTGTCTTCCTCTTCATCTTCTTCATCTCCTTCTGCTCCTGACTCCTGGGTTACGTACTTGACCGTCAGCCTCTTCTGTTTGCAGTGGCGTACCTTCTCGAAATGCCCCACGATTCCGCAGAACATGCACTTGGCGCGAAAAGCTGGGCAACGTTTATCGTATGCCGCATGGGATGGGTTGCCGCACCTGTAGCACGCTTTCTTGTTCTCTTTGGCATGACTTCCTCCCTGCTCTGTCTGGGGTGTTCATTTGGCTTGTGTTTTCCCTTCCGCAGTTACTGCTTTGTTCCTCCCCGGTGGCTCTGGGTCGGTGAGTCTGTTAACCATAGGCCTCAATGTCGTTTCTCTCTTTGCCGTGTCAGCGCACCTCTTGGATAGCTCTGCCTTCTTTACCATGGCGATGACTTCCTTCAGGGTCGCACTCCCGTTCACTCACAACTTGTCGTGGATAGCTGTGTTTGTAGTATGCATGACTATTTGGTCTTTGATGAACTCATCATGTAAGGTGCCAAATTTACACGTGATCGCCAATTTCTTTAAGGCTTCCAAATATTCGTCGATGGACTCTCCCACCGCCTGTTTCCTCTGTTGTAAATTGTATCTGTCTATGGATGTGCACACCGCTGGTCTGTAGTGGTTGTTTAAATCATCTATCGCGTGTTGGAACATGTCGTCCTCTGCTGCTTGTCGCGGTGCGGGGACCAGATTTTGGAAAACCCTGATGCCTTCTGGGCCTAGGTTGTGGAGCAATATTCTCTTCCCATTCTTGCCTGGAAAAGCCTCCCCGCTCTCATCCTCTAAGGCCTTCAGATAGAACATAAAGTATTCCCTCCAGACCTCCCATTTCATCAAGGGATCCCCCGGCTCGGGTAGAAACGGGACTGGCGTCATCAGCGATGAAGCTTGGGCACACATTTCCACTCGCCTCTCTGGTTGCACCTCCTCCCCTCTGGGGCTGCCCAGTGCACTAGACCTGCTCTGGTGTGCACTGTCTTGCTGAGAGCTAGTCTCGCCCTCTTTGCTGTGCAGCGTGTGCTCCGCCAGGGCCTCAGGCAGGCAGGCTGTGTTTTATTGGGCCTGGTGGTGTTGGGCTTGGTGGGTGACTCGCTCCCTCTCCTTATCCCTGTAAGCGCGGTAGCGGTACTCACGATGGGTGGTTTTTGCTTTACTTCCTCTTCCGCGGTCAGTGGTTGTGTCGTGGCCGGGTGCTTGTGGGGACCTCTGTCCTTGTCCTCTTTCTGGCTGTGCTCGCATCCTTCGTGCCTGCTGTTTGCAGCTTTTCGCGGATCGAATTTCGCTCTTTGCGCTGCGGCGCTATCCACTGCCGCGCTCTCCTGGTGTGTCCTGCTGGATGCTGCCTCTCTTGTGGCCTCCTTCCCTGTTGGGTGTCTGGGTTCGGTCCTCGGTGCCTCGCGTTTGTCTCTTTGTTTTTCGTTTTTCTATTTGCGTGCCGAGTCCGGGCCTCATCGCTACTGTAACAACGCTATTTGCCCCCAGGGATCACAGGACTCACGACGTAGGTAAGTAGTGCATTTATTTACTTGCGCCAGGAGAGCACCGGGAACACGTCCGATCCGTGTTCGGACTGCGCGCTCAAAGCCGCACAAAATGGCGGCCGCGCTCCACGTCATCACGCAGCCGCATAATGACTGGAGTGCTACACTACATGAATTAGTCTCAATGATTTTACAGCATTTAAGAGTGTAATATAAAACTAATGAATATTAAAAACTAGCTCAGAAGTAATTATATTAATCCTTATTCAAGGAATTACATCTTTTTCATCTACTATTTAAAAATCCAAACATATAATTAAGTTTGAAATGTAAATTAGAACACAGTAAGAATTCGAAAAGACTGAAGTGCCGAGAAACATTTGCAAATTGTCAGAGTAAATGACTACATTGAAATGCTGCACACTAAAACACAAAATAACAAACATCTTATGAATTTATGCTCAGTAAAACTATACAGAATCGCTGGTACAAACAGCACAGATCTAAAAAAACAGGGGTACAATAGAGTTTTTTTATGTTTCAATTTATTCGTAAATGTGTCTATGGAATTTCGTTGTAGCAGCATTGGCATATTATAGCCGTCCTCCAGTTAATTATATATCTTTTACTGGCTTTAGTACAATTTTGCTATTTGGATAAGCTTACTTTTTAGCTGAGAGAGCACTTCCTGTGATATGATTGGGGCTGAAGGTCAAGTGGAACTTCCTGTGATGTCACCAGGGTCAAAAGACATATGATGTCACATCCTGTGATGTCACCAGAGTCAAAGGACATGTGAGGTCACTTCTGCTAACCCTGGTATTTTGGTGAATCAACGCTGGTGTCCGTAACTAGAGCTTTTTTATTTGTTTTTTGTCATCCCTTTCACTTTCTGTGGCTGCTTAGTTGCCTTGAGCCTTCTGACTCTATGTCAGACCTGTTCTATGGTTAAAAACGAGAACAATAGAAGAACACGCCAGCAAAGTGAAAGAAGGTCCTTTGTTTCATTCCAGTTTTTTGGATATAGTCTTCTATGACTATCAAAGTGATTATTGGAATTGTCTTTCTTGATGATGAGAGACCTTGCAACAGGCAGCTGCAGTGGTTTGTGATTAATGGCTGTGAGTTAAAACAGATTAATTTTAATAACTGATGCATGTAATTTCAAGTCCTATAGGTTTTCTACAGAGCTTTATATGTACATGTAAAGTTTGGTTTTAGGGTCTCGGGCATCATATTAGGTAGAGGAATTTTAATGAAGATAATTAGGCTAACTATAGACCTGTAGCCCACTGCTGAGGGCTACACTGTTTGTTAAAGGCCCTGAGCCCAAGATATAGTGAAAGTTTCAAGATACCTTGAGAGGGTGAGGGGAGGTTGACAGACACCTTGTGAGGTGTATTGTAAAGTCTGCAATTTACGCTGAGTGGTAAGCAGGAACTGCAAGATATCATGTGATGTGTGTTGTGATGTTTACAAGAGTCCCCGAGTAGTAAGCATAAGTTGAAAGACAGCCTGTGACTCTACAAAATATATTGTGTGGGTGGCTGCTGGATGAAAGGCAGCCTTTACAGTATAGAGAATTTTTTTGTCAAATTTCTGTTTATTCAAATTATGCAGCGGACGAAAAACACAATACCACAAGGTCAACTCCCGTGGTTCACCCACCCTTGATGCGCAGGAGCAACAGCATTATATCTCATGTCTCAAGTCATCTTTTCCGTCTACACAACATTTTTTACAACATTTATAACTCCCCCTCTTACCCTCTCCCTCCCCTGTGGTGGACAAGCTCTATCTATCTCATTAGTGAACTTTGCTCTTTACCTGAGTGGGCATTTGAAAAACAGCTCTCGCCAACAGGATATAACCTTGCAACAGGCTGATAGATGATGTTCGATGACAGGCCTGTAAGGGGACTAGAACTGAAACAAATGTAATTCTCTCAACGTGGGCGGGCATACCGCCAGAGGTAGACCTTTTGTAAAATTTGACACCAAGGGGCCCCATCCTTACTCAAAATTCCTGTAGTCATCTCTAAAGATGTCTGCCGTCCTTTCCATGGTGAGTATTTACCATAGACGTGAGTGCTATTGTGCCAAAACTGAGGCAGACTTTTTCTTCCAGGAGGCTACAATAGACTCCTTAGCTGCCCCTAAGCACGCCCACATGATTGCCTTGTCTGCTCTAGTTTCATATTCTAGGGTAGCGTCCCTGAGGCTCAAGAGTAGTGCGTCTACCGAATTCGGGATTGGATATCCCAATAGCTCTTTCATTTGGGCCAGTATCTCCTCCCAGAACGGCTGTATGACTGGGCAATTCCACCAAATGTGGCAAAAGTCCCCCAGAAAGCCACAACCCCTCCAGCGAAGATCCGAAGTTTGTGGAAAGATCATTTTAAGTTTCGTAGGGAAAAGGTACCAGTCAAAAAGCATTTTATGATGAGCTTCCCATAAATCTAAGGGGTGATTATTCTTGGCAATGTCAGACCAAAGGTGATTCCACTCCTTTTCTGACACTTCTCTCCCCAGGGTATGCTCCCAGAAATGGATGTAGCGTGGCCTCGGAGCTTGTGTTGTGAATACTAGGAGTTCATACAGGAAGGAAATCGCCCCCTTACTAGATCCCACCCTCCGTACATAGGATTCTATTGGTGTCTAAATGTGTGTGGTAGTAGCCTCTCTAGTTGGGGTGTGTAAAGCCTAGTGTTTAATTTGAGGGTAATGGAAGTGCTCGGTAGGTGAAAGATGGAAGTCTCGCTGTCAGTTTTCAAATGTGAGGATGTCCTGGTAATGGAAAAGATCATCCCCTCTCCCTCCAAGCATCAAATGGGCCTGCCTTCACAGCCGGGGGGAATTCCGGATTGAAATGTATCAGGGTGTATGGGGAGGGAAAAGATGTCCACCCCGTACCCTAGTGACTTCATCTCAGGCCTTGAGGTTAGTCTGTTTGGGTGTACTTAAGTACGCATTGCTGGGTCTGTCCCTCTTGGGTTTCCAAAGAACATCCCAAATTGTCCTGCCCACTATAGCCCGATCCATGTGGAGACAATGTTTATCCGATTCCCTCATGGACCATTCCGCCACAACTCTCAGTTGTGCTGCCTTGTAGTACAGCCCAAAGTCTGGGAGTGTTTCCCCCCCTCGCTTCTTAGACATCTTAATACATGAAAGGGCAATCACGCTCTGCTGTTTTACAAACATATTGTGTGATCAGGTAGCACAGCCCAGCAAGAAAGTATTTTTCCAGATTGATTGGCAGAGCCTCAAATAGGTACAGAAGTTTGAACAGGACTGTCATTTTACCCGTGTGTATTCGCCCCAACCACTATATAAACAGTGGTTTCCAGCGCTTGGGATGTTGTTGAATCTGGTTCAGTAGGGGTGGGAAGTTAGCCTTACATATTCCCTCTAGGTGGGGTGTGATCTGAATCCCCAGGTACGTGAGTTTAGGTTTAGCCCATGCAAGCGGTGTCTCCTCTTGTAAGAGAGCCTGCTCCCTTTCTGATAGAGTTCACTTTAATACAGACGAATTGGTCAGATTGACTCGAAAGCCTGCCACTCTTTTGAATTTCTTCAGCTCCCCCTGAAGTGCCCGTAGTGAGGAGCTGGGGGAGGTGAGAGTCAACAGAACATCGTCTGCAAATAGCGATACCTTATGTTCCTCCCCTCCAAATCTGATGCCCTTATGTCTGGCGCTGCCCAGAGTTGTGCAGCCAGGGCAGGGCCGGACTGGGAACCACAACCGGCCCTGGCAAAGTGCTCGGCCCACACGGGGGGTTGGAGGTGCCTCCGAGCTCTTTGCCGGGGCCGGTTTTCGTCCATTTTTAGTACAGGGCCAATTTTGCAGCTATTTTGCAAAAACGGCCCTGTAACAAAAATGGCCCAACCGGCCCCGACACGTCCGGCGCACCGGGAGATTGCCCGGTGCCCGCTATGGCCAGTCCGGCCCTGAGCCAGGGGTTTTATACTCTGGGCAAACAGTAATGGAGACAGAGGACAGCCCTGTCAGGTTTCTCGGCCTAGGGCTGAAGGGTCTGAGCTTTCCCCGTTGACCTGGACTCTAGAGCATGGGAGTGTATAATTAGCTGCGATCATATTGATGAACGTGTCCGCAAAGCCAAACATTTCAGAGTAAGAAAGAGAAAGTGCCAGTCCACCCTATCAAAGGCCTTTTCCGCAACAAGTCCTACTATAACCGCTTGCGCTTTGAACTTGGAGACATTTTCTATGAGATGTAGTGCCCTACGGATATTGTCATGGGTTTGCCTCCCTTTTATAAAACCAGATTGATTGGGGTGGATTATATCTGGCATCAGGTTCTCCAATCGAGACGGCAAGATTGCAGAGTAGAGCTTGGCTTCTAGATTCAGGAGAGCAATTGGTCTATAGGAGGCACATAGCTGAGGGTTCTCCCCTGCTCTGAATCACTGTAATCAGAGCCTCTGCCATTGAGGGTGACACCATCTGGCATTTTTCTATCTCATTGCACTTTGCAGTCAGGTGAGGGACCTGCGCAGATTTTGTAAAAATGGGCTTTCAGCCCATACTGCCCTGGGGATTTATATGGCTTCAACGCCATGATTGCCTGTCTCACCTCCTAGTCGGAGATTGGTGGGTTCAACTGTCTGTTCCAGGTTGCGGAGACCTGGGGAAGCGCTATTGAGGCCAGGTAGTTCATCTGAGCTGTAGCGTCTGTTTGGATTCCCCAATAGAGATCCTGATAAAAGTCCCCAAAAATATCAGCCTTATACATGTCAGTGTATTCTATCTCCCCCTTTCCTGCTTATTCTTCCTATATACAACCATTCTCTTTTTTCCCGGGGCTGCTGCACCAAATGTGAGCCCACTTTGTTCCCCTGCGAGTAGGCGCTGCAGCGTAGTCTCAGTAACGTGAAATCTGCTCTACTAGTGTAGATTGCGCCGAGTTTCCCCCTTAATGTGCGAAGTTGGTGCTTTAGGCTCCGGGTGGGGGTCTTTTTATATTCTGTTTCTGTCAGACTAAGTGCTGCCTCTTGATCCACCCTTTCCCTAGCTCTCTGTTCAGTGCAGAAATGAGTTCAATACATTTACCCTGCAGTACCACTTTGAATGCATCCCAGTTGTTCAGGGGTGAAGTGGTGTATGGGTCATCCAGGTGGAAAACTCCTTAATTGCAGCGTGTAGTTCATCCCTGAGCAGTCTGTCTTGGATTAGGGAAATGGGGAAGTACCATCTTGGTGGTCCCTGCACATTGCCTCCACACTTGAGGCACACCGTGATAGGGCTTTGATCTGACAGTGCAATAGGAAGAATCTTAGCATCTTGGATGTTCCCCTGCAGCCCCTGGATAACAAAAACATAGTATAATCTTGAGTACGTTTGATGGGCATATGAAAATTAGGTATAATCTCTTGAGGCAAGACAGAGGATCCTCCAAACATCAATGAGGCCCAGGAATTGGAACCTGTGTTTTAGGCTTTTGGGGAAACTTCCTCCCGCAGATCTGTGGGAGTGAGTACTGTCCTCTGTCGGGTGCCAGGTAAGATTAAAGTCTCCCATGAGAACTATCTGGCCCTCAGAAAAGCCCCCCACCATGTCTAGCAGCAAGGTCACGAAGGCTGCTTGGCCAGAATTGGGGATATATGCTGAGGCAACTGTACCACACTTCCCCCTCAGCTTCCCCTTCACCATCACCACTCGGCCCTCCATGTCTGTCTTTATCCCCTCTGGTTGGAATTTGGTATTATTATGAAACATTAACACTACCCCATTATGATTTGTACTGACAGATGATCTATACATAAGGGAATAACTTTTGTGCCATAGCCTGAGTTTATCACATCTCTTTAGATGTGTCTCCTGGAGAGCCACCACATCAAATTGATGATCTACCAGGGGAGTTCAGGTCCTTCATGTTCCAGGAGGCGATAGTAATCATTCCTCTATTTTCCTCATGACCCCTGCTCCTTTCGCTCCCCCCCAAGTTTTCCGCCCTTCTGCTCCCTCCACCAGCCGTTCGATGTTCCCACCACCAGCCCTTCATCTGCCCTTTCATTGTTGCAAAGTTGCACATCTATCTGAGCCCTGTCCCTGCTTCTCCACAACCCCCCTTAGTACCAATACTCCCTTAAAAATATATAAACGAACATCAAGAAAAAACCTGGACTGCGGGGCCAAGGGTCGCCCACTGTGATGTCTCTCCAGATTTGGGCACATTGGCTAAAGCCCGCAGTTGGTGAGAAACTGGAAGACAGGGCAGAGTTGAAAAGAGCGAGGTGATGTATTCTGAGGGTTAAAAATGCAGGAGCAAACTGGCCATTGGCTTAGTACCTGCTGTAATTTGTTAAAGAGAAGTGATAGTGCTGCTTCGTAATTCCATTCACATAATCCAGGCAAGCAAGCACAAGTGTGGCAGTTGTTTAGTGTGCGTGTGGGTAACATGGGTAAGGGAAAATCAATCTCGTTATTTTTAGCCTATTAAGAGTAGACATCGCAACAGCATTTATTCGGGATTCCAGGCTAGAAATTAGGATGAATCCTGGATGTTTTACTATGTTTGTCGAGTGTGTGCTTGTCCTAATTTTGCAGGCTATGCGGGGATCTTTGAGACCATCTGAGAATTAGGATCAGTCATTAATGCGCTGTCATTGCTATTTTTTAATTTGAGCATGAAATGAGTGTTATCTTCACAATTAATGCAGGTAAGACCAAACAATTTACTCAGCTGAGGCAAGGGGTTTGGGGTTGAGGTAGATGTTAACAAATATTAGGTAGATGGTTGAGGGGGGTTCGCTGACATATCCTGGCACGTAGATGATGGGATTGCAGTTTGTAAGAAAGAAGGCAATCAAAACTTTCTCCATGATTTGGAGTTTGGTCAGTATTGTTGGATGATAAATTATATCAAGTGCAACAGGGAGATCGATTAGAATCTGTGCAACTGCCCCTTTGGAGTTAGCCTGTGTTCTTAGTTCATCCATGGTGCAGGCAAGTATAGATTATATCCCTCTACAGGGGTGCAAATCATCTTTTGCAGCAAAAAATGATCTCAAATATCCCACCATACAGGAGACTACAGACAAAGTCCCTATTGCACAAGAATTTGCAGATTTCAGAAAATTAATGGCCAATATTCAAAGGAAAGGTCTCAGAGCAGCCTAAATAAACGACTTGTCACTCTGGATTACATTCTTACAAATCTCTGTGATCATGCAATAAAATGTCTATGGCGGTAGTGCCCCATAGCATGGGTGACAGCAGTTCTGCAGCACTGCATCTACTGCACAGCCCGATGACAGGAAATAAATACAAAATGTGCATGTATGATGATCTGGCAGCCCACCCGTGGCTTATGAATCAAGCACAGTTTGGCTGCTTTAGCGCATTGATTCGCAGTGCTCTGTTAGAAATGAGGGAACTAAATACAGGACAATGCTGCAGACCATATGTCACTGCTCATGGACCATTGGCTAGCCCCGTAGTATATTGGCAGTGTGATCAGCAGGGAATCACTCAGTCAAGCCCTGCTCTAAGAAGCACACTGTTAGCTTTGCTCAGGGCCTGCAATCCCATAGGAAACATAAGCATTATCTATCGAGCAGAGGATCTAAGGTTGAAAGAGTTGTGAGACAGCAAGAATGGTGTGCTTGCAGCCAGGCAACAG